>NC_080076.1:24915217-25516189 GCF_949987535.1 Balaenoptera acutorostrata
GCACACAGGCTTCTTGGTGGCTGCATCAGCAGCCTTAGCATCTCATGCCCGTCTCTGGGGTCCACGCTGATAGCTGTGGCTTGTGCCCATGTCTGGAGCTCATTTAGGCAGTGCTCTGAATCCCCTCTCCTCACGCACCCCGAAACAATGCTCTCTTGCCTCTTAGGCAGTTCCAGACTTTTTCCTGGACTCCCTCCCAGCTAGCTGTGGTGCACTAGCCCCCTTCAGGCTGTGTTCACACAGCCAACCCCAGTCCTCTCCCTGGGATCTGACCTCCGAAGCCCGAGCCTCAGCACTCAGCCCCCACCCCCCACCCGCCCCAGCAGGTGAGCAGACAGGCCTCTCAGGCTGGTGAGAGCTGGTTGGCACCCATCCTCTGTGCGGGAATCTCTCCGTTTTGCCCTCTGCACCCCTGTTGCTATGCTCTCCTCCACGGCTCTGAAGCTTTCCCCCCACCCATCCCCAGTCTCTGCCAGTGAAGGGTCTTCCTAGTGTGTGGAAACTTTTCCTCCTTCACAGCTCCCTCCCAGAGGTGCAGGTCCCAACCCTATTCTTTTGTCTCTGTTTTTTCTTTTTTCTTTTGCCCTACCCAGGTACGTGGGGATTTTCTTGCCTTTTGGGAAGTCTGAGGTCTTCTGCCAGCATTCAGTAGGTGTTCTGTAGGAGCTGTTCCACATGTAGATGTATTTTTGATGTATTTGTGGGGAGGAAGGTGATGTCCATGTCTTACTCCTCCACCATCTTGAAGCTGTCCCCCCTGACGGTTTATTCTTTATTGTCTATCAGTTTCTTGGAAGTGTGGCTAGTAGTACTGAATAGTAGTAATAATAATAGCAACTATTTATTGAATACTTGCTTGTGCCGGATAATACACTGAACACTTAATACCCACGATTTCACTTAACCTTAACGATAACTCTTAAGACGATACGACAGTCATATTTTACCACTGAAGAAATTTGAGTGTCAGGAGAGTTTAAAGAACATCCATATAGCCAAGATTTGAACTGTCCATCTAGCTCCAGAACCTGTGGGCTTTCTACAGTATCCTACTGCCTCTAGTCCAGTATCCATTTATAGTATCACTGAGGATTTCTTTTCTCTAAGGGATACATTACACTTAAAGTATCACTTAGTAAATATACCCATTTTCAAACCTGTTATCTTTACAAAGAATGATTGAAGATAAATTAAAATAACCTTGCAATGTAATTTAAGTAGAAAAAAAAACAGGATAATTAGCCATTGACAGGACTGGACAGTTCTCAGTTAGAAATAAGTTTGTGAATAAGGATTTTTATTAGTGTTTTGATTGTTTTAAGGTGAATGAAGCTTTTGCTCCCCAGTACTTGGCAGTTGAAAAGAGTTTGGATCTTGACCCAAGTAAAACCAACGTGAATGGAGGGGCCATTGCTTTGGGTCACCCATTAGGGGGATCTGGATCAAGAATTACTGCACACCTGGTTCATGAATTAAGGTACGTGCTAGAAATTGTTGCTTTTCAGATTTGCCATCTTTTGTGTAAATGCATGAATTTAGGTTTCCCCAGAACAATCCAACGTTTTTCATTCTTCTTCGTACCGCCTCGCACTGCTTCTCACCAGGAACAGGTTATTTGGGTACCGCTTTTTCAGTAGCCCTTATAGATGACTCAGTTGACTTGTTGGTGCCTCTGCTCTTGGGATGCTCGCTTTTACTCACATTTGCAGTGCAGCCACTCAGCACATGTTCACTGAGGGCCTAGCATACATCTGGCCCCATCCCTGGTGCTGGTGCAGAGCAGCGAGCCCGTGATGAGACCCTGGTTCTCATGGCACTTGCATTCTAGTGCCAGTTATAGGAGTAAGACACTATTATTTAAGAAAACAAAATACTGATCTAGGTGCTGTCATTTAAGAAACCTAAGCAAACTGACAGTTTGGGTCTGAGCTAAGTTTTTCCTTCATTGTTTCCAGGGTTCCAGGAGGAGCCTTCTATGTGTTTGATACTTTTCAGTTTTAATAGAAGAGCTCCTCCTTCTGTACAGTGTATTTTGGATCATTTTGCTCTGTTAGTAGGGAAATTGCAAACAAAACCAAATATGTCAGGGCAGAAAATCACTCTGCCTCCCTGTGAAGTTAAGGTAAATGGGACTTCTATTTCACTTAATGATTGAGATGAAATGAGTGATTGATGTGCACAAAAAATAATTCCTTGATGGTTTCTCAAGTTTATTCTATCAGGACTGAAGAATTAGAGCAGATGGTACTTTAAAGGTGTCTGATTTTTATGAAAGGAACATGAAATGTTTCTAAATTATCTGACCTTTCATATGGACAAACTTCAGTAATTATACTTATTCTAAGGTTCATAAAAATCTAAAACAAATAAATCAAAGGGGCTGAGTATTGACTCCCCCTTCTTCAACTTCCAGTTTATCCCAATTACCTCCTGTCCTCACTCCTTCCTCACAGCAGCCTAAGCTTTTATATTTGTTTCAGCCTCCCTCTTCTGTGTTACTACTTTTTTTTTTAAATAAGAATATTCAGCTTTCCAAATTCTTTCTCCTCTTTTCTCCAATATTGAGGACTGGAGAAAAGATTGAGCTGATGAGCTGAACAAGAATGAATAATGCAAATGTGACCATTATAAATACTGTTTACTTAATTATCTAATTCTGTACATTCTTTATTCAAGTAGATTTCAGCCACTGCTTTCTTTCTTAGGCGTCGGGGTGGAAAATACGCTGTAGGATCGGCCTGCATTGGAGGGGGCCAAGGAATTGCAGTCATCATTGAGAACACAGCTTGAGGAGAGCAGGGAGCCTGCCCTGGTCCACGCTCACATGACTTGGCCAGGCCACAGTATGCCAGGTGACCTTCAGAGAAGCTGTGAAGGTCATGCCATGCCCTGCACTGAGAGTGATTGAGTTTGGTCAAGGAATGGTGAGGCAAAGATGCATTTATCATGAACAAGAGCCCGTGCCAGAATAAATTCTCTCAAATTTGTACCAAATATGCTGCATTTCTGAACTAAAATCCAACTATAGAAGGCCTTAAACAGAATTGTATCCTTGCCTAATAACCACCGCTTATGTCTTAGATAATATGATTGCAGGGAAATTGAATAAATTCTGCCTTAACTTCAGCTAATCCTTTCCTATCGTTTCTTGTATTTTTCTAAATTTTTAATTAAGGTAAAATACATATAACATAAAATTTACCATCTTAATCATTTTTAAGCCTATAGTTTAGTGGCATTAAATACATTCACATTGTTATGCAACCATCACCACAGTGCATCTCCAGAATTCTTTTCATCTTGCAGAACTGAAATTCTACACCCATTAAACAACTCCCCATTCCTCCCTCTCTGCAGCCCTTGGCAACCACCTTCTGCTTTATGTCTCTATGCAGCTGACTCCGACAGGTCCTTCATATAAGTGGAATCATACAGCATTTGTCCTTTTGTGCCTGGCTTATTGCACTTAGCATAATGTTCTCAAGTTCATCCATGTTTTATCATGTGTCAGAATTTTCTTCTTTTTTAAGGCTGAATAATATTCCATTATAGATAGATAGATAGATACCACATTTTGTTTTTTCTCTCATCTGTTGATGGACATTTGGGTTGCTGCCACCTCTTGGCTATTATGAGTAATGCTGCTCTAAACATGCGTGTACAGATATGTATTCATGGCCTTGCTTTCAGTTCTTTCAGGTATATACTGAGAAGTGGAATTCCTGAATCATATGATAATTCTGTTTTTAATATTTCAAGGAATTGCCATACTGTTTTCCGTAGCACCTATACTATTTTACACTCCCACCATTATTGCACAAGGGTTTAAATTTTTCCACATCCTCACCAATACTTGCTGTTTTCTGTTTCTTTTTTATAATAGCCATATTAATTAGTATGAGGTGGGAGGATTGGTTCAAGATGGCGGAGTAGAAGGACATGCACTCACTCCCTCTTGCGAGAGCACTGGAATCACAGCTAACTGCTGAACAATCATCGACAGGAAGACACTGGAACTCACCAAAAAAATACCCCACATCCAAAGACAAAGGAGAAGCCACAATGAGATGGTAGGAGGGGTGCAATCACAATAAAATCAAATCCCATATCTGCTGGGTGGGTGACTCACAAACTGGAGAACACTTATATGACAGAAGTCCACCCACTGGGGTGAAGGTTCTGAGCCCCACGTTGGGCTTCCCAACCTAGGGGTCCGTCAACAGGAGGAGGAATTCCTAGAGGATCAGACTTTGAAGGCTAGCAGGATTTGATTGCAGGACTTCGACAGGACTGGGGGAAACAGAGATTCCACTCTTGGAGGGCACACACAAAGTAGTGTGCACATCGGGACCCAGGGGAAGGAGCAGTGACCCCATAGGAGACTAAACCACACCTACCTGCTAGTGTTGGAGGGTCTCCTGCAGAGGCGGGGAGTGGCTGTGTCTCACCGTGAGGACAGGGACACTGACAGCAGAAGTTCTGGGAAGTACTCCTCGGCATGAGTCCTCCCAGAGTCCAACATTAGCCCCACCAAAGAGCCAGGTAGGCTCCAGTGTTGGGTCGCATCAGGCCAAACAGCTGACAGAGAGGGAACCCAGCTGCACCCATCAACAGTCAAGCGGATTAAAGTTTTACTGAGGTCTGCCCACCACCAGTCCCTCCCATCAGAAAACTTACACAAGCCTCTTAGATAGCCTCATCCACCAGAAGGCAGACAGCAGAAGCAAGAAGAACTGCAGTCCTGCAGCCTGTGGAACAAAAACCACATTTACAGAAAGATAGACAAAATGAAAAGGCAGAGGGTTATGTACCAGATGAAGGAACAAGATAAAACCCCAGAAAAACAACTACATGAAGTGGAGATAGGCAACCTTCCAGAAAAAGAATTCCAGAATAATGATAGTGAAGATGATCCAGGACCTTGGAAAAAGAATGGAGGCAAAGATCAAGAAGATGCAAGAAATGTTTAACAAAGACCTAGAAGAATTAAAGAACAAACACCTAGAAGAATAAAGAACAAACAAACAGAGATGAACGATACAATAACTGAAATGAAGAATACACTAGAAGGAATCTATAGCAGAATAACTGAGGCAGAAGAATGCATAAGTGACCTGGAAGACAGAATGGTGGAATTCACTGCCACGGAACAGAATAAAGAAAAAAGAATGAAAAGAAATGAAGACAGCCTAAAAGACCTCTGGAACAACATTAAACACAACAACATTCTCATTATAGGGGTCCCAGAAGGAGGAGAGAGAGAGAGAAAGGACCCGAGAAAATATTTGAAGAGATTATAGTCGAAAACTTCCCTAACATGGGAAAGGAAATAGCCACCCAAGTCCAGAAAACGCAGTGAGTCCCAGGCAGGATAAGCCCAAGGAGAAACACTCCGAGACACATAGTAATCAAATTGACAAAAATTAAAGGCAAAGAAACATTATTGAAAGGAACAAGGGAAAAACAACAAATAATATACAAGGGAACTCCCATAATGTAAACAGCTGATTTCTCAGCAGAAACTCTACAAGCCAGAAGGGAGTGGCATGATATATTTAAAGTGATGAAAGGGAAGAACCTACAACAAATATTACTCTACCTGGCAAGGATCTCATTCAGATTCAGTGGAGAAATCAAAAGCTTTACAGACAAGCAAAAGCTAAGAGAATTCAGCACCACCAAACCAGCTCTACAACAAATGCTAAAGGAACTTCTCTAAGTGGGAAACACAAGAGAAGAAAAGGACCTACAAAAACAAACCCATAACAATTAAGAAAATGGTAATAGTAACATACATATTGATAATTACCTTAACTGTGAATGGATTAAATGCTCCAACCAAAAGACACAGGCTCGCTGAATGGATACAAAAACAAGACCCATATATACGCTGTCTACAAGAGACCCACTTCAGACCTAGGGACACATACAGACTGAAAGTGAGGGGATGGAAAAAGATACTCCATGCAAATGGAAATCAAAGCTGGAGTAGCAATACTAATATCAGATAAAATAGATTTTAAAATAAAGAATGTTACAACAGACAAGGAAGGACACTACCTAATGATCAAGGGATCAATCCAAAAAGAAGATATAACAATTATATATGCACCCAACATAGGAGCACCTCAATACATAAGGCAAATGCTAACAGCTATAAAAGAGGAAATTGACAGTAACAATAATAGTGGGGGACTTTTTAACACCTCACTTACACCAATGGACAGATCATCCAAACAAAATTAATAAGGAAATACAAGCTTTAAATGACAAAATAGACCAGGTAGATTTAATTGATATTTATAGGACATTCCATCCAACAATAGCAGATTACACTTTCTTCTCAAGTGCGCACGGAACATTCTCCAGGATAGATCACATCTTGGGTCACAAATCAAGCCTCAGTAAATTTAAGAAAATTGAAATCATATCAAGCATCTTTTCTGACCACAACACTATGAGATTAGAAATCAATTACAGGGAAAAAAACGTAAAAAACATAAACACATGGAGGCTAAACAATACATTACTAAATAAGCAAGAGATCACTGAAGAAATCAAAGAGGAAATCCAAAAATACCTAGAGACAAATTACAACAAAAACACGACGATCTAAAACCTATGGGATGCAGCAAAAGCAGTCTTAGAGGGAAGTTTATAGCAATACAAGCCTACCTCAACAAACAAGAAAAATCTCAAATAAATAATCTAACCTTACACCTAAAGGAACTAGAGAAAGACAAAACCCAAAGTTAGCAGAAGGAAAGAAATCATAAGAGCAGAAATAAATGAAATAGAAACAAAGAAAACAATAGCAAAGATCAATAAAACTAAAAGCTGGTTCTTTGAGAAGATAAACAAAATTGATAAACCATTAGCCAGACTCATCAAGAAAAAGAGGGAGAGGACTCAAATCAATAAAATTAGAAATGAAAAAGGAGAAGTAACAACTGACACTGCACAAATACAAAAGGCCATGAAAGATTACTACAAGTAACTATATGCCAATAAAATGGACAACCTGGAAGAAATGGACAAATTCTTAGAAAGGTATAACCTTCCAAGACTGAACCTGGAAGAAATAGAAAATACAAACAGACCAATCACAAGTAATGAAATTGAACCTGTGATTAAAAATCTTCCAACAAACAAAAGTCCAGGACCAGATGGCTTCACAGGTGAATTCTATCAAACATTTAGAGAAGAGGTAACACCCATCCTTCTCAAACTCTTCCAAAAAATTGCAGAGGAAGGAACCCTCCCAAACTTATTCTATGAGGCCACCATCACCCTGATACCAAAACCAGACAAAGATACTACAAAAAAAGAAAATTACAGACCAATATCACTGATGAATATAGATGCAAAAATCCTCAACAAAATACTAGCAAACAGAATCCAACAAAACATTAAAAGGATCATACACCATGATCAAGTGGTATTTATCCCAGGGATGCAAGTATTCTTCAAAATATGCAAATCAATCAATGTGATGCACCATATTAACAAATTGAAAGAGAACAACCATATTATCATCTCAATAGATGCAGAAAAAGCTTTTGACAAAATTCAACACCCATTTATGATAAAAAAAACTCTCCAGAAAGTGGGCGTAGAGGGAACCTACCTCAACATAATAAAGGCCGTATACGACAAACCCACAGCAAACATCATTCTCAATGGTGAAAAACTGAAAGCATTTCCTCTAAGATCAGGAACAAGACAAGGATCTCCACTCTCACCACTTTTATTCAACATAGTTTTGGAAGTCCTAGCCATGGCAGAGAAGAAAAAGAAAGAAAATGAATACAAATTGGAAAAGAAGTGAAACTGTCACTGTTTGCAGATGACATGATACTATACATAGAGAATCCTAAAGATGTCACCAGAAAACTACTAGAGCTAATCAATGAATTTGGTAAAGTTGCAGGATACAAAATTAATGCACAGAAATTTCTTGTATTCCTATACACAAAAGATTAAAACTCTGAAAGAGAAATTAAGGAAACACTCCCATTTACCACTGCAACAAAAAGAATAAAATACCTAGGAATAAACCTACCTAGGGAGACAAAAGATCTGTACGCAGAAAACTATAAGACACTGCTGAAAGAAATTAAAGATGATACAAACAGATGGTGAGATATACCATGTTCTTGTATTGGAAGAATCAATATTGTGAAAATGACTATACTACCCAAAGCATTTCACAGATTCAGTGCAATCCCTATCAGATTACCATTGGCATTTTTTACAGAACTAGAACAAAAAATCTTAACATTTGTATGGAGACACAAAAGACCCCGAATAGCCAAAGCAATCTTGAGGGAAAAAAGCGGAGCTGGAAGAATCAGACTCCCTGACTTCAGACTATACTACAAAGCTACAGTAATCAAGACAATATGGTACTGGCACAAAAACAGAAATATAGATCAACGGAACAGGATAGAAAGCCCAGAGATAAACCCACACACCTATGGTCAACTAATCTATGACAAAGGAGGAAAGGATATACAATGGAGAAAAGACAGTTTCTTCAATAAGTGGTGCTGGGAAAACTGGAGAGCTACATGTAAAAGAATGAAATTAGAACACTCCCTAACACTATACACAGAAATAAATTCAAAATGGATTGAAGACCTAAATGTAAGACTGGACACTATAAAACTCTTAGAGGAAAACATAGGAAGAACACTCTGACATAAATCACAGCAAGGTCTTTTTTGACCAACCTCCTAGAGTAATGAAAATAAAAACAAAAGTAAACAGATGGGACCTAATGAAACTAAAAGCTTTTACAGAGCAAAGGAGACCATAAACAAGACAAAGAGACAACCCTCAGAATGGGAGGAAATATTTGCAAATGAAGCAACTGAGAAAGGATTAATCTCCTAAATATACAAGCAGCTTATGCAGCTCAATATCAAAAAACAAAACAAAACAAACAACACAATCAAAAAATGGGCAGAAGACCTAAATAGACATTTCTCCAAGGAAGACATACAGATAGATGGCCAAGAAGCACATGAAAAGCTGCTCAACATCACTAGTTATTAGAGAAATGCAAATCCAGACTACAGTGAGGTATCACCTCACACCAGTTAGAATGGGCATCCTCAGAAAATCTACAAACAAATGCTGGAGAGGGTGTGGAGAAAAGGGAACCCTCTTGCACTGTTGGTGGGAATGTAAATTGATACAGCCACTATGGAGAACAGTATGGAGTTTCCTTAAACTAAAAATAGAATTACCATATGACCCAGCAATCCCATTACTGGGCATATACCCAGAAAAAACCATAATTCAAAAAGACACATGCACCACAATGTTCATTGCAGCACTATTTACAGTAGCCAGGTCATGGAAGCAACCTAAATGCCCATCGACAGATGAATGGATAAAGAAGATGTGGTACATATATACAATGTAATATTACTCAGCCATAAAAAGTAATGAAATTGGGTCATTTGTAGAGACTGTCATACGAGTGAAGTAAGTCAGAAAGAGAAAAACAAATATCGCATACTAACTCATATATGTGGAACCTAGAAAAATGGTACAGATGAACCGGTTTGCAGGGCAGAAATAGAGAGACAGATGTAGAGAACAAACATATGGACACCAATGGGGGAAGTGGCGGGGGAGGGGTGGTGGTGGGATGAATTGGGAGACTGGGATGGATGTATATACACTAATATGTATAAAACAGATAACTAATAAGAACCTGTATAAAAAAAATAAAATAAAATTCAAAAAAAAATTAGTACGAGGTGATATCTCACTGTGGTTTTGAGTTGCTTTTCCTAATTATTAGTGATGTTGAGCATCTTTTCCTATGCTTTTTGGCCATTCATATATCTTTTTTGGAGAAATATCTAAGTCCTTTTCCCATTTTTTAAATTGAATTGTTTATTTTTTGTTGTTGTTGAGTTGTCTTGTATTTTTAAAAAATATTTTGAAACCCAGTTCAATTTGTGTGTTGAGTGACGTTCATAATTCATTCTGAGATAAATGCCCAAGGAGCAAAATTACTGAATTTAGTCTTGATATTAATAAATGATATCATATTAGATTGATTTTTCCCTTGAATAAAGACAGTGCTGATTATGTATTATAACTCCTCAAATACATTTGAATCGGAGCATAGCTTCCTTAAGGAAGATTTATGTTCATTTTAAGGACCATATCTGTAAATGGAAAATGTGGAGTTGAGAAAGGCTACAAGTCAAGTCTCAGAAGAAGGCCTGTGTCACCCCTTCTCCCCCACCACCAGCACTTCCCAGCAGTCAGAAAGGAATGTTGTCATTAATGTTTATTACACTAGCCAACTAAAATGGGGAAACTGAGTAAGTACAAAGTAGCTATTATAAACCAATGGGTTTATGCTAAAATTTAGAGAAGCCACAGACTGACGAGAACAAAGTTTTGCCTGGATTTCATCCCCCTCCTTTAACTTTCCCAGTTTACCTAAATTATGTCCTGTTCTGCACACCTCTCCCTGGGGGACATTTGGCAATATCTGGAGGTGCGTTGGTCATGACTGGGGAGGGTGTGCGACTGGCACCTGGTGGGTAGAGGCCAGGGCTGCTGCTAAACATCCTACAACGCACAGGACAGCCCCTCTAGCAAAGGATTATCAGGCCCCAAAATGTCAGGAGTGCTACTGTTAAAAAATCCTCCTTTAACCCTAAATCCAACCATCCCCTTCTCATGTTACCTCCCTGTTCTGTTTGTTCATATACATACATGGGTACATGTATATACACACACACACACATTTTAATATGAGAGTATTCAGCTTTCTAAATTCTCCTGCTGAGATTATATATAGACCAATATTGAGGATCGGGGGAGAGGCTGGGAAGGTGAGATGAATGTAGTAATACAAATATGACTGTTACTAATTCTTCAAAGCATAAGCTCCTCATAAACACAGGGTGTCTTCAATGTATCTCAAGGATAAGCCTTGTCTCTCTCTTGCCCCACAGTCTCAGGTCTGGGTGGGGGTCAGCGGCCTTGCTGCCCTCCCACGCTGCTTCCAGAGCAGTCATCCCCTCCCTTTTGCAGAACCCTGTGCTATTTTGAGGTTCGTGTTGATTAATGATACCATCCTGCTGCTCTCTTTATTTCTGTCTACCGGCTTCATGCTCGGGTCTTTCCTCCAGTGACTGTATTATCACTGCCTCTGTCACCTTTTAAAAAATCATTAGATCATGTCTTAATTCTCGGAAACTTTAGCATCCAGTTGGCCAAGGACCTCACAGTTCCATGACCAAAATGCCGATGACTTTTTCTTCATTCTGTATCAGATACCTGCTCCCTTGGTCACGTCAACAGAGATTGTCACTGAGCAAATAGCTGAAAAGAGCCCCCTCCTAGGGAATCTCCCAGCACAGTTTTGGTAAAGGTTTATTGCTTTTCCCCATAAAAGTCTTATGTAGGATTTATTTTATGAGATTTTTTTTTTCTATTTTATTTTCTACTTGGGTATTGCTAATGAATAGCTTTGGGGTATTATGTATCTAGGCAGCTTGCGCAAACCCTTGTTTTAGTTCTAATCATGTAGACAATATCTCATTTATTTTTGTCGCCCTTTTGCATTAGGCTGGGACCTCTAATGCAATGTTAGGAGGGAAAAAAAGCCAAACCTAGAAATGTTCGTATTAGTTCACCATTCAGTGTGATCCTTACAATAGGTGGCAGATAGATGCACTTTATCAAAGTCAGGAAGTTTCCTTCTATTCCTAATGTTGCTAAGAAAGTCATGAATAGTTGACTCATTCTTCAAACCACGCTAACCTGGCTTTGCCTCCACCACTTCACTGATCTTGCGAATGTCACCAACCACCTTCACATTGCCAAATCTAGTGAAACTTTTCTGTCCTCATCTTCTTTGACCTCTCCAAAACATGACACAGGTAACCATCCCTTTGGTCTGTTTTTGCAGCTGTTCCTCTACTAAACCTCTGCCCGTGAGTTTTTCAGGATTGGGTGTGTGTGTGCTCTCCCTGGTGATGCCATCCCAAGTCACAGGACTCATCACGTTTACATCCCAACACTGGTCTCTCCTCTAGCTCCAGACTCCTGTACCTAACTGCCCTCTAGACATTTCTCTCACGAAACCCTCTCCTCCTTCAAGTCCTTGCTTCCTCAATTCCAGTACTTCAGGTCAGAAATCTGGGAGTTTCCTTGATTCCACCCTCTCCCTCACCCCTCATATCCAGCCCATCAGCAAGTTTTATCAATTCTTTCGGAATGTATCTCAAATCCACCCACTTCTTTTCTCCACCTCCACCACTTTGCTCCAAGCTACCAGAATCACTTGCCTGGATTACAAGAGCCCACCTCTATTCTTGCCCCTCTTCAATCATTCTCTAAAAAGCTGCCAGGGGCATCTTTTAAAAACACAAATTATATTAGGTCACCCTCATCTAAAGCCCTGAAACAGGTTTATATCACGCTTGGAATAAAATCCAGACCCGTTTCCCACCATGGCCTGCTCATGGTGACCCCCAACCCCTGAGGAGGTCTGGCCTCCACTTCCCTCTAACCTGAGCTCAGACTGTTCCTCTGGCTCCCCGTGCTTCACATACGTTGTCTTTCTTTGGGCTCCTCACATGCCATGCTTGCTCATCCTTTAGGACTGTGCCAGATCTCCCCTCTGTCTGCAATGCTGTTTCCTCTGCCTTCCCAGGACAGGACCTTCCCTACTCGTCCATC
Source organism: Balaenoptera acutorostrata (assembly GCF_949987535.1). NCBI lineage: Eukaryota > Metazoa > Chordata > Mammalia > Artiodactyla > Balaenopteridae > Balaenoptera > Balaenoptera acutorostrata. The sequence continues at coordinate 24,927,938 of NC_080076.1, forward strand.
AAGTCTCAGATGCTCTCTCTTTAGGCAGGTGTTCTCTGTTCCCCCTAAGTTCCTCTCCCCAGACCGTTATGGAACTCTTCTGAGCTTGTATTCCCTTATTAGATTGTTTATCGTCTGTCTCCCTTGTTAAATTGTAAATTCCAAGAGGGCAAGGACTTCACGTGCCCAGCACAGTGCCTGGCACAAAATAGACACACAGTAATGTTGTGGGGATGGATAAATGGATGGGTGATGATTGAAGAAACTGAAGCATGAGAGATTTTTCTCAGAGTCACAGAGAGGCAGAGCAAGCAGCAAGTAGCTGCTCACATACAATTTACCTCTTCTATCTCCACAGGTGATCATGGAAGTGGCTGTGTGCCTGGTCATACACACCTGTGTGCCCGTGTGTTTTCAAGAGAGAAGGGGTGGAAAACGGGGAGATTCTAATGGTGCTTGCTGCCTGGCACTAAGGATCAATAGAAACACTAGAGTGACCTTGGGCAGTTTACTTTGAACCTAACCAACCACATGTGGTAGAGAAGAGTTGGGAGAGAAACCCAAATGCATGAGGTTGCCCCTAGGACGACCATAGAACTTACCATCCTAGCCAGGTCATTTTCGAGAAGTGTTAATAATTACCTGGCAGCAACAAGTATAAACTGGAATTATTCTGGCCAAGAATAAACAAACAGTATTTGTTCAGTTCAAGAGAGCTGAACAAATACTGTTTGAGTGTGATTGTTGGATTTGAAGATTATTAAGTCAGGGTAGACTGGTCAAGTGCTTGGGAGATGAGCAAATACTTGAAGGAGGTGACAGGTACCCGAGAAGAGTAGGAGAAACAGCCAGTGCATGCCCCTGAGAGAGACGCGCGCCTGCTGTGCAAGGAGGCCAGCGTGGTGGGAGCCGAGTGAGCGAGAGGAGAGCGGTTGAAGTCAGAGAAGCACCCTGGGTGTGTGCCACGTAGGGCCTTAGACGCCACTGCAGGGGCTTCGGCTTTTATTCTGAGTAAATGGGAGCCACTGCAGCCTTCTGAGCAGAAGCGAGACTTCATCTGACACATCTGAAGGACACCTCAGTCTGTTCTATTAAAGTGAACTGTAAAGGGACGAAGTTGGGATAGGATGCTATTGCAGTAATCCAGGCACCTCGGATCTACAGTCAGCAATTGAGTGGTGAGAGGTTGTCAGAGTCTGGTTATGTTCTGAAGATAGAGCCTTCTTTCCTCATGGATTGGCTGCTGCTTGGTAGAAAAAGGAGTCAAGGATGACTCCTGGGCTTTTCATCTCAGCCACTGAGATGCAGGAAGGCTGCATGTGGAGCAAGTCTGGGGGGAGGTTCAGGAGTTCAGTTCAGACATCCAAGCGGAGATGCTGAACATTCATCTGGCTTTAGGATGGAGCTAGATCAGAAAGCATTGACATATAAATGGGATGTGATCAAGAACTAGGGGCCTCACCATAGGCAAAACGAAAAGACAGTCTATAGAATGGAAGAAAATATTTCCAAATGATATGACCAATAAGGGGTTAATATCCAAAATATATAAGTAGCTCATATGACTCAACATCAAAAAAATAACCCAATTTAAAAATGGGCAGAAGACCTGAATAGGCATTTTTCCAAAGAAGACATACAGATGGCCAACAGGCACATGAAAAGATGCTCAACGTTGTTAATCATCAGAGAAGTACAAATTAAAACCACAATGAGATATCACCTCACACTTGTCAGAATGGCTATTATCAAAAAGAACACAACTAACAAATGTTGGTGAGTATGTGGAGAAAAGGGAGCCCTCCTACACTGTTGGTGGGAATGGAAATTGATGCAGCCACTATGGAAAACAGTTCTCAAAAAACTAAAGATAGAACTGTCAGGACGTCCCTGGTGGCACAGTGGTTAAGAATCCGCCTGCCAATGCAGGAGACACAGGTTCGAGCCCTGGTCTGGGAAGATCCCACGAGCCGTGGAGCAACTAAGCCTGTGTGCCACAACTACTGAAGACCGCGCACCTAGAGCCCATGCTCTGCAACAAGATAAGCCACCACAATGAGAAGCCCACACACCACAACGAAGAGTAGCACCTGCTCACCACAACTAGAGAAAGCTCGCATGCAGCAATGAAGACCCAACGCTGCCAAAAATAAATAAATTAAAAAAAAAGAACTACCATATGACCCAGCAATTCCACACTTGGGTATCTATCCATAAAAACCAAAAACACTAATTTGAAAAGATACATGTACCCCAATGTTCATAGCAGCATTATTTACAACTGCCAAGATATGGAAGCAACCTAAGTGTCCATCAACAGATGAATGGATAAAGAAGTGGTATATATATATACAATGGAATATTACTCAGACAGAAAAAGAATGAAACTTTGCCATTTGCAACAACATGGATGGACTTGGAAGGCATTATGCTAAGTGAAATGAGTCAGACAGAAAGACAAATACTATATGATATCACTTATATGTGGAATCTAAAAAATACAACAAACTAGTGAATATAACAAAAAAGAAACAGACTCACAGGTACAGAGAACAAAACTAGTGGTTGCCAGTAGGGAGGGGGAAGGGGGGAGGGGCAAATGGGGTCAGGGATTAATAGGTACAAACTACTATGTATAAAATAAGTAAGCTACAAGGATATATTGTACAACACAGTGAATATATCCAATAGTTTATAATAACTATAAATGGAGAATAACCTTTAAAAAGTGAATCACTATGTTGTACACCTGAAACATATAATATTGTACGTCAACTATACCTCAATTTAAAAAGTTAAAAAAAAGAACTAGTGGCCTCCATCCTAGATAGATTCAAACAAGAAAATTTTCCTTCTGTTAACACTCTGAGGTTTTCATTTTTATCACTTAAAAATTTAAATGAGAATAAGAATAATCTATAAAACCAGGTATATCTATACTGCCCTTTTGGAGAGTGATCCAGTTCTTTTACAAGTTTTATAATTTTATATAATAAGTGCCATCTCTTAAACCTTCACGGAAAAAAAATGTAAATTCCTTACTAAACTGAATAACTTAAAATGAAGGATGGGAACATACAGTTTTAAAGGTACCCTAACCTAAAAGGAATGCCTTTGTAATTGAGAAATAATTGAAATAATTTTTATGAAGTGAACAGTGACTCTCCTTTTCCTTTCTCTCCATCTCACTTTTTATTCTTCACGTGAATCCTGCATTTTCATAAATTGGGTTGATTTGCAGTGAGGAGTCCACCTGCACCAGCGGCACTTCTTCCCCTAGGTGGCGCCACAGGCCTGTGCTGCCTCGGTCCCTTTCTCAGCAGCGTCTCCAAGATGCTTCTCTCAGCAGAGTTGGCCGAACTCTTGGTCTTTCTCACTTCCTGGGAATTGAAAGGAGAGAAGGAGCCAGCAGTAAAGAAACCTAGGGCAGCAGCTGGGGGACCAAAAATCTGTCCCACCTGCTAGCCAATGCCCCAGGTCCCTCTGGCCAAGGACACCGCCCTTTATTTCTCCTCAGTGGAAACATGGCAGATGCAGAGGCCCAGAGCCTAGGGAGCCCAGTGTTACACGGTCTCTGAGCTGCTGGTAACAGACCACAGGCCCCACTGAGGTGGTGAGCGCTGGGCCCTACCAGGTGAGGGCACGGGGAGAGAGGCCGGGACACAGTCTGGAGCGGAGAGAAGGTGGGGCAACATTCGTACTCCCTGTGGACACTTGGAGCCCGGGGGCTCCTCTTTTTCACTCTGGACCCTGTATTTATTCGAGAGTCCCCAGCTGCCCCCAACCTTTCTCGGCTGACAGAGCAAGGGCTGCCGGGAGCTGCTTGTATTCTCCCCTCCACACTTTTGTGGACATAAACTGACAGGGGCCATAACCAGTGAGGTCTGAGGGCTGTGGGGTGCAGCTCGGACACACAGAGCAAAGACAAGTGGGGAGATCTATGTCCTGTGCCCTGGCCTTACTTCCCCAGGGATGGGCACGCTGTCTTAGACTCCACATACACCCCAGCGCCTCTGCTCTGAGAGCCTCAGTAAGGAAACGAGATGGATGTAATGCTTCTCAGGAACACGGCCAGAGGAAGACGAGGCCCCTTCTACCTGTGCTCGGCAGCATCCACTCTCCCCACGGTTCTGCCATGTGCCAGCAAGTGACAGCAAAGGTAAGTAATGAGATGGGTCCTCCAAAGCCATGCTCTGGTCCCGTCTTGGCACACTCAACATGCAGACACATCCAAGAGGCCTGAAGCTGTTGTAGAACAAGGGGTTCTGGCGGAGAAGTAAAAGGCAGACTTGTGTTTGAACATGCAGTTCCTCCGGAGCCTTTTAGAAACACAAGACAAGATAAAATCAGAAACTACATGATGAGGGAACATGCTGATACTAAGAGCAAAGAGCACGCTATGCTGACTATTCACACACACACACGCACACACACATGCACACACACACACACACACACACACACACACACACACACACTCATACGAGTGGTTCCTCACACTGCATTTCTAGGTTGCAAAGAGAAGCCAAGTCCCCAGGAGCTGAGCCCCACAGCAGATGAAATAGGACTCAGAGCCCAGCCAGCCTTTAGATTCGTGCCTGGTCTGCCATGTGCCTGGTGCTGGGAAAGAAAGGGATGGGGGAGCTGGGACCACAGTCATACCATCCTCCGGGGCTCTAAGCCTGCATCTTCAGGGAGAACCAGCAGCTTCCAGCAATTAAGCAGCATCCCAGCCTTGCCCTGGACCAACTGCATCGGTCATTACCAACCTGCTTTCTGGTCCTCATAGGCAGCTCAGAGCCTAAGTCTGTGTGGATTTGCCCAGCCCTGAGAAGAGGCAGTCTGCCAAGTGGGAGGAACTCTGTTCCGCAGGCTTCTGTGTGTCCATATGAACGTGAGCTCCCAGATGTGGGCCTGGGCCCATCAGCCTGCAGAGGAAACGAGACCTCCAAGTGGAAAGACAATGGCTGAGTGAGGACAGACCAAGTTATGAAGGATACCGTGGTGTTTAGCCCCTTTGAGCTTTCTAAATGGCTGTTTTACAACAAATAGGAGGAAGTCTTTACATGGGTGCAAAGCAACTCCAGCAACTTTTCGTCAAGACACAGTACAGGGTTAAAATAGAAATATTCTTGGGCATTCCTGGTGGCACAGTGGTTAAGAATCCGCCTGCCAATGCAGGGGACACGGGTTCGAGCCCTGGACCGGGAAGATCCCACATGCCGCGCAGCAACTAAGCCCGTGCGCCACAACTACTGAGCCTGCGCTCTAGAGCCCGCGAGACACAACTACTGAGCCTGCGTGCCACAACTACTGAAGCCCACGTGCTTAGAGCCCATGCTCCACAACAAGAGAAGCCACCACAATGAGAAGCCCACACACCACAACAAAGAGTAGCCTCCGCTCACCACAACTAGAGAAAGCCCTCGCGTGGCAATGAAGACCCAATGCAGCCAAAAATAAATAAATAAAATTTAAAAAATAATAAAATAAAATAGAAATGTTCTTAAGACCAGAAATGTTAAGCATAAAGAGACAAAAAAACACTGTAAGCTGTAGTACACTGCTTTAAAACTGTTCAAAAATGCACACGCAGAGGAAAGATAACTAATGCCATTAAAATGCTAATGGTATTCATATTAAGATAGTGGGATTATGAAATACATACATGGAGTACTATGCAGCAGTGAAAACAATCTACTATAGGCATATGGATGAATCTCACAGCTATCATGTTCTTGAAAAAAGACATCAAACTACATACTATATGATTCTATGTATATGATGTTCAAGAAATGGGCAAAACTAATCCATGATGACAGAGGTCAGAATGTGGTTAGCTTTGGAAGGAGTGTCTCCTGAGAGGGCCATGAGGGTGCGTACTAGGCTGCTGGGAACGTCCACATTCTTATCGCGGTGGTGGTAACACAGATGTGCACACACGTAAAGATTCACTGAGCTCTATACTTAATGGCTTGTGTACTTTACTGTATTTGTTGTATGTATTTAAACAAATACCATCAGTGGTTGTCTATAAGTGGTGAGGTGGGTGATTTTTCTGTTTTTCTCTTATTTTACAAATGTTTAGAACATGTTTCTGTTTTTTGTATTATTTTTTAAATGCCATATTTTAAAAGAGATATGTTTAAGAAATATATAGGAAAGTGTATATCTGATAGAATCAGAATAGGTTATTAAAGTAAACCAGGGGTATCTGAAGTATATTTGAGGAGACTGTGGGTTAACACCCGTGGCTAACCAGGCATCTCCATGACACATATGTCAGTATCCCTCATTTGAATAGGATTGTTTCTGGACGGATCATGGGCCTGATACGGTGGACTCATGACAGAGCCATTGTGCCATTTTTCAAGACGATGAAGATGCCCTTGGAAGTGGGAACCATGGAATTTATAGAAGTGTCAGGTCACAACTGAGGGGCCTTAAGAAATCTAAGAAAAGGAGAGTGGAACAATGATAGCGTGTTCGCAGTATATACAAATATTGAATCATGTTGTACACCTGAAACTAATATAATGTTATATATCAATTACATCTCAATTTTTTTTAAAGTAAAAGATAAATTTTTTAAAAGTCAGCGTGCTGAACTCCACATCCCTGGCTGAACTTCAGAGCTCCAAGGAAGGATGACATGCAAAACTGCCAGGGTCTTGTACTTACACCTTAGGGTGAACACATTGCCTGAGCAGTAATACTGCCCCTTCCTGAGAAAAAGTGGTTCCAGGAGGTTCCATGCTATGTATCATGTGACCCAGGCCACAGCTGATTGACCAGAAATTGGTGCCAAAGCCAAAGCAGGCATTTGTAGGCTAGCCAGTGGCCCTCAGGGTGGCAGGGGGTGGGAACCCTGACCAATTGGGATGCTTTGCATTTATAGTGACTAACTGACCTGGCAGTCAGCTTCTTGCTCTGAGGAGCTGGGTTGTGAGTCATTCCTAGAGGCAGGTTATGATAGTGGAAGCCAAGAAGGAGAAGTGAAAGCAGGAGGGTCACCACTGGGCCGATGACCACATGGCTATGAGGTCACTCCCAGGGCTCTCTCACCACCCTGGTCAAACCCCATCACCTGAGCTGAGCTACAAGTCTCTGTTGCCCGCTCCCTGAAAGAATGCAACCAATACACGAGTTCCCTTCCCACCCGTCCTGTTCACCTCATCCTGAGCCACCTCTGGGTGGGGCTGGGCTTGCAGGGATTCCAGACTCTCACCCCCAGCCTAGCTCTGGCAAGTGCCTGTGTGTCTTGTCTGGCGGGGCTCGGTCCTAACCGCCCAGCCCACATGTGCTGGGGAGACTCAGAACAACTGGGCTGCCGGGCGCTGCCCCTTGAAATCTGCAGACCCGCGTGCTTGTCCACAGAAGAATTCTCAGTGACCACAGCCATGCTGGAATTTACTAACAGAGCAGCTGTCCTGCTCCCCGGAATGGCCAGAGGATGGGGGATTGTGATTAATAGAGAAACCACAAGCCATATTTTTTCAAATCAAAGTCATCAGGAACTATAAGATGAACATTATTTCACATATCCCTGAGAAAGAAAATAAACCCACATGGAGAGTCTCTTAGAGACAGCAGAGGGCTCGGTGTACCAGGACCAAGTGATGACCCCGCCTCATGGTGGGAACAGCAAGGAGACTTCATGTTCACGCTGGTACTGAGTGGAGGGAAGGGAAGGAAGTCTCTGAAAATTTGAACTGCAGGCTCCTCCTCACACAGGCTTGCGGTCTGAATTCACACTTCCCGTGCGGTCCAAAAAACCACCCCGAAGCCAAGACTCTAAAGTGGTACTCAGGTGCCCAGCAGAAGTGACTGCAGCCCTCTCTGGAAGAGCCTGCCTTCAATTTAAGTGAGATGCATCCCAGCTTCAGAGACGCCAACAGCATGAGCATCAGAGAATCAGCGAACTGGGATGGCTCTAATTTTATGAAGCATCAGAAAGCAATAAAATGTACCGAAGATTAACATTGCTTGAGTGTCTCTGACTATGTCTGACCGTCGGCAGCCCCTGGGGTCTTCCAGGGCTATCAGTGTCCTTACGACAAGCGGTGGACAGCAATACAGGCAGGAAGCAGAGACAGTAGTTTTCTCCTTGAAGAGATGCAACAAAGGGAATTCCTCTGTGTGTTTAATTTCCATCCAGAGACCGGCAGAGGAGAGAAAAAGCAAATGGTACAAGGAAAATATGAGTACTGAGAACAACTGAACAGGGAGAGGAGGGCGACGTGTGGGCAGGACACGCAAGTCTGCTGCCCGGGCCCGGGGCTGAGGAGTGGGGTGTGCGGCGGTGGGGAGTGCACGTGTGGAACCATCAAATCCACAGACATACCCCCCAGTACTTCTGAAAGTGACTCCTTTGCTTCTCATACAGGTAGAGGACATGAAGGTCCCTGGAGTGATCATATCCTATCTGGGAACCCATGGAAAAAGCCCTGAAATGATTAAATGCAAGACGGTAGAGAATTATACACTAGCTGGTCTGGACTATGGGAGTCAGAGAAGAGTTTCAGTCATGCTGAGAACTAAGGAAGGGTTGCCTTTCTCCTTCTTCTCCTTCTTCTCCTTCTTCTCCTTCTTCTTCTTCTACTTCTCCTTCTTCCTCTTCCTCTTCTTCTTTTGCTTGAAAAGAGGTTTGCAAAGAGGAGATGGGCTCTGAGATGGGCCTCAGAGGATTAGAGTGGTGCCTGATGCCCATGGTCATTAAATCTTTATCTCCTGCTTGGGATGCTGTGCCCAACACTGCAGCTGCAGGCTTCTCAGCCGAGCCCTGCACCGCACCCTCGCTCCAGGCAAGGGCTCATTCTGAGCCTCCCCACAGTGCTTCCAGGCTGCCCCACCTGCAGACGGGGTGCAGGTCCCAGCAGCACCCCCTCCCTGCTCCAGACCAGGGGAATCTCCCATGGCTCAGGTGCCTGCCCTGGAGAGAACCAGGGAAGGCGGCAGAAGCTCGTGCACACACAGGCCAGGTGATGGAAGGCCCAGTGCCCACAGCGGGTGCCCAGAACCCTTGAGGAGCCAGCTCTGTGCCCCATCCGGGGCTCTTTCTTCAACACTGAATCCAGCCCTCCAAGTCCTGAACATCTGCCAGGCCTCATTCCCCAGATATCTAATAAGCATCTTCAAGAAACAATAAAAACCGGGAGAAGGGGGGCAATTATCAGCAACATTCCTATGAGTTAAGTTCATCCTAAAGGAAGATAAAATAAACAGAGCGCACAGATGCAGAGGCTGTGATTGGCCAGGAGGGGCATGTTAGAGACCCCCCCTTTGCGGTCCACAGGAAATTCCATCATTGGAAGCCTGGAAGGCCTAACCCCTCCTCTACCTGGAACGCTGAGACCCAGAGAGGGAAATCGTTCGCCCAAGATCATGGCTCCCATCAACAGCTGAGCTGGCAGAAAGCAGATGCCCTGGCTTGCGGGCTGTAGGCAGAGTGGTCTCTCCAGCACTGGATGCCATTCCAGAGGTCACGCCCCTCGTAGGGTGGTATTTTATCTCTTTCTCTTGCAGTTTTGTAAATTCTCAAAGCTGAGCTGCTGACCTCCCAGAATGCCTTTTATAGCTGAGCAAACTAAGCTGAAATATAGCCCCAGACGTTCCTAAAAGGAATCTACAGGGACCTCACTTCTAAAACCTCCCAAGACTCTCCTCCCAAAAAGTTCCAGCCCTGCACACCTCTCTCCCAAAACATCCGGACTCCAGATTTGGTATAAGAACTTCAGCAGGGTCTGTCTAGTTCCGCACAAGCCTGATCCTGGTCTTCCCAGAAGTCAGCCCGATTTCTGTCAAGCCCAGGAGAACCTCGGCTTACGTGGGTTTCTCTTTGTGGTGGCGAACTCAGGGTGCGTCACCTTCCCGTCACCTGGGGGGTGTCCTGGACAGCTATGTTAATTAAGAGCCGCTCAGCAGCAGCCCCCAGCCCCACCAGGCTGCTGGGCCCCCAGTCAGGAGAGAGCGGTTGCCTGTATCGCCAGGCCATCCCTTGCGGGGCGGAGGGGAGAGCTCGGGAGGGACAGGGACGTGGGAAATCTGCCCTCCGCGAGGACAAAACCACGACAGGAAACACGGGGTCTTAGGTTTCCTCGCTGCAGATGGGGGAGGAAGAGAGATGCGGAGAAAAGGAGATGCGCAGGAAAGGAGGTGCAGACGGAAGGCCTGGGGAGGGCGCAGGGAGGGGAGAGAGGGAAGCAGGCCGAGCCGGGCGGGGCAAGGAGAGGACCCGAGGCGCGCGCGAGGGGAGCCGAGCGGAGATTGGCCGGCGGGCCTCGGGCCACCGCTCACCCCGGGAAACCTGAGCCCGGCCTCCACCGCCACGGGAGGGGCGCCCGAGGGAGCCTGGAGCAGGGTGGGCAGGGCGGAGGCGACGCTGGGCCGCAGCCAGGGCTTCCCCGAGCCTCCCCGCGCCCTGCCTGCCGGGGCTCTGCCTGGCCTTGCGCTTCCCTCGGACCGTGACCGCCTCCGTCACCTCCCAGTGGCAGCCTCTTCACACTCCCACCCTCGTCCCCTCCGGGCCCCCTGGTGCTTCATTGTCCGAGTGCTTCTGGCCGCAGAGAACCAGAAAACCTGAGAGTTAACCAAGTGAGTCCCCCCGAGGCCTAACCTTAGGGATGGTCTGAACTGCTGCCTCGCTTTACCCAGGAGGGGCTCCCATCTTTGACCCACAGGGTCAGTTTTTCACCCTCAAGATAATGGCACAGTGGGAACTGGAAAGCTGGCCTCCTCGCCCCTTCCCTGGCCTCTGGGTGCCCCCTGCCTGCCACCGGGGCTGTTCCACCCGGCCTTGTCCTCTTAGGCCTCCACCATCTCTGATTCTTGTGCAGTGTTCTCAGCATTTATCCACCGGTGTCCTATTGGTCCAGCCCCAGAAGCTGTAGTGATATTTTGCTGCACCTGCTGTCTGCCCCGGTGCATGTATGCACATTGAGAACCTGTTTGGAGGCCCAATGGCCTTAATCCAAAGATTCTTTCTAACGGTAGAATTCTGGGCACTTAGATGACAACGTTTTAGTTAACAGAGCCTTTGGGCCCCTTCAGATCCTCCTACCCCATCTCAGGGCTGTCCCAGCTGCCAGAAGCCACAAGAGCAGAGCCTGTCACCTCTCTTCTGGTGTCCTTGTCCATGGGCCACCGGTCAACAGGACAGTGAAGGGTCCCCCGTGATGCGAGTGGCGGGGCGTTGGAGGAAGGCTGTTTGGCCTGGGCTGAGAGCCCGCCGGCCTGTCCCGGGAAAGCTGCTCCGTCTCCTGCACCTGCATCTCAGAAAGCCTGTGAGAAGCTCTTTCAACAACAAAACACTTTCTTAGGCAGCAACACAGATGACCTGAGCTAGACCTGAAGCTTGAGGCCTCGCAAGGGACAGCGGGAGTCTGAGAAGAGGGGGAATTAGCCCTCGCCTGGCACTTGCTTCCCGACCACTTCGTATCCTGGTTTCTAAAGTGGCATCTCCCTCAGCTGCCCCAAATGGACCGATGCCGGTATCCCAGTGAGGCACCCGAGGAGGAGGCTGCTTTAAAGGTGGGAGAGAAAGTAAAAAAGGATTTGCATACAAAGAATAGCTGGCATTTATTGAAGCCTTGCTCTCGGCAGGCCCTCAGAGCTCCCAGCACCCAGTGGGGCAGGAACTATTATTATCATCCTCCCCCCTTTCAGATAAAGAACAAGAGACACAGAGAGTGGAAGGGACTTGCCCAAACTCACAGAGCTCACTGGTAGTGGAGGCAGGATTTAAACACATGGCCAGACCCGCCACCAAGCTACCATTGCCACCAGACCCTTGCACCTGGCCCCCCTCACCCTTCAGCCCCTGTCTCTGTCCCAGACGGACTGTCTACTGCAGGAGTCCAAAACCTCCTGAGGCAGGAGATAGATGGGCCTCAAGCTGAGCAGCTGGAGTTCGTCCCCTGTGGACAGATACTCCAAAATAGCAGGAGGGAAGAGAAGCTGAGCCCTGCGCACGTAAGAGATAAAAGACCACATATTCCGCATTCTCGAAGTCAAGGAGACTTTCCCGACTACACACGTGCAGAAAGGCTCCTTGAAGGTCAAAAAGAGAGGGGGCGCCACCCCATATTAGGTGATGTCAACCCACCCATAAACCTCTTCACTAGAATCCGTCTTGGCTAAGAGATGCACGCACACATGGGAGGACCCTGAGACAAACCAAATACGGACTCAGAACCATGCAAAGCAAGATGACTGGCCAAAGGAAATCCGGAAGAAACGCCCCATAAACGTGATTCAAACTACCATGAGGGCGTCACTCTCTCTCTCCAAGCCTGCCCGTGTGTCTATCCACACGTACTCTTTTTCCTCCTAATAAACACTGTACTTGTTTCACTACTTTCCACCTCTATGTGGAAGTTCATTTCTACACAGCTGACCTACACAGGGCCTTGTCAATGGCCACTGGTCCCTGGTGGTCTAGTGGCTAGGATTCAGCGCTCTCACTGCCGCGGCCTGACTTCAAACTCTGGCTGGGAAGCTAAATCCTGCTTCAAGCCGCTGCAGGCCAAGGCCACCCGGGAGCACTCCCTCCACCCCAGGAGCCTCCCTGCCCCCAGACGCAGCCCACACATTTGACGTAAAGGTCAGTTCCGTCTCTGGGTCTCAGCGAGCACGTGATGCCTCCAGCTGTAGGATCCTAAGGTCTGGAATTCCCAGACAAGCCTAATCCCAAATTAGCTGGGCTGGTGTTAAATCCTGTACACGCAGCTGGTCCCCAATGCCTCCGCAGATGCTGCACCACCCCTGCAGCCCTCCTGGGCTGAAGCATGGGCTGGGGTTTCCTAGCGAAGTACGTTTGGGAAATACCAAGTTAAAGGTGTAGGTTTCTTAACTGTGGAACTTCTCAGAGCTTTAAAAAGATAAATGCTCACTGGTCATTTGTAAGAGGATAAGGTAGTATGCAGATTCAGAAGCTTCCCAAAGGGATGTGACCAGGGAGCAAGCCCTTTATCACTGAGTATTTCAAAGGAGTCCACTTTGAGAAACACTTCCTAGAGCACTGTAATTAGTCCTGTTCCTACACAGAGGCTCTACGTATCATCATCCATGTATAGTAGCAGAAGGAAGTGTTGCAAGGATGGCATAAACCTCCTGAGACTTCATATCTTAGTGTCCCCAGCAAGTTCAACCCAATCCCCCACCCTCTCCGCTCCCCACCTTGTCCCCTGGAGTTGATCTACTTGAACTTGTTTACAATTTGTGGGCAAGTTTACATTCTGATAAACCACCCTAGATCAGCCAGTAGAAGAAAAGATAAAGTCAAGTTTCTGGACAATCAAGAAGTGAAATCATCCCTTGGGAACTTTTGACTTGATTTTAATGGAACCAGAAGGGGGGATAGTAGTGGGGGGAAGCTGTGAAAGCACTGGCTTAATGCCATCTGGCTCCTGAATAATAAGAAAATGCTGTACCTTATGAAGTTTGCAGGATGCCTTCACATCCATTGCTTTATCTGATCCTCACAATAGCTCTGTGTGGTAATTAGGGCAAATATTACTGTCATTTGCTGGTTCTAGAAACTGAGACCCAGAGAGAGTAAGTGATCTCTCCGAGGTCACACACCTATTTGTGGGTATACCCAGAAGCATTTTGAAGCTGGGTCCAGGGCTCATTCATTGGCCCCATTTCCAGTTTTTTTGCAGTGCTATTTTCTTCAAGGGGGTCTAAGCAAATGTGCTCTTGTTGAGGACGGGGGCTGTGGGTAATGCTCAGTCAGGCATAAGGGTGTTCCCTGCACCCACTGCCTGTGCAGGAAGATCCATCTGGAAGCCACAGATGCAAGCCCATGGCCTCCTCCAGGAGCTGCCCACTCAGCCACGTGAGGCCACGGAACGCCACAGTCTCCCTGTTAGCCAAACCTCCTGCTTGCACGGCTGCCAGGGAGCGCTCCGGGTTGGGGTTAGAGAGCCCGGGTCTGACCCCACTCCAGCCCTGCACAGTCACATCATCGCTCCCTGAATTTCCACTTCCTCCGGCCGAGCCCGGGGAAGTGAGCTCTCCCTGCCTGCTTGGCAGGTGTGTGGCGGGGGTGCAACGGAGACAGACTGTCCGGAGCTGCCCAGGGCTACCGAAGTGTCCCCTTCGCTGCTGCTGCTCCTAGGGCTCTGAGCCTCAGGACAGCTTCCTCCTGGCTTCTCGGAGGGCGTAATTGCAGATTTCTCTAACCGATGTCTCACAACCAGCAATGGCAGGCCCAAGGGACTTTGAGCTGCCTTTCCCTAATACTGGATGCAGAATAAAGCCCTGGATGTGGGACTCAAGGCCAGCTGGATGGGCGGGGACTGACTCCACTCCAAGGAGCGTCTTCTCTGTGCCCTCACACGCCACCAGACAGGGCCCAGAGGGGCTTCCGGGGAGGAATGTGAACGCAATGCAAGAATTAGAGGCCAGCAGGAAGGGCTGCCCACTGCCGCTCAGCCCTCAGCCGCCCCACCTGGCTCAAACAATCCACCTAGAGGACACCAATCCCAATGTCGCCACCTCGTCCTTCCTGGACCAACACGTGCAGGTGCTAGATGCATCCCGAATGCACGAGGCAGGGGTCCTGGCTGCTCCTGACGGGCTGTGAGCACCCTGCACCCCAATATGTCTATTTGCACAGTTTAGATTTCCTAGCAGGTGACGTTGCCTGCTCAAGGCAGTTTAGGAGCAGAATCAGAGATGATGCTGGCTCTCCAGCCTCCCTCACAACAAGTGAGCCTGTGATGAGACGGTGCAGACAGAAGCCAATGGAACTTTCTCCAAGCAACCCTGAGGGGCTTGAGCTGCAGGGCTGACCTGACAGGTTCAGGGTGGAGAGGAACACATCTCCCCTCCCCACTCAGGACAGCAGCGTGTCTCTGTACTCGAGCCTGCAGTAGGGGGCATGGTTTGGGGGACCAGCCTGCCTCCACCCCGCCTTGGGCTTGACTGTTTGGGGCAGCGATGGGTTAGTTCTGTGTTACCGAGCGTCGTCTGCAGAGCACCAGGTCCTCAGGATGCCAATACACGGTCAATAAAAGGGGTTCCATGGTAAATGGAGTCTGGGAAAGAGAAACAGGCATCCTTGCTGCAGAACTTCTCAGAGCCTTGAATATGGAGATACGTGTTCATGGGCTCGACGAGGAGGGTGTAGTGTGCAGGTGCAACTGCAGAGCAACCCACAGTATCACTGTCATCTGGAAAATACTTTAGGAAAAGGTAAATTTACCAAAGGCCACAAATAAAACTACACACACATTCCCTCCAAGTTGCCCTTTCTTACTAGTGCAGGATCCTGGATTAGTTTCTTCTATTACGGAGCTTCCACTTAAGGGATGGCCAGCAGAGTCCTGGAGGGCAGGAGCAAGAAGGCAGATGGTCAAGGGGTGTCACAGTCCTGGCTCGGGCTGGTGTGATGGTGATGCGTCCAGCTTTACTCCATGGGTTGAATCTGCAAGGCAGAGGTGCAGGGCCTCTCTGGATTCCTCTCACTCTTTACCGCCCCAGCCCACCAGCTGCAAGTCCCGTTGGCCGTCCTCCATGTCATATCCCAGGCCAGACCTCTTCCCTCCCCTCACTGTCACCATAGTCCAAGCCACCTGGACACACAGCAGCCTCCCAAGGAGGTCTCCTAGCTTCCGCTCCTGCGGCCCTAGTGGTCAAGTCAAACCCCTGCTCCAGACTCTTCATCCCATCCAGAGAAACATCCCAAGTCCTTCCCTGGCTTACAACGCTCTGCCTGTCCTAGCCCCTGCTCACCTGACAGCTGCATCCCTTACCCGCTCACCCCCACCCTGCTACCTGTCATGTCAGCCACACAGGTCTTTCCTTCTGCTCACCAAACACATCAAGCTTGTCCCAGCCCAGACCTCCACCAGGCTGCTCCCTTGCCCTTGCTAGCAAGCTCCCCCGCTTCGTTCAGCTGTTTCTCCTCATTCAAGTCTCAGCTGGAAGGTCAAGACCATCCTCGACTCACCCTCCTGCCACCAACCACTCCACTTCACACCATGTGAATGATCTCCACGGCATTTATCCTGATGCCAGTTTTCTTCTTATTTGCATCTGATTTTGTTTGTCCGCCTCACCAGAACGTCAGTCCTGTGGGGCAGGGGCGTCTGTCTTTACCACCACTCAACACCCTGCCCGTGCTGAGAGCAGTGCCTGGCACACAGCGGACACTCGGCAGAGGGACACTGGTCAGTGACCTCTCCCCACCTCACCTCCTCGTCTGAAAATGGGTCCCAAGAGGACCCCCAAGTCAGTCCCCAGCTCTCCTGTTTCATTTTCGCAGCAGTTCAGGGCAGAAAGGAGATGGGATGGAGGAGAAAACGATCCCCAGAAAATGCCAAAGTGGCAAAGCTCTCAGAAAGGAGGACCTTCTGATTCCAGGAACCGGTGGGGCATTTCCTGACCCGGGCTCTCACACTGGCTGCAACATGATTCCAAGTCAGAACCGTCAGGGCTACTCAGTGACAGGCGGGCAGCAGGACGGGAATAGGTGGGCCCGCCTAGCTCTTTCCACAAAGGACAGGAAGCTCATAGAAATCAGACCCTGTCCCTCTGCCAGGCCAAGGCCAAGGGTGGGACAAACTTCCTTCCCATCCAAGGCTGCCCTTGGCTGACGTCTTCCCCCTTCCAGGTGGCCTTTGATAATCCTTTTAACCAAGGTGACCATATTGTTGAAACAGGAACACTTTGAAAGTAAAAGGGGAGCTATTAACAGGCATAAATCAGGCCTGTTCCTGGCAAACTGGAGCATAGAGTCACACTATTTTTAACCCCATTTCACCAGATTAAAAAAATCACAAAATAAAAGGCAGGGAAAGAGGGCCCAATATACTCCTTGAGAGGCCCACTCTCCAATCCTCGTAGATTCTGGAAATTGTTAGTAGTGGGGGAGGAGAAGGAAGATTGGGATTTCTAGTCAATCCCGTGACTCGGGTTATAGAGGACAGGCCTAGGCAAAGGTGATGCCAGGCGGGGTTACAGTGGCCTTGGACACCTCCCACCTCCACCGCCTTCAGTGAGGAGGTGCGGAGGGCAGACCCCAGAGAGCAGGAGGGTCTGAGAAGGGGGAGGCGGCAGACACCGCTGCACCTCCCCTGCTGCAGTTCCTTAGTATTTGTCAGGGAGGCGCAGTCCGCGAAATAAAGCCCGCGGTGAGTCTGCTGAGCCCTTGAGACCCCAGAGCTGAATGCAGTTGATACAGGCACGCGCGCGTGCACACACACTCACACACACACACACACACACCAATCCAGCCCCACCCCCCCAGCCTCATGACGTCAGCAGGCTGTTCTGGGAAACTCTCCTGAAATGCTTTCTTCTGGCTCAGATGACACTTGACCCAGAAGGTAAATTAAAGCCATTATATTTATGTTTGATTTGAATTTGAGTTTAATTTTAATTTAATGCTTCATTCTCCCTCCAAAGGATGCCAGTTTCTCTCAGGGCTACCTCAGGACTGATTCACATGACTTCTTGCTTTCCCACTGGCTTACTTGATTTTACTGGTTTTTCTTTGGTTCAACTGTCTGCACTTGACTGGTCCAAGAACTGTCCTGATAGAAATATTGGAGTTTTCTGAGTTTTTCCACCAAGGTGCCACGTCTAGCATGGGACCACCTCCAACCCGAGCTGGGCTCTGGAGTGGAGCCTATGTGAGGGGCTGGCCACGATTCTCTCCCAAAAGATCATTCACTGGGTCCCCTGCTCTCCCTGCGTTAGAGGGTCTCCATGGGGTCCCCTGGACTGAGAGCCCCCAAAGATGTGTAAGTGGAAATAACATTCACGGGGCCAGTGATTTGGTAGTTATGGAGACTGAACTCACTCCATAGTGTTCAATGACAGTGGTGATTTCGCGATTATTCACCAACAACACATACTTATCGAGGTCTTGCAATGTCAGGCCCTGTTCTAGGTGTGGGGAGCAACAGTGAACAAATGCAGCTGGGTCCCTGCCCTCACGGAGCTTACATTCTATGCGGGGAGTAGACAGTCGCAGGTGGGTATATACTATCGTGCCAGGCAGTGGGAAGTTTAGTGAAGAAAAGTAAAGCTGGGTGAAGAGGTGGAAAGTGGCTGGAACTCGGGGGACAGCACTGGTTCAGAGACGGGGTCAGGAGAGCCTCTTTGAGTAAAGACCAGTGAGAGTGCAGGACACAGGAACTCCTGGGGGGCAGAGTCCCAGGTGGGAGGAGGAGCACGGGAGGGCAGGGAGGCGCAGACCTGCCTGACATTCCCAGCCCAGGTGAAGGCTCTGAGGCTGGAGAGTGAGAGGGTGGAAGAGGCTGGGGTCAGTGAGGCCACTGGCAGCGGCCAGTGGCCAGATTACAGGCCTTACCGGCTGTGGGCAAAGGGCTTCAAGCTCCCAGTTGAGCTAACGCGTGATCAGGCCTTGCACAATGCTGGCATGCGACAAACGAAGGGCAGAGGCAGCAAGGATGATGCGGATGCTGACAAGCACATCTGCTTGGCAGATGCTTCCCTCTCTTCTTACTTACGTGTTTGGCTGGGAGCCGGCAGGGACGGCAGATGTGAGACAACCCACCAGGACTCTCTTCAATAGTTGTGCAAACTCAACTCCGCTCAGGGCACTTTCCCATCCATGCTTTCACCTGGTCTTTAGGGCAACCCCATGCGGTAAGTGGGCAGGGTGTTGTGATGTCATTGACAATCATTGCTTAACCGCCACGAGCCTCAGTTTCATCATCTGTAAAATGGGGTGAAAACCCACTCCCACAGAAGCACCTTGAACACTAACCAAATCTAAATGGAAATTATCTCCATTTCACAGATCATGAAACTGAAGCTTGAGCTCAAGTGCCCACAGTTGCTCCCCTTCTTGCAGCCCAGAGAATGGGGGCTAGTGAGTCAAGTGTATGTTGTGACTAGATGTCTCTACCCACAAGGGTCTTCATTCACCTGTGAACAGTCTTGATCCAGATGTCTGAGTCAGTGGCTACATGTGGATAAGCCTGATGTTAGGATGATAATACCAAATTTTTATCTTCCTCTGAGATCATGAATTAAGGGTAATGGTGTGAGTTTACCAATACTTATCACTGATTTTCCAAGTATCAGAAAGCTAGGGAAAATCTTCATGGGCCTTTGCCAAGAGAGTGAGTGTAGATCTCCACCGCAGACCCAGCATCTACACAGGCCTTCTCTGCCCCAGTCCCCAGACACTCTCAGGAGAGGGTCTGAAACTCACATGAAACATCAATAATACGTATGAGCATGTGCACTGGGGGAAATGCGTGCTTCACGGAAATGAAAGGATAGGATTAGGACTCTACAAAAATATGTATTGAACAACCACAAACAGTTAAAAACTATTTTAAAAGGATATTTGTGGATAGAAATTAGAAGAGTGATTGTCTCCAGAGCAGGGGGAAATTGACTAGAAAAGGACATGAGGGAACCTTTTGGAGTTAACAAAAATGTTCTATATTTTGTTTGAGGTGGTGGTTATTGCACAGCTAAGTGTAATTGTCAAAACTCATCAAACTGTACAACTGTAGTCTGT
Source organism: Balaenoptera acutorostrata (assembly GCF_949987535.1). Taxonomy (NCBI): domain Eukaryota; kingdom Metazoa; phylum Chordata; class Mammalia; order Artiodactyla; family Balaenopteridae; genus Balaenoptera; species Balaenoptera acutorostrata. The sequence goes on from NC_080076.1 coordinate 24,947,424, forward strand.
ATATGTAACATATGTAACTCTACCTCAGTAAAAAAGAGTATTGGAAAAAAGGATACTTTTTCCAGTAGCAACAAAAATGTAAAGAATGAATAAATCTAACCGAAAGTGTGTGAAATTTTAATGGATAACCATATAAAACTTAATATTGAGAGCGATAGAAGAGATTAAATAGAGAGATATGCCAAGCTCATGGGTAGGATGATTCAATATTATAAAAATGTCAATTCTGCCTAAATTAATTTATGAGTTTATTTAATGTTCATCAAGTCCTGACTTGATATATTATTGCTAAAATGTGTATGTAGAGCGAAGGGCCAAGGTAAGTCAAGACAGTTTTGAAGAACAACTTGCCCTATTGCATCTCAAGAATTATTGAAAAGCTATGGTGATTGGGGCAGTGTGGCATCAACTTAGTGACAGTCATCAGGAGAGAGACGGCTCAGTAACAAACACCGGGCTGTCCATGCTGTTCTGAGGCCTGGCTGGGAGCCTACGTCTCTGAGCAAGGTTGTGTCCTTGAAATGACTCTGTCCCTCCTTGAACCCCACCTCCACTGAATAGTCCCTGAGTGAGCGGGCTAGAGTTTCAGACCAAGCTGACGTTGGTTCTTCGAAGTCAACTGATGCCTGGAAGCCAGTCCAAGGCAGAACTCCACTGTCAGTGAAGTCAGCTCTGGAGCCTTCATCTTGTCTTCCTACATCTTTGGCTCCCTGGGGGGCCAGGTGTCCAGAGACCAGGCATCCACTGTTCTGGCTATGGTTTTTCCCCCACCTCTGCCAAGGATCCCTCATCTGACCCTGGGCAGGTCACTTAACCTCTCTATATCTCCAGCTCCCTCTCTGTCTCCACCTTTGGATAACTCTGTATCACAGAGTTATCGGGGGTGGAAGGGAGGATTTGATGTGCCAGTGGGCAGAAAAGCACCTGCCTGAGTGTAAAGCCCTCTTCAACTGTAGGAGGCTGTGGCCAGGAATCAAAGCCTCGACTTAAGGATGTAGCTTCTGAAGGAGAGTTTGGAGCATCAGCTAATAGGCAGGAGAATTCTTTAGGGGCGGAGGGGACAGGAGGCTCTGGCAGGGCCTCTTGAAATTATACCAGAGGGATCCACCATCAAAAGTCTAGTCATGCTCAATGCGTGACTGCTTGGGGTTGAAACTCAACGTTGCCATCACTGGTGGGGAATTGTTTAGCAGGCTTGGACACAGTCAGATGAGACCAGCTTCTTTCTTATCATCCAAGACAAAACCTGTCATTCTCCTGTTCTCTTCACTGTCACTTGTTATTTAATGTTATTTGTTGTCATACACACACATACGCACATGCATGCCTTTGTCATTTACAAGTGTTTGATTTTTTTAATGTTGTCATCAAATTATGAGACTTCACACTTTTCTTTTTTGTCTTACTTATGTGTGTGTGCATCTTATGTAGAAGCCTTCTCTTCCCCAAGATCATCAATATATTCTACATTTTCTCCTAAAGTATTTAAAGCATTCTAAAATGATTTTGGTCTTGAATCCATCTCCCATTTATATACTTTTGTGATTGATATGAGATAGGGTTACAACTTTTTTTTTTCTTATAGGATAACCAACTATATCGACACTGAATCGTACTTCCCTACCTACTGATTTGAAATGATATTTTTAGCAAATATTAAATTCCCATATGTGCATGAGTTTGTTTCTGGACTTTCCATTCTGTTCCATTGATCCAATTGTCTTTTCCTGGACCAATAAAATACCTTTCCTTTTTTTTCTTTTTTTTTTAATTTTATTTATTTATTTATTTATTTATTTATGGCTGTGTTGGGTCTTCGTTTCTGTGCGAGGGCTTTCTCTAGTTGCGGTGAGCGGGGGCCACTCTTCATCGCAGTGCGCGGGCCTCTCACTGTCGCGACCTCTCTTATTGCGGAGCACAGGCTCCAGACGCGCAGGCTCAGTAGTTGTGGCTCACGGGCCTAGTTGCTCCGCGGCATGTGGGATCTTCCCAGACCAGGGCTCGAACCCGTGTCCCCTGCATTGGCAGGCAGATTCTCAACCACTGCGCCACCAGGGAAGCCCTTTTCTTTTATATTTTAATGTCTTCGTGGCTCACTGTCCTGTCTGTAAATTGACTGCTATTACTAAGCGTTCATCTTTTCACAAGACTCAGATTAACTTATCATGATACTGAGTTTTGAAACAAGCATCCCAAAAGGTACTACCCCAAGTGTGTGTTTTCCCCATTATAGATTACACTTTTTTTTCTGAGAGCAGTGCTTCTTCTAAGAGCGATTTTAAAACTGCCCTTTGGGGATTGTCTTGCCAGTTGTCTTCCACAGCCTGTGAAAATGTTCCTGTCATTACTATTCATTTTTACAAACAAAACAAAACAAAAACATGTTGCTACCCAGCTCAAGAACCAGGCACTTCTCCAAGCGGGGCCGGAAGGCCTGGAGCCTGGGGACCACTTGGCGGGGGTGGGGAAGCGCTAACCCAGGTGCTGCTGACACAGGCCCAGAGCAGGGCGGATGGGGGCACAGAAAAGGGGGAATCAAAAAGACACGTTGAAAGATGAACTCAGTTGAAAGATGAACTGGATGTCGGGAATGTACCCCTTACGCCACGTCTGCCCCTTCCTGCTCCACCACCCATCCGTCCCCCATCTTTCTAGAACGTGAGTCTAAGTATATCACATGTCTGCCTGGGGGGATTCAAGCCCCTTAGTGTTCTGGCCCCAGCTCACTGTCTCAGTGCCTGAGTCTCACTGCCGAATCCCCAAAACGGCCGTGGGGTCCCTGCTCTCTGGGACTGTATTTGAACTGAGCCCTCCACCAGGTACATCCTCCTCAACTTAGTTATTGGTCTGCGCTGTCTGCCCCAGCAAAGTAGCACAGACTGGGTAGCTAAACAACAGAAAATTCTCACAGTTCTTGAGGCTGGAAATCCAAGAGCGAGGTGCCAGCAGGGTAGGTTTCTTCTGAGGCCTCTCTTCTTGATTGTAGATGACCATCTTCTCCCTGTGTCTTCCCAAGGTCTTCCCGCTGTATGCGCCTGTGTCCTAATCTGTTCTTCCTATTAGGACACCAGTTATATTGGATAAGGGCCCACCCCAATGACCTCATTTTAGTTTAATTCCCTCTTTAAAGACCTTATCTCCAAATATAGGCAAATTCTGTGGTACTGGGGGTGAGGACTTCAATATATGAAGTTCCAGTTTAGCCCATAACATGTGGCAGAATCCTACTTAAGCTTGAGGCCCTCTTCATTGCGTCTACAATTTCCAGCTCATCTCTTCATTCCAGCTGGCTCTTTCCTGGGGACAAAACGAACACCTCCCTTTTCTGTTCAGCCACAGGTTGACTCCTATCTCTCTTGCAGCATCTAGCACAACACCCTCTAATGAGCTGTTCATGGGCCTGTGTGTTCCCTGCTACACTGTGAGCTACTTATACAAACCAGTCCTCTTCAGCTCCTGGCTTCTGTATGATAGTAAACATGTGATCTCCCCTCTTTTGGTCTCAGGTATTCCACTTAAATGAGAAAAACGAGGCTCAGACTTGGCAAGGCTCTCTTCAGTGCCTGCTCTCTGCATCAGAGTGCCTGGCATACGGTGAAGACTACAGCGCTCTTTGCTATTACCTGATCTTTGTCCAAGGGTGGGGCGTGTAAGTGTGACTGTCTGCAGAGATGTGAAATCACACACAGCTGGACTGAGATTGGTGGGAAGGGAAAGCAAATGTGCTGTGTGTCAGAGAGAGCTCTTGAGATGGGCCTTATTCCAGAAGAGGTGGTGCAATCATCATTAGAATAGGAACAGCATGAAATTGGCCTCTCCACTGTGCCACTTTCACAGGTGAGACAGAGGACTGTGGACTTTGGCTGCTAAGACATATTTTCTGTGCGTGCTGCGAAGAAGAGTGGCATAATCGGCCTAAAAAGCAGCTGGCGGTGGGGCTAAGCCCAGCCTGCCTTATGATGCTGGCTCTGCTCTCTGCCCAGCCAACCAGCCCCAACATCACTGGCCACCCTGGGGTCCTGCTTCCTCTCCAAGTGGCAACTAGATCATCAAAAAAACCTGCAATACATTCTGGAAGTAGTCATCTGGCAACATTTGGGTTCTTCGTTCTGCTTCCTTTGCTTCTTTCCCCATCTCTTGTTTTAGTTACATGAGGCAATAACTGATCTGTTTTCCTAAAATGGTCCAAAATGAGTCTCTGTTGCTTGCACTCTGCCTTGCAATCCCATCTCCCGCCACCTACCTTTCTATCCTTGCTTTTCTCCCCTTTATCTTCCACCTCTCCTTTCCCTGACCCCTTTCATGAGTCTGCTAAAGTACTAAAGTCTCCCTCTGCCTAAGATAAACATCCCCTCTACCCTGCTAAGTCTTGAACATCTTTATCTTTCCCTCTCCTTCCATACTGTTCTGGAAAGAGCTGTCACACATGTATCATCTGCTTATTCCTTTTCCCTTTGCACCAGGCTCCTTCCCTTCCCTTCCCATGGAGGCCAGTCTTTCAAGACAAATGCAGTGGTCTTTTCTCAACCTTCATCCTCTTTAACCTCTGTGGAACATTTGGCCCTGTTGAGTCCCTCCTCCTTGAAATCCTCTTGCCTTGGCTTCCTTATTGCTTGATATTTTTCCTACCTCCTCAACCCCCCCTTCCTCTCTTTCCTTCTTTGCATTCCCTAAGTGAATAAGCTTCCTAAGATTTGGATCTTGGCTCACATTGGCATTGACATGTTCTTTCCTGTGTTAAAAATTAAATACAGAATAGAGACAGGACTTGAAAATTCCCTGAGCAGACAAAACCATTTAAGCCACATAAGCAAAATTTAATTTAGTTTATTCTGCAAGGCAAGCAAAACTTAATTTGGGCTACTTCTTATAAATGCCTGATAATCATAAAAGAAAATTAAGTCATCTTCCTTAAAATGATATGAGATAATCGCTTTTAACCCATCCCCTGCCATATGGAAACCTCCACTGTAATAACTAATAATTCATTGTAAAGATTAAACAACTCTCCACTTTCCCTTTATAAGCCATCCTGTAAGGTCATGACCCTGAGCTTCATATCAGTCTTTGAATTTAAAAGCTCCCAGTCCATGAACTGCTCTTATATGCATAATAAACTCTTACTAAACACTATTTTTGACTTGGTGGGTTTAATTTTACTATTTCTGGATTTTTGACAGTTTCTGGTGTCAGAGGTGGGATCCAAAGATGCTCCCACCCCGACCCCATCAACTCTGAGTTTGGTGAGCAAACCAAGTGCTGTATCCACAGAACTCTTTGAGCTCACTTATTTCTCAACAACGATGGAGTTCATGGTCAGGTCTCTCCTGGATCTGAGCTCTGCTCCCTTTTTGCATTTTGAGCTCTCTGACTTAATTGTGCATACCTATATTTTGTTTGTTGAAGCTTTTGTTTGTTAAGTCACCCTCATCTGTTCCAAAGGGGGTGGAGAGTTCACGCTATTTCCTGTGTTTTGGAACAGCTATTGAAAAAAAAGGCCCCTCATAGTTAAGTGATCTTGGGAAATCTAAAGGTAAAGATGGGGGTCTACCTGGCCTAAAACTTTTTCTCCACCCTCAAAAACTCCTGCTTCCTATATGTATACCCTCTATAAACCAGGATCTTGTGCCTTTTTGGAAAATAGGTGAAATTTTGGATAATTTGGAATTATAGTGGCTACTTTAAGGAACCTTTAACTTAGATAAGATAATCCACCTTAAGGGGTACCCTTGAGAAGAGAGGGTCCCAAACCTCTCAGACACAGTGGAATGCATTCTTTGATTGGTATGAAGAAGCTTCTGATAGACAAAAATGACTCCAAAAATAGCTTACCTAAAAGATTCCTTACAGTGCACAAATTAAAAAATTTTAGTAAAATACTTCGGTCATCTGAGCAGGTAATCTTAGTCCATCTGCCAGAAATACAATTTGGATCTAGCTATTCTTTTGAATTTTGCATTATTGTACCTGAGACATGGTTAAAATTTTAAAATGAAAGCTATAAGATTTCTTTTTGTGTCTGTCTATATGTTTTTGTATATCTATGTATGTATGTATATTATATATATGAAATTTTTTAAAAGAATTCTATTGAATTGGCTTAAAGCAAAATAAGAGCTTATATGAATTAACTACCGCTAAAACTCTCAGAATTGTAGAAACTAACCCAAATGTTTTTCAGGTTCACATAATCTGCAATAATATTGGATAAATAAAAGCTAGTTTAAGTTTGCTGATTTAATAAAAACAGGCATGTCTTCAGAATTGTTAGCATTAAAGGTAATGCAATCATACAACTTTTTCTACTTGTGTTTACCAGACAAATAAGCTCATGCTATCTCTGTTACAAAATTTGTCAATGAGAAAAATAACTTAAGATGATGATTAGCTGTTTAATATTTAATCCAAGCATAATTGTTAAAAACAAGTAATTTAAATGGGTGCAAATAAGATAAAAGTTTGTACTAAGTTAAGCTAAATAATGGATGTTCATTGAATATCTAGATAACTTCCAAATAAGATAATACACTGAGACGTTCATTGCTAAATATAAATTTATATACTTTTGGCTTCTTAATTTTTTACAGAGAGACAAAAGATATTTAGATCCATTAATAAATATATCTTCACCACCTTAAAAATTGCACTATAAAAATCACACATCTCTAAAAAATTATAAGTTTTTATAATTGTGTTTTTAAAAATTCACTAATTTACTACAGGATACTACAGGATATGATAGACAGTTCACAAATGCCTGCTTCCTAGTTTTCACTGAAAAGTAAAGGTTACTGATAGTTAAAATTTATAATCAATATATAAAAATAAAACTACTAGACACAAAGAGTGAAGGGAAACAACTCTGGGAAGAAAATGGGATGTATTTTTATATGAAGAGTATACAAGAAATATAGGATGTATTTTTGTTAAGGAAACAAGAGAGTAATTTTATCTTAAAATAAAATGACTAGTTTTTCCAGAATAAGAAAAGAAAAGGAAGAAGATGAAGCCTAAATGGATACAAAATATTGCAGAAAGTTTGAGGAAAAGAAATTTTATGTTGTGAGATCAAAACTGGTTAAAAGTGAATAAACTTATTTAAAAAGGTTTTTAAAATGAACTCACTAATGTATGGATACAAAACTAGAGTTTAATTTTCTCTCTGTTAAAATCACAAAATTTCTTAGATTATTGATCTATTCTTAGTAAAAGATTATAAAAAGTTTTTTTTTAACCTTTAATGTAATCTGCCTAAGAAACAAAGATTTGTATCCTATGAAAATATTTCCTGCACTTCACACTGTCTTTATCAACTCTTTGATTACTTAGAAAAACTGAGTTTTTTCAAGATTAAAAAAGCTAAGGTTTTTGGGTTTTTTTTTTTTTTTTTACAACTATGTAATTTTCTGCATTTGCCTTTAAAATCTTTTAATTGTCATTTGGTTGAATGAATAACTAAGTATTGTTTCACAGTGACTTGTGCTCCTATTCGATCAAGTGCTTTAAATCTTTGGACATTTTTAATAAACTGTCCAAAATCAGATTCTAAATGAAGTCTTTTTTACCTCAAACTAATTTTGGGATTTTTCAGAGGGCCCCTGGAAGATCTCAAAAGATGTGCTCTCTCTCCTCATAAAAAGAGAAATGTTAATTTATTTAGTTTTATTTGCTATGTTAAATTGCATGGGAAATATTGTCAAATAAAAAGTAATGCTTAACCTTCTTAGCTTATATTTACAAGGGTATATATTATAAGTAATTCAAAAATTACATGAAATTTCTAAAAATCTTTTTTATCTTGGTATAATGTTATCAGTCATAATTCTACCTATTATCTTAAAATATTGTATATCATAAAATTAATCAAATTTACTTGTCAATTGCATAATTTTTTAAAATAAATTCTCACCAGGTCTTTAACTATGGCTAATTTTAATCTTTTGTCATTCACAGACAGTTATTGTTTTACTCTTGATTCTTCTCTGAAAGCATTTACAATCAACTACAGGCAAAATGCTTAATCTTCAAAGAGATTCATGGAAATGACCCTGACATGTATTTTAGAATACAGGTTTCTTGTAGCTTTTAAATCATAACACTGAATTGGGTATTTCTAAAATTCTAATGGAAAACTGACTGATTCATAAAACTGCTAACTGAAAAATCAAGCAGGAATTAATTACATGGGAAAGACTTAACTGATGAAAATGATTATAATTTTTATGACAATTTAAAACATTGCTGGTTCTTTTTTTTTTTTTTTTAAAGGATTTTCTTTTATTTATTTATTTATTTATTTGTTTTATTATTTTTGTCTGTATTGGGTCTTCGGTTCGTGCGAGGGCTTTCTCCAGTTGCGGCAAGCGGGGGCCACTCTTCATCGCGGTGCGGGGACCGCTCTTCATCGCGGTGCGCGGGCCTTTCTCTATCGCGGCCCCTCCCGTTGCGGGGCACAGGCTCCAGACGCGCAGGCTCAGCAATTGTGGCTCACGGGCCCAGTTGCTCCGTGGCATGTGGGATCTTCCCAGACCAGGGCTCGAACCCGTGTCCCCTGCATTAGCAGGCAGATTCTCAACCACTGCGCCACCAGGGAAGCCCTTGCTGGTTCTTTAATGGTTTATTTTCCAGAATTAAAGAACCCTTTTTTCTCTTCTCTTGTAATCTATCTATAACTTACTGCAATTTGGTATACTTTTGTAAACCAAAGTTGAAACATTTATCTTTTTCTCCCTGCCTGATCCCTCCAGAATTCAGAAACTCTTATCAAATATTATTATTTCTCAGGACAATATGTGTATTTACATAAGCCCAAAAAGAATCTGTTCTCTTTGTAACAGGATACAATTGGACAAGTCTTTGGCTGGCTTCTTAGCCTAAAGAGACTTTTAAAGGTCTAATATGAGATTCCTTGTTACCAATTTTAAGGAACTAAGGTTGACTTTATGGAACCAATAAAGCCCCTTGGATATTACCAAAGCTTTGACTGGAGTGTCATATTTGAGGCTATATATAGAATTACTATTCTTGCTATAACTGTATAAATAATCAAGCCAAGTTTAATACGACTAGATTTATTTTATAAACAAATTAGTTTCACTATAATTACCTTTGATAAAAATGGGGTGACTATAAAAATTGTGTTTCAGTAGAAAACTATAGTGTATCTGTTATTAGATTCTAGTTCTATTGGTTGTCTTTGAGGTTTTGACATCTACCTGCAGACCTCAGAGAAACCACCACAACGGGTTATATATGGACAACTTTATGCCTGTTGCTGTGTGGGACACTCAAGAGAGTTCATCATAAAAGACAGTCCAACTGCAAACCAGGACAACCATCAGATTGAAACTACCATCCTCTTCCCATTATTTAAAGATGAGCCTAACTCAAAACTAGAAATTTTCTCAACTGCTGCTCTCCAAATTCAGAAACTGCATTTATAATTTGCTCCAACTATTGACCTTTGTTTTTCTTTTGTTTCCATAGAAGTGCTTCTTATAAATTACCTGCTTGCTCACTCCGAGTAGAGGCCTAATTTAGGTGGAAGCTCACCTGTAACACCGCCTCCTGAAATTAACATCCTCATGTTCATCCTGTCCCAAGTAATCATGAGGACATGTGACTGCTCACCCATCATGTGTTCCTATGTAAATAATTCAGAAAAAAAAAAAAAGGAAACCCAATTACAAATTATAAAAAAAAAATGTAGATTGACTTAGAAAGATAAAATCTGAATCAGATTGTAACTTTTTGATTTATTCAGTTGGTTAAATCTTGACTCCTGGGAATCTCTGCTCTGGGGAACTTTTCAATCCTTGGCTATTATTCTCCTTATAGTCATCATATTAACCTCTCTAGTGCATTGTATTCTCTCCAGGGTTTTAAATACATTTTGGCAGCCACTTACATCCCAAAAGGAATCCCTCAGGATCAGACAACTGGAAGAACTCAGTGATATGACCTCCCTGTCTATGACAGCAATGCAACAGTGACTCATGACCATCTGTCCTGAAGACTCAACTAGCAGAAACAGTGATTATGTGATTCATCCACCCAGCTCCATCGACAGTGGTAAGTGAGAGTGATGCCATACTAGTTGTTCATACTCTTAACCTGCTGAAAGAATGACCAGAGGAGGGGATTGTTAAAATTAAATACAAAATGGAGACTGGACTTGAAAATTCCCTGAGCAGACAAAACCACTTAGGCCACATAAGTGAAACTTAATTTAGTTTATTCAGCAAAACAAGCGGAACTTAACTTGGGCCACTTCTTGTAAATGCCTGATAATCATAAAGGAAACTTAAGTCAGCTTTCCAAAAATGATACGAGATAATCACTTTTAACCAATCCCCTGCCATCTGGAAACCCTCGTTATAATAACCAATCATTGTAAAGGTTAAATAACTTCCTCACTTTCACTTTATTAGCTAACCTATAACGTCATGACCCTGAGCTCCATTTAAGTCTTTGAATTTAAAAGCTCTTATATGCACAATAAATTCTTACCAATTACTGTTTATTGATGATGGGTTTAATTTAGCCATTTCTGGATTTTTGACACCTGTCAATCCCATTTGTCTCCTTGTTTGCACATCCCCACTATGACCCTAAATCAGTACCTCTGTCCCTGACCCCTCCCCCTCCAGCCACGATGGCCCACAGACAGCATCATCTGCATGCTCCGCCAGCACTTACGTTCAATACACCACAAATAACACCTGGATAGTCATTAAGAAAAAGATAACATTGGACCCATCCCTCATACCATACACCAGAATAAATTCCAAATGGATTACAAATCTATATTTAAAAAGTGAACTCATATAAACATTAGAATAAAGACTAAATCTGCAAGATTGAAATCACACACCATTTACTACAAAAAATCAATAATAGTAAACACATTCAGACACATTCTGGCTAAACTATTAAACTTATAAAATAAAAAAGTATATATTTTTCACATCCAGGACAAAAAGAAATTCGCTTGCAAAGAGAAAAATAGTGCAGGTTTCAGATGTCTTTCCAGCAGCAATCAGTGCCAGAACAAAGGAGAAATGTCTACAAAGAAAAAGAATATGATCCAAGTGTATTCTACTCAGCCAAGTTGGAGCTTAAGTATCAATATAAAGGCAAGAGCTCACATTTTCAGACATGACTCAGAAAATACAGCATCTATGAGCCCTTTTGAGAAATCTACTTGATGGCGAAATCTCACTCACAAAGCTATGAATTGAAATAAAGAGCCCTGTTATTCTGAAGCCATAGAAATGGGTCTGGTGGGGAACACAGAATCCACTTAGATATAGGAGCACTATTAAACATCTGAGATAATTATGGCTTCAGAATGCAGAATGAAATTGTTGCAACTCTGACAAAATTGGCAAAGTTAAAATAATATAAGCATCAAAATTGGGAGGAAGGAGAGTTCAGGATGAAGTATATATCTATTTGTTAATCCCTTATCTTTCCTAGCAAGTAATCAACCAATCCTCTCTATATGGAAACTAACATTTTTTTAAAACCGCAATGACTCCAACTTCTTAAATTTCCTTACATTTTGTGGCATCTTTTAGGAAATTTTTTCCCTTGTAGAAAGAAAAAACAAACAATTACCTTAAGTAGTTTGATCTAAGCATTTGTTTCTATCAAATTCATTCAAAGTTAAATGCAGTATTTATTTTAAAAAATATGTCACATATGGAATGATACCATCCTTACACAATTTTTTTTTAACATCTTTATTGGAGTATAATTGCTTTACAATGGTGCGTTAGTTTCTGCTTCATAACAAAATGAATCAGCTATACATATACATATATCCCCATACCTCTTCCCTCTTGCGCCTCCCTCCCACCCTCCCTGTTCCACCCCTCTACGTGGTCACAAAGCGCAGAGCTGATCTCCCTGTGCTATGCGGCTGCTTCCCACTAGCTATTTATTTTACATTTGGTGGTATATATAAGTCCATGCCACTCTCTCACTTCATCCCAGCTTTCCCTTCGCCCTTCCCGTGTCCTCAAGTTCATTCTCTACGTCTGCGTTTTTATTCCTGTCCTGCCCCTAGGTTCTTCATAACCTTTTTTTTTTTAGATTCCATATATATGTGTTAGCACACGGTATTTGTTTTTCTCTTTCTGACTTACTTCACTCTGTATGACAGACTCTAGATCCATCCACCTCACTACAAAAAACTCATTTTCATTTCTTTTCATGGCTGAGTAATACACAATTGTTTTTATTTCTCTATCTTTGTCTTTATCTGGATCCTTCTTTCTATATACGCATAGAGAGCTGTCTGGAATGATGTCAACCAAATGTTATCATCAATTACTTTTAGATAGTAGAATTTTTGGTAATTTGTTTCTTCCTTATACTTTCCTGTATTTCTTATATTTTTAATAATAAGCATGGGTAGATTATATTTAAATAATGATATACTTAAAGAAAATAAAGGGATAAACAGAGATATCAAACAGATACATTCAAAAAGAAAGCAGATAGATTTACTAACATCAGATAAAGTAGAATTTAAAGTCAAAAGTATTAGAGTTATGAGAAACATTATAGTATGGTAAAAAGCTACAGTTTGAAGAAAACTATAAGTTTTGATATTCCCAACAGCATAGTTACAAGATACGTAAAACAAAAACTACCAAAAATACGAGGACTTAATTTAAATCATGCACACACACACTATATATACATGTTGAAATACTTTCATATACTTCTTCTGAATTTGACAGATCTAGTAAAACAGAAATAAGTGACTAGAGAATCTGAATATTACAATCAACAAATTTGATCTGGTACATACACAGAATTCTGTGTCTTAACTAATGAAAAATAGACATGATTTTATTTTGCTCTTGGAATCTTTATAAAAATTGATCATATATTTGGCTCCAAAGAAAACCTATGAACGAAATATAAAACTGGAGATTTACAAGCCAAATTTCCTGAGTGTAGGGCAATAAAATTAGAAATACATGGTAAAAGCACACCTTAAAAAGTCTTAAGTACTTTGGGACTTCCCTGGTGGTTCAGTGGGTAAGACTCCACGCTCCCAATGCACGGTGCCCAGGTTCAATCCCTGGTTGGGGAACTAGATTCCACATGCATGCCGCAACTGAGAGTCTGCATTCTGCAGCAAAGATCCCACGTGCCACAACTAAGACCCAGAGCAGCCAAAAATAAATAAATATTAATTAATTAATTAATTAACATTTTAAAAAAACTCTTAAGTACTTAGAATTAAGAAGCACTCTCGTAAACACCTCCTGAATCAAAGGAATTCAAAATTTAAATTGTCTAGAAAATAATGGAAAGGAGATATATGTGAATGAATGAATACTTAAAGAACCAAGAGGACGGGAAGGAGAGAGAGAGAAAAGAAGAGGGAGGGAAAGAAGAATTCACCTAACTAAATATGTCTGGTTATTTCAAAGAGCCATCAGTTGAATGCCAGTTAATAAAATCACAGCAGGAGGAAGTAGGTCTAGACTCTGGTGTCATCCTGGCAAGTCATTTGTTCCTCTGGACCTCAGACGTCTATATCTCCAAAATGATGGATTCAACAAGATGATCCCTAGGGTCTCTCCTGCTGTTTCATTTGGTTCATAAAATATTTTTTAACTGTTCCAATCAGTTGCTCATGTTTACATGTTGGGAGATTCGACATGAAAATCCAATTTCTGCCTTTTTTTAAACACCAGAGGATTAGGTGACACTCTGGACTCTGGGTTTAGGCCACCCCTTTAGAAGGGGGGACACTCTCAGTCTACCATCTTCCCCCACATCAGCCTGGCCCCATCGCTTTGGGGTTTCCAGCCCCTGAGCAGAAGAGCTGCAGAATATCAGTTGTCATCTTCTCCAGAGAAAACCCAAGGCTCACATGTTTTTTTTCCTTTTTTAGTCTTCCCCTTATAGTGACTATTGGGCCTGGGGAAAACAAAACCTAAAAAGGATTTTTGAAAGGAAATTTTCATTTTTGTTCTTTGTAAAAATTTCCATCCAGACACAGTTTAAATAGGTCCAACTGTTTCCAAGAAAACAGGATGAAAAGTTGGGGAAACTCTCCCCACCCCCAGATGTACAAGTCATGGTTACAGGCACCCAACCTCTCCTTGTCAGTCTGAGTCACCAGTGTTTAGGGTGGCTGGGCTGCGAAACACCATCTGGTAGAGGACTTCATGGTTTGGCTGAGTTGCATTCTTTCACAATATAAGGGAGTGGGAGGTACAGACGAATGCTCCAGAAAAAGGTACTGAAAATTTACATAAGCAACTATATGTGGTCTTCTTAGGGCAGCCTAGTCCAGGAAGCTTCTCCCAGATTCAAAGGCGATGTTCTTCAGTATTAAAATGAATTACTTCTCTTTTCTCCTCTCGGTAGGCCAAAATTTCCTTTGCATTCCTTTAAAATTTCCTTTGCATTCCTTTAAAATTTCCTTTGCATTCCCAACTACCAGGGCCTCCTTTCTCATGGTGGTTGGGCCCTGGGCATCCGGTTTGGCCAAGTGCCTGGAAGGGGGGCAAGGACCTGGGCCTATTGTCACAGAGGTGTGTGAAGATGGGTGGGAACATGCTGGTCTCTCAGACTTGATAAGTGAGGAAAGATAACCCCAAATCCCACCATCCGGAAAGAACTGAGGCAGGAGATAGATGGGCCCCAGGCTGAGTAGCTGGAGTTTGTCCCCTGTGGACAGATACTCCAAAATAGCAGGAGTGAGAGAGGAGGCTGAGCCCCACTCAGATAAAAGATAGAGACCACATATTTCTCATTCTTGAGGTCAAGGAGACCTTCCCGACTATACATGTGCAGAAAAGCTCCTTGGAGGTCAAAAGGGGAGTGACGTCAACCTACCCATAGACCTCTTCTCTGGAATCCATCTTGGCTGAGAGATGCGCACACACACGTGGGAGGATCCTGAGATATACCAAATACAGACTCAGAACCAGGCAAATAGAAATGATTGGCCAAAGGAAACCCAGAAGAAATACCCCATATAAGTGATTCAAACTATCACGAGGGTGCGACTCTCTCTCTGAGTCAGCCCCTGTGTCTATCCACACATACTCTTTTTCCTCCTAATAAACACTTTACTTGTTTCACTACTTTCTGTCGTTGTGGGAATTCATTTCTGCAAAGCCGAAGGGCCAGGGCCTTGTCACTGGCCACTGACTCTGATCCAGCACTCTGACTGCCACGGCCTGACTTCAATCTCTGGCTGGGAACCGAAGTCCTGCTTCAAGCCGCTGCAGGCCAAGGCCACCAGAGATCAGAACTACTATGACCGTCTTTCTTTATTTTATTTTATTTTTTAAACATCTTTATTGGAGGATAATTGCTTTACAATGCTGCGTTAGTTTCTGCTTCATAACAAAATGAATCAGCTATACATGTACATATATCCCCATACCTCTTCCCTCTTGCGTCTCCCTCCCACCCTCCCTATCTCACCCCTCTACGTGGTCACAAAGCGCAGAGCTGATCTCCCTGTGCTATGCGGCTATTTCCCACTAGCTATCTATTTTACATTTGGTAGTGTATATATGTCCATGCCACCCCCTCACTTTGTCCCAGCTTACCCTTCCCCTTCCCCGTATCCTCAAGTCCATTCTCTAGTAGGTCTGCGTATGACCGTCTTTCTAAACCCTTCTGTTAGTCTGTATATTGTACAGGCAGAACTGTACACTTTATGCAATCATCTATCTACAATATGCAGTTCAAGATGAAGGATCATTCTGTTTTCCACTCAGCAATATCTGGTGAATATCTCTCAATAAAAAGAATGTATAGATAAAGATCTGCATAAATGGTGGCACTGAACACAGGCATGATTTAAATCGTTGGCTTCCTGTTTAGTTGTATCCCTTTACAATCCTAACAACAGAGTATAAAATTGCCCGACTTTCCTAGACCTTGACCACACTAGGTTTTATTGTCCTATTTAATCTTTGCCAACCTAAAACTTACAAAATAGATTCTAAAACTGAAATTGAAATTAGATTTGCCTTTCTCTGATTAACAGTTAACTATCATTATCTTTTCATAGTATTAGTCAATTGTATCTCTTCTTCCATGAGTTACATGATCTTGTCCTCTGTCAGTTTTTCTAATGGGATGCTGTGATATTGATTTATAATAAGAAATGTATATTTGGTCTCTGTCCGTGGTTCAAATCCTTGTAACAAATGGTGAGACAGATCAAGGTGTCTTTTGTTATGTTAATTGAGTGACATTCCGAATGCCCTGAAATCACCTAAGAATGGGGGCTGGTTGCCAAGGGAACGAACTCTGTGATTGGAGAACTGGAACTTTCAGTACTACCCTTTGACCTCCAGGGGGGGGAGAGAGGCTAGAAGTTGAATCTATAGCCAATGGCCAATGATTTGATCATTGCCTACGTAATGAAGCCTCCATGAAATCCCAAAAGGACAGGATCCAGACAGTTTCTGGATTGGTAGACAGGTGGAAATTCCAGAAGAGGGGCACCCTCAGAGAGCATGGAAGCTCCACGCCCTTTCCCATACCTTGCCGTAAGCATCTCTTCCAGCTGGCTGTTCCTGAGTATATATCCTTTTATAATAAACGGGTAATCTAGCGAGTAAATGCTTTTCTGAGTTCTGTGAGCTGCTCTAGCAAATTAATTGAGCCCAAGGAGGGAGTAGTTGGAGCTTCCAATCTATATCAAGTCGGTCAGAAGGACAAGTAACAACCTGGACTTATAACTGGCCTCTGAAGTGTGTTGGGAAAGGGGGATGGAGAGCCTCTTGTACAACTGAGCCTTTAACCTATGGGATCTGACACCGTCTCAGGCAGATGGTGTCAGAATTAAGTTAAATTTCAGGACACCAGCTGGTGTTGAAGAATTGCTTGTTGGTGTGGGGACCAACCCCCAACACACGCATAGTGAAATTGGTGACCAGATCTTTAGTTGGTGTCAGAGAAGTGGAATTTCCTAGAATGGCCTTGGCTCATGGAAATATGTGGTCTGGAAAGAGAAAGGATGACAGGGCAAGGGATGAAGAACCTTTGATTGCTGGGTGGCCACGTGGTCACCGCTGGTATGGAGTAGCTGCTGTGCTGCAATCAGTTTCTCTGCAATGCCTAAATGAAACAGAAAGAGAGAGCTGATTCAGACACTGATACTAGACCAAGCTCAGAATTTGGTCAGTCTGAGCTGGTCATTAGCCTCACAGCTGCCCTCCAAGGTAAAAGTTCTGCAGGGAAACAGAAAGGACCTCAAAGACCTCTGGTCTCCAGGAAGGTAGTCGGTTGCGGGGGAAGGACAAAACCAAAAAACTATTGAAACCAGGGGGTATAGGGCTGTTGATGAAAAAATTAATCAGTTGATCTAAGAAAGAAATGGAAATTTTTATTCAAGCCAAATGGAGGGTCATAACCTGGGAGCATCCTCTCGGAAAGCTCCGAGAACCGTTCCGCCCATTAGAGGTCAAAGCACAGTTATATATGTTTTTGAGACAGAGGGCTGTACATTAAATGACCACGTATTATTGACAGTTTACACAATCCAGATCTACATGTACAAAGTGAGTAGTGGGTCATGGGTCATCGCAGCCCCTTGCAAGATTAAGGAGGAAGTTTATCTCCTAAGGAGTTGTGACCCTTTACAAGATTAGAAAGAATGTTATCTCCTAAGGAGGTCTGGTTAATGCAGATGCACAACACACACTAAAGGGGAAGGAGGACGTCCAAATGGGCAAAGAAAAATTTTATGTTTAAATTTTTCTTGTCTTGCCATAAAATGTGAATTTTATTTCATCAGTGTGAAAGAGTCGTAACATTGATGATCGGTATTATCAGCTTCTTGAAGAACTGTTACTGAAATGGATTGTGGGAGTAACTAATCTGAGGCTGTGTCTTCGGCTTTGAATGCTGTGGAGGGGAAGAGCATGTCTGGGTTGATTCAGGACCCACAAGGCCCTGTTGAACAACCCCAGATGGTGATACATAATCCAGGTGAACATGAGGTTATTCCCAAGGGAACAGCCAGCCTGGTGGACCGGATAAAAGCCACCGTAAGGTCTATTTATCCTGAGAAGGGGGACTATCTGTTTCCCCTTATGAATGCCAAAGTAGAGCACATGAAACAGCTGATATGCTAGCCTCCTAGAACTGGCTTTAAAACAACCGACTGGGATATTCACCCCCTGATTATGCCCTTTACCCAGGTCATGATGCCGAGCAGGGCCCTGTGGGGCTTCCGGGCATGGAGGCCTTTTGTCCCCCATTTCTTGTAGGCAAGATTCCAGCCTCCATGACCTTCCTTGAGTTCCAAAGGGCAGATTCGAACAGTTGCTAATCAAGGGAGGAGCAGCCACCTGAGGCAAGATTAGAGGGACCAGAGAAGCTCATCAAGATTAGGAGACCCAACCACCTGAGACCCTGTATACACCCTAATCTTTTCAGCAACCCCACCCTTGTGAAACTTTGTCGAAGAAAGAATGCAAGACTGTTACTGCCTTGATCCTTATCATATACCTCTGATCACGAGTCCTGACTGTATAACTTCTCCCTATTCCCCAGGGAGGGGGGCACAGTTCTTGAGGTGCTAGCCTACTGTGTTCCCTCTCTGCCTGGCAAAGAGATAAAGCCACTTTTTCCTTTTCCTCCATAACTCTGTCTCCAAATTTCTGTTTGGCATCGGTGCACAGAGAGCCAAGATTTTGGCAACAGTCATGGTAAATACTGTGGTTAAGGAGACCCCTTTCACATGGGCGCCCTATGTAACCTTAATTGTTGCAAAACTAAATAACAGTCCAGGAAGCCTTATCAAATTTGTTGTCTCAATTTCCCCTCATGGGTCTTACAGATGCTAATGAAAACAGGTTAAATAAAAAGAGAATGAGAAGAAGCCAAAGTTACCTTCAAGAGACTCTTCCCCAGGAGGTGGAAATTTTTAAACAGTTATTAAGAAATAAAGTGAATTAAGCAACTTTTGATAGGAATGAAACAAAAAGGGGAGTGTCATGGGGCTCATCCCAGCAGCATGGCAATCTTTAGAGGGTTATCATGAAATGGGAAGAATGAAATGGACATTGATGGGGTTAAAACAAAGTTTTTAATACAGCACTACCAAAGAGACCCCCTTCTGGTCCCCCAACTTTAAAGGGCCCCAAACAAGTCTGCTCTATTTACAGAGAAATTTGAAAATCCGGAAGGCAGAGATTCCAGTGAAAAACCTGACCAGCAATTGCTTGAGGCAGCAGTTAGGCTGAGTAATCAAGATAAAGATTGATGAAAGGGCCAGGGTCCCTTGACTCAACCCCTCACCTGGGATCCAAAGCCTTTTGCACAAAAGTGGGTAAAGTGGTCAGTGGGTAAAGTGGTCAGCAGGTAAAAAAGAGACATTTCCAGGACTCCCTGATACCGGAGCCCCAGACACTATGGTACCAAAACCCATTGGTGAAGTCCAGGCTCAGGCTACAATTAGATTGAGAGAACATAAAAATGTAAGCGTGGATAGGATTATGAAAGTTGCAATGTTTAAGCAGGTATAATGTAAAGGAGTTATGGCTCCTTTACCTGGATGTTTGATGGGAATGGATATCATGTCTAGTCAGGGAACACGTCCCCTACCTAGTATTATAAAACCAAAACTTGTTGATAGAGTCCTAATGGAGACTACAGGTAGAAACATAAATGGTGATGGAATTAAGGTAAAAGGTTGTAGGAGAACTGGTATGTTTGAACAGGCTTTATGTGAAGTGGTCGTTTCCCCTACCTAATATTGTAAAACAGAAGACATGTAAATCCGCCCTTCAAGCAGTATTAATTAGACATGCTAAATGAGAATTGCCCACGCAGTGTAGGACAGAAGCTAGAGAGCTGGGAGGGACAAATCCTCTGTGCCATCACCCTACATGGAGCGTAGACTGGGGCTTACAGTGAGGACCACTGGGACTCTGGACTAGAGAGTTTCCCTCTGAGGGGCAGTTACTACCTTGCTACTGGACATTATTAATTGAAGCTACTCCTATGACTGAAGGACAGAAAATGATCTTGAAATCTGAAATACCCACAATGTCTAGGGTGATGTTGGAGAAATGCCCTAATGGGGATGGCAGTGTCCACAAGAGTTCCATAATAATATGTAAATGGTTAATACAGGATCATGCTGTCTAGGGAAGGCAAGGAGGAGATATTATCAGGGAGCCTCTTTTCCTCTAGGGCTGACTTTGGAGCCACCTGAGGAGCTGCTGGAACCAACTGCCATGTGGACAGAGCCCTGTGAGTGGTTATTGACTGAACAACAAATTGCTGCTTGGTTTAGGGATGGCAGTTCCAGGGTAAACAGACAACATCCGGTTTGGAAGGCCACCACTCTGATTGAAGAAGGTAAAAACAAATCAGCTCAGTGTGCTGAATCGCATGATGCTTTCCCAGCAGTGGTAAGAATTGAGTAGCGGTAAAAGCCCCAATGTTTGGGTTTTTACTGACTCATGGTCAGTGGCCAATGGCCTGGCCATACGGTCAGGCAGAAGGGCAATAGAAACCTGGCCTATTAAAGGGATATCTGTATGGGACACAGCCCTGTGGAAATCACTATAGAAATTTGAGGGGTACATTAAGGAAGGGGATGTTGGTGCCCAGGTTTGGAAGGCAATTGGAGTCAACAAGAAAATCTCCCCATGTGCTCACTTAAGGTGGCCACCTGCGCCCTTGAAAGCGGGTAGTGGGCACTGCAGCAATGCAGGAACGGGCTGAATCTGGATGTAGTCCTCCCATACCCTCTAAGGCACACAGTGTCAACGAGAACCGTTCTGTCTGCCAACAAGAGACTGCAAACAAAAGAAGAGCAAAGAGAGTTTTGCAAGAGAGCAAGTCTGCAAAGATTAACCCACTTCAGTCACTGACCCACAGTGCACTCTGTGATCCAGACAGAGGAAGTTAAGGACAGGATGCTCTGTGCTTTGGACACACAGGCCCCTTAGATAGTTACATGTATCTCAGGAAGAATTTTAATGAACCCAGCTTCTTGCATTTTCCCACACATAGAAAAGCACTATAATCATACACTTGAAATATCTGTTCTTTGCGACTAGCAGTCATCTCTTACCAAGATGTATGCTTGCCTGCGTGTATTCTGTAGCGACCCCCTCAAATTTTTAAAAATCATTTATAAACTAGCTTCCGCCCCACCTGCCCTGACCTCTTAGGAGCAGTTTCTCAGAGCTACTGAAAGGCTGTCTCCCGGGCTATAGTCCTCAGAAAGACCCTGACTAAAGCTTAACTCACAATTCTCACATTCTGTATCTTCTTTCAGTTGAGAAGAGACAGAGGCTGCAGATGGCTGTGTGGCCAATTTCCCTCGTGGGAAGGCTCTGAACGTAGCTGGCAAGTGAGACTGAGGCTGGTAGCCCTGGGGAGGGGGAGGGGGAGGGGGAGGGGGAGGGGGAGGGGTGTGGGCGCTGCAAATAGGTCCTGACCGGAATAGACACTGACGCTAGACTGAGGTTTTCTCACCCAGTGGGAGATACAAATGCTCAGGGTCTTATAAAAGAACCAGAACAGGCGATATTGCACCAAGGTGGATGGCTGAACATCCGTATCTTCAGACCAAGGAACACACTTTACGGCCCATAATATCCAACAAACACACAGACAGAGATCCTCCTCAGAGTACTAGTTTGCTAGGGAATTGGAACAGGCAATTAAAACATTGGTTGTCTAAAGCCGGGAGTTTAAAGCATGAAGGGCTGGCTCAGATGCCTTCACAAGCCTATGCTCACACCCAACGTGAACATGAGTGGGGCTAAAGGAGTGTCCCCAATGGATAGGTTTCTCTGTTTTTCTGGTGGATCTGAGGATGGGGTGAGGAAAAATGTGGGTATTCTTTCTAGCCCCCCATCACCTCCAATTTTTCTTTCTTACTTGATGCTGTGGTGGCAGGACCAGGGCTATACCTACAAGGGCTGGAAGCAGGGATGGTTCCTCAGCAAGAAACTGTAAGTATGTTTTTAACCTTTATGTCAGACAGAATTTCTAAGGGCCTGATGGGGTGGGAGGTGCCTTCACCCCACCTGGTAAAATTGGGTTGAACAGTGAATGCAGTCATATTGCCAGATGGTAAAGGTAGCCCCCTGGTTCTTGGCCTGTGTAACAGGCATGAGCAGAGGGGAAGGCACTTGCTAGAATAGTATTGCTGCCTGCAGTGTAGACCAGTGTAGTGGCCCCACCTGTTGTCCCTTCTGAAGGTGGAATGGTTTGGGTATAAATGGAGAAAAGAAAAAAGAGTAGCTGAAGGTGAGGGAATGAATAGATGGGTTATGTAATAAGGGAAATCCAACATTAACACCTTGAGAGAGGTTCAGAGAAGAGATGATATTGACTCTTAGTTCAGTCATATCCGATGCCTGAAAGTGCGCAGCTGTGTTTGCAGACAACGCTCCTGCCTTGGGAAGCTGACAAGGTAGAATGGAAGTCTGGAAACTCAAGTGGCCTTGCCCTGGGAGACACTTTCATGCGATATGATGACGGACTGGAGAGTTATTAATGACTGAATGAGATTCTAGTAATGTGCCAGTGTCTTTTGAGACCTTTATGATTGTTTTGCCATAAGGGGTGAATGTATGAAGAGCAGGGAGTGGACTGGGGTATTGTAATTTATAATAAGAAGTATATATTTGGTCTTCATCTCCATTTCTAGCACAGAGCTTCTAAAACCCTTGGAATTTTCTCAGTGGTAAGACAGATCAAAGTGTCTTTTGTTATGTTAATGAATGAATTTGGATTGGCCCTACGTCACTTAAGGGCAGGGGAACCAACCCTGCGATTGGAGGGTTAGAACTTACAGTCCCACCCTTAGACCTCCAGGGAGGGGAGAGGGGCTAGAGGTTGAATCTGTAGCCAGTGACCAATGATTTGATCATTGCCTATGAATGAACCCTCCATAAAAACCCAGAACCCCCAGTGAGGTCAGCCAATTTCTCCGCAAGTCTATGGAACCTGGAATGAACGCTCCATACGAGGTATTTCTAAAGACTCAAAGACCAATAAGAGGTGATGAAACTCATGGAAGAACATCACGTGTTTGGAGCTGTTTCATTTTTTGAGCATCTTATATATAAAAGAGCTTGCTAGATTAGAACACCTTTGCTGGAGGAAAAGTACCCAAGAAAAGTAAGTGGGCCACATGGGAAAACCATTAGCCCCAAACACCGTGTACCAGAACCAACCTACAAGCTGGAGACTTATATTGGGAGCTGGCACTTTCCCAGGTGTTTTCTATTGTGGTGTAAAAATTAGCATTTAAAATGACACTCACATGTATTACCTCACAGTATCCGTGAGTCAGAAATCAGTATAGGCATACCTCAGAGATATTTGGGGTTTGGTTCCAGACTACCACGATAATGGAAATACCTCAATAAATTGAGTCACATGAATTTCCTGGTTTCCCAGGCCATATAAAAGTTGTTTACACTGGGCTTCCCTGGTGGCACAGTGGTTAAGAATCCGCCTGCCAATGCCAGGGACACGGGTTCGAGCCCTGGTCCGTGAGGATCCCACATGCCGCGGAGCAACTAGGCCCGTGTGCCATAACTATTGAGCCTGCGCTCTAGAGCCCGCGAGCCACAACTACAGGACCCACGTGCCACAACTACTGAAGCCCATGCACCTAGAGCCTGTGCTCCACAACAAGAGAAGCCACCGCAATGAGAAGTCCGCGCACCGTAACCAAGAGTAGCTCCCGCTCGCCACAACTGGAGAAAGCCCGCACGGCAACGAAGACCCAACACAGCCAAAAATAGATAAATAAATAAATAAATAAATAAATTTATTTTTAAAAAAAGGTTGTTTACACTACACTGTAATCTATTAAGTATGCAATAGCATCATATCTAAAAACACAATGTACATACTTTAATTTTTTTTAA
Organism: Balaenoptera acutorostrata; assembly: GCF_949987535.1. Lineage (NCBI taxonomy): Eukaryota > Metazoa > Chordata > Mammalia > Artiodactyla > Balaenopteridae > Balaenoptera > Balaenoptera acutorostrata. Next base: position 24,971,333 of record NC_080076.1, read on the forward strand.
CATCTTTATTGGAGTATAATTGTTTTACAATGGTGTGTTAGTTTCTGCTGTATAACAAAATGAATCAGCTATATGTGTACATATATCCCCATATCCCCTCCCTCTTGCACCTCCCTCCCACCCTCCCTATCCCACCCCTCTAGGTGGTCACAAAGCACTGAGCTGATCTCCCTGTGCTATGCGGCTGCTTCCCACTAGCTATCTATTTTACATTTGGTAGTGTATATACGTGAATGCTACTCTCTCACTTCATTCCAGCTTACCTTTCCCCCTCCCTGTGTCCTCAAGTCCATTCTCTACATCTGTGTCTTTATTCCTGTCCTGCCCCTAGGTTCATCAGAACCATTTTTTTTTTTTAGATTCCATATACATGTGTTAGCATATGGTATTTGTTTTTCTCTTTCTGACTTACTTCACTCTGTATGACAGACTCTAGTCCCTCCACCTCACTACAAATAACTCAATTTCATTTCTTTTATGACTGAGTCATATTCCATTGTATATATCTGCCACATCTTCTTTATTCATTCATCTGTTGATGGACACATAGGTTGTGTCCATGTCCTGGCTATTGTAAATAGTGCTGCAATGAACATTGTGGTACATGACTTTTCGAATTATGGTTTTCTCAGGGTATAAGCCCAGTAGTGGGATTGCTGGGTCGTATGGTAGTTCTATTTTTAGTTTTGTAAGGAACCTCCATACAGTTCTCCCTAGTGGCTGTACCAATTTACATTCCCACCAACAGTGCAAGAGGGTTCCCTTTTCTCCACACCCTCTTCAGCATTTATTGTTTGTAGATTTTTTGATGATGGCCATTCTGACTGGTGTGAGGTGATACCTCATTGTGGTTTTGATTTGCATTTCTCTAATGATTAGTGTACATACCTTAATTTAAATAACTTTATTGTTAAAAAATACTAATCATCATCTGATAATGCAGGGTTGCCCTGAATCTTCAATTTGTAAAAAATGCCATATCTGCAAAGCACAGTAAAATGAGGTACAGTTTTGCCTTCATAACAAACAAAACAGAGGGCCAACTTGGGATTTTCTTTTCCTCCTCCTACCTACTATAAATACAAATGTGATAGCTGGAACTACAGCAGCCATCACATCATTGTGAGGGAAGACCAAGAAAATTGCAGTGACATCTGCTCTGGCACGACTAGTTCATTGAACCAAGGTCTCTCCAGGCTTCTTGTCTTAAAAAAAAAAAATCCTATTAAAAAAGCAGTTAAGTTTTCTGCTTTTGCAGGTGAATGTCTTCATAACTGATAACGAAGACTTCTCAGTACATTTAATATGCTTGTGTGTATTTTGAATCTCTAAGAAGGGAAGAGAATATGTAGCAATTCCAAACTTGTAAAACTGAGGTATGATTTTTTCAAAAAGCAATTTTTGTGGGACTAGAATATGGCAAAGGTGATAGGATATCACTTTGATGATTATGTTATGATTGGATAGATAATTATGTTTATTATGAAGGCATAAACTTTCTCAGAATCCCCTAACTTCTACCCTCTTAGGCTTCCATTTATATCTCATGGGTTAGAACAGGGTCATATGCTCACCCCTATCTTCAAGGAAGACTGTGGAAGTGAATATGTAACAAATTCTAACCTTGATAGCGAGAAATGGTAAGGTAGAAGGGAGTTGAGAGAGACTTTGGGGGTAGCCAACTAACAGTGTCCGCCACATGCAGCCTGAAAGAAATGTGCTTAACTTTTCCACTTGGAGCTCTAACATCTAACCACAGAAACATGCCTCCAAAAATCCTGCTGAAGCCAAAATCTCTTGGGGTAACAGAACCAGGAAAATTAAACTCCTAAATTTTTAGCATAGACATCTGACATTAAAGTCTTCTCTGTTTCTCCCCATTCTGAAAAACAGCTTCTGGTCTCAACCACAGGGTGAAGAACAGGCTTCCTGGATGCTGAAACTTATCATGCATCAGCTGCCACTGCCATATTCTAAAATCTTCCTTCCAGGGAAGCGAATCTTCCTTTTCCAACAGTTCTTCAAGAGAGTCAGGTGGAATTGAGTTTATAACCTTCTGCCCTCTTAACTTTGAAGCACAATGACCCCAAACCCATAGCCCAGTATCTCTTCCTCCTGTACCATAGCCAAGCAAGGCTCCCCAGCCAAGAGCCACCCCTTGTTGCTGGGAGTGGCACAGAGCTACTAGAAGGAAACTGGCCCCGAGTCCAACCGGCCAGTGTCTTATAATAACCTCCTTTCAAACTCCTTCTTTCCTTCATTTCCGTTTCCCAGTTTCACTTTCACTTCTTCTAACCCAAATTGGGTGCCAAGAAGTCTTGCCAGTCTCTTTCTTGGTTTTACATTTCCAATGAGACCAACGTCCCGTTATCCCCTCCAGTTATGGCCCCAGGTTTCAGTTAGCAACTGCACTGGTTTCTCTGGCGTGCACTTGGCGTATTTAAATGTCTGCAGCCCTCTAGCTGTCATCAGTGTGATGGGGCAGCGTGGTCTTGTAGAAAGAGAACTGGACGGGGTATCCAGCTCTACCCTAACTAGCATGGCACCCTGGGCAAGTTTGCACAAAGAGCCTTTGCATTAAGAAGGGTCTGCGGTGGTGGCATCTGGTCCTCCAGCCTGTGCAGGATTCCAACGGGAATCATCAGACTGAAAGAGCATTTTAAGAGCTCTTGCAGCAGGTTTCACTCAGGGAAGCTTGTCATTGTAAGAAAGTTCAGTACTCTTAGAATCCACACTTTTTTCCATTTAATATTCATTTTATATTGGAGCATAGTTGATTTACAGTGTTGCGTTAGTATCAGGTATACAGCAAAGTGACTCAGTCATACATATACATATATCCATTCTTTCTCAGATTCTTTTCCCATATAGGTTATTACAGAATATTGAGTAGAGTTCCTTGTGCTATACAGTAGGTCCTTGTTGATTATCTGTTTAATATATAGTAGTGTGTATAGGTTAATTCCAAACTCCTAATTTATCCCTTCCCCCACCTTCCCCCTTTGGTAACCATAAGTTTGTTTTCAAAGTCTGTGAGTCTGTTTCTGTTTTATAAATATTAATACGTTCATTTGAATCATTTTTTTAGGTTCCATATTTACATGATATCATATGATATTTGTCTTTCTCTGTCTGACTTACTTCACTTAGTATGATAATCTCTAAGTCTCTCCATGTTGCTGCAAATGGCATTATTTCATTCTTTTTTATGGCTGAGTAATAGTCCATTGCATATGTGTACCACATTTTCTTTATCCATTCCTCTATCGATGGACATTTAGGTTGCTTCCACGTCTTGTAAATAGTGCTGCTATTAACACTGGGGTGCGTGTATCTTTTTGAATCAGAGTTTTCGTCTTTTCTGGATACATGCCCAGGAGTGGGACTGCTGGATCATATGGTAGTTCTATTTGTAGTTTTTTAAGGAACCTCCATACTGTTCTCCATAGTGGCTGTATCAATTTACATTCCCACCAACAGTGCAAGAGGGTTCCCTTTTCTCCACACCCTCTCCAGTGTTTATTGTTTGTAGACTTTTTGATGATGGCCATTCTGACCAGTGTGAGGTAATACCTCATTGTAGTTTTAATGTGTATTTCTCTAATAATTAGTGATGTTGAGCATATTTTCATGTGCTTTTTGGCCATCTGTATGTCTTCTTTGGAGAAATGTCTTCTTAGATCTTCTGCCCATTTTTTGTAGAATCCAAAGCCTGAACACAGGTGTCCACTGTCCTCGTTTGTCAGGTGAGAAAGATAAGGCTTCCAAAGCCCATAGTTAGTATAATCAGAACCCAGTGGGTTTTTTTTTTAAATCACAAGTCTCCATCCATGCGAAGTGTTCATTCATTCATTCTTGCATTTATTCATCACTGACTCATTCAACATACATTTATTGAGTATCTTCTACAAGCAAAGTAGTGTGCTAGGCATCGAAGACAGAAAAATGAAAATATACAGCTGCTGTTCCAAAAAACATCCAACCCAGAGAGGAGACATCCCTGCCACCAATAACAGCACAATCTGAGGACAACTGTGCTTTTGGGGTAGCAGGTGGCTTATGGGTGGTTTCAGCGGTTGGGTGGGGGTTGTCCAGCTGGGCTAGATCCTTCCAGAAGGGCCTCGAAAGCATCTCGGGGCACAGAGGATGTCATTCCAAACTGAAGTCCCAATGGGTGACAGAGCTGACCACTGTTAGCAGTGGCCCTCAATGGCGGCAGAGAAAAGGATGACCTGTCTGATTGAGCTTTGCTGGCCTGGGCCCTGCAGAGCCTCCTGTTTTCTCAATTTCACACTTTCCTGTCTTTAGGTCTCTGGCTCTCTTCCCCTCCCTCCACAGGGTGTATATAAAGGATGTGGGACAGATGTGGAAAAGAAAACATGGGTCTCCCAGGAAGGTGTGGGAAGGTTGTAGGTGAAGTGCAGAGGATGAGGAGACCCTGTGTTGGTGAACAAGGAGGCCTTCCTGGAAGAAGAAGATGTGGAGGGATACTGGGAACACACAGTTCCCAGTGTGTCTTGGGAACAAGAAGTAGTTCAGTTTTGCTCAAGGGTCCCATGTGGCAGGTATGGGGTGGGGGATGGGAGGAGGGGGACAGGAATGGCAGGAGGAAAGGCTAGACAGCTCAGCCAGGGTTTTTTAAAGGGTCTCATAACATCTGCCCATATTGGTCCTGTCTCAGTTTTCGAAGACCTCATAAAATAAATGCAGTGCTTTCTTTTTCTCCATATATCCTCAAGTATATGAACATAAACATCAAAATATACATTTGAAAATATTCATCTCTTCTCCAACCTGAAAACCCCGGAGTAACCCATATGGCCAAATGGCCCTTAGCTCAGACCCTGAGGTACTTAATCTAAACCTCTCTGGAAGGCATCACACATTGGAAAGAACTAGTCTTGGAGGAGGGGTGCTAAGGAACCACAACCACTTAAAGCCAGGCCAACTAATGTTAGGAAAAAGCTGTCGTCATCCAAGAGTCTCTTGCTTCCAAGCCACTCTCACTTTATCGTTCAGTATTACTGCCTCACCTCCTGACACTGAATTTCTTCCTCCTAGGTACTCTGTCTGGGTCTTGCTTTGGACTTGCAAAAGCGCACATATCACTGTGTGTTGCAGTTCATTTAATAATATATTCTGAGTCTATAAATTCCTTGAAAGCAGGAACTGTGTCCTAAAAATTTTGTTTCTTTCCCAAAGCATAACACAGGGCCTGGGATACAGTAGAAGTCCAGTAAATGTTTGTCAAACGGAGCTGAACTTTGAGAGCGTCACAAGAGGGGACCGCAGGAGGTGGATCTGCATCCACACGAGTGATCAGAAGGACCACAACCAAAGAATGATGGTAGAAAATAACCGCAGGGAGATGGCCGATTTGTCACCCCAGGGTATGCGGCAAATGATAGAAAATCTGACTCAAATTTGTTATGTAGGAAAGGGATGTTCCAGGTCTTTCATGACTGAAAAGCCCCGGGACAACTTCAGGTGAGGCTTGATCCAGAAGCTCAAACCATGTTGCCAGGATTCAGTCTCTATCTCCAGTCTTCATTCTCATTCTCTACATGAGGCAAGGGATCCATGGCAGGTCTAGACCCACACTGCCCAGGTTTGTGTGTAGCTAGAGAGGACATACCCTGACTGACATAATTCTCACCCTGAACCAGTCACTGTAGCTGGGAAATGAGATGTTCTGATTTTACAGCTGTCAGATAAAGTGAACGGCCAATCTGCAGGTACTGTTCTCATAGCACATCATGTAAGTAGCTCACTGGTACACACTGGCCCTGTGCATGTTTAAGTTGGGTATTGTGGTAGAAAAGTAATGGATTAGGCTCCCCAGCCCTGTCAGTAATTAGTATGTGACCAGGCAAGTCACTTCACACAACTTCCCAGACTTAAACTTCCTTCTCTGTAAAATGAAGCTGCACTTGGTCCCCACGAGAGATCCCTCCAGCTTCAGTGCTCACTCTTCAGTGATCTCTCTTGGGTAAATTACCTGCCAAGTTCCAACCTACGGCGACAGCACCCTGGAGCCCTGTCTGCCTTGATCCTATCCCAGGCGCAAACCTGGTGGACTCTGGAGCCATCCCCACCTCCAGCCATACATGTCTGACCACAGGTTTCCTTACAAGCCTGACACCTGGAGTGCTAGGGCTGGGTTTGGGGGTTTGCCCCCTCTGGTTTCCAGGAGCTGCTGCCACCCCAAAGGCCCTGAGTGCTGAGGAGTGAAGTTCTGTGTGGAGAACTTTCAGACTTAGGAGGCTTGCTGATGTTTGTACAAACACCTAAGGTGACCCCTGGGAAAGTGTCTGAGGTTTTCTGATTCAGGTCGGGGCTGAGTGAGTGTGGTAAGTTCGAGGACTTTAGGGTTGATCCAGGAAGAGACAGGACCATGAGAGGCAGTCACACGCAAGCTTTATTGGGTGACACTTGGACAATAGGAGGCGAAGGCCCTTCCAGCAAGAGACCTTCTAGAGACCCTGGCAAAAGGCCACCTCTCAGAAGGGGCGTGAGGCAAGAGAACTCCGGGGCAGGGCGGGTGTGGAGGGCAGAGAGGGTGCTTACATATCTAGGTGGTGTCGCTCAGAAGCAAGGTTTGGGGGGCGTGGTCTCTGGGTCAGATCATCTCTGGTTGGCAGATGTTCTGTGCAGTTTCATAGGGTATGCAAAGTAGGTAGGCTCTAAATAGCTAAAAATGTCTCTTTGGATTATATTTAAAGCAGTTAGATGTGTAACAATTTGAGCTTGGCACTGACAGGCTTTGGACTACTGGCCCTAGCCTGCTGTGATAAATATGGGAACATTAAATAAACATGGGAACCCATCAATAAACATGGGGACGTTTTAGGCCAATACACTAAGGCCGTATTTGGTCCCTTTACATAACAGTGAGATTCAGCTGAAAGGTCTCCGGGATGAGCATTTACCAGCAGGCTAGGCCAGGTGTGAAAGTCACACTGGAAGGTGTTGAAATTATTCTCAATAAACTCAGCCCTCCTGGGATGGAGAAAGTTCTCACTGTGATTTTCTTTCAAGGAATTAAGTAAACAATAATCTTTTAAGTATGAGTGGAACTTTATCCTTTCATATTTGATTCTTACAACACCCTCCGAAAAAATCAGAATAGGACTGCTAGTGGCATTCCTCCCCCTGCAGGTATAGACAGACGTGGGGACAGAGGACAGTAATAGCCAGGACTGCGATCCGGTCTCCGAAACTCCTGCCCATTCTATTTGCCACACTGCTAGGGGAGCAGCTGGAGGTCAAGACTGTTCTTTCCTGCCTGGGGTTCCTGCCTTGCACAGATGCACAGACTGACAAAAGATTCACCCCATGACCTTGGACCATTTTGCTCCTTTTTTTTTTTTGATGGAATGGGGCAGTTCTTGCAGAGGATGGAGAGAGAGTAGCAGGCTGGGTTTCTAGTTTGTCTCATCAAATTTCTCAGCTGTGCGGGTTCTTAAGAGTCAGGCATTTTGCAGATGGGGGAGGAAGCATCCTGCCCAGGGCCGCACAGCTCAGGGCCCACAGTGCCTTTTCCTCAGCGGCTACACTCCAGCCTTTGAGCCCTAGGGGGCGTCAGTTAGCCTCACCCTTCCTGGAATCCAGTGCTGAGAACAAAGCTTCCGAGAAGATGCTACCCACCAGAAGTCCAGTGGCTGTAAGGGGCCAGTCTCCCTCTTTTCAAGGCATTGTTCCCTTAGCTCTCTGTAACCCCTCCATCCCACGGGCCCTGCCCTGTGGGAGTTTCGGATCATAGCTATTTTCCCCAGGGATGTCTTCATTGCTCCAAATTCTTTCACCTTCACTGGGCAGTGACTCTCCACGGGTGGCTTCAGGCTCTGAGGCTGGAGATGCCCTAAATTCTCTTCTGGGAGCAATTTCCTGCCCTGCTGAGGTCCAAGTTCGGCGCTGATAGCCACTGCCTTCAGCCAGGGGTGGATCCAGGCTTTGAGGGACCCGGAAGCTTATGCAGTTTGAGGACTTTCTTTAAGAAAAATAATGCAAAATCACACATACAAAATGCCCCCAAGCCTCTAAGAGGGGGCCTGGCAATGAGGAGCCCGCACCCCTGGTTCCAGCAGGCTGGGGTTCTCTCTGCAGCTGCCCCTCTCTAGGGAGCGGCTTGTTGGTGCTCCCAGCAGAAGGAGCAGAGCAGCTGAGGGCACCCCAAAGGCCTAGTGAGGGGCGAGGAGTCCTTCGTGTCCTACAATAGTTGCTGCGATTGTTTCATACTTAAGTTACCTGATTTCAAGCCTCATTCAACAGAGTAAGCTGGATTCTCTTTACTCTTGGCCAGAGAGAGAGGACCTCTGCCAATTGGCTGAGCAAATCCCTAGCTGCCTCACTCTCGGCACCCTTGTGAATGCCAACAGATCAGCGCCCCCCAAAATGCCCAGAGCTCCCCAAGGGTATGCACTCTGGCCTAGACTTGCTGCCCTCCTGTGTGGCCAGCCATTTCCAGGACGGTCCTAGGTTTTAGGACTGAAAGTTCCATGTCCAAGAAAACCCCTCAGTCCTGAGCAAACCAAGACATTGGTCACTTGACTGCCACCTCCTCACTCACAGTGGTCAGTCAGCTCTGGGCCAGATCTCAGCCCAGTTCTCAGAACCCAGCCTTGGGTTTGGATGATTTCTCCAAACAATAGGTCAGGTGAGGGAGTTCCCTCGTGGTCTAGTGGCTAGGATTCAGGCTTTCACTGCCGTGGCCTGGGTTCAATCCCCGGTTGGGGAACTGGGATTCCACAAGCCACGTGGCACAGACAAGATTAAAAAACAACAACAACAAAAAACAAGGTAGGTAAGACTAAGGATCTACAAGGGCCTGCCCTGTTCCCGGCCGTGTCCCTGTCCAGTTAAGGAAACAAGGCCTGCTTATTATTTCAGCAGACGAGGAGGAACTTTGTGAGCGAAATAGGACAGCACCATTGCCAGGGTAAATAATAATATTAGTAATAGTAGTATGAGTCAGTCCTAACAAGTGCCAGGGTCAACACTGGGGCTTTGTATGGCATTTACTACGGCATTTACTCTTCACTCCAAACTATGAGGTAGGGATTTCCACGCTGATTCTGCAGAGGGGAACTTGGAGTTCGGAGATGTTAATCAGCCCACGGTTACTTGTCAGTACAAGCTCTTTCAACCATGTCACCCTGGCCTAGGAGGCAGGACACCTGATTCTCATCCCAGCTCTTTTGTTAACTAATTGTGTGACCTCAAGCAAGTGCTTTAGAACTGGGAACCTCAGCCTCGCTGAACAATGAGCTCTAAGCTGGTGCTCTCGAGGTCTTTCAGGGGTCTGGGCTCAGTCAGGGCTGAGTGTGAAGGTCAGCTCTGCCGCTTACAACACATGTGGCCTTGGACAAGTTGCTGGACCGGCTTCCACCTGTAAAATTGTAATACTATCTTAGGCAGTTTGTGGAAAGTGTTAAATGGAATAGTCCATGGAAGCTCAGCACATATTGACCTAAAAACAAAACAGCTGTTACTGTTCCTGCTATGGTTTCTCCAAGCCCTTTTCACGAAGCCTGTAGAACTTTGATATTGTCCCAAACACATTGTATGCAAAGATATTAGAGATGGATTCTTTACTCTTTTTCTCAAATATGTTTCCAGAAAATGGAAAAGTTGTGTCCATGGTAACCAGAGGGAGGTGGCCAGCAGAGATGGAGGGGAGAAGAATTGGCTCAGAACTGGCCCTGAAAATGGGAGCCCGTTGTAACCACGGCCAGCCCCTTCTAGACAGCTGTCATGGGAGAACCCGTGAATCTACCTTCTAGGATTTCAGAGAACCAAGACCACAGGTTTTCACATAGGACCCTGCCCTTGTTGGGCTGCTTTGGGACCTGCCTGCCAGGCCCAAATCTTAACATACAAACCAGGAATGAGCTGCTACTATGGAAAATGAGATTTTTACGGTGGGATCAAGAAGCCATCACACATTTTCAATCACATCAGGACCGACACCCCCAGGAGTGACCAGTCAGCTCATTTAAACGAGGTGTGGTGTAGTGGTCAGTTTTTCAGGGTCAGACCCTCACACTCAGATTTTGCCGGCCACCCTACGGCTGTCTTTATCATTTTTCCAACCTCTTCCAAACTCCGCAGACAGTTTTGGGCAGCCGTGCACACTGCCAGGGGCCAAGGAGAAGCTGGGAGGCCACGGTGGTGGCAATGAGCTTCAGCATCACCCGAGCCAAGGCATTGCTGGAGGCTCTGGGGCTGCTCCCTTCCAATAGGAGAAAGGCCAGTTTTCCTCCGGCATCAGGAGATCCTCTCAGCCAATGCGAGGCCAGACCCCAGTGACTCACCCCGCAGTGTGTGGTTTCTCAAGCAGATGTTCCCAGACCACATGAAAGGCTGGCAGAGTATTACTATAGGGTTTAATGTTCCTTCTTTTGTTCGAATTCCTAATATAAGGAAGTGGAGGTTGGGGATTGAAGGAAGCATTGTTGTACAGCCCTGCCCCCTCTCCCTGGCAGCTCGGCTCTTGCTGGGCCTCTCGGGTGCCGAGCTAGGGGTGCCCCACCTCCTCTTCTCCTTGCTTCTCCATCCAGGATGTTAATTTTACTGGAATTCCTTTCACTACAGTAAACGGGGCCAGAGGTTGAGAAGGAGGGGAGTAAGTCTGGGACAACTTGCTTGTACCCCTCCGGGTCCCTGGGAGGCCTCCTGGGGGCACCCAGCACTCTGTTAGGACCCGGGGTCACAAACCAGTCTCCAACCTCCAACCTCCGGGATGGAGACTGAGCCAGGAAAGGTGGGTTGAGCCAGGAAAGGTGGGTTAATTCAGGGAATAGAATGAACCCTCTTTTCTCTACTTCAAGATACATTTTTAAAGTTTTCCAAATTATTTTTTATTTTCTTATTAAAATATTAAACATTAAAAAGTAGAATAGTATAGTGAATCTCCATTTACCCATCACCCAGCTTTAACAATTATCCACACGGAGCATTTCTGAAATTGGGATACATTTATAGTCAGTGGGTATATTTAATATAGTGTTTCCTTCCCCGGCCAAAGCTATTATTAAAGTAACGAAGTGTCTAACAACTGGTTAAGGAGGAACAGGTTGACACAAATGAACAAGGAAGAAAATCGAGCAGGAAACAACCTTGCCCTTGAGCAAATTTCCTTCCACTTTTATCACCCACAATCCTTTTTGCTATTTTCTGTCAATTGGCCTTGGGTTTTGAAGGTTTTTATCTATCAAATTCCAGTTATTATTAAATAATCCCATTTTTAAAAATAATTAAAAACTAATAGCAACTTGTACACCAAAGTAATTAGCAGCATTATACACAATAGCCAAAAGGTGAAAGCAACCTAAGTGTCCACTGAGGGGTGAATGGATAAACTAAAGGCACTTTAGTATATATTCCACGCAATGGAATATCATTCAGTCTTAAAAAGGAACGACATTCTGACACATGCTACAGCATAGATGAACCTTGAAGACACTGTGCCCAATGAAATAAGCCAGACGCAAAAGGACAAATGCCATATGATTTCACTTACGTGAGTTTCTTAGCGCAGTCAGCTTCATAGAGATAGAAGGTGATGTATAGGTTACCAGGGGCTGGGGGCAGGGAAGGATGGGGAGTCATTGGATGCGGAGTTTCTGTCTGGGGTGATCGAAAAGTTCTGGAAATAGATAGTGGCAATAATTATACAACATTGTGAATGTACTTAATGCTACTGAACTGTAAACTTAAATGGTGAAAACGGTAAATTTTATGTATATTTTACCACCATAACTTTTTTTTTCCACACACACACACTGTATTTTATTTTTACAAGAGATAAATAGACTGACACCAAGCATTGTACATGGATGACCACAACAAAAGCAACAATGATTGCAATTACCAAACATGAAACACACTTATACTATGTCATAATATTGACATTCAGTCCAGTAATCCTCCACTGTAACAGCTCCTTTACTTTGCAGTGAAAATTGATTTGTATATTCTTTTCCTCTGAGTCCTTGTGGGATTTTTTTTTTTAATTCAGACAGAAAGTCACAAAAATTATACTCATCCTCATCAGTTCACTCAGTCCCATGTAATTAATTTCTTTTTTTTCATCTTGATCTTTGGTTAGCAACCACCATAACTTTTTTAAAGGTAAAATTATTAAGGATTTCAAGATGGTGACAGAGCCTTAAACCAAGCGTGGTCCTTTCCGTCTCCTGCTGTAGGTCTTGATTTCCCTCCAGTGAAAGCAATGCTTTTCACCTGTCTTACCTTTCTTCCTGTTAATTTAAGAGTCAAATGAGGAACTTTCCTGGTGGTCCAGTGGTTAAGAATCCACGTTCTAATACAGGGGATGCAGGTTCGATTCCTGGTTGGGGAACTAAGATCCCACATGCTGCAGGGCAAAGAAGCCCGTGAACCGCAACTACTGAGCCCACGGGCCACAACTAGAGAGAAGCCTGCGCTCTGCAACAAAGATCCCACGTGCCACAGCTAAGACCCGGCACAGCCAAATAAATAAATTAATTAATTTTTTAAAAAAATTTAAAAAAAGGGACTTCCCTGGTGGCACAGTGGTTAAGAATCCGCCTGCCAATGCAGGGGACATGGTTCGAGCCCTGGTCCGGGAAGATCCCACATGCTGCAGAGCAACTAAGCCCATGCGCCACAGCTACTGAGCCTGTGCTCTAGAGCCTGCGTGCTGCAACTACTGAGCCCGCATGCCACAGCTACTGAAGCCCACGCGCCTAGAGCCCATGCTCCGCAACAAGAGAAGCCACTGCAATGAGAAGCGCACGCACCGCAATGAAGAGTAGCCCCCACTCGTCGCAACCAGAGAAAGCCTGCACGCAGCAACGAAGACCCAATGCAGCCAAAAATAAATTAATTAATTAATTTTAAAAAAATATTAAAAAAATGAAGAGTCTAATGAGAAAAAGCCATGTCCTAATTCCTGGGTGAGCATCAGGGTGATGCAAATGTGAGCCACTGAGATCAGGGGGCAAATGGCACAGGGAAGTGGCCTTGTGTGCTCCCGCCCTTTACAGGGTGCCAACTGCTCTGGACCGAGTGTCGCAGGTGGGTGAGTCAGAGCGGAAATACTGATAAGGAACAACTATCAACAGATCAACCCCTGCCTCACTCCTGGAAAAGGTCCAGGGTTTCTCCTTTGTGAGTCACTATAAGAAAGGAAGAGCCTCTCAACTTCCGGACTTTTTTTCAATCTCTCCTTATAGACGGCGATGTTAGCTCCCTCAGCTGGCATAGTGCTGCCCTCCTGCCATTCTACCTGCATTCCTCGAGGCAGGAGGAACTTAGCAATGGCCGTGAGAAAGGTCAGAGTCACATTTGTGGGCTCCCGGGTTGCAGGGAGTGAAGACTCTTGGCTCCGATTTATCTTTCCTTCTTTCATTTCCCCCAGATTTCCTGTGTATTTAGACTTTCCTTGAAACCATCAGGAAAATTCACCATGTAAATAAAAACAAAAACCCAACAAAGGTCAAGAGAGACCATGATAGCTCTTGTCTTAAATGACTAAATGCAGAAATACACAAATTTTCAACAGAACATAGGCATTGTCGTGGGTCAAAATAAAAAGACTGATCCAGGAGTTACCTCAGTCAAATAACTTTAATCCAATCATGTGGGCTGTGAGCCCTAGTTTCTTCTCGTGTCAACGGGGATAATGTTTACTACTTCCCAGAGGTGCTGTGGAGACCAAATGGAATTGGCTTTAGAAAGTCCATAAACCCCACACAGATGAAACTCACAAGGAACTGCCCCTCACATCATGCTGGGCACAGAGAGACCCCCTGATCATTGCTCATTCCACCCCACAGGACCAAAGGCCAACGGTTGGTTGTATGCAGAGAGCCAGGAGGGCTTTTAGCAAAGCTACATTCTACTCTGCAATTACGCCTACATCTGTTGTCCTTCCAGACCTTCCAGCAAGATGTTTGTCCTGTGAGTTTGTGTACCTGGCCCCCCTGGTTTGAGAAGCACTGTCTTAAAAGTGACACCAGGATTGAGGGTCACTGTCATAGTGCCTGTGTTGGAATTTATTTATGATACTTTGGTATAAACAGTAGGATGTAGGTATGTGAAAATCAGCTTACATATTTTTATGCTTAGAATAGGTAATACACTCACATGGTTAAAAAAAAAATCAAAGTATAAAACGTATTACAGTGAAAAGTCTTGCTTCCACTCCTACTCCTGTTGGCCCTATTTCCAATCCCCTTTCCCACCTCTACCCTCAGAAGGAACTTATTAGTTTCTTGTGTATCCTTCCAGAGACTCTTTTTGCAATTATAAGCAAAAACAAATATAAATTCTCATTCCCCTCCACCTCCACATACACAAAATAAAGCATATTCCTCCCTCCACAGCTGCACCTTGCTCATTTCACCGAATCCTGCATCCTGGAGGTCTTTCCGCACCAGTTCCCAGACCAGCTTAATGCTTTCATTTCAACAGCAGAGTGTTTCATTACACGATGGTACCACATTTTATTTAAGGAATCCCATATGTGCACATTTTGTTATTTCCAGTTGTAAGCTAACTTTAATGCACATCCTAGGAGTGGCCAGTTAACATATGAAGCAGTCCACATTCCAGAGGTGGTGAAAGTAAGATTCAAATGTCTTGGCAATCTAAATGGTTCAATAATTAACATATAAATTTTGGAAAACAATTTTCTATTGGGGAAATGAATGTGGTTAGCCAGAAAAATACTACAATACCCACCACCCTTGCAAGACCAGACCTAACCCCTCTGGAGTACTGCCTAGGTCTAGGGACCAAGTTCCTCCCTCTCTCTCTCTCTCTCTCTCTCTCTGTATTTGGAACAGTGATTTATCAAAAACTTTTAACAAAATCCAGTGGCAGCTTTCAGTAATTTGGATTTAACCATTATTATTCTTTTCCTCTTTTCTCTAACTTCTTTGTATACCTTTCCTATGTTTATAATGTTAAAGAATGATTAAAATAATATAACCATATTTCAGATAGTTGGAAAACAGAGAAGAGATAAGGTTGTTCACTCATAATCCCATCATTGTAGCACAACCATTCAGGTGTATTCTCTCCTAGTTTTGTTTCTCTACTTAGCTAACGTCAGAGTGAAGGTAAAATACTGTGTGCTCCGTTGTGGTTTTTTCCCTTTCACATTGTGCCATTAACAGATTCTCCCTGGAACTCTGTGGTCACCATAAATCATTCCAGTGTTTGTAGAATATTAAAAGATGAATATCTTTAACACTGTTCCTTACTTTGTTTTAAACTTTTACTTTCAGGAGAGCTATTCATTAAAAAAAAAAAAAAAAAAAGTGTTGGTTTTGTCTCCCTGTGCCCAGTTTTGAATGTCCCGTTTAGCTGTCTTCATCGTGGCTTTTGGTATCTAGGTCTCTGGAGAGTCCCTGCTTCTTCAGGGCTCCTCCCTGTAGCTCCTCCACAGGGAAGGCACAGAAGTTGTTCCTGAGCATATTTAATTTATGGGAATTTAAACCTGACCTCTAGACATCACTCCTCTTGCATCGCATATGGTCGACAGCAATGGATGCCATCAGGTCTGGAACAGTGTGGCAAGGCCTGGGAAATGAAAGTGTGGGTCATTTACAGTGGTTCCTGACCAGTGGCCAAGAAAGTGGAGCCCGTCTGCAAGTGGCCAAGCAGATGGGTGATGGTTTTGCCAAGGTCCTTGAAGAAGAAATGAAATAATAAATTACAGGTCCTAGAGACGCCTTGACTAACAATGACAGGAACTGATGACAGGCTATATACACAAAACTGCGTGTGGTGTAATTGTGGGGAAATTTAAGGGATTTTCAAAGGTAATTTTTAATTTCTACTTTCATTCTGATGTTAGGATAAACTATGACTCCACGATTGCTGGAATGACCTAAGCTAATTTGGTTGGTCTTCCAGGATGTTCTCTCAGTAACCTCTAAGAATGGGAAGTAGATAGAGGCCATTGGTCCCTTCCCCCAATTTCTCCCCATGGTGGCATGTTACAACACAAGCAAGTCTCAGGCCAGATTCTGCCAAGAGCAGCCTGCATAAAAGCAATCTATACAACCTGTTCTCGTAAAATCAGGGTGTTTCCACTCACAGGCACGCATCTAGCACCTTGCATGAGATGTTCATTTGGAGGTGGGTAAACTAATATTCTGATGGTAGGATCAGCTGACTACAGTGAGTCAGGCAACAGGCTGATGGTTCTAAACGGGCAGAGCAGGGGGCAGGCAGCCAGTAGGCATCCCATAAATAGCCGTTTCCTTGACTTGCCTTCCCCTCCACAATCTGAGCAGAGAAGGAGCTTGCACATCAGCTTCCCGGCAACCCCTTGGCAGTCTCCAGCCCTTTTCTGGCCCTGGCACCAGGGAGCTCATGTTTTCCCAGAGTCAGGAAGCCCCCAGGAAGTGCCGAGAGTGGCCCTGGTCCAGAGGGTCTTGGCAGGTTGCTGTCCTGGGATCAAGTTTCTGGGAAAGTGCTTAGAACTATAGGCTGTGGTTTTTCTCAGTATATAACCCCACCCCCTCCCTCTTCTGACTATGGGGAGTGAAAGGAGCTGACTGTGGAAGCAGCATCCTATGAGGACAGGGCACAGGGACACGGTGGATCCCAGCAATGGTGTTGCTGGTGGCCTCTTCCCAGTCTCCTGTCCTCAAAAGAAACCAGGATCGAAAAATGTGGAGCCTGGTCCAGCCTGGTTCCTATCCCATCAGAAACCATGGCATGAAGTGAAAACTCTTCACAAACAGATTTCTGAAGGTCTATTATGTGCCAGACACTTTGCAAGGTTCTAGGCTAGTGGGAGAGAGGAAAGGTCTCCACCGGAACCGACTTGGATATTCTAAGTGCTCTCAAGGCGATCGTACGAGCCGAGAGGAGGGAGTTTCTAACTGTGTAGGGGAGCCAAGAAAGGCTTTACAAAGAGATGATGCCTGAGCCAGATCTTGAAGAGCAGATTTACCAGATAAAAGATGACGGTCCCCTCAGAAGGAATGGTGGGGTGAAGGCCCTCAAAGGTGGGCTCTTCAAACTTCTTTAACTGAATTGCAATCATATCAAGATTTTGAGTAAATGACTCTGAGGTCACTTTCCTGAACTGGAAATCTCCCAGTACAGTAACATGCTCTTTCTGGGAACTTAAAGGGGATTTCGTTTATTTTTAAACTAATAAACACTACACTACCCCAGGAGGCTGAATTAGGTTTTGAAGTCAGCGAAGCTGAGTTTTCCAGCTCAACTTCCAGTTGGAACAAAATTAGTAAAGAATGTGTTATATCAAGAGAGAGTCGTTTTACTGAAATACCTTGAACTTTTGCTCACAGAGATAGCAAATCTCAGCCAAGAAGTCTTAGTGCTGACTTTGACTTTGGTTGCATCTTACATATAGCTCCTCCCTGAATCAGAAACCTGGTAACAGGGCTGACCGGAGATGGGGGTGAGTGGGCATGGAGAAAAAGCTATTGAACCCAATCTGCAAATGGGAAGCGCAATAAAGTGAAGACAGCCAGACTGCCCACACCCTGTTAGAAAGTCTCTTTAAACTCTGTGGATTAATTAACAGCTGTTTAGGGGCATTTCTAGAAATTCTCCGGAAGCCAAGCAAGTCTGAACTCAGCCAGGACTGTGTCTTCACCACTACTTGGAAACAAGCACCTGCAAACTGCCCTTAACCTGTGCAGAGGCTGCTTTCCAGGCATGAGGCAGCTGACCAGCCCTATCTAGGTCTATTTAGACCCACCTGGAAGCAAAACAGCTGTGAATTGCTCAGGGGGGTTATAACTTCCTTATCTAATATGTTCATTGATAGGGCGTTCCTTCTCTCTCACCTCTCCTCTACCTTCTCAAATCCCTGACCCCTACACCTCTGTCTGACCACCAACACAGAGAAGCAGTACAGCCTCAAAGCTGCTCTGGAGACTGACGCTTGCGCAGAAAGATCACATTTCAGAGATGGAGGCGGCAGTGTTGGTTTCACCACCATCCAGAACCACTCCATGTGGCGAAAGACAAAAATGCAAACATCATGTCTGTTGAACATTGGAAATATTTGAAGAGATAAGATATATGTATGAGGTTCTCCTGGTATTCCATTATATTTTTGCCTTTTCATTGCTGAAATCTTCTAAATATTTTATTACTTAAAAATTCACAGAGCCACATAAAATGATGCTCATCATTACTGATCATTAGTGAAATGCAAATCAAAACTATAATGAGATAGCACTTCACATCCATTAGGATGGCTGTAATCCCCAAAATAAAGAGAAAATAACAAATGCTGGCGAGGAAGTGGAGAAATTGGAAATTGAATACTTGTGCATTGCTGGTGGGTAAAGTGCTGCAGCTGTGGTGGAAATAATAGGGTGGTTCCTTAAAAAATTAAACATAGATTACCATATGATCCAGCAGTTCCACTTCTGGGTACATACCCACAAGAATTGAAAGCAAGGTCTTGAAAAGATATTTGTACACCAGTGTGCATAGCAGCATTATTCACAATAGCCAAAAGGTAACAACAACCCAAAAGTCCATGGATGGATGAATGGATAAACAAAATGTGTTGTTTATACAATAGAATATTATTCCATCTTAAAAGGGAATGAAATTCTGG
Source organism: Balaenoptera acutorostrata (assembly GCF_949987535.1). NCBI lineage: Eukaryota > Metazoa > Chordata > Mammalia > Artiodactyla > Balaenopteridae > Balaenoptera > Balaenoptera acutorostrata. The sequence continues at coordinate 24,989,937 of NC_080076.1, forward strand.
CCCATGGCACAACATGGATGAGCCTTGAAAATATTATGCTAAGTGAAATAAGCCAGGCAAAAAAGGAGAGATATAGTATAATTCCATTTATATGAGGTACCTGGAGTAGTCAAATCCAAAGAGACAGAAAATGGAATGGTGGTTACCAGGTCTGGGAGATGTAATTGTTTAATTTTGTACAGAATTTCTGTTTGGGATGATGAAAAACTTTGGGAGGTAGATGGTGGCCATGGTAATATAACAATGTGAATGTACTTAATGCTACTGAACTGTACACTTACAAATGGCTACGACGGTAAATTTTATGTCACATATATTTTACCACGATAAAAAAAATTGAAAAATAAATAATAAAGGAAAATTTCACAGATATCTTAGAATGAGTTAATTATAAAATATTTAAACAATATAGATAAAGCCAAAGCTCTGCTTGATTATACTATGCCCTCATCAGATACTACCCTTGTTTTCAGTTTGAGGAATTTCCCTGCAGATAGTTTACGTATATTTCCAGTAGGGTACATTTACTTACAGTATTAACGTATTTCTGGTTGTTTTTTTTTTTTCAATTTTCACATAATTATTGTCACACTCAGCATTGTGTCCAATCAAATTAAATTCCACTCTATTTGTCTTACTACACTTATTTCTGCCTTTATCATTGGACTTTCTTACCATTTCTTCCTCTCCTTCATGTTTTCTAAGGCTTAGCCTTTTCCTCCCTGCCTGATGATTCTAGGCCGGAGGGTCTCCCCTTTCTTTCGTTATTTTTAAAAATATTTATTTATTTATTTATTTGGCTGCACCATGTCTTAGTTGTGGCGTGTGTGGGGTCTTCGTTGCAGCATGTGGGATATAGTTCCCTGACCAGGGATCGAACCCGGGACCCCTGCATTGGGAGCACGGAGTCTTAGCCACTGGACCACCAGGGAAGTCCCTCTCTCCTTTCTTTAATTCCTAACATTTTAGAGGCATAAGTACACTTAGAATGTCTTTGGTGTGGGCTTGAAGTAGCACTGACTGCCCTGCCCCAGCACTGCACTTCATTACCCCCGTCTTGCCTCTGACTGGATCATCATCTCACTCAATCATGAGCTTCCTGTGTGTTTCCCAGCGCCCAGCACAGCACCAGGCACTAAAGTTCCTGAGAAAGAATACAAAAGCAAAATTTAAAGCAATCAAACCAACACCTTGTTGCTTGTTGAGTTCTTTCCTGGTGAATCTGAGTCCTGCCGGGGACTTGGAGGCTCATGGCAGAGAAGGAAGTAATGTCTGCCTTGCTTCTGTTTTCCACCTGGCAGCACAAGTGTGTTTTTTTCCATTTCATTCCACGGTTTGGAAAATCCATGAGCCAGCACCCAGCTCCGTCTGCTGACCGCACGATGACCCCCTCTCTGGAGAAGCGACTCCAGGTCACAGGTCCTCTGATACTGTCTTCAGCGAGCCCCAGGTGGGAACAAGTCCTTCCAAGAAGACGATTTAAACATTAATCAGAAATAAAACTCTACGAGGGTTGGGGTGAGAGTCGAGTATTTTTTGAAAGGCTCATTAATGGGAGCATGACCAGGGCTGCTGGTGAGGACCCAGCAAGTTAGACTGTGGGACTCTTGCTGGCAGTCACTTGAAAATAGAAAAGTGTGGGTTCTAATGTTATTTGCCAGCAAAGGCAAAGAGGTTTTCTCCGGTGGCCTCCTGGAAACTCTGCAGACTCTCACCAGCTGGGTCATTGAATGCCAGCAGGACAGGGGTTGGGTCCAACATTGGTCACAAGGCTCTGGAGAGAACAAGGTCCCAGGACTAGCTTTGGTGAGAATTTTTGTGCTTTTGTAAGTTAGCTCTCCAAGATAGAACAATCCGGTGACCTTTTATTTTTTCTTTTACAACTTTATTGAGGTATAATTAACATACAATAAATTTAAAGTTTACAGTTTGATATGTTTTGGTATATGTATACACTTATAAACCGTCACCTTAATCAAGATGTGGAACATTTCCAACACCCTAAAAGTTTACTAGTGCCCTTTGGAATCATTGCCTTCCTTCCCAGGCAACCACTGATCTGCTTTTAGTCACTATAGGTTAGTTTGCATTTCCTAGAGTTTCACACAAATGGAGTTGTATAGCATATACTTTTGTTGGTTTGGCTTCCTTCAGCTCAGCAACATGATTTGAGTTCCATTCATTTTGTTGCACATATCAATAATTCATTCACTCTTTTCATCGCCTGGCAGTATTCCATTGTACAAACACATAATTTGTTTTTCCATTCTTCAGTTGATGGACATTGTGGTTGCTTCCAGTTTGAGGTTATTACCAAAAAGGCTGCAATGAACATTTGTGTACAAGTTTTTGTATGAACCTGTTTGCATTTCTCTTTGGTAAATACCCAGGAGTACAATGGCTGGGTCATATTCATGTTTTTTTTTTCTTTTTAATTTTTATTATTTAAAAAATTTTCATTGGTGTATAGTTGTTTTACAATGTTGTGTTAGTTTCTACCATACAGGAAAGTGAATTAGCCATATGTATACATATAGCCCCTCTTTCTTGGATTTCCTTCCCATTTAGGTCACCACATAGCAGGTTCTCATTAGTTATCTATTTTATACACATTAGTGTATATATGTCAATCCCAATCTCCCAGTTCATCCCACCCCCCCTTCTCCCCCCTTGGTGTCCATACGTTTGTTCTCTACATCTGTGTCTCTATTTCTGCCTTACAAACAGGTTCATCTGTACCATTTTTCTAGATTCCACATATATGCGTTAATATACGATATTTGTTTTTCTCTTTTTGACTTACTTCACTCTGTATGACAGACTCTAGGTCCATCCACATCTCTACAAATGATCGGTTTCGTTCCTTTTTATGGCTGAGTAATATTCCATTGTATATATGTGCCACATCTTCTTTATCCATTCATCTGTCGATGGGCATTTGGGTTGCTTCCATGGCCTGGCTATTATATTCATGGGTTTTTAAACACAGCCCAAAGGAGCCCTGGGGTTTCTGCTTAAGCTGAGAGAGGTGTATGAGGAGCAGGGTCCCAGGGTCCCAGTTTCCATTTCAAACACAGCAGATGTTCCAAGGGTATCCTCACATGATTGGCTTCCTCTGTCAGCTTTTCGTTGAAGAAATGGTTCCATAGCCAAGAAGAGAAAAGTTTGAGAAGCCAACTCTTTTTCTAACTACCCCACCCCATTATTTTATAGATAAGGAAAACTGAGTTTGCAAAAAGCCCATGGCCAAGGTTGGTAGACTGGATGTCTCTGCACCTTCCTAGGCCTGGGACTCTAGGTCAGTGACCTTGGCTTCTTCCCATTCATGACTTCCACCTCCCTGGGGAGTGTGGAAGCTGCTAGTAGTATCAGGTTGGCATCAGATAGAATCATATCTCAAATACGTGGACATTTCCTTTAAAAGTCTGTGAAGCCGGATATAGCAGACAATTTAGGCCAAGGGGTCAGGAAGACATTACTGCGGAGACTTTCCACAACTGCAGAGCACTCTTCCAGAAAATTATACTTAGAGGCCCTTGAGTCAGTCTGAGCCAGACAATGTCAGAGGGGAAGGGCTTATTGTTCCTGTGTGTCTTTCACCCTCCCATAAGAGAGAGGGAAGGCTTCTCTGGGGGCTCATTTTTTTTTTTTAATTTTTATTTTATATTGGAGTATAGTTGATTTACAATGTTGTGTTAGTTTCTGGTGTACAGCAAAGTGATTCTGTTATACATATACATATATCCATTCTTTTTCAGATTCTTTTCCCATATAGGTTATTACAGAATACTGAGTAGAGTTCCCTGTGCTATACAGTAGGTCCTTGTTGATTTCTTTACTTCACTCCTCTTGCAAGGAAAATGAAAGTCCTTTCCTCTAGGCCACTCCAGCCTGGCAGATCCCATAAGCACCAAGCCTGAGGACAAGAGCTGAGGCCTTTCACCTCCGTTTGCGCAGCTGTTTGAGATGATTTGCATTCAGTGTGTCTTCCTCTGGTCCCTACTCTCAAGCAGTTTACAGTTGAGGTGGGAGAGAGAGGCCGGATCATGCAGAGTCTTGAAGGCAGGCTCAGACTTGGTCTCCAGTGCCAAGGGAGGCCAGAGGGGTTTCCACAGGAAAGGCCTGGTCATATTTCAACATTGCTGAGCACACCTGGGAGTTAGGGAGGACAGTGATAATGCAGCTCTCCAGGAGCAGCCTCTGGAGAAACAAGACCAAAGGAGGCCAAGTATGGAACAGAGGTACCAGCAATCTGATGTGAAAGCCAAGAGGTTAGCATGATCAGTTCCAACTGGAGGATTCACAGCAGGCTCCCTGGAAGAGGTGGCATTTAAGCAGGGCCTTGAAGGATGTGGTGGTTTGGCTGGGCAGAGGAGTGAAAGGAAGGCTTAGAGGTCTGGAAGTGGAAAGCTTGCCTCAGGACCAGGTGGTCCATCAGAGTGGCCTGCTGAGAAGCAGGTTAGGACAGAACAGCACAGTGTACTAAATAGGACGCAGAGGATCTTTGGCTTTTTGTGTAGGGAGAGGGGGCTTTCGAGCAGGGATCTGGGGCCAGGCTAGCTGCCCAGGTAACACCAGGGCGTCACTCATCTGTGGGGGGTTCTGGAAAACTGAGCCTCACTAATGTCTCATAGGCAGGTCCTGACTTCGGTTCATCTCTGAGCAGAGAAGCAAGGGCCACTCAGCTGCATGTTTTCCCCACCCCCATCCCTTTATTCAGGGAGATCAGGTTACAGGGTACGGGGCCTGGAAATAATGAATATTTACTGATGAATAAATGAATGAACAAATAAGTGAATGAGCGGATAAATATGTAATTGAAACCTTCTAGGGGAACTCACAGAAAGATGGTGTGTGTGTGTCTGTGTGTGTCTCTGTGTTAAAGGAAGGCGCTCCAAGCCCACACTTTGTCTTGGGGTCGTGGGGGTGGGAATGCTTCTGAGCAGAAGCTTCAGGGTTGTTATCCTGCAGCTCCATCCCCATCGTGGATTTCCCATACACACTCCTCCACCCCCAGTCTCCACACACAGGGCCAAGGCCTAAATTCCCCAACACTGGCAGAAACTCCACCCCTGCCCTGGTACTGAGCCCAGATTCCAAGATTGTGAGGACTCCGCGCTCTCTCTTGCAGGCAGCAAAAACTCAGGAGAAAGACTTCCACATTTCTCCAACCAATAGTACTCTTTCCGCCAGCATCTTCTTCCTACTGAGTCCACGTGTGAAGCCCACCAGCTAAAGCCTCAGCCCACCCCAAGCCATGCCATGCTTTCTCCTTACCCTAAACACCTTTGTCATTCCCCAGCTCAGTCCTTAAACCTCACCTGAGTACACCAGCTTCCTCCTTAATCTCACCCTTGCACCTCGTGATCTCAGGTGGCAGCACAGAGCAGTGGTGCCCGGGCAATCGGGCAGGACCAAATAGAATCCCAGCTCCTTCTCATGGCTTCTCCAAACCTCATCTGTAAATGGGAATAGTAATTACTTACCTCACAGGGTTATAAGAACCAAATGGCCAAATAATAAATGCCAGGAAGGGGTGAAGAAAAGGGAATCCTCCTGCACTGTTGGTGGAAATGTAAATTGGTACAGCCACTACAGAGAACAGGATGGAGGTTCCTTAGAAAACTAAAAATAGAGCTACCATATGATCCAGTGATCCCACCCTGGGCATATATTCAGAGAAAACTCTAATTCAAAAAGATACATGCACCCCAATATTCATAGCAGCACTATGTACAATAGCCAAGACATGGAAGCAAACTAAATGTCCATCAACAGATGAATGGGTAAAGATGATATGGTATATATATATACAGTGGAGTCTTACTCAGCCATAAAAAAGAATGAAATAGTGCCATTTGCAGCAACATGGATGGAGCTAGAAAGGATATGCTAAGTGAAGTAAGTCAGACAAAGAAAGACAAATATCATATGATATCGCTTATACATTGAACCTAAAAAAAATGATAGGAATGAACTTATTTACAAAAAAGAAGCAGAGTCATAGACATAGAAAAGAAACTTATGGTTACCAAAGGGGAAAGGGGGTGGGATGGATAAATTAGGAATTTGAGATTAATAGATACACACTACTATATATAAAATAGATAAACAACAAGGCCCTACTGTATAGCACAGGGAACTATATTCAATATCTTGTAATAACGTATACTGGAAAAGAATCTGAAAAAGAATATATATATATATATATATATATATATATATATAATATATAACTGAATCACTTTGCTATATGCCTGAAACATTGTAAATCAACCATACTTCAATTTTTTTTTTTTTAATTTATTTATTTATTTATTTTGGCTGTGTTGGGTCTTCGTTTCTGTGCGAGGGCTTTCTCTAGTTGCGTCAAGCGGGGGCCACTCTTCATGGGCCACTCTTCATCGCGGTGCGCAGGCCTCTCACTATCGCGGCCTCTCTTGTTGGGCGCACAGGCTCCAGACGCGCAGGCTCAGTAGCTGTGGCTCGCGGGCCTAGTTGCTCCGCGGCATGTGGGATCTCCCCAGACCAGGGCTCGAACCCGTGTCCCCTGCATTGGCAGGCAGATTCTTAACCACTGCGCCACCAGGGAAGCCCCATACTTCAATTTTTTAAAATGGAGAAAAAAAAAACTTAAAAAAAAAGAACAAAATGGCAGTTTACTATATGAGAAGTGATTACCATTCAGTCCACAAACATGAGTGAGCAAAATGATTTATTTTTCTTTCCCTTTAAAAAGTAACTCAACTCTGTCTCCCAGTTTCTGTCCTAGATGCAGCAACCTGGAAAGCATATTATTTCCAACACTGCAAAGATTTTTTTTTTTAAAGCTGGAAAAATGGCAAGTTGACAACTTTTATTGAACCCACGAGAGAGCTGAGGGCAACCAACTAGAATGAAATCCAAGAAGAAACAGGTGCCCTCAGGGAGAGACAGGGAATGAGTACTGGCTTACCTGGAGTAGACACAGCTGGACAGCAGTAAGAATTCAGCTGGAACGCGTAACAGACTAGCAGAGACAGAGTGTGGGCTGCCAAGAATATGTGAAGCCCAAGGGGGAAATTTGCTTTTCTCTCCAGACCCCAAGGTTAGGGAGAGTCCTTGAGAAAGCATCTCTTGTGATCCAGGCCTGGGGGAAGTGAACATTCGCCACCATGGAAGGGACATGATACCCCACCCAGATGTTTCTCCCCCATCCCCGCGATGGGACAAAAGCCTTAATCTGTAGGGGAAAGGGCAGCAACACCATAGCCATAGGATGCACCATTTATAACCAATTTGAAGATGAATAAAATATTAACGTACATTTTGTTTCCCCTAAAACATTATACGTAAATTAATGCAGTGCTCTGATTACCATACTACACATGCATTTAGATTGCAAATGAGCTCAGTTTTAAGCACTTTTGTAACAGCAAGTGAGAGATGCATTACGTGGCCATATTGATATTAATGAAGGTGACCTCCAGAATTGCCCCTTCCCAAGAACACACACAGACACAAGAAATTACTACACAATAGTTTTGCCTATATCCCATTGGTCCAAACTTAGATCATGTCTGAGAGACTGGGGAATAGTCTTTATTCTGGGTGCCCACACGTCCTGCCAAAAATATCAATTACTATGGAAAAGAGTAGCATGCATCTTCTTTGTTTAAAAAAAAGGCCTCGTTTTTTATCACTATTTTTGCTGTAATTCCACTTTGATTTTCCAATATCAATTCCATATTAATACTGTTATACTATTTTTTTCCATTTCTTTCTTTTCAACTCTTCTGAATGAATTTGTTTCAGCAAAGTGTCTTGGCTATAGCTCGTAGCTGGATTTTGTTTTCTTTTTTATTCAATATGATAAACCCATCTTTAAATAGGTGACATATCCATTATATTTATTGTGAACCATCTTATTTTTATCTTCTGTTCGTCATGCATTTTTCCCTTTTTTTTTTTTTTCTTTCTTCCCTCTGTCTATGCTGTATGTTGAGCTGGATAGAGTTGTACAGATCTTTCCACCCCCTTTTATCACTCTACTGTGGGGAAGCTATTTGTTCTACCACTATTCACGCAGTAGTTTCCATTTAAATTTTAATGTCATAACAACCACCCGAGGCAGGTAAAATGTTTCATGCTCAGAGATATTCAGGCTTGGTCAGGAGCCTGATGAAACTCCCTGGGATGTGCTTACTGGTTCTGATCAGCCCTTCTGATGTCATGTATATACGCCTAAGTCAGCCATTGCCACAGGGATGGGAGTGGTGGAGGTGGCAGTACTCTCCTTGGTCATGCCTGTGTCATGGACCAACCTGGTATTCAGGGAGAGGGATTAGACTCACCCACACAACAGAGACGAGGCACGGGAAAGGGGTGTTATTGCCGAAAGAAAGGGAATTAGGTGCCTACCCAGGAGGGTCCATCATAAATGTGTATGCACCTAACAACAGAGCTTCAAAATGCATGATAGAATTGGTAGAACAGGAGAGATAGACAAATCCAGTTAGCTGGAAAGTCCACTGCTTTGTTTTCTTTTTCTCCTCAGCATTGGAAAGCTGGAATATAATTAATTTTCTCCCACATCCTTGAAAAATTGGAAGATTAATAGCTCCTTGCCCTCAAGGGAGGGAAATTAATTTTTTCCATTGTTCATTATTCTGATTTAGAATTTAATGGGCCATAGAAATGGTGGCAAAAGAAAAAGAGGAAGGAGAAGGTGCCTTTGAGATTGAGCAATGGAGGGAGGGATTTCACGCGGAGTAAGAGAGGCCAACGATGGGAGTGGAAGTGAGTCTAAGAGCAGAGCCACACCCCGCTCAGTTGCAGAGTTCAGGGAGGGAGGGGGTAAGGCCTCACCTGTGTGGCAATGTGGAGCTCTAGGGAGGTGGATGTGCAGGCATGGAGAGCTCCAGCCTTTCCAGAATTTTTTGCACCCAGTTGAATGAGAGCTGCTGGACCTAAAGCAAGATGTAAGCTATGACAGGGGGGGTCTAGGCAGTCTTCAATGCGGATAGGCTACTAATGAGGGCAGGGCCTTCCCTGATGTCTTGATGCAACCTAAGACCCCAGAACCTATGTAAAATCTGTTGGGAAGTGGAGGGGATGGGGATGGAGATAGAACAATGAGTGAAACTGGATTATCATCATGGCCCAGTGGTAGATGGTAACAATATGCTGCTCCCATGACAGGAACAGACGGTGTTTGCAAATCATAGAAGAGCCTCTATGTTGCATCCAGAAGAAAACATTTCTCCGCAGAGTACAAGTAGAGCCCCCGTACCCCGCCAACTTCTCTTGCTCAGCCTCTCAGCTTAAAAGGCTCTTGGAAACACAACACACTCCGAGCCCTAAACAATCCTGTGTGTGGAGCTCTCCTCGCCCGCTGGGCAGGACGAGGCACAGCCCCCGGGTGAAGGCCGCTGCCCAGCACGTCCCAACCTGAGTCGTCGGCATGATCCCCTCGACCTCCACGTTGCACGTCCCGGCTTCTCTCACGCGTCCACGCAGAGCTGCGCCTTTCCCTTCCTCCCCAGCTAGAGTTACATGATATGACATCCCTGACTACACCCTTCAACAACCCACATGCTGACTAGCTTTGGAAGGCCAGTCTAAACCAGTTGAGTCCGTGGCTGCCTCTTTTTAAAGTTCTTTATTATGTGTAACTTGCTTTTTACTGCACTTTAGTTTAAAACTTGGCTTCGTGTAAGGCTTGTTCTTAATCTTCGAGAACCAAAAATGCCTTGTTAGCGTGCTAAGGGGTGTAAAAAGCAGTGATTCAATAAACGCGACGGCTTCCTGCCCCTACGTGCTGTCTTACACCCTCATTCTCTCCATCCCTCTGGGTTACTCCCTCTGCTGTCACTGGTTAATCACTGGGTGCCAAGGACTCACTGAATAAAAGCTTGGCAAGTAGAATAAATGGGGTGGGGGAACCTTGTGAATAGTCCTCTACTTAGCCTAAGAAATGCAGGTTTAGTTCTCCTCTTCCAAAGGTAAAGGTATTTCACTGGAGCTGTGCTTAATCTATATATACTTAAAAAACAAGTACTCTTTTATAGACACCAGGAATAAAGGAATGCAGTAATCAGTTACTTAATGTTTAGATCTGCCCTATTTAATGTAACACTTGGAAACTGGAAGAAGCATCTTTAATATGTTAGCATTTTTCTTCTTTGCATTTTTTTTAAAAGTCAGTGCAATTCATTTTACAACTTCATGAAATCAATAATGACTTTTAACTTAAATAACAATTCAGCATAAAGGTTTGAATTCTGCACCAGATATCTTTCTTTCTTTCTGGTTGCGTTGGGTCTTCATTGCTGTGCACGGGCTTTCTCTAGTTGCAGTGAGCGGGGGCTACTCTTTGTTGCGGTGCTCAGGCTTCTCATTGCAGTGGCTTCTCTTGTTGGGGAGCAGGGGCTCTAGGTGCACGGGCTTCAGTAGTTGTGGCTCGCAGGCTCTAGAGCACAGCCTCAGTAGTTGTGGTGCATGGGCTTAGTTGTTCTGTGGCATGTGGGATCTTCCCAGACCAGGGCTCGAACCCGTGTCCCCTGCACTGGTAGGCGGATTCTTAACCACTGTGCCACCAGGGAAGTCCCTCTTTATTTTATTTTATTATTTTTTTTTAACATCTTTATTGGAGTATAATTGCTTTACAATGGTATGTTAGTTTCTGCTGTATAACAGAGTGAATCAGCTATACATATACATGTATCCCCGTATCCTCACTATGTGTAGTTACTAAGTTATCAATTCTCTGAAATAAGTGTTCCTGTTATTTCAGGAAGAATTTTCATGCTTGGCATAACATCATGGTGGAGTTTTGATCTGTCTTTTGAAACATTAGTAGCATTTTAAAGATTACTTGAGAATCAAATTTTTATAGATTAAACAACTTGTGTTTTTAATATTTTATGGGACCTATCTGTTTACCTAGAGTAATGTGTGTTATGTACATAATTGTTGCTGAAGCTGACAAACATGTCACCTACATACATTCTCCCTGTGCCATCATAGCTGCAGTTAGATTTATGGTACCCGGCAGGCAGATCAGACCCAAAGCAGGACCTTGTAGTGTTTCCTCATAGAATATTTCTCTGTAGTAGTCAGTTTCTATTTTGCTGCATGAGTCAAATAGCCATAATTCATTTTTTGGACGTACTGGTACCATAATTAGAGAATTAGGAAGTGTAGAAAATTAAAGGTTGATGCTAGTGACAGTAAAACATAAGACTGTTTCACTTTTCTCTTACTATGAAGGTCCTTAGATACTAAAGGTGATTTTTCCTAAAGAAAGAATGTTTCTTAATTTCTGTATTTCTTAAATAATAAGACTTGAAAGTCAAAATTACTCCTTGATCCAGGGGGTGCAGAATGGATGTTGTGTTAGCAGGCATGGAAACAACATAAATCTTGTTGTACGTCTCCATCAGAGCTCTTGGGTGACCAGGTGCATTGTCAATGAGCAGTCATATTTTGAAAGGAATTTTTTTTTCTGAGCAGGAGGTCTCAACAGTGGGCTTATAATATTCAGTGTACCATGTTATAAACTGTCACCTAGGCTTCATTTTTCCATTTATAGAGCACAGGCAGAGTAGATTTAGCATAATTCTTAAGGGCTCTTGGATTTTCGGAATGGTAAATGAGCACTGGTTTCAACTGAGAGTCACCAGCTGCATTAGCCCCTAACAAGGGAGTCAGCCTGTCTTTGAAGCTTTGAAGCCAAGCTTTAACTTCTCCTCTTTAGCTATGAAAGTCCTGGACGGCATCTTCTTCCAATAGAAGGCAGTTCTGTCTACATTGAAAATCTGTCCTTCAGTGTAGCTTCCTGCATTATGTATCTTAGCTAGATCTTCTGGATAACTTGCTGCAGCCTCTATCTCAGCACTTGCTGCTTCACCTTGCACTTTGATGTTATGGAAATGGTTTCTTCCCTTAAACCTCATGAGCCAACCTCTGCTAGCTTCAAACTTCTGTTCTGCAGCTTCCTCACCTCTCTCAGCCTTCATAGAATTGAAGAGAGTTAGGGTCTTGTTCCGGATTAGGCTTTGGCTTAAGGGAATGTTGTGGCTGGTTTGATCTTCTATCCAGACCATGAAAACTTTCTCCATTTCAGCAATAAGGCTGTTTCGCTTTCTTATCATTGTGTGTTCACTGAGTAACACTTTTCATTTCCTTCAAGAGCGTTCCCTTCGCATTCACAGCTTGGCTAACTGTTTGGCCAGGAGGCCTAGCTTTTGGCCTGTCTTTGCTCTTGACATCCTTCCTCACTAAGCCTAGTCATTTCTGGCTTTTGATTTAAAGTGAGAGATGTGTGAAGTCCTTTCACTTGAACACTTAGAGGCCAGCGTACTTTTTTTAATCAGCTTAACTTCTTTTTTAAAAATTAATTAATTATTTATTTTTGGCTGTGTTGGGTCTTTGTTACTGTGCACAGGCTCTCTCTAGTTGCGGTGAGCAGGGGCTACTCTTTGTTGCAGTGCGCAGGCTTCTCATTGCAGTGGCTTCTCTTGTTGCGGAGTATGGGCTCTAGGTGCGCGGGCTTCAGTAGTTGTGGCACGCAGGCTCAGTAGGTGTGGCTTGTGGGCTCTAGAACATAGGCTCAGTAGTGGTGGTGCACGGGCTTAGTTGCTCCGCAGCATGTGGGATCTTCCCAGACCAGATAACAGACCCGTGTCCCCTGCATTGGCAGGTGGATTCTTAACCACTGTGTCACCGGGGAAGTCCCTGGCCTAATTTCAATACTGTTGTGTCTCAGGGAATAGGGAAGCCCAAGGGGAGGGAGAGAGATGGGGGCACAGCCATCAATGGAGCAGTTGGGGCACACACATTTATTGATTAAGTTCGCCATCTTATATGGGTGTGGTTCGTGGCCCCCCAAAACAGTTACAATAGTAACATCAAAGATCACGGGTCACAATCACCTTAACAAATATAATAATCATGAAAAAGCTGGAAATATTGTGAGAATTACCAAATGTGACACAGAGACACAAAGTGAATAAATGCTGTTGGAAAATGGCACCAATAGACCTGCTCGACACAAAGTTGCCGCAAACCTTCAATCTGTAAAAAACATAATATCTGCAAAACACGATAAAGGTGAAACACAATAAACTGAGATATGCCTGTATACAAGTCAGAATGAAGTTTTTTTTCCTGGCACCCTACTTGATGAGAGAATTCTAATCAGTGGCAAAATGTCCTTGAACACAAGCTTTCATTTCCTTTTACTGAGTGGTCAGAACTAATATGAAGGTTTGTTCTGCCACCTTCAAAAATTCCCTCTTCCTCTTCTCTTGCTCCCTTTCCCCCCTCATTCTCATTCTTGTGCCTGTGCAGACATTTGAGTAGCTGCTAACTGCTTTCACTTCTGCTCCGGAAATTACGACACACTTCTTTAAAAGGTAGAGAAAAGGGAAAAAACCGTAGATCTTCTGATACCATGTCATTGGACTTTGGGGGGTCAGTAATCTTTCAAGCCCAGCAGGACCATAAAATTCCCATGTGTTTGAGAGAAGCACTGGGGCATGAGTGGGGAAGAAATTAAAAGAGTGAGAAAGGGAATAGGGGAAGAAAGAAAGAAAGAGAGAAAGAAAGAAAGAGAGACAGAGAGAAAGAAGAGAGAAGAGAGAAAGAAAGAAGGAAAGAAAGGAAGAAAGAAAGGAAGAAAGAAAGAAAGAAAGAAAGAAAGAAAGAAAGAAAGAAAGAAGGAAGGAAGGAAGGAAGGAAGGAAGGAAGGAAGGAAAGAAGGAAGGAGGAGGTAAGGACAGAAAAAGAATTGTTTAGTGTGAATATTCATGCATTCATCTCTTGTACAAATCCTTGTTGAGTGTAGGAAATTGCCCGGCACCAGACCTCACATGTTGGTTTCCTCTAAGGTCTGACGTGACAGCAAATATCTGCTAATCAGTAGCTCTGAACTGAACCAGGAAATTCACCAAAATTAGGAGAGTCACGGTATTAGTCAGGGCCACTCCAAAAAAAGTTACACCCAAGAGGAAGAATCCTCTGGTCTGAATTTTTCTCCTCTTGTGAAATTCTCTGCTTCATGTCCAAAGCAAAGAACACACAAGTAGCAGCTACTTGTCCATCAAATGTTGTGCAGTTGGTTTCTTCTGGAAAAAATAACCTGCAGCATATTTAAGTTAGATTTTGTTCTTCTGTTGCCCTCAGAGCATTAGCCCACAAAAGGGTCCAGCTTCTGTGATGACTGCTACAGAAGCAGGTGCAGTCAATGTGCCATAGATATTAACCTTTTTAAAATGTCCATTATCCTTGCTATAAGTTAGTTTTTATGAGGCCAGGTCTATGTGTCTTTTATTCATCATTGGACAGTCATCACCCTGCATAGTAGAAGCGTAGTAAATATTTCTTGAATATACAAATTAATACTGTTGGTAAATCCAACCTACAGCCACGTAGCAATGACAGAAGACACTAAACTAACTGGTAATTATCATTATAATGTACTGAAAGAGCTCTGTCATAAAGAAGTTAGGCAGTCCATTATGTACAATGTCTAGTGCTCAAGCTATTTGCCTTATACATCCACTGGCATCTAAAAAAGGATGTTGATTTGCATTTCTCTAATAATTAGTGATGTTGAGCATGTTTTCATGTGCCTCTTGACCATCTGTATGTCTTCTTTGGAGAAATGTCTATTTAGGTCTTCTGCCCGTTTTTTGATTGGGTTGTTTGTTTTGTTTTGTTTTTTGATATTGAGCTACATGAGCTGCTTGTATATTTTGGAGATTAATCCTTTGTCAGTTTCTTCGTTTGCAAATATTTTCTCCCATTCTGAGGGTTGTCTCTTCGTTTTGTTTACAGTTTCCTTTGCTCTGCAAAAGCTTTTAGTTTCATTAGGTCCCGTCTGTTTATTTTTGTTTTTATTTTCATTACTCTAGGAGGTGGGTCAAAAAAGATCTTACTGTGATTTATGTCAAAGTGTGTTCTTCCTATATTTTCCTCTAAGAGTTTTATAGTGTCCAGTCTTACACTTAGGTCTTTAATCCATTTGGAGTTTACTTTTGTGTATGGTGTTAGGGAGTGTTCAAGTTTCATTCTTTTACATGTAGCTGTCCAGTTTTCCCAGTACCACTTATTGAAGAGACTCTCTTTTCTCCATTGTATATTCTTGCTTCCTTTGTCAAAAACTAGTTGACCATAGTTGCGTGGGTTTATCTCTGGGCTTTCTATCCTGTTCCATTGATCTGTATTTCTGTTTTGTGCCAGTACCATACTGTCTTGATTACTGTAGCTTTGTAGTATAGTCTGAAGCCAAGAGTCTGATTCCTCCAGCTCCGTTTTTTTCCCTCAAGATTACTTTGGCTATTCGGGGTCTTTTGTGTCTCAATTCAAATTGTAAGATTTTTTGTTCTAGTTCTGTGAAAAATGCCATTGGTGATTTGGTAGGGATTGCATTGAATCTGTAGATTGCTTTGGGTAGTATAGTCATTTTCAAAATATTGATTCTTCCAATCCAAGAACGTGGTATATCTCTCCATCTGTTTGTGTCATTTTTGATTTCTTTCATCAGTGTCTTATATTTTTCTGAGTACAGGTCTTTTACCTCCTTAGGTAGGTTTATTCCTAGGTATTGAGGTATCACCTCACAAGGGTCAGAATGGCCATCGTTAAAAAAATCTACAAACAATAAATGCTGGAGAGGAGAAAAGGGAACACTCTTGCACTGTTGGTGGGAATGTAAATTGATGCAGCCACTATGGGGAACAGTATGGAGGTTCCTTAAAAAACCAAAAATAGAATTACCATATGACCCAGCAATCCCACTACTGGACATATACCCTGAGAAAACCATAATTCAGAAAGACACATGCACCCCAATGTCCACTGCAGCATTATTTACAATAGCCAGGTGATGGAAACAACCTAAATGCCCATCAACAGATGAATGGATAAAGAAGATATGGTACATATACAATGGAATATTACTCAACCATAAAAAGGAATGAAATTGATCATTTGTAGAGACGTGGATAGACCTAGAGTCTGTCATACAGAGTGAAATAAGTCAGAAAGAGAAAAACAAATATTGTATATTAACTCATATATGTGGAATCTAGAAAGATGGTACAGATGAACCTGTTTGCAAGACAGAAATAGAGACACAGATGCAGAGAACAAACGTATGGACATCAAGGGGGGAAAGGGGGAGGGGGATGAATTGGGAGATTGGGATTGACATATATACACCGATATGTATAAAATGGATAACTAATGAGAACCTTCTATATAGCACAGGGAACTCTACTCAATGCTCTGTGGTGACCTAAATGGGAAGGAAATCCAAAAAAGAGGGGATAAGTGTAAACATATAGCTGGTTCATTTCACCCTACAGTAGAAATTAACACAACATTACAAAACAATTATACCCCAGTAAATAAAAAAATAAAAAAGGATGTTGAATAAAATGAGCAAGAGTGACATCAATAGAGGAATAATATGAATCCTCTCTAATTTTGTAAAGGAAAGTATCCAACATAATCAGTTCCTTATTATTAGTTATAACTAACTTATAATACATCTCATAATATTTTGATTGAGCACCAGCGAAGTAGGCTATACTTGCTATAATTGTAGACTAAATACAAGTTTTTTTCAAAATATTCAATGAAAATTATATCAGACTCTTTTTAAGGATCTTATATCTGTTTCACTTTTTCATGAACACTGTGAGCATACTTCAATGCGATTCAATATTGTACCTGATTTTTTCATTGAGATATAATTGACATATAATGTTATATTAGTTTCAAGTACACGACAGTGTATGTATTGCAAAATGATCACCACAATAAGTCTAGTTAACATCCGTCACCACACAGAGTTAACACCTTTTTTTCTTGTGGTGAGAACTTTTAAGATCTACTCTCTTAGCAACTTTTAGATATAGAATACAGTGTTATCAACTGTAGTTGCCATGCTGTACATTGTATCCCTAGGACTTATAACTGGAAAGTTGTACGTTTGGACCACCCCCAACCTCCATCTCTGGCAGCCACCCATCTGTTCTCTGTACCTATGAGTTTGGTTTTTACTTACTTACTTACTTATATATTTTAGATTCCACATATAAGTGAGATCATACAGTATTTGTCTTTCTCTGCTTGACTTAATTTCACTTAACATAATGCCCTCAAGGTCGATTCATGTGTCACAAACAGCAGGATTTATATACATATCTCCAAGTTTTCTGTATCCATTATCCATCAGTGGACACAGATTGTTTCCATTTCTTGGCCACTGTAAATAAAGCTGCAGTGAACATGGCAGGGCAGATATCTTTTTGAGTTAGTGTTTTGTTTCCTTTATATAAATACCCAGAAGTAGAATTTCTAGATCATATGGTAGCTCTAATTTTAATTTTTGAAGAACCTCCATACTGTTTTCCACAGTGACTGCACTGATATGTACCCACCCATAGTACACAAGGGTTCCCTTTGCTCCACATCCTCGCCAGCACTTGTTATTTCTTGTCTTTCTGGTAATAGTCCTTCCTAGTTTCTTCCTCCTTTTTGCTGCTTATAATGCATCTATGCTTTGGACCTAGAGATGGTGGAGGGCTAAGGGGAAAGAGTCTGAGTCCCTGAGGGCTCCAGGGGACAGAGCTCCCCCACCAGCCTGACAATGTACATCTGTGGGCTTTCTATCTTTTCTTGAGGTATTTAGTTACAGCTAAACTAATCTCAGTTATATACACTGATGCTATGTTATCTTTTTATGCTCATGTATCTCTTTCTTAGTGGGATTATATGTCCCTTGAGGAGGAAAGTGGTGACTAAGAACTTCTTGGTATCCCACTTAATATCTAGCTTTGTGACTGGCTTTCACAATGGCCCAGTCTAGGACCAAGGCCTGGTGAGTATGTCTCATGCGTTGGCTTTGTAAAAATTCTAGAGACTAAGTATTTGTATTAGTCTCCAATGGTTACCATAGGACTGGAATCACTCACCTGTGTCAATCAAAGACTGCAGGTCTAAACTTAGAAAGAGCTCGCACTGCCTGGAAGCCTAATTTCTTTTGGAGACTATTACACAGCTCGGCGCTGTCAGAAACTCTTTTCACAAGTCTGCTGTTCTCCACCCTAACTAACACCTTCCCTTCCAAACCCTCTGCCTCTTGTCTGGGACCCTGGGCATCCCCAGAAACAAACAAGTTAACTTGCACTGAGGATCTGTCTGCAGTGAGCTATTGTTGTTAGCAAAGGCTGTCACTTTGGGAGGAAAGCACACTTAGTTCAAGATTAAAATGGTGCATATCTACTGGCAGTTTCACAGAATTCACACCATGGAACACAATTCCTCTTATTCCTGGCTCCTCCCTCCTTTGTTGACCCTCATTCACCAAAGTGCCCTAAGAGACGGCTCTCTGTCTGGCCCCTACATGAAGGGGTCAGTGCTCACAGAAATGATGTAATTCCTTAGGTGCTGGAGGGAAATGAGGAGGCTTGGCCACTAAAATGTTTGGTAGAACAGTCAAAGCAGAATTTGGGGAACCTTGTAAAGGAGTTTATTTTTTGAGAGGGGGGTTTATCTTTTTAAAAAGCACAGACAGAACCCAATATGCCCTAGACCAGGGCGTACAATAAACATCTTATCTTCTGCAGGCCATATGGCTTCTGTCACAACTAATCACTCTGCCATTTAAGCATGAAAGTAGCCATGGACAATACACCAAAAGTTGAACACAGCGTGGCTGTATTCCACTAAAACTTTATTTACAACCCAGGCAGTGAGCCGGAAGAGGTCCGCGGGCCTTAGTTTGCCAACCCCTGCCCTGGGCCAATTCCAGAAGCTTGAGGTCTCCCCTGTAGTGGAAAGACTTTTCTCCTGCCTTTGCCCAGACTGGTGCTCTGGCTCTGTCGGGCCACTCCACAGCCCCCGCAGAGGCCTCCTGCTGGAAGATGCTGCCAGAGCCTGACCTGAACGGTCACAGCCCTGCGCCAAGTTTGTCCTTGCCAGCATCCTCCCTCCCTGCCCAGGGGTGCCCGGCTCCTTCTTTTTTTTTTTTTTTTTTTTTTTAAATTTTTATTTATTATTTATTTATTATGTTTATTTTTGGCTGTGTTGGGTCTTCGTTTCTGTGTGAGGGCTTTCTCCAGTTGCGGCGAGCGGGGGCCACTCTTCATCACGGTGTGCGGGCCTGTCACTATCGCGGCCTCTCTTGTTGCGGAGCAGAGGCTCCAGACGCTCAGGCTCAGTAGTTGTGGCTCACAGGCCCAGCTGCTCCGCGGCATGTGGGATCTTCCCAGACCAGGGCTCGAACCCGTGTCCCCTGCATTGGCAGGCAGATTCTCAACCACTGCGCCACCAGGGAAACCCCCGGCTCCTTCTTGAAGCCCTCTTGCCCGCAGGCTGCCCAGGTACCCCCTTCAGTGTGCACCCGGGATGCCCATCCTGGAAAGTGCCTGTGCTCCTCTGACCTCCTTGACCTCTTTTCCCACTGAAACTGACCTATTAGGAGCGGTAACTCAGCCACCTCATAAGCCTAAAAGTATTGATCACCCATCATACATCCATTCAGCACCAATCCAATGGAACAAAGCCATAAGGCGGTATTTCATGCCTTCTGATGAACAAAATACCATGAAGCTTGTGACCTTCATGGGCAAGCTCTGAAGCTTGTGACCTTCTGAGCACCTGGGCATAAGGCTGGTGGACCTGACTTGTCTTAAGTGATGGACTTGAGGCTAGGCTGCCACGACCTGCCTGCAGGAGCAGAACAGAGGTGCCCCTCAGGTTGGAGCTCATTTAATGGTCCAGCCACTGGCATCTTTTCCCAGTGGGGCTCCTGGTCCATTTCCTAGCAGGCCCCACCCCAGACAGGACACTGACACCCTCTGTTTGTCTGGCTATAGGGCCACTAGCAAAGGTATATGTAATTCTGACCATGCTCCAGAAAAACAGGCTCATGCATTCCTTAACTTCTGTTTCCCTCAAAAAGACCCTTGGCCAGCTTGTAGCGGCCCTCCGTCCCATCCCCACCCCCCATCCCCACCCCTACCATGCCTCCTTTACACAGAACTTCTGCAGAAGGCAGAAGGAACCCTGCCAGTCTCCTATGAGTAGGTCTGCAGACACTACTAGCTCTCAGCCAAGGTCCTTCTGGTCTTCTATCCCCACACATTCCTCCCCTTTGCAGGCTTTTCCCCCACTTTATCCCTCACCCTAGCTACGACCAATTCTGGTAAAGCTGCATCCTGTTTGATGTGGAAAGCAAATTCACTGGGGGGCCGGGGTCGGGGTCGGGGTCGGAGTGGAGTAATTATTTAGCTAGAACATCAGGAAACAGGGGTCAGTTACACAAAACGTTTTGGGAAACCAAGCTGATTCAGATGACTCAGATGGGATTCATTTCTTCTCAATCCAGTGCTTATAGTTTTCTGAGGCACTGTGGCCTTGGAATGCAGAAGCAATTTCTCTTTTTACGCTGTCTCTGAAGAAGTTAAACCAATAGCCACTTTAAGTTTTGCCTCCACATTTTTTATTCTGCTTTTCTTTAGAGTCTTTTCACTGCTGGGGAATGAAAACGTTTAATGCATGATTGTATTTTAACTTCTGTCTTCTAGGATTGAGTACATAGAGGGTACAAACTGGACATATAATGAAAAAATGAATTCTGTGTAGTAGCTCAGCAAGGGTGTGCTAGGAGGAGGTTGGGAAGCCATGGGGGATTTATCTATATTTGACTTTGGATCTTTGATGCAGCAAATATGTAGGTGGTATTTTTCAAAACTTTTTTTAAAAAGTAATTTTAGATTATGGAAAAATTGTAAAAATAATATGTGTCCATAAACCCATCACCCAGCTTCCGCTGATGTTAAATTTTACATAACACAAGCACTCTTATTATCAAAATCAGGAAATTGACATGGATACAACAGTATTAACTGAACCACAGATCTTAGTTGAATTTCAACAGTTTTCCCACTAAAGTCCTCTTTCCTGTTCAGGATCCAATCCTGAATTCCACACTGCGTTTAGTCATCATGTCTGGTTAGTCTCCTCTGGTCTGCAGAGTTTCTCAGTTTAGAAATTTGTCTGGTGTTGTCTCGTGATTAGATTGCGATTATGCATTTTGGCAAGAATGCCACAGAAGTGATGCCGTGCCTTTTTCCATGCATCATATCAGGAGTATATGATGTCAACATGTATTGTCACTGGTGATGTTAACCCTGACCACTTAGTTAAGGTGGTAAAGTTGCTCCACTCTAAACTTACCATTTTTTCCCTCTGTAATTAATATCCTATGGGAAGATATTCTGAGACTCTGCAAACATTCTGTTTCTCATCATACTTTTGTCCACTGATTTTAGTACCCATCAGTGGTTCTTTTGTTGCTTGTAACCATTCTTAGTGTGATTTTGCCCCTTGTTCAGTTTCTATTTTCTTCGTTCCCTCTACATTTACTGACTGGAATTCTGTAAGACAGAGCTATCCCTTCTCCAATATTTCTGTATTTAGTTATTTATTTATAACAGTATGAACTAATGGATATTTATTTTATTCCATCAGTTATAATATATTACTATCATTATTTATATCGTTACTAAACTTATTCTACCTTTGGCATTAGAAACTCCTTCAGGCTGGCTCCTGTGTCCTTTGACACCCTATTTTTTTTTAAACACTTCTTTACTTTCTGGCACCGTAAGATATTTCAGGCTAATGTATTTTTTCATCCCCAGCCCTGGAATCAACCATTGATCCAATGAGCTCTGGTTCCTTTTATTTGAGAATGGTGTTTAGAAACCAAGATCTGGACACTTGATGTACCCACTGCTAATGAGGTGTCGGTTCTTCTAGGGCCCCTCAGCAGACACACACACATACATCTAGGAAACTACACACACACACACATCTATATTTCCGTATCCATCCATCTGTGTGTGGGTGTTTCATTCTAACCTTCCACCTTTCCTTATTTGTTACTTTTCTTGAACAGTAAAAAACCTGGCTTTCATTATCCACAATATTTTTGCCTATTTGTTCAGCCTTAGTATAGACACAAAGTAGTTTCAGAATTGCTAACCCATACCCCATGAAAAACAAATTTACTAACTAGAGTACAGCATTTGCATACAGATATATATGTGTGTGTGTGTTTGCAACTTTTCCCCAATTTTTTTTTAAGATTTTTGGTTCTTTGTTCCTTTAGGAGTTCTTTGTGTATTAGGAATATTGACTTGTTGTCTGTAGTATATTGTGCAAATATTTTCTCCCCCTGTTAGCTGTCTTTAGAGTTGTTTATGGTGATTTTTTGCCATGTGATTGGTTGGGGTTTTTAGTCATTTGTTTTGTTTTAATTTAGTCAAATTGATCAGTGTTTTCTTTTGTTGTCTCTGGATTTTGAGTTAGAGTTAACTGAGTTAACCTTTTAACTGAGGTTAAGAGGGATTCAGCTGTGGTTTTTTTCCAATACTTTTTTGGTTTCCTGTTTTCCATTTATTGCTAATCCATTTGGAGTTTATTCCTGTGTATGGAGTGAGGTATGGATCTAATTTTATCTTTTTCCAGTTGTTTCAGCACCATTTATTAAAAAGATCATCTTAGCTCTAGTAATTTGAGATGCTACCTCTCTCATATACTAAGTTTCCATGTGTACTTGGATCTATTCTATTCTCTTCCACTAGTCTATTTGTCTATTCCAGCACCAATACCATGATGTTTCAATTATGGCCACTTCGTGATATGTTTTAATGCCCAGTGGAGCTACTCCCCTCTGGAGTTTTTCTTTTCTTTTTTAATGTTTTCCTGTTTGCTCTTGTATGCTTGTTTTTCTACATGAATTTTACTTTATCAACCTGTCTAATTCCATAAAAAACTTGGTGTTTTTGTTGTGATTTCATTAAACTTATAAATTAACATAGGGAGAACTAACATCTTTATAATGTTAAGTCATCCTATCCAACAACAACAAATGTCTTTTCCATTTGTTAAAGTCTATGTTTGTGTTTTTCAGAAGTATTTTTAAATTTTCCTCTTTTAGATTTTGCATGTTTCTAACAAGAATAAACTTAACAAAGTTTATCCTAAAGTATTTCATTTTCCCCATGCAGTTAGAAATGAAGTTTCCCAAGTTTCTAGCAGTGCTGTCTGCACATACACTGCATACTTGACTGTATCCTGCCTTGCATCATTCTCTCCATAAAAACATGATGCCTCAGTAAGACCTTAGTTGTCTCATGAGCAGGGACCTAAATTTATATTTTCCTCCTCTTGTGTCCCCTACTTCACTTGATTGAGATTGTCGCTATGACTAATTGGCGAAATGATATGAAGCCTCCGTGTCTGACCCCGAATGTTACTCCACAAGCTTGTCTTAGAAACAAAAGGGTATTTCCTGTTTGCCTTTCCAAAATCATGCCCCTGTTGCTTCAACTCCAGGCAGCCAGTCTTTGTGTGGAGACAGCTTTCTTCCTGCCTAACATGACAAAGTCTTCCTAGAGAGAACTGGTAATTGGATGTATCTTGCTCTCTGCACATACATCTCTTCCTGGAGTTGAGCCAGTGGCCAGAATCTAAATATTCTGAACCTCTCTTGTTTCACAATTTTATCCAGGGCCTGCCTAGTGGGTATCAAAGTTTACAAGAACCAGAGTCCACAGCCTGTTGGTAAATGGCCAACTAGGAGTGCCTCTGGGTCACATAGGAATAGCCAATCCTGAACTTGCCCCTCGAGGCTTCTACCACTTCTACCACTACTACAGCAGTGCCTGGCACACACAGTGGGTGCTTAACAAGGATTTTTTTGGATAGCAGGTGGTTGGATGTATACATTGACAATGGACTGACAAATGGATGGATGAAGGGATGGATGGGTGGATATATGGATGATTTTTAAATGTCATCAATAGTCCCATAGGTTAGTAGTGAGTGTTTAGAGTATGAGTGTCCACAAGCAGTCCTTCTCAAGGTGTAGACCATGAACCTCTTGTATTGCAATCCTCTGGAAAACCTTTTTAAGAAGAGATGACTCAGTGCCACTCCTGGAGATTCCTGCTCAGTGGGTATGCAGTAGGACTTCATAATCTATAATACGTCAGACTCCTTGGGTAACTGATGATCAGCAAGGATGGAGCCTTCAGTCTTTTCTCCTGGCCTTGCAGGTGCTGAGCCTTTAGCTTTAAGACTAAGAAGGGGATCAGAATCTCCTTTCTTACCTTGAGTTAATATTATCCAAAGACCCACAGCCTGCCTACTGAGAGGGGCCTTCTGGGTTCACCCATTCAGACATGATAAGCTGTCAACTCTCAGTTTGAGCTTTGTTTGGCTTGCAGTACTTTTTAAAAATCTGAATTAGTCACCAACATTTAAAAATCAGATGATTTTTTAAAATATGAATTTCTGAATTTTGTTGGGAAAAAAAAAGAGAAGGAAAGAGAGTTCTGATTTATTCTTTTTTTTTTTTTGGCCATGCAGCATGTGGGATCTTAGTTCCCTGACCAGGGATTGCAACAACATCCTCTGCATTGGAAGCATAGTGTCTTAACCACTGGACTGCCAGGGAAGTTCCTGGGCCCTTATTCTTACAAGGAACTGACATCTGGAACCCAGTAGCCACCACCCCTCTCTAGTTGGCCACAGTCCCCACTGGTCCTGTTTCACTCATTCACTTTGCCTCTTGGCCCTTGTAGCCATCTGAGATGGTGTCCATTGCATCACAACCCATCCCATCATTTTAACATAAGGGAACAGAGACCCAGAGAAAGGAAGTCATTTGGATGGATTCAGGCTGTTAGTGAAGGGCAGGGCCAGGTACACCCACAATTCCCCTGCTGCATGTTAACCATCAAAGTAGGACAAGGAGACTGAGATCAAAAACTTTGGAGTTCCCTGGTGGCTTAGTGATTAGGATTCTGGGCTTTCACTGAGTGGCCCGGATTTGATCCGTGGCTGGGGAACTGAGGTCCCACAAGCCACACAATGCGGCCAAAAAAAAAAAAAAAAAAGCTTTTCGGGAATTCCCTGGCGGTCCAGTGGCTAGGACTCGGCACTTTGACTGCCAGCTGCACAGCATGGCCAAAATAAATAAATAACTAAAATATTTTTTTAAAAAAGCTTGTTTAAAAATGAATTAGCAAGAGGCAGAGTCAAGATGGCGGTGTGGGTAGATGTGGAGTTAGCGTCTCCCCACAACTAGGGCATCTGCCGGCCTCTGGTGGGGAACTCTGATGTCCAAGGAGACAGGAGGAACCCCAAAGTGAACCAGTAGGATGTAAGGGGCTGAAGGGGGAGGAGAAGTGGAGGCCAGACAGGGTTGGAGCCCCTGAGGCCTGGGAGATCAGGAGACGTACTTGGGAGGGGCCTTCTGGAGGAAAGGGAGAGGAGCAGAGGGCGATAGCCTGGCCCACTCGGGCCAGGGAGCCTTGTGAGCTCCCAGGCCTGTTCCCCTTGTACTCCAAAGCCCCCTCCAGGCCACATGGGTCCTGGGAACATAGGAGGGAGGCTGAGGGGAGAATAGGAGAGGCAGATGGGAGGGACCCTCTGGGAAGAGCGGAAGAGGAGCAGAAGGTGATTACCCTGCCCACTCGAGTCCAGGAAGCCTGCTGAGCTCCCAGGTGAGGTCCCCTGCCCTCTGAGACCAGCGGTGGGAGGCATGCCTGGGCCCCTTCTGCTCCTTGAGCCTAAGCCGCACCCCCCACAGCCCCCAAGGCCTTTTCCAGCCCTGTGGGTCCTGAGCATAGGCCCCGCCCACCACCAAACCTCACCTTTGCTTAGACCCCACTCTCCACAGCCAAGGCCTTTTCCCCCTTTCTTTTTTTTTTTCTTTTCCCTCCTCCTCTTTTTCACTATTGTGGTACTGATGTACCTTCCAGTTGTTGATTCATCTATATTTTTATTTTTATATTCTTTCTAACATATCTGTTAGCTTCCTAGTCTAATTTTATTTTTTACTTTGTTATTGTTCTTTTTTTTTTTTTTTTTTTTGCCGCCCCACATGGTTTGAGGGATCTTGGTTCACGAGCCCTGGGTTGGGTCAAAGCTCCTGCAGGGGAGCTCTGAGTCTGAACCACTGGACTAACAGAGAACCTAAGACCCCAGGGAAAATTCATCAGAATGAGGTCTCATGGAGTTCCTCATCTCAACACCAAGACCCAGCTCTACCCAATAGCCTACAAACTCCAGTGTTGGAAGCCTCAGGTCAAACAACCAGTAAGACAGGAACACAATCTCATTCATTAAAAAAATGGAAAAAAATGAGACGGCAAAAAAATATGTCACAGGTGAAGGAGCAAGGTAAAAACCTACAAGACCAAATAAATGAAGAGGAAACAGGCAATCTACCTGAAAAAGAATTCAGAGTAATGATAGTAAAGATGATCCAGAATCTCAGAAATAGAATGGAAGCACAGATTGAGAAAATAAAAGAAATGTTTAACAAAGATCTAGAAGAACTAAAAACAAACAGAGATGAATAACACAATAACCGAAATGAAAAATTTATTAGAAGGAATCAATAACAGAATAACTAAGGCAGAAGAATGAATAAGTGAGCTGGAAGACAAAATGGTGGAAATAACTGCCGAGGAGCAGAATAAAGAAAAAAGAATGAAAAGAATTGAACAATCTCAGAGACCTCTGGGACAACACTAAATGCATCAACATTTGAATTATAGGGGTGCCAGATGAACAAGAGAAAAAGAAACAGTCTGAGAAAATATTTGAAGAGATTATAGTTGAAAAATTCCCTAACATGGGAAAGGAAATAGTCACCCAAGTCCAAGAAGCACAGAGAGTCCCATACAGGATAAACCCTAGGAAAAACACACCAAGACACATATTAATCAAACTAACAAAAGTTAAATTCAAAGAAAAAATATTAAAAGCAACAAGGGAAAAACAAAAAATAACATATAAAGGAATCCCCATAAGGTTATCAGCTGATTTATCAGCAGAAACTCTGCAGGCCAGAACAGAGTGGCAGGATATACTTAAAGTGATGAAAGAGCAAAACCTACAACCAAGATTACTCTACCGAGCAAGGATCTCATTCAGATTCAATGGAGAAGTGAAAAGCTTTTCAGACAAGCAAAAGCTAAGAGAATTCAGCACCACCAAACCAGCTTTAGAACAAATGCTAAAGAAACTTCTCTAAGCGGGAAAAAAGGTGAAGAAAAAGACCCACAAAAACAAACCCAAAACAAATAAGAAAATGGTAATAAGAACATATATATCGATAATAACCTTGAATGTAAATGGATTAAATTCCCCAACCAAAAGACACTGACTGGCAGAATGGATACAAAAACAAGACCCATATATATGCTGTCTACAAGAGACCCACTTCAGACCTAGGGACACATACAGACTGAAAGTGAGGGGATGGAAAAAGATATTCCATGCAAATGGAAATCAAAAGAAAGCTGGAGCAGCAATACTCATATCAGATAAAATAGACTTTAAAATAAAGACTGCTACAAGAGATAAGGAGGGACACTACATAATGATCAAAGGATCAATCCAAGAAGAAGATATAACAGTTGTAAATATTTATGCACCCAACATAGGAGCACCTCAATACATAAGGCAAATGCTAACAACCATGGAAGGAGAAATCAACAGTAACACAATTATAGTAGGGGACTTTAACACCCCAGTTACATCCATGGACATATTATCCAAACAGAAAATAAATAAGGAAACACAAGCTTTAAATGACACAATAGACCAGATAGATTTAATTGATATTTATAGAACATTCCATCCAAAAGTGAAAGAATACACTTTCTTCTCAAGTGCACATGGAACATTCTCCAGTATAGATCACATCTTGGTTCACAAATCAAGCCTCAGAAAATTTAAGAAAATTGAAATCATATCAAGCATCTTTTCTGACCACAATGCTATGAGATTGGAAATCACTTACAGGAAAAAAACTGTAAAAAACACAAATACATGGAGGCTAAACAGTGTGCTACTAAATAACCAAGAGATCACTGAAGAAATCAAAATATACATAGAAACAAATGACAACGAAAACACGACGACCCAAAACCTATGAGGTGCAGCAAAAGCAATTCTAAGAGGGAAGTTTATAGCAATTCAATCTCACCTCAAGAAACAAGAAAAATCTCAAATAAACAATCTAACCGTACACTTAAAACAACTAGAGAAAGAAGAACGAAGGAAACCCAAAGTTAGTAGAAGGAAAGAAATCATAAAGATCAGAGCATAAATAAATGAAATAGAAATGAAGAAAACAATAGCAAAGATCAATAAAACTAAAAGCCAGTTCTTTGAGAAGATAAACAAAATTGATAAACCCTTAGCCAGACTCAAAAAGAAAAAAAGGGAGAGGACGCAAGTCAATAAAATTAGAAATGAAAAAGGAAAACTCACAACTGACACAGCAGAAAAACAAAGGATTATAAGAGACTACTACAAACAACTATATGCCAATAAAATGGACAACCATGAAGAAATGGACAAATTCTTGGAAAGGTGCAATTTTCCAAGACTGAACCAGGAAGAATTAGAAAATATAAACAGACCTATCACAAGTAATGAAATTGAAACCATAATTAAAAATCTTCCAACAAACAAAAGTCCAGGACCAGATGGCTTCACAGGCAAATTCTATCAAACATTTAGAGACAAGCTAGCACCTATCCTTCTCAAACTCTTCCAAAAAATTGCAGAGGGAGAAACACTCCCAAATTCATTCTACGAAGCCACCATCACTCTGATACCAAAACCAGAAAAAGATATCACAAAAAAAGAAAATTATAGACCAATATCACTGATGAACAAAGATGCAAAAATCCTGAACAAAATACTAGCAAACAGAATCCAACAGCACATTAAAAGGATCATACACCATGATCAAGTGGGATTTATCCCAGGGATGCAAGGATTCTTCAATATACAAAAATCAATCAATGTGATACACCACATTAACAAATTAAGGAATAAAAACCACATGATCATCTCAATAGATGCAGAAAAAGCTTCTGACAAAATTCAACACCCATTTATGATAAAAAAAGCTCCCCAGAAAATGGGCATAGAGGGAACCTACCTCAACATAATAAAGGCCATATATGACCAACCCACAGCAAGCATCATACTCTATGGTGAAAAACTGAAAGCATCTCCACTAAGATCAGGAACAAGAAAAGGATATCCACTCTCACCACTATTATTCAACGTAGTTTTGGAAGCCCTAGCCACAGCAATCAGAGAAGAAAAAGAAATAAAAGGAATACAAATTGGAAAAGAAGAAGTAAAATTGTCACTGTTTGCCGATGACATGATACTATACATAGAAAATCCTAAAGATGCCACAAGAAAACTGCTAGAACTAATCAATGAATTTGGTAAGGTTGCAGTTTACAAAATTAACGCACCAAAATCTCTGGCATTCTTATACACCAAGAACAAAAAATCAGAAAGAGAAATTAAGGAAACACTCCCATTTACCACTGCAACTAAAAGAATAAAATATCTAGGAATAAACCTGCCTAAGGAGGTGAAAGACTTGTACTCAGAAAACTATAAAACACTGATAAAAGAAATCAAAGATGACATAAACAGATGGAGAAATATACCATGCTCTTGGATTGGAAGAATCAATATTGTGAAAATGACTATACTACCCAAAGCAATCTATAGATTCAATGCAATCCCTGTCAAACTACCAATGGCATTCTTCACAGAATTAGAACAAAAAATTTTACTATTCGTATGGAAACACAAAAGACCCTGAATGGCCAAAGCAATCTTGAGAAAGAAAAACAGAGTTGGAGGAATCAGGCTCCCCAACTTCAAACTATACCACAAAGCTACAGTAATCAAGATAGTATGGTACTGGCACAAAAACAGACATATAGATCAATGGTACAGGATAGAATGCCCAGAGATAAACCCATGCACATATGGGCACCTAATTTATGACAAAGGAGGCAAGAACATACAATGGAGAAGAGACGGCCTCTTCAATAAGTGGTGCTGGGGAAACTGGACAGCTACCTGTAAAAGAATGAAATTAGAACACTCCCTAACACCATGCACAAAAATAAACTCCAAATGGATTAAAGACTTAAATGCAAGACCAGATACTATAAAACCCTTAGAGGAAAACATAGGAAAAACTCTTTGACATAAACCACAGCAAGTTCTTTTTTGACCCACCTCCTAGAGTAACAGAAATAAAAACAAACATAAACAAATGGGACTTAATTAAACTTAAGAGCTTTTGCACACACAGCAAAGGAAACCATATACAAGACAAAAAGACAACCCTCAAAATGGGAGAAAATATTTGCAAATGAACAACAGACAAAGGATTAATCTCCAAAATATACAAACAGCTCATGGAGCTCAATATCAAAAAAACAAACAATCCAGTTAAAAAATGGGCAGAAGACCTAAATAGACATTTCACCAAGGAAGACATACAGATGGCCAAGAGGCACATGAAAAGATGCTCAATATTAAAGAAATGCAAATCAAAACTACAATGAGGTATCACTTCACACTGGTCAGAATGGCCATTATCAAAAAATCTAGAAGCAATAAATGCTGGAGAGGGTGTGGTGAAAAGGGAACCCTCTTGCACTGTTGATGGGAATGTAAATTGATACAACCACTATGGAGAACAGTATGGAGGTTCCTTAAAAAACTAAAAATAGAACTACCATATGACCCAGCAATCCCACTGCTGGGCGTATACCCTAAGAAAACCATAATTCAGAAAGTCATGTACCACAATGTTCATTGCAGCACTATTTACAAGAGCCAGGACATGGAAGCAACCTAAGTGTCCATCAACAGATGAATGCATAAAGAAGATTTGGCACATATATACAATGGAATATTACTCAGCCATGAAAAGAAACGAAAATGCGTTATTTGTAGTGAGGTGGATGGACCTAGAGTCTGTCATACGGAGTGAAGTAAGCCAGAAAGAGAAAAATAAATACCGTATGCTAACACATATATGTGGAATCTAAAAAAAAAAAAAAAAAAAAAGTACTGATGAACCTAGTTGCAGAGCAGGAATAAAGAGGTAGACATAGAGAATGGACTTGAGGACGTGGGGTGTGAGGGTGAAGCTGGGGCGAAGTGAGAGTAGCATCGACATATATACACTACCGACTGTAAAATAGTTGGCTGGTGGGAAGCAGCAGTATAGAACAGGGAGATCGACTCAGTGCTTTGCGATGACTTGGAGGGGTGGGATAAGGAGGATGGGAGGGAGGCTCAAGAGGGAGGGGATATGGGGACATGTGTATGCATATTACTGATTCTCTTTGTTGTGCAACAGAAACTAACACAGTATTGTGAAGCAATTATACTCCAATAAAGATCAATTTAAAAAAATGAATTAGGAAGTTGGCTAAGTAAACATCATCATAGTCGTCATCATCATCATCATCATGAGTATCACCTTAAAAATTATAGAATATGTATTATGTAATGAAGCAAGAATCTCAAGGAGAAAAATCATTTGGGAATTTTTTCAGAATGTGTGATAACATGAATCAATATGCTAACAAAGTGTCTAAAATACCATGCATGCACTGAATGCACAGATCACTTAGTAGGAAGAAATGAATTTGATGTTTCCTCAAAATGGAAAAAGGTATGTCTTGGAAATTAAATTAATGGACACAGCAAAATATCAGGATAAATTCAATCAACTCTAAATTGTTAGATCCAAAGGAGAAAGGAGAGCTTGGCCATTTTCAAGTCATAAATAATCCCCAAGTCTTATTTTAGGCCAGAAACTTACTAACCTTTTGTAAGTGCACAATTCTGTCCTTGGTCTAAGTTTCATACCCCAACTCTCTCCTCTCTCCCCTCTCCCTTACTCGCTCTTCCTACCTTCCCTCTCTCCTCCCCAACTATTAAGCTCTTACTCCAAAAGGAAGCTGACAAACTCATTAAATTTGAAATGTATGCAACTCATACTAGTATCTGGGATTACTGCTTCCAAGGGGATTTAAGCTTTAATGGGAGCCAAGAACCACACTGTTTTTAACATAGTATGGTGCTTTTTTTATATATTGAAGTATAGTTGATTTACAATATTATATTAGTTTCAGGTGTATGACAAAGTGATTCAATATTTTAATAGATTACACTCCACTTAAAGTTATTATAGAATAATGCCTCTACATAAAAAAGAACGAAATAATGCCATTTGCAGCAACATGGATGCAACTAGAAATTATCATACTAAGTGAAGTAAGTCAGAAAGAGAAAGACAAATACCATATGATATCACTTACATGTGGAATCTAAAATATGACACAAATGAACCTAACTAGGAAACAGAAACAGAATCGCAGACATAGAGAACAGACTGGTGGGTGCCAGGGGGAGGGGGTTGGGGGAGGGATGGAGTGGGAGGTTAGGGTTAGTAGATGTAAGCTTTTATATATAGAATGGATAAACAACAAGATCCTACTGTATAGCACAGAGAATTATATTCAATATCCTATGGTAAACCATAATGGAAAAGAATATTTAAAAAGAATGTATATATATGTATAACTGTATTACTTTGCTGTATAGCAGAAATTAATACAACATTGTAAATCAACTATACTTCAATTTTTGAAAATTAAAAAAAAATTAGTGACTCTATTTCCTTGTGCTGTACAATATATCCTTGTTGCTAAGAACCACATTTGTAAGTGAGCATTTTCAAAGTATATCAAGTCAGGTAGGAGACCCGTATTGTGGGTATATTTTCCCCTGTGTCCCTGAAATCGCTCCTACCCAACTCACATTCTTTTCGGGGTCCCCAGCCTCTCAGGAGGAGCAGCACCAGCCAGGACCTGAGACCAAGCTGCCCCAGTGTCCTGCCCTGGAGACTGGCAGGCCCTGGTTTCTGACCTTTCACCTACTACCCCCAGTGCCCAGGGATCCAGATTCCAATGGGACCTCCCTCCTCCACGCTGTAAAGTTTTCAGGAAGGACAACAAAACTTTGACTTGAGAAATGACTCTTGGTAAGAGCTAGCAGGACTTATCTCTGCCCACAGCTAATCATCTAACAGTGGGCAGAACATCAAAATGAACAGGAGGGCCGTCCGCCCATCCAGCTTGCCGGCACTTACTCTTTTCCAACATTTCTCCATCATTTCCTCACTTGGTCCTCCCAACAGCCATAAGTATCATAAGCCCCAGTGTTCAGAGAGGAACACTGGCCCAGAGAGGTTGTGTGACTAGCCTTAGACCACGAAGCCCAGGCATTGTAGACTCTGGCAGGGATTCTGGGGCAGCCTCAGACTATCTGCCTGGCAGCCTGCCTGCTCTGTTGGATGGTTCCAAATGAGAGAGGCACCTATACCTGGAAAATTCTAAGCAGGTCAACAGCCCAAGAATTTGCCCAGCTGGTTTGTAAAGGTTGCCCCAGCCTGGAACATGGTGAATATCTACACACATATACACATCTCAGAAGTAGACTGTTGACCAGGGTAATCCAGGCACAAACCAGCACATGGCACTGCCTTATGTGTGGTTTTGAATTTCAAGTGGTTCTTGTTCTTTGGTCCCATATAAATCAACATTGTTAATTAGATAAGTTCTGAGGATGATTCTCGGACAGCTCAGCTAAAGGTTAATTCAGGAGGGCATGCCCAGACTGGCTCTTCTCTCTTTTCCCATCCAAAGGCTCCTGATGACAATGTTTTTACCTCATCAAAGTTTAAGCAAACAAGCAGCGGGGTAGAGATGGTGGAAACCAGTGTAGGTAAGCTACATGGAACCTGCCCTTGGGAAGATCTGAATTCTAGCCCTAGTTCTGCCTTGACACCACCAGTAAGACCTTGGGAAAGTCCTTCCTTTCTCCAGGGTTCAATCTCCGGAAGAATGAAGTAATAAAACTGGAGTTGATAACCCCTGAATTTCCTTCTGGCTCAGACATTTTGTGGTTCTGAGATCTGAAAAGGAGGTACACTGTAACCCGGCATGCTGGGATGTACCCCAGACACAGGAACATGCCCTGAACTCCAGGTGAGAGGAGTCGTGAGTTCACCCACTGACTTGCTGTTGCCTTAGGCATGTCCCCTTCCCCCTGGTAACGTCACCCTCTGACCCAAATACAAGCACCATCATAGGGTAAACCTCATCTCAAAGACTCCCTGGGATTCCCTAAGAGCTCTGAGAAGTAGAAAATAAACAGGCCTTCTCCAGACTAAGTAAATACCAGAGTTGAGGAAATTCCCTGGTAAGTTTCCCTGTGAAGAGAGCAGCTGAGGGTTAACACATCCCCATGAATCTTCAGATCAGTCAGGAGCTGTGTTCAGGGCTGGAGAGAACAGACCAGAGCTCAGAGACACATCTCTGTTCTAATGGAGGCTACTGCTTGATTAGAGAGAGGGAAATGACCTCCACCCACTTCCCAGTGAGACTTTATCAATAAATCTGCAGCAGCTGTAGCTGTTGAGAAGCTGTTGCATACGGGGAGTGACATTCGGGATAACTGGGTCTACCAGATAGCTGAGGGGCAGCCCAGCGCCTGGTACAGCGCCTGACTCACAGTGGGCCCTCAGTGATATCTGTGGAGTGAATGAATGAATAAGCCCTTTAGGAAATATGATTTTAATTTAACACATTTTAATGCGGACTTTCCTATAGTGATACTTCTCTGCAGATAGTGTTTTATAGAAAGATCTGGCTCCAGGGAACGCGGTAGCCGTTAGTCTACGACCTTGTGCAAGGTGCATGACTTCCTCTGCAGACCAATGGTGTAATAATCTGTATCTCACAGGGTTGTGATGAGAAGGAAATGAGGCAATTATGCAGAAGCTCTTTGCAAACTGAAAGGTACTATGTACAGTTACCATCCTATCCTCCTCTGTGCGGGATCAACACAGAAAACGATCTGTTCCTGATCATTTAAGACCATTACTGCAAGCATCAGCCATCACAATGTTCTTTAGCTACAGCTGCAGGTGGACATGTGGACACTGTCCTGTGTAGCAGAAATGCCCTAACCCCAAACGACCCACGCCACAGAGATTCAGTGGATCAGTGGGTTGGGACACAACCCAGGCATCATCTGACTAAAACACCCTGGGTGATTCTGATGTTTCAAGAAGCTATACTTAGGTATCGAAATCAAACATATTTCTCCCCTTGCCCTGGTGAGGGGCAGCATGGGCTGCTGTTCATCCCTCTTCTCTCCAAATCAGTGGAGTCAGGATGTTTTCTGTTTCATGATCACCGTGTATCATCAACTTCACCTTGGGACTGTTTGCTGCTCACCACCCGAGCACCAGTCTCCTTGCTGCTTCTGCTGATAACCGCAATTGTTCTCACCCCTCCATGCTCACACCTCTGCCCCACCCTCTTTTTCTCTAGGTCCTGTGGCACTTCCTTCACTCCATGACTTTTGTAAGTGAAGATTGGCCTTTGGTAGATCTCACCAACCTATCCCAATGCCCTTCTGCTTCTGTCTGCTGAGCAACCCCATCTCAGCCTGAGCCAGTCTGGCTCAATGGATCTCCTTCCAGTACCTGGGGGGTGAGGGGTTGTTTGTTTGTGTTATGGCCTGAATGTTTGTGTCCCCTGAAAATTCATGTGTTGAAATCCTAACCCCCAGTGTAATAGTATCAGAAGGTGGGGCTTTGGGAGGTGATAAAGTCATGAAGGTGGAGCCTTCATGAATGGGGTTAGTGCCCTTATAAAAGGGAATCTCAGCCCTCCTACCATATGAGGACACACTGAGAAGTCAGCAGTCTGCCACCTGGAAGCAGGTTCTCACCAGAGCTCAACCAGTCTGGCACACCGACCTCAGACTCCCAGCCTCCGCTCTTGATAAGCTACCTGGTCGGTGATGTTCTGTCACAGCAGCCCGAACTGACCAAGACTATTTGACAGGTTGGTTTTTTCTGGAAGGCTTTGAAACAAACAGTACATGCGAATGAATGCCTGAGAGACCCAGAGGAAAGAACTGATTGATGTTTGTAGGCGTTTATTGAGAGAGAAGCAGGATAGGGCTTTCACAGATGGAGCTTGAATGGTTGGCCTGACAAATGTCGCCCCACTTCCTCTAGGAAAAATGCAAAAGGACTCCCAGCTGATGTCGACAACCCTCCACTAATTCATAAGAATAGAAGAGTCACATTTACAGATCCAAACTTTCCTTCTTTCATAATTTAGCTATCTTCTTCCTTCCCAGTTTTTGCCAGAAAGACGAACAGCCCAAAGCAGACGAAGCTGTTGTTAAAGGCAGAGCAGGTCCCAGAGAGCAAAGGCGAGAAGCACCCAGAGACAGGACAGAAAGAAGGCTTCCTCGGATGCACCTGCCCTGGTGCCCACTCCTGGTTTCTCTGTGGGGCTCCTGCTGGGAGTGGGGCACTGTGCCCTCTCAGTGCTGCCGCCCAAGTCACTGGTGGCTTCACTGAGGGGGGACTTTCTTGCAGCAGGACTGTCTTGGGATACTTCCGACTTGCAGATCAGGTCAGTCACTGCTTCACGGAACACGTGGAAAATGCAGTCTCTTTGTCTCCTAAATGTATTAGTTTGCCAGAGCTGCCATTTCAAAGCACCACAAACTGGGTGGCTTAAACAACAGAAATGTAGTCTCTCATGGTTCTGGAAGCTACAAGTCTGAGATTGCCAGCAGGGCCAGTTACTTCTGAGGGCTGTGAGCGAAATTCTGTCCCATGCCTCTCCTCTAGCTTCTGGTGGTTTGCTGGCAATCTTTGGTGTTCCTTGGCTTATGGAAATATCACCCGGATGCCTGCCTTCATCTTCGCATGGCGTTCTCCCTGTGTACGTGTGTGTCTGTGTCCAAATTTCCCTTTTTTTTGTAAGAACACCAGTCATATTAGGTTAGGGGCCCACTTACTGCAGTATGACCTCATCTTAACTGAACTACTTATATCTCTAATGATCATACTTCCAAATCAGGTCACATTTTGAGGTATTGGGAGTTAGAACTTCAATGTATGAATTGAGGGGGGACACAATTCAACCCGGAACACTATAGTATAGTTGATCTGGTCCTCTTTGTGAACTCAAATTTTCTGCGTAGTGTGTGGTGTGGAGGGGCTGGGGGATATTAGAGGCATATATATAGTGCAATCCAGTAAAAGAATTCAAACAACCTCTCCAGAAATGTGTACCTCTCTAGAAAAAAGAAAATGACTGTGTCTCTGACGTCACTCCTCCCTGCCCCATCCTAAGATGACAGATGGGTTTGTGGCAGAGGAAGCTGCTTAAGCCACCTTATGGCTGCAGGAAGAGTCGCATCTTCTGGCACGATAGCCTAAGTTCCTTTCCCTTCAAGGCACTGTCCCCCCTCTTCCTGGCTGCTGTTTGTCTAGCTGGCATCTGAGGCTTCAGGCAGCAGCTGGTAGAGCTCAGTGTCCGTCTCCTTAGCTCTCAGGATCCAGGTGGTACACCCCACTCTCGTCCTCTCCACCGTCTCTTCCTGGAGCTACAGATGCTCTAAGGTCGGGTTGCAGCTCCCTCTGGTACTTGACCCAGATGATCTATCCAGGGACCCAGACCTACAGGACCACTTGCCCATCCCCTTCTCCACCTGAACGTGTTTTTCAAAAATGTGTTCTTTTATTTTTAAATAACACTGAAAATCTTTATAATCAGGTCAGGAGCCATGTTTTTAGTTCACCACCCAGTCACATTCAAGGGGAGGATATATCAGTCCCTGGAGGTTACAATACTCCAGGAAAGATCTAGTACTCTCCCCAAAACCTGGAGGAATTCTGAGAGAAAAATTACCAAGAGCTGGAAATGGCCTGTGCTTTCTTTGGGGGGCACTAAAGCAGCTCGGCCCTTCTCTTTCCCTTCTTCTTTCATCATTGAACCACTTCTGCTATCTGCTGCCCCCTCTGGTTCATTTTACCTTCCCTATTGCCCATGTGACCGAGCTCATGTGGCCACTATTGGTTGCCGGGGAGGGGGACAGCCAGAAAGGCAGGAAGAGAGGCAGAGATGAAGTTTCTGATCCTCAGGGCCCCTCATTCATGTCTGCTATGGTCCCTGGTATCTCTAACTGGGGCAGTAACTGCAAAAAACCTAATGTTTGTTGAACCAAGGATTTACAGTATCAACCAGAAAATCAAAATATCATGTGTGCACGTGGCCTGAGGCACAAATGCAGCACTCCATCAAACTTCAAAGGGGGATTAATCAAGGCATCCAAGAGGCAGGAATGAAACCACAGAGGCAGGAGGGAACAAGTGTGTCCACTCACTGCTCATCTCCCACAATCTGGCTCTCTAGCCCCATCCACCACCAGCCCGCAAAACTGTTGCCTAGGGACTTCCCTGGTGGTCCAGTGGTAAAGAATCCGCCTTCCAATGCAGGGGATGCGCGTTCAATCCCTGGTCGGGGAACTAAGATCCCACATGCCGTGTGGCAGCTAAGCCTGCTTACCACAACTACTGAGCTCACGCACCTCAACTAGAGCCTGCGTGCCGCAAACTACAGAGCCCACACGCCCTGGAGCCGGTGCGCCACAACTAGAGAAGAGAAAAAAAACCCGCATGCCACTAGAGAGAAGCCCGTGTGCTGCAACGAAGACTCCGCGTGTTGCAACAAAAGATCCCGCATGCCTCAACAATGATCCCACGTGCCACAGCTAAGACCTGACGCAGCCAAAAAGTAAATAAATAAATAATAGATATTAAAAAAAAACTGCTGCCTAGGTTGGACCTAGATAGGACAAATCCCATGACCACATCTCCATTGTACTTTCCCTTGAATTCTTTGCAAGACTGAACACTCTTGGTTACACTCATACTAGCTAACATTTATCCTAAGTTTATTACACTAAGCAGCCTTCCAAGGTCTTTTCACTTTTTGTCTCAACGTATCATCAAAAGAACCCTATGAGGAAGGTGCTGTTATTTGCCCAAACTTACAAAGGAGGAAATAGAGGCACAGAGAGGCTGAGAAACTTGCCCAAGGGCACACAGGATGTGGTGGAGCTAGAAATTAGACTTGGGCATTCACCTCCAGAGATCATGTTCTCCTTGACCTTCCCAGAAAGAGGGAAATGTGTTTAGGTCTTTGATGCAGACTTTGAAAGGCAAGTTTTGTTGGGATTGACATATATACACTAATAGGTATAAAATGGATAACTAATAAGAACCTGCTGTATAAAAAAATAAATAAAATTCTAAAATTCAAAAAAAAAAAGGAAAGGCAAGTTTTGGGGGGTGAGGGTGGCATAATGTGTGTCCACATGTGCAAGGCTGATATTTTTTTAAAGAGTTTCTTGGTGGATCTTGGTTCATTTCATGGTGGGATGAAATATATGACTCATGTGGCCATGTCCTTCCTTCTAGTAAAAAAAATCTTCATCCTGGAGTCCTGGTCTTCCTTTCCCTTTCTCAGTTCACTGAGAGTCCTTAGGACTCTATTTGCCAAGTATGGCTTTGGAGGCCACTATGGGCAAATGCTACTGTTATTCTCTTCTCCATCGAGACCCATGCTCTCTGAAGTCCTTGCTTCCCTAACACCCGAACCAGGGTGTCAGTGTCCCCTGCCTGAGGTCACCATGTTGCTGTGCAGACAACCCCTGGGGCAGAGGTAAGGTGAGGCGAAGCTTTACTGCAAAGGACTTGAAAATCCATATGTAAACCTGGTTCTACTATTCCATGTATAAATCCTTGAACCATAATTCTTACAAACTAAATAAATAATAGTATGTCTCACACATATATTTTAAATGTATAGAGATATTGCTGTCATCAAAAGGCAAATTCATTTAAAAACCTGAGTGATTTTTGGTGATAATAAGTAATACTTTCATAGCATTTACTCTTTTTTTTTTCAGAAATGTTTGTAATTTTATTGGCAGCAAGTATCATAATTTCCTTTTTTTTTTTAACATCTTTATTGGAGTATAATTGCTTTACAATGGTGTGTTAGTTTCTGCTTTATAACAAAGTGAATCAGTTATACATATACATATGTTCCCATAACTCTTCCCTCTTTCATCTCCCTCCCTCCCACCCTCCCTATCCCACCCCTCTAGAGCATTTACTCTTTACCAGGCTCTATCCTAAGCACTTTACATGTATCAACTCATTTAATCCTCACAATAGCCTAGGAGAAAAGTACAATTATTATAATTATCCCTATTTTATTTATGAGGAAACTGAGACACAGAGAGGCTAAGTAACTTGCCCAAGGCCACATAGCTAATGAGTGGCACAGTCAGGATTTGATCACATTGTATGGGCTCTGAACCACTGCACCATGCTGGTCTGTGTTTGCTCAACCAATGGATACTACAAACATTCATCCCGTCATCACATGGATGGGAAAAAGCCCCCAAACCTAAAAAGTTCCAAAACCTTAGCTCTATGGTAAATGTCTTATTTTTCTTAATAAAACTTTTCTGTTTGGGAATTGTATTAGATTTACAGAAGGGTTGCAAAGATAGTACAAAGAGTTCCTGCACACTCCTCACAATTTTAGTTCTCCCTGGTGTTATCATCTTTCACGGATACATTTGTCAAAACTAAGAAACAAACATTGGTACATTATCATTAACTAAACTCCAAATTTTGCTTGGAATCTTCCAGTTTTCCAATCAGTGTTCTTCTTTTGTGTTCCAGGACCCTATCCAAGACCTCACATTCCATTTAGTCCTCATGTCTCCTTAGCCTCCTCTGAGCTGAGACAGTTTCTCAGATTTTCCTTGTTTTTTGTGACCTTGACAGTCTTAAAGAATGCTGTTCAGGCTTTTGGCAGAATGTCCCTCAGTTTGGGATTGTCTGATGTTTTTTCATGATTAGACATGAGGTTACAGACTTTCTGAAAAGAATATTATGGAAATGAAGTGTCCTTCTCATCATATATCGGGTGTGATGGTTAATTTTTTTGCGTCAACTTGACTTGGCTTAGCGATGCTCAGATAGTTGGTAAAACATTACTTCTGCGTGTTTCCAGAAGAGATAAGTATTTGAATCTGTGAGTAAAGCAGTTCGCCCTCACCAATGCGGGTGGGCATCACCCAATCTGTGAGGGCTCAAATAGAACAAAAAGGTGGAGGAAGGGTGCATTTGCATTTTGTTTGAGCTGTGACATCCACCTTCCCCTGCTCTCAGACATCAGTGCACGTGGTTCTAGAGCTTTTGGAATCAGACTGGGACTTACAACATCTGCCCCCGATTCTCAGTCCTTCAGACTCAAACTGAATTACACCATCGGCTTCCCCGTTCTACAACTTGTGGATGACAGACTGTGGGATTGCTCGGCCTCCATGACCATGTGAGCCAATTCCTGTAATAAATCTCCTCTTATGTCTCTCTATGTATCCTACTGGTTCTGTTTCTCTGGAGAACCCTGATTCATATAAGGGGTTACATGACATGCATATCACCAGTGATAGCAACCTTAATAACGTGATTAAGATGGTGTTTGCCAGATTTCCCCACTGTGTGAGGCTACCATTTTCCCCTTTCTATGTCTGTCCTCTGGAGGGAAGTCTCTAAGTCTGGCCTACACATGGGGTAGGGACACGAGTAGATTAAGATCCCCTCTCCTGGAGGTGGGAATACTGACATATATTGTTTGAACTTCTGTAAGGAAGAAGTTCCCCTGCATTTATTCACTTATTTGATCATTTATTTACATCACTATGGACTCTTGTGTCAATGCCACTTTTAACATTCAGTTTTGCTTCTTCTCCAGAAAGTCCATGTGCAACTCTGGACACACTGGCCTGGCTCTGAGCCTCCCCTCGCCCACGCAGGCCTGGTTCATCCCCCTCCATATTCTGGCTTTTGCATTATTTGCTAAGCCCACAGTGTCTTACAGATGTCTTTCCTCCAGCCAAGTCCTGCCTGTTTTCCAACGACCAGCTCAAGACTCATCTCTTCAATGAAGCATCCCCCGCTCCA
The DNA here is from genome assembly GCF_949987535.1 of Balaenoptera acutorostrata. NCBI lineage: Eukaryota > Metazoa > Chordata > Mammalia > Artiodactyla > Balaenopteridae > Balaenoptera > Balaenoptera acutorostrata. The sequence goes on from NC_080076.1 coordinate 25,031,791, forward strand.
TGTTTCTCTTTCTCGCTCTCTCTTTTTTTATAACTTCTATAACACCAAGTGACCGCATTATCCAAACTGACGCTTATGTTGCTGTTGATTGCTTCACTAGGGTAGCTCTTATAATTCTATCTGCTCCTTAAGGAAGGAGAACATACTGTCTTTTCTTTTCTCCTTTTTTCCCCTTTCCAAATAACACATATCCAACAACTCAATTCATTGAACTGAACAGAATCAGAGGATCAAATTCAAACAGAACAGAAAAAAAATCCAGATAGATCTGGATCAATTCTTTAAACCATGCTATTTCCCAAGAGCAAATGAGCAATTTTGTTTCATGACCAATATATAATTTTACTGTAATCAGTGCACCAAACTGAAGGCCTGTGTCCCTCTCTGGACCAAATGCTAAGTCTGTTCTTTTCGTGACCAAAAATATCTAGTCCCTTTCTCTTCTTTGGCAGATCTCACTAGCCAATTTGTCTGATCAATGTTCATAATCAAGGAATTAGCTGGCTAATTGTAAATTGTCTTAATATTTACAAAGCGGGCACGGGAACTTTGTCCTGGTGGGCTGTGTGTAGGGGGCAGAAGCATTTCCCTGGTGCTCCACGTGAAAAAGCAGCCTTTGGAAGGTAACACTGCAGGACTGTAAATGCTGGTTTAAAGAGGAAAACAACGGCAGGTGGGCATGAGGGGTGTACAGTACATCCTCTGTTTCCACACATCATGTTGTTACAACAATCCCCTGGTCTTCAGGTCACCCTGTCACTCTTGAAATATAACCCTGCCCCATAAATGCCTGATCAAATGGAACTGTCCATCAATGCAGGGGGCAGGTCTGCCCTCCATCCCAGCCTTAAAGAAGGGCTTCCCAGTGGCCAGACCAAGCCTGTTTGGTGGACTTCGGTGGAAGGGTTGGTGGGAGAGGGGTTGTTCCTTTCACTGCCCGGTGAATTTCAGGCTGAAGGACCCAGCTCAGAGCTGGGACTCTGTGGTCATTAAAATGACCATTTGGTGAAACCATCAGCTTGACGCTGTTCTCTCAGCCACATGACTGGCTCTTGGAGTGATCGGATGTTTATTATGTCAATGTCTCTCACATGCAGCTTTTACCCTTCTTGGGGGACTTTTTGATTAGCCAGGAACCTTCCCACTATGAAATTGTCTGCCCTGCTCCCCAGAGCTCTCGGGCGACACTGGGGAGTCATTCCAAGCCTGATTTCAGGAGTTACAAGGTCATGAGAACCTCCTGAACAGTTCATATGGTGTTGCCATCTATTGACGTTTCCACCCTCAGCTTTGTGAGTAGAATTGCTAAGACTGTTCCGCCACTTCTGCCCCAAAGAAGGGCTCCTTTTTCCTTGCCTGGGAGATAGGCACTGGGCAGTTACAGCACGAGGGCTTCTATTCATGAATTCATAACACTGCCCACATTGTTCACAGTTGGGCTGCACATAAGCATAAAGTTATTGTCCAATGGTTGCCATGTGTTACATTGGCAAAGCAAATCAGTTCCAAATACCTTGATGTCAAGTGGCCAAGTTACCTCATTAGGACTCTACGTTCAAGCTCAGGCTAGAGATGGGAACTTTACAGACAACTTACTGAGCAAATTCAGGCTTCTTTTACCATCCTTAATCAAGAGGAAAGAATATGAACTTGGACATGCAAGAGGCAGACGAAGGAAATTTCTCCTATCTCCCACCCAGTGAAAGGCTGAACATGAGGTCACCTGGAGTCCATCAGAGGCTACTCTCATGTTCCCAAGCCTTACACAGCCAATAGAGTCTTTCCACAGACCAGTAGTCTCAGCTGTGCATTTTCACTTTGTGATGATTAATTTTATGTGGCAACTTGGCTGGGGCACAAAGTCCAGATAGTTTGTCAAACATTACTCTGGATGTTTCTGTGAAAGTATGTTTTTTTAAATGAGATTAACATTTAAACTGGTGGACTTTAGTAAAGTAGATGACACTCCATAATGTGGGTGGGCCTCATCCAATCAGTTGAAGACCTTACTTAATAGAAAGAGGACACACCTCCCCAAGCAAGAAGGAATTCTGCCAACAGATGGCCTTTGGGCTGCAGCTCTTCCTTGGGTCTCCAGCTTGCTGGCCTGCCCTGCAGATTTTGGACTCGCCAGCCTCCACAATTGCATGAGCCAATTCTTTAAAATAAATCTCTCTCAATAAAGATAGATAGATAGATGATAGATAGAAATAGATACAGATATAGACATCCTACTGGTCCCGTTTCTCTGGAATACTCTGACTAATTTATTTAACTCCTGTTTTCATGGAAGGCTCCCAGGTATTTTGTGGTGGTGGTTTTCCTAAAATGTTATCTGAGCTCCTAAGTCCCCAAAGCCTCTGGTTCACCATTTAATTCAAAAGCACTGCTCTGGTCTGATACGAAGTCTCTTTCACCCCAAATCCTGGCATCCCATGTACTTTTTCAGTTAGTCTTCAGACCTCTGCTGGTTACAGAACATAGGCTCTCCTTTGTTCACGGATCTTAGGTCAAGTGTAGTCTAGTTGTGGACAAGACAAGAGGAGACACATAGTCTACAAATCTCCCCTTGGATCTTCAAGTCCTTGGTTCCCAGCCACTCCATGTTCCCACCACCCAAGGAGGTAGATGGTTTCATTCTGATTCCAGATTAGGAAGATACAGTTGGTTCATTCCAGAAGACGGCATGAATCTCTGGAGTAGCATAAGCATGAGAACATAAGCTTTGGTTTCTGGTCATGGACATCAAATGATGCCGCCCCCAGCTTCCCTAAGTCAGATTTCAGAATATATTCATCTTATTACTGCCCTCTCTCCTGCTTATCCAATTTTTTTACCTCTGAAATCAGCACAATCATATTAGCTCTGTCTGTTCAGTATAGTCTCAAGTGCTACAGTCTTATATAATAAGTTCTCACAAGAATCCTGTTATTAGCCCCGTGAGTCACTCAGTTCACAAACAGTAGGGTTGGCCTGGTCCTGGACATGAACTTGCTGGGGCAGTGCTATCAGAGAAGAGTAGGGAGCACGACGTGGGGTCTGTGTCTGAACCACAGAAGCCCGAAGTGTTGGCTAATTGACTACCCTTTCCCTGAGGACGTCACGGCGCAAGGTCCCACAGCTCAAAGTCATCTGGGAGCAGAGGCAGAGGGTTAGATGAATCGGGGGATGAATAGTCAGGGAGAACACTTGGCAAAACATGGAGGCTCAGTTGGGTGCCTCCCCACTCTCACGGCTGCACCTTTTTTCCTGCTGGTACCCCTTATCCATCCCAGGCTCCCAAGCCCTCGTTCTTTCCGAATCCTCTGTGTTCAAACCAGTTTTCTGGAAACTCTCCTCAATGAACGTACACACTTTTCCATTTTTTTAAAATGAAATATGTTCTTGGGTAAGGACCATTCTGTTGAACATGTGTTTGCATCCTGGCCTGTGACAGAGGGCTGCCCTCAGAGTTGATGACATGAACAAGGTGGTACCTTTCTCTATGCTGACTAGCCCAGCTCACTCTGCTTTTTTGGTTATTAAGCCTGTTTTCTTAGACTTGCTGCCACTGCCCCACTGTTGGGCTGTCTACCATCTTCTTTCCTTACCATAAAACCTGCCCTCTCAGCATCACCCACCATCTGGTTTGCTGTTGGAGACCCAAGAGCCATGGAAGCAGGTCCTGAGGGAGGCGGCGCTGTTGTGTAGGGGCGTCTCTGTAACTGTTACACACTTCATACTTGGCCTCTGGAAGGCCCATTTGTAACCTCTATTCCAGCCTTCATTTCCTCCCTTATAAATGATGATAATAATTACTACCTCATGGGTGGGAATTAAGGGAGGTAATATGTGTAAAAAACTTATCATATGTAAATATGTACTTACATATTTATATTATATGTATAGCACTTTACACATAAAAAGCATTTAGTAAATGGTAGCTTTAATGTTCTTATTTTGACTGCCATAGAACTATTACTTTTTTTCCCCTTCATCTCTTCTGGAGTATTGAGGTTGTCAAAATAAGTTAACACAACGTGCAATCTGATCTCTGTATTATTCTAGCTACACTTTTAGTGTCACCATGAAAAAATTGTCTTTTTACATTTAGGGTCTCTTTTGACCCTGATGACCTTCTGAGGGTACTCAGTCAGTCTGCCCTAATTTCCCAGGAGTGGAAAGGGAGCTTGACAAGCATCTCAGCTCTTTTCTTTCTTCTACGTAGAGTGTATACATATATTACATGGATCCAGAAGACTGGAAGAAGAGCCAGACTCCAAAATCCTTTGGGCAATTTTGATAAGTATTGATTGTTGATGGTGATGCTGCTGGAAACTTAGGTGGCCTGTCTGACTCTTCAAATTGTAAAGAATGTAGTGAATTAGAGAAGTTAGGTAAAAATCAAATCCTTTTAAATGTTCACAGGGAATTTGCCTTTTTAAAAAAAAGTGACTCCTTTTTTTCCTAGTAAAGATTAAATTGGGAAGTGAATAACTAGCCCTATATTTATCCATTTTGCTAATCTAGATTGCCCCATGCCTACGTGATCCAAGGGCATCATGAAGAGAAGAACCCAGATTGTTGAAGCCAAAGTGGATGCAGGGAATCACAATGCCAGCTGACTTGGACAAATACCCAGCTGGTTTTCCAGTCTACATCTGTCTTTCTTCAGTCTTGATCCCTCACAAATACTTCAGATCGAGACTCACACTGGAGAAGGATGAGTCTTTCTAATCCATTCCTTCAAGCAGAAGTGGGAGGGCAGGGAAGGGGAAGGGATTTGTCTTCGGTGGGTGCTTTCCTTCCGAACTCTAGCTTTAGGAGCAGAGAGCGGAAACACCCCCATATGGATGCCTAGCTCCTTAGAGGGCGACCTGCATGGGCTGATAGTGTTTGAATAGTTGCTTTTCTCATCCAGTTCCTCATTCGTTTATTTAAAATATGACACGATCAGAAACCCTTCGAGTGCCTTGGTCTCCTTTCCCTTCTCTCCACTCCTGATCCAGTCTAACTGAAGGTTCAGATTCAATTTGGCAGGAGAATAGACTTCTTTGGTCAAGAGCCATGTTCTTAATGGGAGACTGAGGAGTCAGTCCGATTGCGTGGCATGAAGAGCTCCTGGGCTGGGCCTCACTGCCACCACAGACACGATAGGTTCCTCTCCCACCTCAGCAGCAGCAGAAAGACTAGTCCTCCACTCCTACACTGTTGGTGGTGCAGCCACTATGGAAAACAGTATAGAGTGTCCTCAAAAAACTAAAAGTAGAGTTGCCATATGATCCAGCAATCCCACTCCTGGGCATATACCCAGACAAAGCTGTAATTTGAAAAGATACGTGCACCCCTGTGTTCATAGCAGCACTGTTTACAGTAGCCAAGACATGGAAACAACCTAAATGTCCATCAACATGAATGGATAAAGAAGATGTGGTGTGTGTGTATACACACACACACACAGACACACACACACACACACACACACACACGCACGCACGCAATGGAATATTACTCAGCCACTAAAAAGAATGAAATAATGCCATTTGCAGCAACATGGATGGACCTAGAGATTATCATACTAAGTAATGTAAGTCAGAAAGAGAAAGACAAATACCATATGCTATCCCTTATATGTGGAATCTAAAATATAACACAAATGAACATATCTATGAAACAAAAACAGACTCTCAGACATAGAGAACAGACTTGTGGCTGCAGAGGTGGGGGAGGATTGGGAGTTTGGGATTAGCAGATGCAAACTATTATATAGGGAATGGATAAACAACAAGGTCCTACTGTATAGCACAGGGAGCTATATTCAATATCCTGTGATAAACCATAATGGAAAAGAATATGAAAAAGAATATATATATGTATAACTGAATCACTGGGCCGTACAGCAGCAATTAAACACAACATTGTAAATCAACTATACTTCAATAAAATTTTAAAAATATATATTAGCTCTCCAGCAGAGTGACGTTGGGCAAGAAGCTGCTGGCTCTGCCCAAGGTGACAAGGACCAGAACACCTGCAAGGAAGGGGCTTGAACAAAGCCAGCACAGGACTGAAGCTACCCGGAAAGAGGGGTCCTATGACCCCCCATCCTGCGTCTCCCCAGCCACACTTCTCCAGCCTGCCACCTTCCACTGTCATCTGCTCACAGCTGAGAGGGCGCGCAGTGGGGGCAGGCACGGAGCAGCTAGCTGTTTGGAGAGTGTACTCGGACTTCCCAAGAAAATCCCCTGAAGCCATGGACACGGGAGAGAAGGGAGGGGCTGGGTGGAGGAGAAAGGGGGGTTGGAGGCAGGAGAGTTATCAGAAAGGCTCAGAGAGAAAGACCAGGGGACTTCCCACAGTGACTGAAGGGTAGACTAGCTTTACATCAGAGCTAGAAGGGACTCAGGGCCAGTGGTTGAAGACTTTTTGGGGTCACAAACTGCCTTGGGATCCTGATAAAACTGGAGCTCTCCCCTGAGAAAAATGCATCTGAGCTCACTCACCTGTACATCTCACACGTGCACGTGCGCACATACACACACAAAGTTGACATACCATTTCAGGAGGTTCACAGGCCTCTCAACTCATCTTTGGGACCCCCAAGGTCTATAGATTCCTAGCTGAGGAACTGTGCCTCTAGTCCTGTGGTCCTGTGTCCTCAGCTGAGGGTAATTTTGCCCCTGCGTCTAGTGGGCAGAGGCCAGGGGTGCTGTCAAACATCCTAAGTGCACAGGACCACGACCCACAGCAAAGTGTTATCTGGCCCCAAATGTCAATCGTGCCAGTGTTGAGAATCCTGCTGCATCATCTTATCATAGACATGTCCAGTAATCCACCTAAGATCACACAAGTAATTATTAGCAAGGCCAGGACTACTACCGGATAATAAATAATGATAGCCCATTTACTGAGCACTTATTATGTACCAGACACTGTTCCAAGTACTTTACATGAATGAATTCACTTACGTCTCACAACCATCCTCTGAGTCGGGTGTAGTTATACCCATTTTACAGATAAAGAAATTGAGGCAGAGAAGCTGTGTCCCAACCAAAGTCATGTAGCTGATAAAGAGTGAAGCTGGGGTTTGAACCCAGACAGTCTGGCTCTAGGGTCTTTCCAGGCCGTTAACCCTTGCAACACTTTGCCTGGATCCTAATAACCCGTATTCCAACAGGTCAGCAAAAAGTAGCATCCTCCTGGGTGGGCAATACTGGTCCTCTAAAGTCCTTCTCTCTTTTCTCTATTGTTCAGACCCTGGTTTTAGTTTCCTATTAGACTCTATAGTTTTTCTTCTTGGAGTCGATTTCCCCTCTCCCTAGGTAGATCTTATATTTCTGTAGTTATTTACAGTTTTCAAAATATATTTTCATCCACTATTTCATCTGATCTTTAAAACAACTCTGTGATGCAAGAAAGGCACTTTGCAGATGAGAAAAATAGAGAACGAGGTCCCTGGACAGGCAAGTGATTAGAGCCAGAACTGGTAGCTTCAGACCGCTGTGCACGCCAGCTCTGCCTGCTCCCTCTGACCACCACTTAGCTCTTGCTCAGACCTCAGGGACTCTGCAGCTTCTGTGATGAGGGAATACTTACTCACAAGCCCATTATATGAAACATTTTATTAACCTTCAATGGAAGGATAAATCTAGGTTCATAAGGCCAGACTTTAATTGAAACGTAGTCATTTAACATTTGCTACTAGGGCGAAGCAATCTAAAATTCCCAAGCATCGTCCTAGCTCCTGAAATGCTTCATCTATCTCCTTCTGGCTCCTTGCTGCACTTCCTTGCTGAAGTTATGTTACGCTGTGGGCGACGCTGTTCTGTTTTGATTTTTCCAAAAAAATGAGCTGTGCTGGGCTGCCTGCCAGCTGGTGCTCCCACCTCTACCCAGAAACTGCACCCCTTTACCTATCACTGTGTGTCCTCAAACTCCACATTCCATTCAACAGGTCCAATCTACAGTTCACATCTTCTCTTGGCAGAAATCTCAAGAAATGATTATCAGTACCTGGATAAGAACCAGTCTTTTAAGCAATGTTCAAAACAAGATCCCAGAACAGAAAAAAAAGTTCCAATTACACTTGCCTCTTCCCCACAGCACATAGACCTTGCCTCTTGAGCCTGTGTAGTGAACAGAATTGCCTCTAGTTAGAGATAAAGTGAATGAACAAGGAGCTTTCCTTAATTTAATTATGGATCTATTCATTGACTCACCCAACTATTTTATGTTACTTTTTATACCCCACTGTGCTCTGAAAAGAAAGTAAGGCAGATACAGGCTTTCTTTGTAAAGATCACTAGTTCATTTCTGTTTAATTCAATAGTTATGTCTTTATTGTTGGCTGACTACCCTGCGTCAAACCCAAGTCTCCTGCCTGTGAGACCTTTCAAATTTCTTTGGACAAGGAAGATATTCACACACGAAGTAGCCTGAGGCTCATGAACAGTCCCCTCCCACTCACAATAGGCTAACTTGTGTTGATCAGGATTTTTTCAGATACAAGCGACACAAAGTTCGCTGTAGCAGGAGGAAAGAAGGGGATGTGTTGGTCGGGAGACAGGAAAGTAACTGTCTCGGGGATGGAGACCAGGGGCTCCGATGATGCACCAGGAGTCTCCCTCCTACTCTTGACTCAGCTTCCCAGCATCAACCCCCAGGTCAGCCTGATTCTCTCCTACTGTGGAAAGCTTTTTCTAAGTGGCCGTGGGAAGCAGGACAGGGGTAAGACAAGCCTGTCAACAGCTCCCTGCTCAGGAAACCCCAGCAGAAGGAAAGGGCCTTTCTCCATGCTTAAGTATGTCAAAATGTGCAGGTAGGACAGTGATTGGCCAGACTTTAAGGGTCATGGATCCCATGGACCAATCATTGTGTGAGTGGAGTGTGGTGACCACTATGATTGGCCAAACCTGCATCACATGTCCATCCCTGTGCCCTGGCAGTGGGATAATGCAATGGCAGCCCCAGGAGTATCACAAGTTTGGAGTTGAGGAGGAGCACTTCCTCAGAGGAAGAGGGGTGGGTGGTATTGTTATCAGAAGAGGAAAAGGTCATTGGGCAGACCAAAAACAACAGATGTCCCCTACAATTACGTTCCAAGAATTCATTTGAAAGTGGTTGTTTGGAACTCAAATTATATTTCCCTATAAAAACCATCCTATGACAAGCTCTTGTATTTAAGTGGTGTTTTATAAGGCATTTTCTTATCCATGATGTCATTCGACCCCTCAATAGCCCTGTGAGGTAAAGAGGAGAGGTACCACATCACCTCCAATCTCAAGCCAGCCCTGAAACATCCTTTACTGGGACGGGGCCTCTGTGCCAGTTCCCACGAACACTCAGATTCCGGGAAGGATTTCCATGACGGGGCAGGGTGTCACACTAAGATGACTGCTCCTTCCTGGTCTGAATATTTCCTCTCCTTTCTCCCCCAACTTTGTCCTGGGCCCCTCAGAGGCCACCTAATACGGATGGAGCCCCAAGGCTGTGGGCAGCATTGTGTGAAACTCTTCATGGAACAGAAGGTAGAGGGGTGAGTGTAAATGTTACCTTGCTGGCACCCAACTTCCTCTCAGGAAAATAGCCCGAGACTCTAAGGTGGAAGGAGGAAGGGGGTGGGGAGTGCTGAGCTGAGCAGCAGTGTGGGTGGCTGGGCCTATGGGGGCGGGGAGGAGGGTCGGGGCGCGGGCTGTGAAGACAGGAATGTTCTGTCTTAATTTATCCACTGTGTGATGCTGTAATAAAACTCCCCGTATATAAATCCCTGGATGGCCAGTTACATTTTCTATAGCAAGACATTTAGCTTCCCTGAGGGGGTAGAGTAGATCGTGAGGGGTCAAAGGGAAGGGGCAGAGGCAAAGGAAGATTTGAAGAGCTCAGAAGAAGCAGGAAATTAGAGTCAGAGGTAACTCAAGGATGCATAAGCCCTGGAACTGGCAGAAATCATGGGGAGGGCATCAGCCATACTCAGGATGTGGAGTGAGTGTTGAGTGGACCCTTTTTTTGAGGTATTGTTGCCTTCAATGTTATATTAGTTTCAGGTGTACAAGATAGTGACTTGATATTTTTATAGATTACACTATAAAATTATTTTAAAATATTGGCTATATTCCCTGTGCTGGACGTTACATCCTTGTAACTTACTTATTTTATCAAGGGGCTGGGGAGTTCTGTTCAGCAAGCACATGCCCCACTCCCCCCTGTCCCATCCTCACTTCTCTGTGACCTCAGCCCCTGCCAAGCACTGACCAACCCTCAGGCCCCATAGGTCTTGGCCAGGGATGGGGAGGAGGGAGAGAGGGACGTGTGTGGCAGGATCATGAAGGAGAGAGTCCCTCTTCATCAGAGACAGTGGACCCTGGATCATTCTCAGGAAACGAGTGTAGGCTGGGCAGGGTCCCCAGGGATCGTCTTCCACAAAAAAGTTAAAAGTGATCAGCAAAAGTGGAAAGAAAGACTTTTCCCAGATCACTCTTCTACTCAAAAACTTCCCTAGGACCCAGGGCACCAAAGGCTTTTGAAATCAGCAGAATCTTTGACCAAGTAATTCTGCTTCTAGAAATTTATCTCTAAGAAATAATCAGAGGCATGCATAGATATGTATATACCAGAATGCCATCAACACATTATTTATATTTCGAAAAACTGACAACAATCAGGTAACCACTAATATGGAATTGATTAAATAAATTATCAATGGAATATTCTGTAGCCATTAAAAATCATGTTTTAAAAGATTGTTTGCTGAATCAACGGACAAAGGATTAATCTCCAAAATATAGAAACACCTCATGCAGCTCAATATTAAAAAAACAAACAATCCAATCAAAAATTAGGCAGAAGACCTAAATAGACATTTCTCCAAAGAAGATATACAGATTGCCAACAAACACATGAAAGGATGCTCAACATCACTAATCATTAGAGAAATACAAATCAAAACTACAATGAGGTATCACCTCATACCAGTCAGAATGGCCATCTTCAAAAAATCTACAAACAATAAATGCTGAAGAGGGTGTGGAGAAAAGGGAACCCTCTTGCACTGTTGGTGGGAATGTAAATTGATACCGCCACTATGGAGAACAGTATGGAGGTTCCTTAAAAAGCTAAAAATAGAATTACCATATGACCCAGCAATCCCACTACTGGGCATATACCCTGAGAAAACCATAATTCAAATAGAGTCATGTACCACAATGTTCATTGCAGCTCTACTTACAATAGCCAGAACATGGAAGCAACCTAAGTGTCCATTGACAGATGAATGGATAAAGAAGACGTGGCACATATATACAATGGAATATAACTCAGCCATAAAAAGAAACGAAATTGAGTTATTTGTAGTGAGGTGGATGGACCCAGAGGCTGTTGTACAGAGTGAAGTAAGTCAGAGAAAAACAAATACTGTATGCCAACACATATATATGGAATCTAAAAAGAAAAAAAAAAAAAAAGGTTCTGAACCTAGGGGCAGGACAGGAATAAAGACACAGATGCAGAGAATGGACTTGAGGACACAGGCAGGGGGAAGGGTAAGCTGGGACGAAGTGAGAGAGTGGCATGGACATATATACGCTACCAGATGTAAAATAGATAGCTAGTGGGAAGCAGCCGCGTAGCACGGGGAGATCAGCTCGGTGCTGTGTGACCACCTAGAGGAGTGGGATAGGGAGGGTGGGAGGGAGGTGCAAGAGGGAGGGGATATGGGGATATATGTATACGTATAGCTGATTCATTTTGTTATAAAGCAGAAACTAACACACCATTGTAAAGCAATTACACTCCAAGAAAGAAAAAAAAAGAAAGAAAAAAAATGTTAGCAACTGCTTTCCCTGTTTTTTTTAATCTTTATTCTTTTCTATATTTTCCAATATTCCTATAATTAACATTTATTGCTTGGTAATAAAAAATAAAGGTACATTTCTTTGATTATCTGTTTTAAAAGAGCTCTCTGTAGGCTCCTCATCCCGGCATTCAAGGCCCTTCAGAATTAGGGTCCAAGGCACATCGCCACCTTGCTGCCCACTCCATCCCTCAGGCCACGCCCCCTCCTGGCTCCCACAGGGGCTGTGCTCCACCATCTCCCACGGCCTCCTTCACCCCGTCTCCACTTGCTCAGATCCCAGTGGTCTTTACAGTCTCACCTTCTCAAAGCGCCTCCCCGGCCATCCATGTGCCAAGTGAGCCAGAAATAAGCACCTGAGGCTTGACTGGCTGTGTGGCTTTTTCAGGCACTCTGGATACTTGAGGCACAAAGAAAACCTCTCTTTCCCAAGAAGTCCCCCAGCATGAGCTTAAGGCAGCCTTCGCACACCTGCTGCACGTGGCCTTTCCTCCCCACTGGTGTGCTGTGGAGACAGGAGTGTTGACACTCACCAATGCGTGAAGACCACTCCTGTCCCCAGCGGACTGCTGACCACTATTCAAAATTCAGTTCAGTTCAATTCACTGTTGAAATTTTCAACATTTGGAAACCACTTCTGACCCTGAGGGCAAATAAGAAAGATACAATCAATTCATCCACCCATTCATTTACTCAACCTTACATTTATTCATTTTTTGGTTTAGTCATTCATCCTGTTGATAATTTAAGCAACAAAAGTGCATCTTCTAGGTTGCACATGTGTGCCCAGGTGCTGGGACCAGAAGGTTGTACGAGTGTCTGCCCTCATGGGACACAGGGTCCCCTTGGGAAGGCAGGGAAACACAAGTACAGGGCAGTAAAAGGCAAGACCACACACACACACACACACACACAGGAATGCACACACACACATGTGCATGAACAAGCATGTTACCAAATCAGGTCCAGCTGCTCGCCGCCCAAAAATCAATACTCGAAAGAGGCAAATGTTCGTAGAAAGGAAAGTTGCTTTTAATCAGAATGCCAGCGATCTAGGGAGATGGTGAACTCAGTGTCCCCCAGAAACCACCTCCGAAGATTCTTCTCGGCCATGAAAGTTTGTTAAGGGAAAAAGGGAAGCAATCTCAGTTAATCATTGAGATAGAGGGTCTGAGTCATCGCCATCCTTACCTGTGTGCAGGCTTGTCGTGCAGGCTTGACTTCTTGTGACCTCTCTTTTGATGCTATTTGTTCATACAGTTTGTTGACACAGTTTGTTCGTGAGGTTACTGAAGGGGAAGCTAGGGAAAAGATCTGGTCATCTATTAATTACTTATTCTTCATTTCTACTTCTTTGATCTATGGAAAGAATCAACAGGTTAGGCAAGGTATTGTGTAATCAGAAGACTTGAAAGGTGTGCTAGGGCCGGAGATGAGTAGAGCGTGGGGGCGCCTGGTTTAAAGTTAGTGACAAGGCAAAAGGGGCCTCCTGCAGAGAACTCATTCCTGCAAAGAGCTCTTTCCTGCCAAAAGCTGCTTATGAGTATGCAATTCACATGTGTATGAGACACACATCTCACACGCATGCATAAGCATACACACGTGCACACACACATTTCTAGAGCATAGCATGGAGCTTGGCCCATAGCAAGCTAGATTAGCAGAGGATGGGGAACCGTTTTTACTCTCAACATTTCTGACACCAAATATATGGGAGTTTTTCCCACACCAACCAACTCTCCAATTCTCCAGATAGCAGCTGGGCGCCTAAAATCCAATTCAGTTCTGACGCTAAGTGCTGGAGTCAGTGCAGACCCCACAGGTGAAGGGCTCAGTCTCACAAGACACCTCCACTTCAGATGCCAGTTGCGAGTCCCAGGGTGCACCCCTACTCCTGACTGACCAACTGTAACTCGGGAGTTCCCGTGACCCCTCCTCAGTTTCAGTAATTCACTAGAACAGCTCAGTGCTCAGGAAAACACTTTACTTACATTTACCCATTATATAAACAGGTATATATATCCTTTATATATTACAAAGGATAAAGGATACAACTCAGGAACAGCCAAGTGGAAAAGACACACAGGGCAAAGTACGGGGCGACACACAGAGCTTCCCTGCCCTCTCCAGGCACCTCACCTCCCTCCCAGCACCTTGATGTGTTTACCACCCCAGAAGCCCTTCAAATCCCACTGTTAAGGGGTTTTTATGAAAGCTTCATATCACAGGCTTGACTGATATTGGTCATTGGTAATTAACTCAATCTCCAGCCCCTCTTCTCTCCCTGGAGATTGGGAGACAGGCTTAAAGTTTGAACCCTCTAATCATGCCTTGGTCTTTCTGGTAACCAGCCCCCATCCTGAAGCTAGCCAGGGGCCCACCAGAAGTGCCCTCGTTAGAACAAAAGACAATCCTATTACCCAGGGAAGTCCGAGGGATTTAGGAGCTGTGTGCCAGGAACCAGGAGAAAAGACCAAATATATACTTTTCATATCACAGGGGCCCTTTTATATTTCTACTCCAAACAAGAGAAAAGAGAAAGAGACACTTTAACATAGTAACAGACAATCATTAGGCTAGGAATTTGTCTCTCCACCATGTGAAAGTGCTGTATGGATGTATGTGTAAAGACACAGAAATGAAGGTAAGTTCAGTGTATCTAAAATACAGCCTCCCAGTTGGGGCAATGGGAGAATATAAGGCTGGAGGGTTGAGCAGGGGCCAGGTCAAGAAAGATGCAAAGGAGTTTGAACTTGAACCTGAGAACAATGGTGTCCATTAAAAGGTTGGCATGATCAGATATAGGACCTAGAACGACGCCTCTGCCTGCGGTAGGAAGAACAGATGAGGAGGGAGGAGGAGAAAACGTAGAGGCAGTACACCCTGGCTGGTTGTCAAGTAGCCACAAAGGGAGGTGGTGGCCTAGACTAGGGTAGTGCCTGAGGAAATGGGGAGAAGTGGACATTTTTGAAGTGTATTTACAGATCGTGGTTTCCAATATCATTCTCCAGAAAAGGGAACCAGGGCTCTTTAGAGACATTAGGACTGGGGTAAAAAATATACAAGATTAGCCTGGAGCATCTTGTAGCACCAGGAAATAAGGAAGTGCTCAAAAAATTTTAAAAACCCACATGCCTTGATGGGGAAACGTTGAGAGTAAAAACAGTTCCCCCTCCTCTGCTAATCTAGCTTGCTGTGGGCCAGCTGAAAGAGCTCCCAGTGGCCAGAGCTGGAGCAACCTGAGCAAGAAAATAAAGTAGGACTGCATTATAACCCAAAGTATAAAATAAATACCCATGAGTCCATGCTGATATAAATGATTGACTAAGTTAATAAATGAGGGAGAAAAGACAATCTCCTGTGCAGAAGAATTCCAAATAAATTATGCAGATACCCCATCCTCAGGGAGGTGGGGTGTTAACTCCCCACCCCTCCACTGTGAGCTGCACATAGTGACTTCCTTCCAATGAGTACAGGATGGAAAAGGGGAAAAACTCAGTAACTGCAGACGAGAAACCTGACAAACCCACCTCAACCAGGTGATCAAGGTCAGCATCAGCGGGACTAAATCATTCTGACAGTATGTGCCCTTGATATGATATGATGAAGTGTATTTAAAGAGGTAAGTTTTCATTCTCTCAACAAATATTTAATGCATATAGACTATTCATTAATATGAAAAATATTGAGTACCTTCTATGCACCAGGCACTGCTCTAAATGCTGGGATTCATTCTGCTGGAGAGAGACGGACAATAAACAAAGAAATAGAAAATTTCAGGTATGATAAGTGCTATGAAGAGAAGTAAAGCGCAATAAGAATGTTATAAGGGTAAGGGTGTTATTTTATAAGGGGCGGTCTATGAAGAGCTCTCTGATAAGGAACGTATGAACAAGGATCTTAAGGAAACATAAAGTTAGCCCGGCGGTTACTGAAGGAAGAGCACCCCAGGCAGAAACTCCTTCAAGGCAGCCCGCAATCCCTTGCCTCCTGGTTTCAAACCCTTGTGCAGCCCTGTGGGTCCAACTGAATCCATTTGAAGTGATGGTATGTGACTTCTGAGCCTAAGGCATAAAAGGCATTGCAGCTTCCAGCTTGCTCTCTTGGTTTTTACTCTGAGGGAATCCAACCTTCATGTTCTCAAGATATCCTGCTGCAAACCCAAGGTGAGGTCCGTGTGGAGCAGAACTGAGGCCTCCTGCCAACAGCCAGCACTAACTGGCCAGCCAGGTGAGCCAGCCCTCTTGGAAGCAGATTGCCCATCCCAGGCAAGCCTCAGATGACTCGGCCCCTGCCAACATCTGACTGTAATCTTGTGGAGTACCATGAGCCGGAACTACCCAGCTAAGCTGCTCCTGGTTTCCTATCCCATAGAAACCGTAAGAGATAATAGATGATTATTATTGTTTTAAGCCACTAAGTTTTGGGGTGAGCTGTTATGCAGCCTTAGAAAACGGAAATCACCAGCAATTTTGAAGACCCCAGGCTGTAATATGCTTATCGTGTTCAAGGATCAGGAGGTGGGGTAGGGGGAAACGGGGCTGGAACAGAATGAATGTGGAGGAGAGAGGTGGAGGTGAGGGTGCACTAGCCAGGGGCCACATTAGGGACAATGGATTTACTCCATTGGCAAACTGTAGAGGGTTTTAGCAGAGGACCATGATCTCATTTATATTTTAACAGAATCCCTCTGTGCAGCTTTTGGGAGTAGACAGCAGCAGGACAGTGGTGGAAACAGGGAGAACAATTAGGAGGCTACTTGGTGGACAGTAGAAGTAGGCAGCTTCAGGATATATTTCGGAGGCAGAGCCAAGCTCTGCTCAAGTAGGTATGACGGTGTCAGGAATGGCTCTAAGGTTTTGTAACTGTAAGGATGGAGTTGCCATTTACTGAAGGCTAAGGTTAATTGGGGAAAAGTCAAAAGTTTGCTTTGTGACTTGGCGAATTAGATGGGGGATGGAGACAATGATGACAGAAAAGGAGGAGTCGAGGCCAAGATCTAGATTCCTGAATGGGGATGGGATGGGCAAAAGCCTTGGTAGATGCAGTCATTCTGCCCATATGTGATCGTGGTCTTTTGAAACACAGGACAACGCTTGGGATCCTAAGGCCACTTATAACCACAAGCCCTTCTGGCACTGGAGGTACTTTGCTTACTGTCTGGTCTCTTCCTTGTGCTGCCTCAGGTAACATAGGCCGGGAAGGTCCTGGAAATATAAGAACTGGAGAGCCAATGCCTCATCTAAAGTGACAACAGGGATATCACATCTTCCTTTTTGTCAAGAGGAACCAGAAATGCAGATTTTTATGTGAAATCTCCCAGTCTTTAAATGTTGTCACACAATTCAGTTGTTTAGAAAGTTATGCAGACCACAAAATACAACAGTGGCCTGGATGTGGCTCTGGATCCCCACTAAGCCATTGTGGGTTTAGATCATTCGCTTGAGGAATCTTTCTGACTCACTTTCTTTGCCTATAAAATGGGGATGTACATGTCTCCTCTGCTTGTCTTTGATGTCTGCTGGGAGGCAGAGGCGTGAGATCATGTGAGTGAGACGGTTTGTAAACTATAGGACCTGCTGAAGCAGAGCGGCGTTGCTGCTGTGGGTACCACTGCTGTTACCACAGCCATTCGGCCTGGGATGCAGCATCCCTTGATTAACCTTTGTTGACATCACTGACAGCACAGGCCTCTACCCCAGACTGCGATTCACTAATTCTCATTACTCGGTTATTCATATACTTAAAATTCACTTATTTACTTCCCAAAGCACCTAGCAGTGCCTGCTCACAGTCAATACTCTATAAGCATTTGCTCTAGGTGATGTTAATCATTTATTCACTCATTAATTCCACTAGGATTTTTTCCTTTGGTACTAATTATGTGCCTATTGTTGCCCTGGGCATTATGGAAAATACTCAGCCATAATGGCAGCCAGGTGAGCTTTGAAGGCATCCACGTGTGAAGAACACAGCCAGCACCAAGGGCTCAATGGAAGAGAACTGATTGCCAAAGGAGCTCTCCAAGGGGGCTGGGGAGGTCCGGAAGGCCTTCAGAAAAAAGGCAAGACCAGAAGTAAGCTTTCAACTATGATAGGATTTGGATTGGAGGAGCAGCTGGGGTGACCAAGCATCTGGGTTTGCCTGGGACTGAGGGGTTTCTCAGGATGTGAGACTTAAAATGCTAAAACCAGGACAGTCTGGAGCAAGCCATATGGTTAGTCACACTAATAGTAGAATAGCTAATGATTATTTGTATAGACTCTGGAACCAGACAACCTGTAGTCACATCTCCTACTGTCATAGCTGTGTGCTCTTAGACAAGTTACTTAACCCATCTGAGCCTTGGTTTTCCTACTTATAAAATGAATACTCACCTTGTGAAGTGGTTTTAAGGACTGAATGAGAAAATACACTAGATACTCAATAAATGGTAGCCAGCAGCTGCATAAACCCAGGTGAAGGAAATAAATTCCCAGCACATTGTGTTTATCCTTCCATAGCCAGAAAACTCAAGACCAAACAGCTGCTATGATGTTAATAGCCATATGGCCTACTCCTCTTGGAGAAGACACGTTTGTCTGCCTTCTGAGGCTGGACTCCAACACGAAGGTCTTAGAACATTATCAGTAAAATAAAGAGCTGACACAAGAAGTCAGACACAGTGTCAAACAGCTACCTGGGTTTTAGCAAAATACACACATATTTGAGATATTCTCTCTCCATAGGCAGGGCTGCTTGTAAGGGCTGCAGAGTCCTACCTCCTGCCCTAAAAGTTCCAACTAGGTTGTAAGCAACAACTTTAAGTCATCAGGCAGCATTTTTGAATCTCCTTAAATTAAAAGCCAAGGAAGAAACAAATCCAGCAAGAACAGCCAGAATTCCCTACAGACTACAGTAGCTCTATCTCCAGAAACTTTCTTCACGCCCTACTCCTAAGGTCTTTTGGTTCTCTGCTCCTCACAGCTTCTCTGGCACCACATCTGGTTTTGGTCCTACCCCGTCATGTGCCATCCCGTCCTTAAAAGCTATAACATCTTTTAAATGATTTTTTCTTTTTATAAATATAATACAGCTTCACTGAAAGTAAATTTGGAATATCAAATATGCAAAAATAAAAAAGTAAAAATCGGGGCTTCCCTGGTGGCGCAGTGGTTGAGAATCTGCCTGCTAATGCAGGGGACACGGGTTCGAGCCCTGGTCTGGGAAGATCCCACATGCTGCGGGGCAACTAGGCCCGTGAGCCACAACTACTGAGCCTGCGCGTCTGGAGCCTGTGCTCCGCAACAAGAGAGGCCGCGATAGTGAGAGGCCCACGCACCGCGATGAAGAGTGGCTCCCACTTGCCACAACTAGAGAAAGCCCTCCCACAGAAATGAAGACCCAACACAGCCAAAAATAAATAAATAAAAGAGTATAAGTGAAGGCTTTAAGAATTAATCATTTAAAAAAAAATAGTAAAAATCATCTTTAAAGTTCTACCAACAAGGAATGACCATCAAATGAACTTGGTGTCTATCTTTCTAGATGTAGATAGATAGATGACAGGAAGATGGATAGATAGATAGATATAGATAGATAGATAGATAAAAACAGGTGCTATGGTGTCCATCCCTCCCTTCTTTCTTATTAAGAAAACCTTGGTTTTGTACCCAAATAAAATTCTACATTTCCCAGTTTCCCTTATAACTAAAGGTGGCCAGGAGATGTGGTCTGACCTAGGAGCTCTAAACATTTGTTTGCTGTAGATTTCTCAGAAAGTTTCTTTCCTAAGTGCTTCCTCTTCCTCCTTGTTTTTTTCTTTTCTTTTTTTTTTTTTTTCTTTCTTTCCTGGGATATTTAGACAGTTTATAATTTTAGGAAATGCTGGGCTATGACAAACATCCTTGTAGCTGAAACTTTGCACACATCCATGATGATTTCAATAGGACAAATTTCTAGAAGTGGAACTACCTAGATAAAAGTCATGCAAAATGTTCACACTTTTGATAACTATTGCCAAATTCCCTCAGGAATTGCTGTACCAATTTATACTCCCATCAATTGCATATGAGTCCTTCCCTCACTTTCACACATGCCCTTCTTAAATCTTTGCCAGTTTAACAGGGAGGAATTTCATCATCAGGACCTACATTTCTGGTAGTGCAGCAGATTCAGAAACTTAGACGTCTTCCTGCTATAAAAACACCTAGAAATGCCAGATAAAAGATAATGAACATCCTTTCAAACATATTAACTGAACTTTTACTTTAAAAAAAAAAAAGAAAATCCAAAGCTACAGTAATCAAGACAGTAAGGTACTGGCACAAAAACAGAAATACAGATCAGTGGAACAGAATAGAAAGCCCAGAGATAAACCCACACACATATGGTCATCTTATTTTCGATAAAGGAGGCAAGAATATACAATGGAGAAAAGACAGTCCCTTCAATAACTGGTGCTGGGAAAACTGGGCAGCTACATGTAAAAGAATGAAATTAGAACACTCCCTATCTCCATACGCAAAAATAAACTCAAAATGAGTTTAAGACCTAAATGTAAGGCCAGACACTATAAAATTCTTAGAGGAAAACATAGGCAGAACACTCAGTGACATAAATCACAGCAAGATCTTTTTGACCCACCTCCTAGAGAAATGGAAATAAAAATAAACAAATGGGACCTAATGAAACTTAAAAGCTTTTGCACAGCAAAGGAAAACATAAACAAGATGAAAAGACAGCCCTCAGAATAGGAGAAAATATTTGCAAATGAAGCAACTGACAAAGGATTAATCTCCAAAATTTATAAGCAGCTCATGCAGCTCAATATCAAAAAAGCAAACAACCCAATCCAAAAATGGGCAGAAGACCTAAATAGACATTTCTCCAAAGAAGATATACAGATTGCCAACAAACACATGAAAGGATGCTCAACATCACTAATCATTAGAGAAATACAAATCAAAACTACAATGAGGTATCACCTCACACCAGTCGGAATGGCCATCATCAAAAAATCTACAAACAATAAATGTTGGAGAGGGTGTGGAGAAAAGGGAACCCTCTTGCACTGTTGGTGGGAATGTAAATTGGTACAGCCACTATGGAGAACAGTATGGAGGTTCCTTAAAAAACTAAAAATAGAACTACCATATGACCCAGCAATCCCACTACTGGGTATATACACTGAGAAAACCATAATTCAAAAACAGTCATGTACCAAAATGTTCATTGAAGCTCTACTTACAATAGCCAGGCATGGAAGCAACCTAAGTGTCCATTGACAGATGAATGGATAAAGATGTGGCACATATATACAATGGAATATTACTCAGCCATAAAAAGAAATGAAATTGAGTTATTTGTAGTGAGGTGGATGGACCTAGAGACTGTCATACAGAGTGAAGTGAGTCAGAAAGAGAAGAACAAATACTGTATGCTAACACATATATATGGAATCTAAAAAAAAAAAAAAAAAAAAAGGTTCTGAACCTAGGGGCAGGACAGGAATAAAGACACAGATGCAGAGAATGGACTTGAGGACTCAGGGAGGGGGTAGGGTAAGCTGGGACAAAGTGAGAGAGTGGCATGGACATATATACACTACCAAATGTAAAATAGATAGCTGGTGGGAAGCAGCCGCATAGCACAGAGAGATCAGCTCGGTGCTTTGTGACCACCTAGAAGGGTGGGATAGGGAGGGTGGGAGGGAGAAGCAAGAGGGAGGGGATATGGAGATATATGTATATGTATAGCTGATTCACTCTGTTATACAGCAGAAACTAACACACCATTGTAAAGCAATTATACTCCAGTAAAGATGTTAAAAAAATATTTTTAATAAATAAATAAATAAATAAATAAAAGAAAATCCTGCAGCCAAAAAGAAAGAGAAGAAAAATGAAACCAAAGAAGGAGGTAGGAGTGATACTGTGGCTGTTCTGGGTGGGGTGGAGGTGGGATAGTGGTGGGGGCAGTGGAGACTGCCAGTCTTGAGACCCGAAGAGCTTCAGATGTAATGGCCATTAACAGAGAGAGGAACAGGGCCTGAGGCCACCATGTACTGGAACTATAATTCCCACATAGAGCGGAGCCCTTTTAAAGTTTTTACCCTCCGTAAAACAATGCCTGGGGGTGGGGGTGGGGGGAGATTCTGCTCACTTGCAAAGAGAGATAATAAGGTGGCTTATCTAACTTGTCCAGAGCTCTGATAGAAAATATATCTCCCCTAATAATTTACAATGAGGGCTCCACCTTTATCTAGATTAGGGATTCAAATTTATACTATCTGTATGATTCAGTAAGCCCTCACCTCGCCCCAGGTCAGAGATTAACATCTCAGGCTGAAAGCACTGTGAGATTCAAATACAGTACTGCTCTCCAGAGACCACAGAGGAATTTCACAGATGAAACCCTGCAAAACATGAATTCACAATCCAAAATTCAAAATATGCAAGGAAATAAGTGACCATGAGTGAAAATCAGCAGACGAATTCCCAATCACTTCAGATAATAGAATTGTCACATATATACCATAGGGTTGTTTTAATTTCCAAGAAACATTTTGTTAAGGTAAAATACCTCATTCTGTCAAAGACCAATTCCTATTCAATGCTTTTTAATCAAAGTCTTAGTGAAAGATACACGTGTCAAATGTATAGATAATACATAACTTGAAGATATCACAGATCTTTCATATGCCAGAATTACATGTTCAGTAATATTTTGGAAAGATAAAAAGATGCGCTAAAACAACAAGATGAAATGTAACAGGGAAAAAATGAAATAAATTTCTGCCATATTAAAAGTTATCAACTGCAAAATACAGAACAGAAATACTTGGACTGAAGTAATGCAGGTGAAAAAAGATTAAGAAATGAGTGGAGAGCTGTGACAGGCAGGGAGAGAGAGGTGTCACTTGATAGCTACATTTTTTTTTTTTTTTAGGTATAATTCACAAACCACAAAATTCACCCTTCTAAAGTGTACAATTCAGCAATTTTTAGCGTATTCACCACATTGTGCAACCATCACCACTGTCTAGTACCAGAACATTTTCATCAGCCCAGAAAAGAAGTCCTATGTGCATTGGCAGTCACTCCACATTCCCTCCTCTTCCCAGCTTCTGCAACCACTAATCTACTTTCTGTCTCTATGGATTGGCCTATTCTGGACATTACATATAAATGAAATCACACAATATGTGGCCTTTTTTTTTTTTTTTTTTTTGACCACAACAAAAGCAACAATGATTGCAATTACCAAACATGAAACACACTCATACTATGTCATAATATTGACATTCAGTCCAGTAATCCTCCACTGTAACAGCTCCTTTACTTTGCAGTGAAAATTGATTTGTATATTCTTTGCCTCTGAGTCCTTGTGGGATTTTTTTTTTTTTAATTCAGACAGAAAGTCACAAAAATTATATTCATCCTCATCAGTTCACTCAGTCCCATGTAATTAATGTTTTTTTCATCTTGATCTTTTGTTAGCACTTTTATGAGTTCATCAGTTTTTCATTAGAGTTCTGAAAATGCTTATTCATTCAGTTCAGCAGTACAGTCAGTTACCAAAAACCTGTACTTGTCAGAGTCTTTTCCATGAATTTCTTGAAGATGAAACCCTTTTATAGGAACATATTTGCAAACTCATCAGAGTACACCCAGAACTGTCTGTAAATGACAAAAGACTTAAAAATGACCACGGTTAAAGATTTGATGAAAGTTCATAATAATGCAGTTGACAAGAAAATTAGTTATTTCTGAGATATACATTTTAAAGTAATAACTAGGATTATTACTTATAACATTATACCAGAACATACAAGATTTTTAGAAATTTCATGTAATGTCTGAAACATTTATATTAACATATTTCCATACAAATAACCCAATGAAATTTTAGTATTAGTTGTTTTGTTTGTCTTTTTATACTGCAGGTTCTTATTAGGCATCAATTTTATACGCATCAGTGTATACATGTCAATCCCAATCGCCCAATTCAGCACACCACCATCCCCACCCCACCGCAGTTTTCCCCCCTTGTTGTCCATATGTCCATTCTCTACATCTGTGTCTCAACTTCTGCCCTGCAAACTGGCTCATCTGTACCATTTTTCTAGGTTCCACATACATGCAATATGTGGCCTTTTGAGTCTGGCTTCTTACACTTAGCATAATGTTTTCAAGGTTCATCCACATTGTAGCATGGAACAATATGTCATTCCATTTTTTGTGGGTGAAAAGCATCCCATTGTTTGGATAGTCCATGTTTTGTTTATCCATCCATTCTTTAGCTGATGGGCATTTGGTTTATTTCTACTTTTTGGCTATTATGAATAATCCCACTATGAATATTTGTGAACAAGTTCTTGTGTGAAAATATTTTCTCCTTTTCAATGATTTGTCATTTTATTTTCTTGATAGTATCCTTTGAAGCACAAAACTTTTTTAATTTTGATGATGTCCAATGTATCTATTTCTTCTTTTTTCAGTTGTGCTTTTGGTGTCTATCAAAGAAACCACTGTCTAGTCCAAGGCCACACAAGATTTACTCCCATGTTTTCTTCTAAGAGTTTTACAGTTTTAGCTCATACATTTAGATCTTTGATCCATTTTGAGTTAATTTTTGTATATGGTGTGAGGTAGGGTCCAACTTCATTCTGTCATATGTGATATTCAGTTGTCCCAGTACCATTTGTTGAAAAGACTATCCATTTCCCCCATTGAATTGTCTTGGCACTTGATAGTTACATTCAATGTAACTGCCAGAAAGACCCAAAAAAAAAGCCAAGAGCCAAGTGAAATGTAGGATTCATTAATAACCATGCCCATGGTACCAATACCTCTTCTCAGGGACTTACATATCCAGTGGTGTCCTATCATCAGGGTCATTTCTGTCTGTTCTCCAGACTTGATGTTTTTGAGCTGTACCTGGGTGTAAAAGACAATTATGGCTTTGTATTCACCAAGGTTGTTCAGAAATTTCAGGGTTTTTTCAGCACCAGTACCAAATATTATTTCTCTGAATCACTGGCCATTTGTTCCCCATAAACAATTAAAATGATAGAAAATTCCATCAGTTCAACATACAGCTGACTTTACCCTGAAAGCAGCTGTTCCCAGCTCCATGAGTCTGGAGTGACCTCAAGAGAACTTGGGCCCAGGCCATATTTGAGGAGTCAAGTTCCCCACTTCTGGGAGACAGCCCACAGGCTTGGGAAAAGCCACATAGGATGCTGGGTAACTGGATTTACTCGGATATTCCTGGTTTCTGAGACTTTTTCTTTGTTAAAGCCGCAGAGATGCACACAGACAAGCCTCCCTGGATTGCCTTGGATAACATTCCTCACTTAGGCATTTCCAGCATTTTGTTGACATCTTTACTATGGTTTGATCACACTGTATTGTGATAAGATTAATAGCTAACACATATTGAGAATTTATTATATGGCAGGCATTGTTCTAAGAACATTACCCATCCTATGACTAGGTACTGTGATTAGGCCCATTTTATAGATGAAGAAACTAAGTGTTTAAATAACTTCAGAAAGATCACACAACCTGTAAGGATTCAGATCCTTGGCGCCTGGCCCCAAATCCTTAATGGTTTAAGGATTAATTGGTTTAAGCACCCAGAATCAGAATCTGAACTCTTGGAGGACACCATCTGCCTATACTGCTTTCTGCAGGCAGATGTTATCAGGAACTAGAGAATGTCATAGCTCGAAGTAAACTTAGAGGTATCTAGTCCAGCTGTCTCACGTTACACATAATAAAAGCAAGACCCAGAAAGGGGAAGTAGCAAAGTTGGGACCAGAATTCCAGGTTCTTGACTCACAGTAAAGCACTTTTCCCTTCACTCTTGATCCATTTAAGTCAAGAATGTCTACAATGTAAGGAATGTCTACGTGAGCAAGGCCTGTCTGCGTCTTTGGAGGGCACAGGATACGCCTCTTGCCCATTTTCAATCCAGGTCACATAGTCCCTCAACTCAGGAGGGCAGCAGGGCCCCCGCCAGCCTCACTGCTGGGCCATACCTCACTCACGAGGAAAGTTACCAAAAGCAGCTCACGAGGTCCAACCAAAGCGGTACCCTTGCTCCCCACTCCCCAGGGGGTGAGAGGCAGGCTGAGAAACACAACTGTGGGATTCCTGGCATATTTCAAAGGTACGTGGGGACTGTGGGACAGAATATTTGAAATCAGGTTTCTCATGGAGATCTGCCTATATAGTCTCCATAAGTCTCTAGGCCAGCAGCTTGATCCAATGATGGTTCCAGTAAAAGGATAGTAAAAATGCGTAACACTGGTCTTACCACCATGCAAATTTCTCCAAAGAGCTCCCAGCTCTGGCTGGTATTTTATGGCCCTTATCTTCACCTGCACGGTTAGGAAAAGACTACTATTTTGCTGTATTGGGGGTTAGCAAGTTGAAGGCTCCAGAAGGACAACTAGCCTGCCCTAGCCTGTAGGACTAGTTTACTGTAGAACTGGTCTCATCGTGCTCTGCTCAACACTCAGTTTGCTAGACCCTGTTGCTGTTTCCTCATTCTTAATTGATCTTTAATCAAAATCAGGCCACTAGTTTGAACTCTGAGACATTGACACATGGCATTAAAGGCTTTAAGGAGATCAGTGGTTCTCGGTTGGGGTGGTTTTATTTCCCAGGGGACATTTGGCAGTGTCGACAGATGTTTTTAGTTATCACAACTCGGGAGGTGCTACTGGCGTGGGCATCTAGTGAGTAGTGGTCAGGGGTGCTGCTCAACATCTTACAAGGCACAGACAGCCCCACAGCAAAGAACCATCCAAGCCATAACATGAGTAGTGGTGGGGCTCTAGCTTCTAGAGTATGTTGGGGGATTGAGGGTAAGAGGAGATATAGGGGGAGTTATTCCAGATTAATCCAAGAAAAAGATAAGCCCAAACTGCTTCCTTGGATCCAGGCCAGGGGGACAATTAGAAGCCCCAGGTTGGGACTTCCCTGGTGGCGCAGTGGTTAAGAATCTGCCTGCCAATGCAGGGGACACAAGTTCAAGCCCTGGTCCGGGAAGATCCCACATGCTGCGGAGCAACTAAGCCCGTGCGCCACAACTACTGAGCCTGCGCTCTACAGTCCGCGAGCCACAACTACTGAGCCCACGTGCTGCAACTACTGAAGCCCACGCACCTAGAGCCTGTGCTCTGCAACAAGAGAAGCCACAGCAATAAGAAGCCCACGCACCACAACAAAGTGTAGCCCCCGCTCGCATGCAGCAACGAAGACCCAATACAGCCAAAAATCAATCAATAAATAAATAAAATTAAAAAAAAAAACAAACGGAATGTTTTTGTTTAAAAAAAAAAAAAAAGAAGCCCCAGGTTTGGTTTGCCTGAGTGTTTGTGTAAAGGGGAGATTGTTTGCCTTCTTAAAGAGCCCTATGTAATCGACTCTTTGCGTGTCAGTCTCAGGGAGGCCTGTCAGCCCCGGGCAAGCACATTTATCCGGAAGGAAGTGAACCTTGGCTGCGGGCTGCCCCAGCCCCACCTGGGCTAATGAGTTATCCAAGTGAAAGTGTCTGCGCACCTGGGCACCAGGAAACCGCACACCCAGGCACCCTCCCTCCCGCTTCTCAGGACACAGCTCTCCCCATTAAGGTGCCGTCTCTCAGGCTCCCCTGGAGCGTGGCCCACACCTGTGGGGGAAGAGGAGGGGCCTCAGGTAGAAATTCCTGCTAGTGAAGTTCTCCTGCTGGAAACACACCCTTCACTTTCTAGCTAACACCTCACATTCTTTCCTTCTGACCTGATCCCTCTACTTTTAACCTACTTCCTGAAGCTGAAAGAGACATGAAGATAGAAGCAAAGTGTCACGTGGTAGGGAAAAAAGTTTACGGCACGCCTAATTTTTCGGGCAAGCCTATAGCAAGGAAAATCATTAGCAGATTCATGTATTAGGACCAGATTATGATCTTAGAGTCAACTCTATTCTTTATCTCATGTGAATAAAGGTTTTATGCCTTTTTTCAGGCATTGCTTCCCATCAACATGTGGCAAAATATTTCCGCTGCCCTAGATGCGTTTACTTTTGACATCATTTGTATTTCAGGGCAAGAGCCCAGATCAGATATGAGTTTTTATTGGATAATCATACTTCACACGAGAATCTTGGAGGCCCTGTTCTTCCTTGCTAAGGTTCTCACTTGAGGGCCTTTTTCTTTTTTTTTCCCACTCCATGTGGCACGTGGGATCTTAGTTCCCTGACCAGGGATCGAGCCCGAGCCCCCTGCAGTGGAAGTGTGGAGTCTTAACCACTGGACCGCCAGGGAAGTCTCAACCACTGGACCACCAGGGAAGTCTCGAGGGCCTTTTTCTGCAATCAATCCACTCAGCAAACATTGGCGGAGCTCAGGTGAGGTGGAGGCCAAGGGGACAAAAGTGAATAAGCCACGGGTGCTGCTGCACGGGGCTCACAGGCCAGCATGCGACGGACCTGTAAGAAGTAGTGATGGTAATTCATTACAACACGGTCTCAGTCACCCCCTGTCAGCTTGCCCTATTAGCACAGAGTCCTCTAAGGGGCATTCTCACCTGATTTTGCCCTCTCTGTGGCATCATAATCTGACCTGCAATGTTTGGATCAGTGTTCCAACCAATAGCAATAAAAACCAATCATAGTCTCTAAAGGGGAATTTTAACTCAGGTTGGTTGAGAATGATTTGACCCAAGCTCCGTAATGAGAACTCAATACAATGAATAATGAAGGTTATTTGGGTAGCGGGGTCTTCTGTTCTCCTCACTAAGGAATCATGAGAACCTTTATCCAGTGTGGCTAAGAGACTCCCCGGGAGTCTGGACACTCCTCTGTGTGTCCATGTCACACTTGCCCAAGATGAACCAATCTGGACTAAGTCTTGGCCTTTGATACCAGGTGGACTTTGCCTTCTCCTGTCCCCCTTCCCAGTGGGTGACACCCTCACTGGATCACCCAAGTTAGGAAATGGGGTTGTTCTCCACTCCTCCCTCAAACTCACTCACCTTCCACATCAGTATGTTCTATCTCCTTAATTAAATCTCCGACCTCCTCCATGCTGCCCCTGCCATCCCCACTGTTTAGGCCCCAGTCACCTCTTGGCTGGACAACTGTAAGTCAAGTATTATAAGCTAACCAAACTCTGTCCCCAAACTCCACTCTTACCCGTCATTGTCACCACATCCCATCAGCCACACTCCCCTCTGCAGCCAGAATGGTCTTTCAGCTGCACAAGACTGATGGTGTCAACCTCCTCCTCAGAACTCCAGTGGCCTCCCAGTTTCCCTGGGAAAACTCTACACTCCATCATCTGTCCTGTTTTGACACCTGCTTCCTTTCATGCCCAGACACAAACTTCTTTTCCTTGAATAATCCAAGCTCTCTTGGCTCCAGTTCATTGCATAGGTTTCTCTCTTGATGAAATAATTTTCTCCATCTTTTTGCCTGACTGTCTTCTCACTGTTTAGAATTCTGTGTGGATGGCTCTTTTCCAAGAAGGTTTCCATGTCCCCTTGCTGGTCAGGAACCTGTCCCAAGAGCTCCCACAGGGCACTGTGTACATCCATCATCCTCATTTCCCCTGCAGGGTAACTTTGCATCTGTCCCTGTGGTAGGCAGACCTGTGAGACGGCCTACAGGATCCCTTCCTCCTGGTATCAATGCCCTTTTGTGATACTCTCCTCTTGGGTGTGGGGTGGACCTAGAGACCCACTTCTTATGAATAGAATACAGCAAAAATGAAGGAATGTCACTTCCATGATTAGGTTACTGGAGGAAGGGGCCATGAGCCAAGGAATGCGGGCAGCTTCTAGCAGCTGGAAAAAGCAAGTGCACAGATTCTCCCCTACAGCCTCCAGGAAGGAACACAGCCCTGCTGACACCCTGATCTTAGCTCAGTGAGCCCCGTGTTGGATTTCTAACCTACAGAACCATAAGACAGTAAATGTGTGTTGTTGTTGTTTTTTGTTTTTTGTTTTTTAAATTTTTTTATTTATTATTTATTTATTATTTTTATTTTTGGCTGTGTTGGGTCTTCGTTTCTGTGTGAGGGCTTTCTCCAGTTGCGGCGAGTGGGGGCCACTCTTCATCGGGGTGCGCGGGCCTCTCACTATCGCGGCCTCTCTTGTTGCGGAGCAGAGGCTCCAGACGCTCAGGCTCAGTAGTTGTGGCTCATGGACCCAGTTGCTCCGCGGCATGTGGGATCTTCCCAGACCAGAGCTCGAACCCGTGTCCCCTGCATTGGCAGGCAGATTCTCAACCACTGCGCCACCCGGGAAGCCCGTGTGTGTTGTTTTAAGCCATCAAGTTTATGGAAATTGTCTACAACAACAACAGGAAATGAATACACCTAATGACCTGGTCCTGGAAACTACATGGATTGTTTTATTTAATTTCTTGGCACCCCTAAGGTAGATACTATTCACTCACGTATTTCAGATAAGGACATTCCATCTTGCCCACAGTCTCATGGCAGGTAAGTGGCCAGAGCCAGGATTTGAATCTGATCCACTTAGAGAAGTGAAGGAGTGAAGAAGCTGTGGGGTGCAGAGAATGGGGGTGCAGGTATGGCAAGAAATTGAAGGAGTTGTTTTTTTAAAATAAATAAATTTATTTATTTATTTATTTTATTTTTGGCTGTTTTGGGTCTTCGTTGCTGCGCACGGGCTTTTCTCTAGTTGCGGCGAGCAGGGGCTACTCTTTGTTGCAGTGCGTGGGCTTCTCATTGCAGTGTCTTCTCTTGTTGCAGAGCACGGGCTCTAGGCGTGCGGGCTTCAGTAGTTGTGGCTCGCGGGCTCCAGAGCACAGGCTCAGTAGTTGTGGCGCAGGGGCTTTGTTGCTCCGTGGCATGTGGGATCTTCCCGGACCGGGACTCGAACCCATGTCCCCTGCATTGGCCGGCGGATTCTTAACCACTGTTCCATCAGGGAAGTCCCCGAAGGAGTTTCTGAAAGCCTTCTTTTTGTCTGAGAAATAAGATGATGCAAATTCTGCTAAAATGACTTGGAAATAGTGGGTTGAGAGCTTGAGGAAAAGGTAAAGTTTGAGCTAAAATGTTTCTTTGATTCTAAGATGACACGAATTAGAAGAAATGCCATCAATCTAATAGCAAGTTATTGCCGGGGAGCACTGTCATATTAAAAATTTACACAGAGGTTATAAGACACATCTTAATTAAGGTTCTTTAAAATATTTTTTAAGAGTGAGTCTTAGAATGAAGGAAATGATGCACTTGTTTTAGGCGGTCAGAGGGGAGCTGACTAGGGTCACAGGGGAGGGCTGTATGTTTGCTTGGAGTCCACAAGGATGGGCCCCATGGGTTGGAGTGCTTAGAGTACCACTGTGTGCCAACTCCCTTGCTGGGCACCAGGATATAAAGACGATACAACATGGAATTCACTGTTAAACAAAGGACAGGCAGTGAAGGTCCAGAAGAGGTGATTAATTCAGAATGGAGGAATCCTCACTTGTGAGTCAGTTAGTCTTGGAGATTTCATGGGAGCTCAACAAGCTGAGAACAGGAACATTCCAGAAAGAAGGAACAGGCTGAGTAAGGCAACAGGCATTGGGAACTGCAGAGAGCTGGGTTGGCTGAGATGTCAGGGATGAGGTGGGAGCGTCGGTTGATGATTTTGATCTATGAAATCATAGACGGTTTTGCAGAGGCATGCAGACAATTGTGGCCTTCTGCTCTGAGGAGCCAAAGCACGATATTAGGCAAGGGAATAAAATGATCAGATTTGCTTTTTGGACGCCACACAGTCGAGGCTCTGCCTCCACCCAGGAGCGAGACTGCACTCTGCCTGAAGCCCGTCTGAGTGGGGCTCCCTTGGGAGACTGTGGACCCAGCTGCTCCCGGCTTCCTCATCAGGGCGGGCTGGAAGGGTGTCAGCTGGGAGCAGCCAGGCCAGTTCAGAGGCTACCACATTAATTCGGGCCAAAGGAAAGAAGCAAGTCTTGGGTGGGGAGGGGGTTGGGGGGTGGGGTGCGGGGGAGTTTTCAATTTGCAAGTCATTGAGGAGAAAACATCCCAGGAGCAAGATGGCTGGTTGGAGGAGGGGCTCAAGGAAGGGGAAGCTGGGACGAAGTGAGAGAGTGGCATGGACATATGTACACTACCAAACATAAAATAGATAGCTAGTGGGAAGCAGCCGCATAGCACAGGGAGATCAGCTCCACGCTTTGTGACCACCTAGAGGGGTGGGAGGGAGATGCAAGAGGGAGGGGATATGGGGATATTTGCATACGTATAGCTGATTCACTTTGTTATAAAGCATGAACTAACACACCATTGTAAAGCAATTATTATACTCCAATAAAGATGTTAAAAAAAAAAAGATCTCCCCTTTCCTGACTCTGGGTAGTGGTGGGAGGGACTGGGATGCTGTCCCCATGGAAACACACAGGAGCATTTTTGGAAAAGAAGGGGGTCAGGTCAATCAGGGTCCTATGAAACAGTCAGGATGCCACGAAGCAGGCACCGGGCTAGACGGCTCAGCTTCCTGCCCAGAACCCAGGACCTGTCTGGAGAGGAGGAAGTGGGAGTCGGACCAGCAGGGTTCCACCCGCAGCCCACCATCCCCAGCTGTGCCACAGCTCTGGGCCTCATGCTCATCATCTCTGAAATGGGCTTAACACTAAGACCTACTGCCCAGGGTGGTGCTGAGGATTAAAGGATCACACACGGGGGGAGCTTTCAGTGCCCAGCCTGGCACAAGCTGGTGCCCGGTGAACAGCAGCTGGGGTTATTTCTGTAGGCAACTAATAGATATTGGATGAGACCAGGACTGAATAAACATAACTAAAACCAACAGGAAGAGCTGATGAGACACAAAAGAAAAATACTGTATAATTTCACTTATATAAGGTACCTGGAGTTGTCAAATTCATAGAGATCGAAAGTGGAATGGTAGTTGCCTGGGGCTGGGGGGAAGCGGGGAATGTGGAGTTATTGTTTAATGGATGTAGAATTTCCCTTTGGGAAGATAAAAATGTTCTGGAGATGCAACACTCTTTGACATAAATTGTAGCAATATTTTTTTGGATCCTTCTCCTAAAACAAAGGAAATAAAAGTGAAAAAAAAACAAATGGAGGACTTCTCTGGTGGTCCAGTGGCTAAGACTCCACACTCCCAATGCAGGGGGCCCAGGGTTGATCCCTGGTAAGGGAACTAGATCTCCCATGCCGCAACTAAGAGTTCACATGTCACAACTGAAGATCTTGCATGCCGCAATGAAGATCCTGCACGCTGCAATGAAGATCCTGCGTGCCACAACTAAGACCCAGCACAGCCAAATAAATAAATATTAAAAAAAAAAAAAAAGAATGGGACCTAATTAAGCTTAAAAGCTTTTGCATTACAGAGGAAACCATCAACAAATTAAGAAGACAACCTACTGAGTGGGAGAAAATATTTGCAAATGATATGACTAACAAGGGGTTAATATCCAAAATATATAAATAGCTCATACAACTCAACATCAGAAAACCAAACAACCCAATTTAAAAATGGACAGAAGAACTGAATACACATTTTCCCAAAGAGGAAATGCAGATGGCCAACAAGCACATGAAAAGATCCTCAACATCACTAATTATCAGGGAAATGCTAATCAAAACCTCAATGAGATATCACCTCACACCTGTCAGAATGGCTATCGTCAAAAAGAGCACAAATAACAAATGTTGGTGAAGACACAGAGAAAAGGGAACCTTCATACACTGTTGGTAGGGATGTACATTGGTGCAGCCACTGTGGAAAATAGTATGGAGGTTCCTCAAAAAACTAAAAATAGAACTACCATATGACCCAGCAATTCCACTCTGCGTATATACCTGAAAAAAACAAAAACATTAATTTGAAAAGGTACATGCACCCCAATGTTCATAACAGCGTTATTTGCAACTGCCAAGATATGGAAGCAACTCAAGTGTCCATCAACAGATGAATGGGTAAAGTAGATGTGTGTATATATATATATATATATATATATATATATACACACACACACACATATATATGTATATATATACATTTATATATACATATATATATAATGTGTGTGTATACACACACACACACACACACACACACAATGGAATACTACTCAGCCATAAAAAAGAACAAAATTTTTCCATTTACAGCAACATGGATGGACTTGGAGGGCATCATGCTAAGTGAAATAAGTCAGAGAAAGACAAATACTATGTGATATCACTTATGTGTGGAATCTAAAAAATACTACTAGTGAATATAACAAAAAAGAAGCAAACTGACAGAGAAAACAAACTAGTGGTTACCAGTAGGGAGAGGGAAGCAGGGAGGGGCAACATAGGGGTAGGGGATTAAGAGGCACAAATAATTACGTATAAAATACGCTACAAGACATATTGTACAACACAGAGAATATAATCAATATTTTATAATAACTGTAAATGGAGTACAACCTTTAAAAATTGTGAATCACTGTATTGTATGCCTGTAACTTATATAATATTATACATCAACTATACCTCAGTTTTAAAAAATGTTCTGAATCAGTATCTTGTAACAACCTATAATTGTAAAGAATCTGAAAAAGAATATATATATATATATATATATATATATATAAAACTGAAATCACTTTGCTGTATACCTGAGACTAACACAACATTGTAAATCAACTATACATCAATTTTTTAAAATGTTCTGGAGATGGCTGGTAGCGATGGTGATGCAACAATGTGAATGTTCTTAATGCCACAAAACTGTACACTTAAAACAGTTAAAATTGTAAATTTTGTATTATGTCTATTTTATCACAGTAAAAATCAGTTAAAAATGCAAGGGGCTTCCCTGGTGGCGCGGTGGTTGAGAGTCTGCCTGCCAATGCAGGGGACACGGGTTCGAGCCCTGGTCTGGGAAGATCCCACATGCCGCAGAGCAACTGGGCCCGTGCGCCACAATTGCTGAGCCTGCGCGTCTGGAGCCTGTGCTCCGCAACAAGAGAGGCCGCGGTAATGAGGCCCGCGCACCGCGATGAGGAGTGACCCCCACTTGCCACAACTGAAGAGAGCCCTCGCACAGAAACGAAGACCCAACACAGCCATAAATAAATAAACAAATAAAAATTAAAAAAAAAAAAAATGCAAAAAAAAAAAAGAATAAACAAGACAGCACTGGGAAAACGAATGGGACGAGAACAGAAGAGATGAGAAGAGATGATTGAGATAAAGGTGCTTTAAAAACACTTTATCTGTGCAGATAAAATTTATAGTGAAGAATGTGACCTGGTTCTTAGACTTGATAGTCATTTCAAACACCTCTGGGTTCCCCGGCTTCACACACCTGGGGTTTATCACACTGGGAGCTAATCATTCACACAGCTCTGGGCCGACACTCTGTTAAGTGTGTCAGCAACTCCAAGGCTCCTAAGAACAGAGCTGGGGCACCCCCTTTCCTCCAGACACCACTGCACCATGTGACACAGCTGGGGTGTGTGGGGGGAAAAGAGGTGGGTGACATTGGTGGGGTTGCCAAGGTAGAGCCATCTTTTAGGTCTAAAGAAAATCTGAAGGAAAAAAAAAACCCACACCAGATCATTTCTGCAGCTATGACCAAAACCTGGGGAGCCAGGTCAGGGAATGGTGAAAGGGTGTCACTAAATTCCCGACCCAGGAAGCCAGGCCCCAGCCTGGACATGGCAGCTTGGCAACTCCACATGCTTCTCACCAGGGCCCACAGGGAAGGGAGGCCAAGACCCCAGCACCAGCCCTGCCTCCTGCCCTGGAGGCCCCACTGCGATCTTTCCCAGACTCTGAATTGGATCCTCCCTTTGGCCTCCCATCAATGGGGCCTCAGACCAGTCCCAGCAGAAGCACATATGGCTCCAGTCTCCTCGTGTCAGAAAAGTCCCAACCCCATCATTCCCCCTCCTCGGCCTCCCTCCTGTTCTCCACTCCTGCGCTAAGCCAATGTGACTACGTGCACTGCTGCAAAAAAAAAGATGTTCCAGGCCACGCTGGCAGCCCTGATGCCAGTCATGGAAAGGACAAAGAGGGAGAAGAGACAGGGTGTGGGCCTGGCCCCAGCCACACCCCAGGACATCAGCTGGAGGGCTGCACATGCCCTCCCCACAGGAGAACACACCAAAACATAACACAGCCCTGTACCTTTGCAAATGGCCAGAGCCTGCAGCCAAACATGACAGAGCCTTCCCAGCTCCCCGGCAGATGGAGGCATCAGCCAAGCTTGCCAAGCTTGAGTTCTGTCAAAAAGACTCTGGAGGGAGCCTATTGAACCACAGACTGTGCTCTCAGCTCAAGAGCAGAGCCAAAACAGGCTGTTGTATCCATCCAAGGAGCAATGGAGTAGAGAAAGTGGAGGATCTAAGGGGCTCTGTCCTCAGGGCAGCCCCAGATGTGCCTCTCAGAAGCAGTGGGCCTTGAGGACTTGATGACTTGTCTGAACCTCGTTTGCCATATCTGCAAAATGAGGCTAATAAAACCCCACAGGCTGACTGTGTTAAAAGAGAAAATAAACACGTGCTCCCTGATCTTAGTTATGATTATGCCAATGATTACCCAGTTGCTTGGTTAATCAACACGAGTTTATTGATCACCTACTATACGCCAAGGACATTCTACACATTGCCTCATCTTATCTTCCCAACAGCCCTAAGAGGAAGGTATTGTTATTCCCGTTTTACGGACAAGGAAATGGAGGCTGGGCAGGGAGGTTAATCATTTGCTCAGGGTTACATTGCCAGTAAGTGACAATTCTTGCAGACGTGCGGCCTCCAAGGCCCATGGTCTTTGCACTGTAGGACTCTAACCCAGCTCTCCAGGGCAGAAAACACGCACAAGAGACAGGACACGCGTGGGTGGAACAATTAGGGTAAGGTGTAGACTCAGGCTGAAGGAGTTCAGCCTCCAGGGAGAGACAGGTGAGCAGACAACAGAAACCAGGGCCCAGTGTCCGGTGAGCCTGGAGCCCCCTAGGGCCAAGGTGACGGCTGGGTGAGAGAGAGCAGCTGCGAAAGGGGTCCTCTTGGAGAGGGGGGGTGAAGGGGGCTGGGTAGGTGCAATGGTTTACAGAGGCCCAGGGGGCAAGTCTCTGAGAATGTTCTCCTTCTAGAAGCTGTGACAGCCCCTCTCTTCACCCAAAACTCAGGGCACAATTACAGATCAGCCAAGCTTGCCTTCATCTCCTGCAGCTTCCACATCTTCACCCTCTATCCCCTTGGGGGTTCCCTTCTATCTAAGCACTCAAGACTCCAAGGTTCCCTTGTCCTTCCACGGATTCTCAACCCCTCCTGAGCACTAGACTCTCCTGGGGGACCCTTAAAACCAGACGTGGACCCTCCTCTAGAAATTCCATTTCAGTTAGTCTGGAAGGGGTGAGGAAGGCCGACAATGGCCTGAGAGATGAAAGGACTTTTCTGGGTCACAAAGCCGCTAGCAGAGAGGCCTGGATTCCCCTAAGGCTTCCTAACTTGGAGCTCAGTTCCTCCCCATAGCAACCGCGTGCCTGTGGAGGACGGGCGCCCGAGCACTTGCCCATGCGTGTCTCCTAGTGTTGGGGTCCCAGGCTGGAGTTCCTTCCTCGGCCTCGCTCTGCCCCAGCCCACCCCCAGCGATGACCACTGCCGCTTCCCACTTGATGTCAGAAACACGTTCCTCGGCAAAGTCTGACCTTTGGACTTTGGACAGTGAAAAATACAGCTTTGACAGCCAGGCCATGTAGAACCCAAAATAAGTTTCCAAACTCCTGTTGACTACAAGGCCTGTAAGTAGACTTTGATGCCCTTCAGGTCAGCCCCTGGAGGCCCTTGGCCTTGGTTTCCATGTCTTGAATTGAGAATAAATACTAATACTATCTAACTCACAAGGCTTTTGCAAAGGTAACTGGAAATGATACCCACAAAGGATAATGCCTGACAGAGGAACTGGCATTCAGTCCTCCCACAAATGCTTGCTCAGAATCTGCTGCAGACTAGGCATTATCTGAGCATGAGGGGAGAACGTTGTGTCCCTAAGCTGCCCCTGTCTCAGGGCTCCCAGTAGAGGAGGGATTCAGGCAAGTAGAGAGGCAATTAGTACGCAGAGAGCCGTGTGCTCTGGGGACACAGAAGGGACACAAGTAACCCATCTGAGAACACACATCAAGAGGTTTCCATGAGTCAGGCTGAAGGGCAGGGCAGCCCTGAAGGAAAGGCGAGTACAAGGAAATCCAAGTAACTGCACATTACAGCTGAAACAGAAATCGTGCTTTGGTTTCCTAGGGCTGCCATAACAAACTACCATAAACATGGTGGATTAAAACGACAGAAATTTATCCTCTCACAGTTCTGCCAGCTATAAGTCCAAATCAAAGTATCATCAGAGCCAAACTTCCCGCTGAAGGCTCTAGGGGAGAATCCTTCCCTGCTTCTTCCTAGCTTCTGGGGGGTCCCAGCAATCCTTGATGTTTATAGCTACATGACTCCAATCTCTGCCTCTTCTCTCTGTGTCTCTTCTTCCCATGAGGACAATTATCATTGGATTTAGGGCCCACCTAACCCAGAATGAGCTCATCTCCATCTTTAATTACATCTGCAAAGAACCTAGCTCCAAATAAAGTCACACGCTGAGGTTTCCGGGGATGTGAATTTGGGGGTCATGATTCAACCCACCCCAGAGGGAAAGGGTGGAAGTGGAGAGAGATGAGATTCCCAGAGGTAGGCTGGGGACACACACAGACTTCATCCAGGGACACTGGTGACAGGTGGAGGCGTTTTAGAATGTAAGTTTTCGAAAGATATGCTGCCTGCGGGATGGAGGGCAGATAGAGAAGAACAAAGTCGGATGCTTTACAGTAATTCAGTGAGATGTACTTCTTGACAGTCGGTAGGTATTTGGGAGACAGAGCTGACAAGGTGTGGTGGTGATTTGGAAGCAGCGAGAAGGAAAGGAGCCACATTGTGTTCTCAGGTTTCTGAGTCAGGGAACTGAATGAGGGCACGTGGCAGGAGGAGCAAGGGAGGGAAGGAAGGAGATAGGAGACCCAAGCGGAGATGCTAAGGAGACCCTGGACTCGATGCAGGAGGTCAAGCTCAGGGGAGCTCTCAAGGCTGGAGAGTGAGCCCATGGAAGGACCTGGCACTGTGGGAAGAGAGTGATGTGTATGGGGAGAAACAGAGGCTCAGAACAGACCAGAGGAGCACCAACATTAAGGGCTCGGGCAGACGAAGAGCTCACGACAAAGACTAAGGAGGAGGGACGAGAGGTCAGGGGAGCGGGCAACGGGCAGTCACACAAAGAGACAGTGCCCAGCCCTTTCCCTGTCCCCCTCCTCGCCTCCCGTCCACTTCCCTTTCCAGTTTGCTACAGTGAAAGTACTTGACCTTTCTTGGGGTGATGGGAGGATAGCCTCACAGGGCAAACTGTACAGCTCCCTATTTATTGACTCAAGCATATTCTGTGCTTCTGTTACCTAATCACAGCCTGGACTGGGCAACCCTGGTTTCACTTCCATCACTTTCCTCCAGCCCCACACCCCTGGGTAATCCAGAGCCTTCCATCCAGTCATCTCTGGCAAAGAGCCCACACCCTCCATCTGCTGTCTCCAAAAGGCAGCTGTGAGACCCATGTGGGCTAATGTTGATCTCCTGAGATGGGGCTGGTCCGAATGGAGATGTGCAGTAAGTGTAAATTACATGTGGATTTCAAAGACTCACTCTGAAAATAAATGTAAAATATCCCAGGAATAATTTTATATTGATTACATGCTAAAATTACATTTTAATATATGTAATTATTAATTAAATTAATTAATTAAAATATGTTTTATTAAATATATTAATTAAATATATATTAAAATATATTATTAAGTTAATTAAATACAGATGTAGGTTAAATGCAGGTTAATTAAAATATATTATTTTAATTAAATTATATTAATTTAATTAAATGTATTAAATTAATATTAATTAAATTAACATATTTATGTTAAATTGAATTTAATATTAATTAAATTAAATGCAGGTTAATTAAAATATATTATTAAGATTAATGTCACCTGTTTCTTTGTATTTTTTTTAAACCTAAAATTACATATGTGACTTGCATTATATTTCTTTTGGGTAGTACTGCCCTAGAGACCGTTGATATCAAGACTTACCTGAAACACAGAACAGTTTTGCATTTCCCCAGGGTCCGGCTGGCACAGGTCACGGGAAGGGAGAATGGCATGCTGTATGTTGCACCTGGTTTTTCATGTTCTCATTTTATTTCTCATAACTCATGTGATTCCCTCTCTCTCCCCTAACTTTTTAAATGAGAAAACCAGAGGGCAAATTTAACTCATGTCTACTCAATTCATAAACCCAGAATTTGTCCAATACACAATGTTGTTAAGTCTAATGGTAGTAATAGTTTTTAAGGAACCCCCTTAGATAGTAATAATAATAATCCCTTTATGCACATAAAGTGTCTTATATCATTTACCTCATCCCATCTGCTCCAAAAGAAAACCTTAAGACTTCCAACATAAGATATTTTCATTTAAAAATTTTGTTTATACACGGCAGAAAATTAAAAGGTACAAAGAAATAGAAAAGTCAACTTCCCACCCACCCCTGACTTGCTCCCTCCTGCCACCCTCCACCCCTACCTCCTCCTCCACCCCTGCCAACAGCATGCTCTGTACATTGCCCTAGTGATGGTGATGCACAAACACAATCAAACATGCACGTGGATATATGGCCATTTTTCAAAAAACTCAAATAGCAGTAGATTGCACCCATATTCCACATGTTACTCTTTGTACTTAGCACCTTATCTTGGAGACCCTTCATATCAGTACATAAAGGTCTGCCTTTAACTGATATGTCATATTTAAATGAAAAGACTTTCATAAACTACAAAATACATTTAAATCAGGAAACTAAGTTCAAGGAAGGAGTCACTTGTTCTCCTTGACGACGACAGTGACAGATTGAGGCCAACTGATTCCAGTCCGAGCCTGCTTCCTCTCCTTGACCCTCCCCGTGCCCCCATCTGTGAAAGAGTAGAAACAATTCCTGGCCCACCTACTGTGAAGCTGACATGGAGACTGAAGGAGCTAATGAAACCTGGAAAGCACAATTCAAACTGTTACTGTAACTGTACTGTTACTGTCACTGTAATCTGAGTCACATCTTGGTAGAAATCTAAGCAACGTAGGGGAGGGCAAATGTATTTGGGCAGGAGGACTCTTCCACCCTTTGAATCACATCATCACTGGGCCCATAGTATTGGCCCTGACCCAGCACTGATCTAGCCCAAGGGGACAGATCCTGGCTGCCTCCTTAAAAAGGGTTGGAATGTTCTGAAGGGCTCAGATGTGACTGTCCAGCCCCTCATCTTGTGGGGAGTAGGTGGTAACAGGTTCTGGCCCCCAAGGACAGGCTTTCTCAGGAAGGAGACTTCACTCACAAGGCTGAGACATAAACACACACAGACACAGGCCCTGGAAATCTGGAGCAAGGTGGGTGGAAAACTGTCCTCAGCCCAGCAGTGGCTGGTTGTTTATGTACAGTAGGCCATGGGATGACATTTTCTGGGCCCAGGTTCGGCACGGGGAGCTGACTGCACCCACCAGCACAGCTCCAGCCCAGACATGGGAACAATGTGACTGACGGGAACCACAGCCAAATTAGGCTGGCCAAGGGGGCTGGCACGGCCCAAGCGAGTGAGCAACTGCTTAAAGGGATGCTGCCTCATTTCATCTGGTGGCCCTGCCCACCGCCTCGGTGTCTGGGGCTTGCTTCTCCTTGCTTGTTCCCAGCTCTCCCTTGTGAACCAGGGTCTTGGGGAAGAACAGGGGGGAGGGGGAGGAGACAAATCTCCAGGGAAGAAAAAGCAAACCCAGGCTTAGCCAGCATGTACCCCACATGTCTTCCCAGTTCCTCCAAGTTGGCCCCATGGTCCCCAGATGTGCAGGAAAAGTGTGCTTAAGCTGTGTGATCACAAAGATTGAGCTTCCCCAGGAAATTTCTAGAGCCCATTAGAAGGGCTCACAGAGCCTCCAGAAAACGTGCCTTCCCTTACCTTGATTCCTCATCTTGGCAAAGATTCACACCGTCTCCACCCAGAGAGGTGGAAGGCCAGTCCACTCATCCTGTTTATAGAAGAAGGGTGGGGAGAGCGAAAGGACAAGTTCCAGCCTCTCACAAGGCTTCTCACCAACCTGCCC
The DNA here is from genome assembly GCF_949987535.1 of Balaenoptera acutorostrata. Taxonomy (NCBI): domain Eukaryota; kingdom Metazoa; phylum Chordata; class Mammalia; order Artiodactyla; family Balaenopteridae; genus Balaenoptera; species Balaenoptera acutorostrata. Next base: position 25,073,814 of record NC_080076.1, read on the forward strand.
TGTAGGAGCAGTTACTCTCTGAGCTCAGTCGACCATCCACTCTTCCTAAAGTCAGCCGGTCAGTGTTCTACACAGTTGGTCCTAAGAAAGAAACAAGTATTCAAAGCTGGATGTTCAAAGCACATTGCCGACAGTCCTCCATTTAACAAAAGAATTAATTATGGAACTTCTTTGAAGAGACAACTTTCCTAGGGCGTATAAGGTACAATTTTTACTTAGCATCAATGTATTCACAATTTTTTTTGGTATAAACCTAAAAAGGCGCGTATGTTTGGATATAAATGTATTTGTGTTATTTTTCAATTCTCAGTATAAAAACTTGATTTAGGCAGGGCTGGTATCATTATTTCTACCTTTCAGGTGAGGAAAGGGAGACTCAGAGAGATTCTAAGCAAAAATGGGCGTTCCCACTGCTCCACAATGACCGGCTGAGGGTCATATTTCTCAGCCGGCCCAAATCCCACTGTTATACCTGCGCTGTTTACAGAAAGTGGAGTAGAGGGTACCAGGGACTGGGGAGGGGGTGGGGAAAATATTATTTAATTGGTGCAGAGTCTCTATTCTGGATGATGAAAATGTTCTGGAAATGGATAGTGGTGATGGTTGCATGACATTATGAATGTACTTAGTATATGCTGAATGTACACTTAAAAATGGTTAAAAGGGTACATTGTATATTAATTTTTTAACATGGAAAAAGAATTACCTAGCTGAAATTCTGAATCGTAGCAGGATTATGTTGGCTCACTTCCCCTTCTGCCCTTTCCTTCCACCTCCCACTTCCCCCATATAATATCGAGAACTAATCAAGAGAAAATAATTAAAATTGAAGTAACACTGAGAAATCACTTCTAACCCAGGAGATTGGCAAAAAATAAAGTATGATAATACTCTTTGCTAGTAAAGATGCAGAAGAAGGACACTCTCGCACACTGCCATTGAAAAGATAAACTGGGCAGACTGGAAAACAATCTAGCAATATATTATAAAAATATTTATTAAAATTAAAAATACACATACGTGGTACTGGAGACAGGGAAAATATACAGATCAATTGAAGAGAATAGAGTTTGAGGAGAAGGATATTTCCTAGACTAAAACCAGGGGTGGGGTGTGGTCCATGGGTCACAAGATCAATTGGAACTTGCAACCTGCTCACTAAAGGCGCCCCAAACTGAGAGACCCTCAGAAGGAATAGTGGTTTGGGGTATCCTGGGCTCTGGGATCACCATAGAAGCCCATGACCCAAAGGTGATCAGCAAGATGAAAAACTTGCAGAGCCCACACCTGGGGTAGGGGCTTCTCCCCTGTGATCAATATGGACCCATGGCAAGAGGGGCCTGGACACTTTACCCAGTCCAGCGGCAGATCAGGTAGGGACCAGAGAAAGATTTGGGTTGAATTTCCTGACATCCCAGTAGGATGGGGATGTGAAGTCACCATTAAGTTGTGTTTGGTCAGGGTTCCCCAGAAAAACATAACCAGTAGGAGGTAGATAGATAGATAGATAGATAGATAGATAGATAGAGATAGGTAGATAAAGATTTATTATAGGAATTGGCTCACACAATTGTGGAGGCCAAGAAGTCCTGGGATCTGCCGTCTATAAGCTGGAGAAATAAGAAAGCTGGTTGTGCAATTCAATTCAGATCTGAAGCCCAGAGAACCAGGAGTGTCTATTCAAGAAGAGAGAGTGAATTCATGTTTCCTCCACCTTTCCGTTCTATTCAATCCTTCAGTGGATTGGATGGGGCCACCCAAATTGGCGAGGGTGATCTTCTTTACTTGATCTATTGATTCAAATGCTAATCTCTTCCAGCACCACCTCACAGACACACCCAGAAATAATATTTTACCAGCTATCTGAGCATCCCTTAGCACAGTCAAGTTGACACATAAAATTCACCATCACAAACAGTTTTGCAGAAAATAAAGAACTATGCTATTACTTGCATACCTGAGTTGGTGAACTGAGAGTCTTCCCAGTTATATGAGATTTAGAGGTAGGTATTATGGATGAGGTGGGGTTCAATCTCACCTTGAGAACAACAGGTAGGGATTGGGGTGAGCAAAGGTGTGACAGCCCAGGTGAGCAGGGAGTGGGCGGCAGGGACAGTGAAGAAACGGGCTTCACTGGAGCATATGGTCCCAATTAGGGAGCAGAAAGAACCCACTTTTAGTGTCTGCCCTCCTCATTATCAAAACACATCTGTCACTGAACACCTCCACGTACAAGGTTCTGGGCTGTATGCTGTGAGGTACGGAAAGGTGAGAAATGCAGGATCAGCGCTTTCTGTGGGCTCATAAGTTAGCTTGATAATGTGCGTCCATGAAGAAAAACGCTCAGAAGGCGGAGTGCCCGATTCCTGACATACATCATCCGTGCACTTGTTTCCTCAGCTAAATCTTACTGTGTTTAATCCTCATACCGGGCTAAGCACTAGGGATGCAGAGATGAATGATACAATGCACCATCCCTGGGAGGTGCCTAGAAATCACTTCCGGCTGAGGAAATGTCTCCCAGAGCTGAACCTAGATGGGCTGGTAGGGTGTGATAGGTGTCTGAGGAGGAAGCGGATACACCTGTGGCAAGATCGGCACCTGAGACTGATGGCCTGTGGAACACCCAGGTGAGCGGGGGGCGGGGGCTGGGGGGTAGGGGAGGTGGGCAGAGAGCGGGTAAGTCTGAAAAGAAGATCCAAGTGAGGGCAGAGAGGCAGATGAGGCTGGACAGGACAGCTGGGCGCAGATGACAGAGTGTTCTGCACTCTGGACTTTGGACTGTGGGAACCCGGAGTTAGTGAGGATTTCTGATCTGCTGTGAGGCCCTACTGTGCCCACCAAGCTCCTGCCACCTCCAAAGTGAGTGGTAGATGGGGCTGAGCAGGGCTGGGGTTTTTTATAAATTTATTTATTTATTTATTTATTTTTGGCTGTGTTGGGTCTTTGTTTCTGTGCGAGGGCTTTCTCTAGTTGCAGAGAGCGGGGGCCACTCTTCATCGGTGCGCGGGCCTCTCATTGTCTTGTCGTGGCCTCTTGCTGCGGAGCACAGGCTCCAGACGCGCAGGCTCAGTAGTTGTGATGCACGGGCTTAGTTGCTCCGCGGCATGTGGGATCCTCCCAGACCAGGGCTCGAACCCATGTCCCCTGCATTGGCAGGCGGATTCTCAACCACTGCGCCACCAGGGAAGCCCAGGGCTGGGTTTTTTAACATGAGGAATGTGCCCAGCAAAGATCATCTGTGGCCCACTTAGCTAGTGCCCATCCCCGAGTAACTTCTCTCCTGGGGCGCCTGCCAGCCCCGGACGTTCCCCAGAACCCACGGGAGCCCTCAGCCTCTCCAGCCTGACCCGGAGGCCTGGAGGGCCCACGTGCTCTTGAGGAGCTGAGCTCCAGCCTTCCTTGTTCCTCCCACTCAGACAGCAGGGAGTCCCTGTCGCATCAACCTCTGTCCCCCATCGCCAGCTGAAAGGGGAGGGGGAGGAAGCCCTGAGGCTTACAGCAAAACCTCAGGGTGCCCCTGAGTCCCAGGAGTGCTCAGATGGAGTCTGGGCCAACCAAGCCTGCTGGGCCATCAACTTGGACGCAGGATACACAGAATGTACCTTCACCTCCTCTGGCAGGTAGGGGTGTGTGTGTGTGTGAGTGTGCACGCGTGAGTGCACGTGAGCGCACGCACATGAGTGCACGTGGGGCTCCCGGGCACAGGGTGTTGGGTAACCTACACCTAATGCCCCAGCCCAACACGCAGCCAAAGGATTGGGACAGGCTTTGCCTTTGAGGATGCCGACAAGCGAATCTCCTTGTGAGAAGTTCATTGTCCCCGCGAACCCTGACGTCACAAACCCATTGCACCATGTCCTCCCTCTTCTCACGGATAGTTGTGTCCAGCGGAAAGCAAGCACCAAGGAACCCTCAACTTTAAGCTGTGTGCCTAAGTTTTCACCAACACCTAGGGATGCAATAAGTGTGTGCTGATTTGATGGTAAAGGGGTCACAGAAAGACCAACCCCATGGGGTTTTAGCATATGGAAGTGAAGAGGGCTTTTCTATCCCTTTCCTTTAGGGTGGTGGGGATGGAGACAGAGGTGATGGGATTGATGGGGAAGGAGAGAAGCTACGGATTTGCTACAGCAGAATCTCTGGGGCATTAGTAATCATGCATTAATATTTCCTAAAGCTCCCCAGATGAAGAAAAAGATTGAGAACCAACTGCCCCAAGGAGAGAGGTATGAAGAGGAACCTTCTTTCAGGTTGAATCGTGTGCCCAGAATAAATCAGTCCACCACTGCTGTAGAATCCACCTGCTGGGCCCTCACTGTGACCCAGATTCTTGCCTCATTCCATCAGCCCCTTTCCACGTCTCCCCCACCCCCACCCCCAGCCTTATTCCAGTTCAGCCCCTTTAATATCCCTGCTACCCATTGACTGCCATTCCCTTAGGACTTCCTTCCAGCCCCAGTTAAGAAAGACATATGATCACCAGCTTCCAGACCCCACCGTTTCCATTCTGCACACTCCAGGACCCTCTCCCAGACTGGAAGAAGTAAGAAGAGTTTGGGGTCTTTTCTCCCCCCAAGCAAGTGGGCATCCAGATATGGGCAAAATCAGAGCGTACTCAGCATGCAACCTCCGGGTGTTGGGGTGAACGTGCAGGCCAGGCTGCAGCCCTTCCAGGGTGCCTGGCACTTGGAATCTTTAAATGCAAATTTCCCTTGTGGCAGCCCTGGCCTCTTCTGCAGGGGTGGCAGCTGCCCTGGGAGGAAAGACGAGATTTAAATTGGTAATCAAGCACTGTACCAAACCAGACTTTGACCTTGTTCAGAATTCCACTGGCCCGTGTTCCCTGACCCGCCACCACCCTTTCTGCCCAATTGTTCCCTTGAGTAGCTGCCTGCTATCTAAGGCAGTAAGGCAGGCTGTCACCAGCTGCTGCTTCCCTGGCTGCCTTCCACCTGGCTGGATCGGAAGGCCTTGGAAATCAAAGAGCTTTGCCTTTCCAGCCACTGTGCTACCTCTGCTCCTGGAGTGAGACAAGAGTGGTCTGGATGAGGTCTCTGGTCCTGGCTGTGCCTGCTGGTAGGGCATGGGAGAGGTGAAGGCAGCCCTGGCAAGCTTCTTTTATGCACTCTTGGTTACCAAAGCGATTCCCAGACAAGGCCTGGAATAGCCAGTGTGGGCCCACACGCCTGCTATGTTCACAGAAGCAGCATGGATCCAACATCCATCCTCTCCAGCTCCTTCCACTGCCCCAGAGCACCCTGTGCTTGCTGCAAAACACCACGTGTTTGCTCATTTCTTCTGCCGAGAAGGTCTTCCACATTCTCTTCTACATGTCTGAATTCTGCCCTTCCTTCCATGGCCTGGGGAGCCACTCTCCACCGTAGAGTGCCTACTCACTCCCCTGCAACCCCACCATGCTTTTTCTCTGACCTCCTCAATTCATGACTCAAACCAAATATCTGGGGCATTTAGTCACTTGCTGATTTACTGTGTTGTCTCATTGTTTCAAGTGTTATCTCCCCAACAAGATGGTAGGCTCCCAGGGACTATGCATTACCTAGAATTGGCACTTAGTAGGTCTACTGGGAATCAGTGACTGTGAAAGGACAAATGAATGAATATAGGCATTGCTTTATTCAGAGCTCTGTTTTCTTTACACACCTAGAATTCTTCCCAACAAGAGAGCTTTTCTTTCCATTGGCTGTTGTCACAACGAAGCTGCTGATGGAAACTTTGCTTCCCATGCCTCCCAGAGCACAGGGAAACCAGGAATGTTTCACCAGGAGGAGTCAATTGCCGGAACAGTTGGATTTCCACCAGCGTGCAGGGCACTAGTGACTTCTGGGAGCAGATGTCCTGCCCTCTTTGATCTAATTGGGATGCTAGAATGTGCCCACACGAAGCTTTGTTTGTGTTAATGCACACAGTATGTAAGGGCTAAGAATGACCGGGTGCAGAAAGCACCCAGTCTAGGCTGTCCTAATCAGAGAGCATGTGAAGGTGGCAGAAAATAGGGCCATTGAATGGAGGCAGGGGGGAGGCTGGGTGTCCAAGGGAGACGTGAAAGAGTGCCCCTACTCCCTCTTCCCCGGCCAGACTCCATCTGTCCGTGTCTGCTCCCCCACCCAGGTGAGCAAGAGCCAAAGATGGCGCCAGGACAAGGGACAAGATTGGGAGTGGGGTGGAGGATGGGTAGTTAACTCAGGGGGTTCATCTGAGAGGCAACACCTTGGGAACGCAAGGCAGCTCCCACACATGCGCTATCCATCCGAAGAGGACGAATAGAGGGAGGCTCAAAAAGCCAGCAGAAGACCAGACAGGCAAGAAAGAAGATCTAGAAAGACAGGTGAAGTGTGAGATGTCACATCTTTGTACACAGAGGGCCCAAGGGTTGGGGTAGCGGGTCGTTGATGAGCTCTGTCCATGGGGCTTCCACCTACTGTCTCAGGAGGAAGTCAGGAGCCGGGGGCCAAGCATTGAGCAGCCTATGTGTGGCCCCTGTGTGTCATCGTGCTCCTGTGTCCTTCGCTGTGGTTAGGGCAGAGAGACCCTCTGACAAAAAGACATAGCGTGCTTGTCTTCTGGGCAGAGGAGAGGCTCAGAGACAAGAACATGAGTGAAGGGGAGGTGGCAGCATCCGACCTACAGGCAAGCGGACCGAGTGTGGTGGGGTGAGCCTGGGTGTCGAGGAGACATTCTGGGGCTCCCCAAGGAGCAGAAATGCCCACACGAGGTTTCCCAGCAGCGCCCTCCCCCAGGCCCTTCCCCTCTGGCCTCGGGCCTCTTGCCCGCCTGTGCATGCAGTCCCATCACCGATGACAGTGAGCAGAGTTTGCCAATTCCATTCCTTTTATTACTCATGCCTTTCCCAGGGAAAGGAACAGCCTCGAAGGAGAAGGCAGTTGCCATGGACTGGCACTTGCTGACACACCTCTCAGCTAACTCGGCCCCTTTCTTTCAAGAGGAATTTTACACAGCCCATTTTATGGGTACCTACTGACATCAAAACTGTTAGTCACGGGGCAGGCATCCAGGTTAGAGAACGCCCCACTCCTGGGGCGTATTTCCTCCTTCTGCTCCACAATGTCCCCCAGGACCACGGGAGGAAAGGCAGGCAAAAAAGGAGAAGATTTCAAACGCCCAGGTGTGTGTGCAGGGGAACTTTCTCTCCCACTCTAACCAGAGGCATAGAATTTAACAAATCCTCAGAACCGGGGAGGCAGGGGTGTGTGAGAATGTCTTTCATTGTGGGGAGGGTGGGTCAAACACCTAGAGCGTCTGATAACCACATGCTCTTGAGAGCATGCCCACACACATGGTGTACTGCTGAGGCCCAGAAACAGAGGGAAGAGAAAGGGTGCCAATCTGGAAGCCAGGGCTCCATCCCCAGTCACTCCACACTGGTTAGGACTGTGGTTCCCATACCTGGATGGATGGCAGAATCACCTGGCAAGCTCAGTGAACGTGCAGATTCTTGGGGCCCCACTGCAGTCCCGCCAAGTCAGAACCACGTCGGGTGGGGAAATTGGGGTATGCGTGTGTTCAACAAGCTCCCCTGGGATTCTCATACCACATCCCCCTTCCTGAGTTTAGAGTTGCCGGATCCACATGGGGTTCCTTGCAAATTGGTGCTGCTCTTGTTCAAGGCCACAGGCAGACCTCCAAAGACAGACCCCGGACCCAGCACGTGGAATGGGAGAGCCAGATCTACTCCCAGAGAAGCACCCTGCAGCCTGAGTACCCTGCTGGCACTCTCAGCCACTGCAGGTGATCACCTGGGAGGCACTGATTTCCGTTATCCCATAGGACCTCTTTTGTAGCATTTTGTTGTTTGTTTTCACAAAATCAGCTATTACAGATATTTGATGATGGATTTGAATGCTGTTCTTCTCCCTGTTTAACATGTTTGCCAACCAACGTTACCTGCCAAAGGTAATGTGGAAACCCATCACCCACTGTCTTGTTCAAGATGAGCTCAGGGTCACTAAACCATTATCCTATTTTCTTTGGAGCTTCCGTTTGCCTGAACAACAGGCTGCAAAGTGATTTGGAAAATCAAGGTTAGACCCATACCCCTGGGCAAAATGCCTGAGAAGAAAAGACAGTTTCTTATCTTTTTTTTTTTACCTACTTTTTTTTTCCGACCTAAGGTATATATAAGGTCACAGAAAAAAGAGCATTGATTCCACGTGGCTGGAGCTGAACCCTTGCAATTTAACAATGACGTCTCGCTCACTCATGAGTTTTCCTGGGTCTGAGTCACACACAGTGAGGCTTTTCAGCAGAGCAAGAAAATTCCTGAAATGAATGAGTTACATTCTGGCCCGGGAGGCAATACCACAGAAGCACTCACTCTCTCCCACACAATGGGCCTGAGAGCTGATGGAAATTTGTAGGAAAGGTTGTGAAATTGGGGATTACAGAAACAAAGTCTAAGGCAGTGGAAGGAATTCTACTGGCAGACTGCCTTTGAACTTGAACTCTTCCTTGTGTTACCAGCCTGCTGGCCTGCCCTGCAGGTTTTGGACTCGCCAGTCTCTGCGATCACATGAGCCAACCCCTTAAAATAAATCTCTCTTTATATGTGCACATCCTATTGACAAATGCACAGTCCAAGAGACAAGAACACCCACACACACCCACAACCAGCCCAGCAGGGAGATCTTTAGTCCCTACAATGGGCCAGACTGTTACAATAACAAAATCAACACTGACGTAGACTGCAGTTTCTACGTGGCTTCTGTCAAGGACACAAAGGTGTATATGGGACAGAGTCCCTGTCCTCCAGTGACTTTCCAACTCGTCACCAAGTTAAAGAACCTCAACACTGAAAGGGGCCCCAGTAAACCTCACCTAGTCCAACCCCTCTGTTTTATGGACAGGGAAACTGAGGTTCTGAGAGGGGACAGGACCTGGCCCAGGCAGCACAGCCTGACGGTGGAAAAGTCGGGACGAGATCCCAAGGGAAACATTCCAGACAAGAAGAGCGTGAGTATGAATGATTGTGTGTGCGTGTGACACACACACTGAAGAAGGTGGGAAGGTGTGCAGCTGGAGCAGGGTAATTATGGGCTGCAGACAAGGTGGAAATGGGGGAAGGTGACCGTGGAGAGTGTCAGACACCTGTGTGTGAAGTTTAGAATGGGTCCACTGGATTGGAGAAGCTTCCAAACACTTTGGGTGTGGGGAGTGACATGATGAAAGAGTTCTTACAAGAGTGCTGCTGTTACAGGAATATTGTAAAAGAGAAAAAGGTTGAAGAAAACCTTCTTCTTTTTTTTTTTTTTTTTGCGGCACCACCCGTCTTGTGGGATCTTAGTTCTCTGACCAGGAATTGAACCTGTGTCCCCCGCAGTGGAAGCACAGAGTCCTAACAACTGGACCGCCAGGGAATTCCCGAAGAAAACCTCCTTAAAGCCAAACCTTATGACAGATATCTGTCTCTTGAGAGATTAGGAGGCCCGATACAGGTTAGAACTGGAGTAGAAGAATTACCCAGTTAGAAGAATGTCAAGGGAAAAGCAGAAGGAGACAGAATGAACTAGAAGGGACTTCCCTGGTGATGCAGTGGTTAAGAATCCACCTGCTAATGCAGGGGACACGGGTTCGATCCCTGGTCCGGGAAGATCCCACATGCTGTGGAGCAGCTAAGCCCGTGCACCACAACTACTGAGCCTGCACTCTAGAGCCCACGAGCCACAACTACTGAACCCACGTGCCACAACTACTGATGCCCACATGCCTAGAGCCCGTGCTCCACAACAAGAGAAGCCACCGCAATGAGAAGCCCACGCACCGCAACGAAGAGTAGCCCCCACTCGCTGCAACTAGAGAAAGCCCGTGCGCAGCAATGAAGACCCAACACAGCCAAAAATAAAAATAAAATTTAAATATAAAAATTTAAAAAATTTTTAAAATAAAAATTAAATAAATAAAATTAAAAAAAAGAATGAACCAGAAGAGTAGAGATCATGAGCCAATCTTCCAAGGAGCTATCCTGGCTGTTCAAAACCAAGAACAGCAGGGAGACGTTGGGCTTTTTGCTCAGAACCTGTGAGGAGGTACAAGAACCTCTCCACCAAAAGCTGGACGGTCGAGCCCCACCAAAGGCTCATGCACACCCTTGGCCTCTGGTCTCCCCACCGGAGATGAGGAGGGCTGGCTCGTATCATCTTTGGAGCCTCCCTGCTGTCTCTTCCTCCCATAATGGGCCCCCCACCCTCCCAGGCCTCCAGGGTCTGTTTGCCTGAAGCTGAGTCCCTGGGAGATGGTGGGCATCCCTTCTTCCCTCCCGTGATGCCGGGCTCCTTCACCAGCGCTCAGCAGCCCCTCCCTGGTTGTAATGTCAGGATGGTGGTACCGTCTGCACGTCCAGCCTTTCCTCCCTCCCCCCCCCCCAGCCCTCTCCTAGTCAACGCTTCTTGTCTGGGGACTTCAGCTTTTGGATCAATGCTCTGCTGAAGTGCCTGACCCAGACCTAAGCTCAAGAAGAGATCAGGACTATTTTCTTGTTTGAGTTCATCCTCAAGGGCATTCTCTGAGGTGTCCTCTGATGAGGAATCTGCCAGAATCCTGCATTGACAACTTTTCACCATTAACATGCTGTAAACATGGATAAAACATGTCACAGATGCTCAGCCTTAGAAAAGAGATCATACGCTATCTCATGCCTCTATCTCTCTCTCTCTCACCATCTCCTCCATCCCCACCTTCTCTCTCTCTCTCCTTCCAGAACCTACTTTCCTGGGGTGGTGGGAGAAACTGTGGGCTCAAGGGAAATGTTCATGTACTCACCATTCACTCCACACCTTACTCACAAAGCCAGGTTTCTGACTGAGTAACAGAGTTACTAACCATGTTGCTCGCTGAAGCACAGCACAGGGAGGGAACCGGCTCACGTACTCACTGTGGGTGTCCAGAGACATCAAAGCAGAGCTCAGGAAATCTGTCTAGGCCGGAGTCTGAGACAGGTGGTGGATTTTGCCTTGTATAACCGTATGAAATAGGTGAGGGTGAGTGTAAAAAGAGAGAAAGAGAAGAGAGCTCAGGACACAAGAACAGAAACTGGTGAGAGGAGATGGAGCAGGAGAAACTGGAGACCCAGGAAAAGCAGGAACGTGTGTGGTGTCAGAGAATTTAAGGGAAGAGTGGGGGTTTTTCTCTTGCTAGGAAAAAAAAGGTCAAAAGAATCAAATCTGCTGAGAAAATGCACACTGGCTCTACAGATGGGCCTTTGGTACCACACTGAGAGCAGTGTTGGCCCAGTGGTAAATGGACAAGCCAGAGAGCAGTGAGTTCAGGCGTGATCACGAGGAGGGAAAGTGGTGGAGAGGGCAATTATAGAAAACACCTTCCAGACGGTGTGAGAAACAGAGTGGCAGGGCATGTGAAGACAGGAGGGAGGCTTTTATTTTTTTGAATGAATGAGACTTGATTGTGTTAAATGCAGGTGGAAGGCAGACTAGCCCAGGGAGAAGGGATAAAGACCTGGGAGAGAGGAGACATTTAAGGAGATCAGTACGTTGTGAAATTGGGGGTGCTGGTGTAGGAGGTGGACAAGAGGAGATCACAGACACAACTTCCACTGTGACCCAGAGAAGGATCAAAGGGTGCAAACAAATAAAGGAAAGTTTGGTGACCAGGAAAGGGAAGAGGCTGCTTCTGATGGTTTCTATTTTTCTTTTCTTTTTTTTTTATAAATTTATTTATGTTTGGCTGTGTTGGGTCTTCGTTTCTGTGCGAGGGCTTTCACTACTTGCGGCGAGCGGGGGCCACTCTTCATCGCAACGCGTGGGCCTCTCACTATTGCGGCCTCTCTTGTTGCGGAGCACAGGCTCCAGACGCGCAGGCTCAGTAGTTGTGGCTCACGGGCCTAGTTGCTCCGCGGCATGTGGGATCTTCCCAGACCAGGGCTCGAACCCGTGTCCCCTGCATTGGCAGGCAGATTCTCAACCACTGCGCCACCAGGGAAGCCCTATTTTTCTTTTCTTTTTCTAAATAGGAGGGCCCTCATCTTTGGGACACAGGCTAGTTCAAGTCAGAGGAGGTATCGTAGGGTGACAGGCTTAGAGTCCCTGGGCAACTGTCTTCCAGGGCAGGTAGTCATCCCTGGGCACACATCTGATATGGCCTATGAAATAGCTACTTGTTTGCCTCAGAAGAGACTGGCTTCAAACCCAGACTGATGAAATGATGCTCTCAGGCTACCAGCTCATGGTGGCCAAAATGTGAGGCTCTGTGGAGACACATGGCCATGGGTGCGGTTGTGCGGCTACCCACCAACCATCAGACTCCTGGGACTCTCCCAACAATACCTGTCTTGGTCCATTTGGACTGCTATAGTGCAATGCCAGAGACTGGATAGCTTATAAACAACAGACATTTATTTCTCAAGGTTCTGAAAGCTGAACGCCCAAATCAGGGTGCCAGCATGGTCGGGTGAGGGCCCTTTTCTGGTTTTCTCATTGTATCCATAGCAGAAGGGGCTGGGGAGCTCTCTGAGATCTCTTTTATAAGGGCACTAATCTCGTTCATGAGGGCTCCACCCTCATGACATTAGGGGCCACCTCCCAAAGGCCCCATCTACTAGTACCATCACATTGAGGATTAGGCTTCAACATAGGGATTTTGGGGGACACACATTAAGACTATAGCAAAACTCTAAATCCCTCTTCACACAGGGTTGGTACCTCCCTAGTAGTGGTCGTCACAGTCCCCCCGGGTCATAACCGTATGTGCCTATATTCAATATCCTTTCCTGTAGGTTCCTGAAGAGTCGGAATCCTAAGTTATTGATCCTTGCTTCCCTATTCAAAATTGCTCTCTGCATGAAACTGACCTGTTTCTGGCTAAATTCCACAGTCCTGATGCCGACATTTTGGCTCAGCCACCACTCAGAGATGGTCCCCAGAAAGCCCCTCTTCTGGCACTGGCCTGCTTCATCTAAGAGAGTTTTAACAAGATGATGCCCAGAGACTTACAAGCCCCCTGCCCCACTCCCAGCAGCCAGATCAGAAAGAATTCCAGATCTTCAACCCTTCCTAGCACAGCTGCCTCCCGACAAAAAGAGAATTGCTGGGAGTTTGTAAAGTCCCAGGCTCACAGCTTTCATTGTCCAGCACATGATTCCTTCTCCTTCCCCCTTATTAATTTGACACCGGCGAGTACTACAAAGACATGGGCTGAATTCCAACCATGTCATCACTGGGGAAACAATAAAATGCCTGACTGACTATAAAGGGTCTAACTGTCACAGAGATAAAGACCAGTCTCCAATCTTCTCCAGCAAGGCGGGGCTCGAAGTACAGCCCGGGAAAGCTTGGTTTGCTCGTGGCAGAAACCGTGAAAACATTTCCTGCTTTGAAGCCCTCACTGGCTCTTCTGTAGGACAAAATGAGCAAGAGACACAAGGCAGCAGACTGTGCTGCCAGCTGGAGGACCCCGAATTGGGCTGAAAGAGCCCCACATCCACATATACCCATGTGGACCACACCCTGTGGGCCCATGTGTTCTGATTTAGCAACTATCTGGAGGAGGGAAAGTCCAGCTGATTTGTAAGCAAAAGTACCATCCCTTACCGCAAGGGCTCTTTCACATTTTTAGCTCATTTGATCCTCAAAACTAGCCCGTGAGGGCCTAAGACAGGTACTCTTATTCCCAATTTAGAGACGAGAAAACTGACACCCAGGTTGTGAAGGGTTCTTGGCTCTTAAGTGGCAGAATCACTCAGGTCTTCTGACTCCTAGTTCACGTTTTTTTCCTGTGAAAGCGCACTACCTCCCCTTTTTAGAGAGTGGTTATGGCACTGAAAGTTAAAAACAGACTCTGAAGATCCTGTAATTTCTTCATCCTCTCAAAAGCCCACTTGGCAACAAAGCATCAGGGATGGTCTCCTCAATTTCAGATGTAATAACCACTCCTTAGAGCGAGCTCTGACCGAGTCACAACACACGCTCTCACTGCCTGATCAGAACCAGAGGGTAAAGAAAGCTCTCACAGAATCTCTGCTGTATCCACCAACTGAGACTCCAAACCAGGCCTTCGTGGGGTAACGTCTTCATGGCATCAAGGGCAGACAGAGGTTCCTTCAGTGCTTTCTCTGTAGAACAGGGAGATTGCCTTTCCTCCCGATGGGCTGGGTCTGCTCTCGCCCTGGATTACCTTGAGAGGTTGGTTACAGCACAGGACAGAATTAGAGGCTGTCCAGGCCAGAGCAGATCCAATGAGCAGATCCCAGAAAGAATGGTTCCAGGAGTTCTGAGACCACCTCATGGGCCTTTGGGTTACTTTCAGGGCAGGTCTGAACAGATCTGGTCCAAATTTCCACTTCCCATTGGAGCCCACGTATATAACTTCACATGAACTTGCCATCACCAAGAACATGCTCTGATTGTTAGGCTATCTCATGGCTGTGGTCATCCTGACTCCTCAGTTGCATGGGAAGTGACGTGAGGGCGGGGAGGTGGGCAAGTGTTTCCCAGAGCCGTAACCTCCCATTTCTCAGTCCCTCACCCTCCACAGAAGCCCTTCTTCCCTCTCAAGTACGTAACATCCTTCCAGGCTCTTCCTATCAAAACCTAATCTCAAGAAAGGATCTAAAAATTAAGCAGAATCCAAGCCAACTGGAGCTGGAATGATGCCTTGACTTTCCAGATGAGGAGAGTGAGGTTACGGCAGCACTTTAGGTACAACTCACACCCTCAGAGACCAAGAGAATTCCAGGATCAGTGAGGAGGGAACATCATCTGAGAGTGGTCAGAGCCTTTCACTTACAGCCGCTGTTTACAAAATCATCACTGATGACTCTGCTTCCTTTGAAGACTGCGTGACCTAGTAGGGATAAGACTTAGCACACCCTTGGCACCCACAGACTACAGTTCCAGGAACACAGGTGAGCCACTCTGGGTCCACATACCTGATATGGACATGCTTGAACTTACACTTAGACATTTATTCCCAAGGCACTGGCTCCGGGTTGACAAGCAGGGACACCTCAGAGCCCTCAGCTCTTCACCATTTTTCTTGATCACACGAGAGTCACCAGACGCTTTGTGGCTCCAACACCAGGACAATCACAGTTCACTCCACTTGGGTCTCCCCAGGTAGGCAGTGGCTGGAAGCAGGACCCCTCATCCGCCATCTCATTCACACAAGCTGGTTCAAGGCACACTTTTTGAGCACCTACTTTGTGCCAGGCACCGGGATAGGTGCTGGGAACCCCTAGCTACGTGGGCTCAGTTCTTGTGCTCCTCAGGGTCAAGAGGAGGACACGGGGCTTCCCTGGTGGCACAGTGGTTAAGAATCCGCCTGCCAATGCAGGGGACTCAGGTTCGAGCCCTGGTCCGGGAAGATCCCACATGCTGTGGAGCAACTAAGCCCGTGCGCCACAACTGCCACAACTACTGAGCCTGCATGCCACAACTACTGAAGCCCGCGTGCCTAGAGCCCGTGCTCTGCAACAAGAGAAGCCACCGCAATGAGAAGCCTGCGCACCGCAACAAAGAATAGCCCCCGCTCGCGAAACTAGAGAAAGCCTGCGCGGCAACAAAGACCCAACGCAGCCAAAAAATAAATAAAATAAATTTATAAAAAAAAAAAGAGGAAGACATGTAAGAAACTGACAACCCAGTTCACCACCTGTGTGCTTCGCCAGAGCTCTTCACAGGGCTGGGGCTCTAGGAGAGGAGCAGCCCCTAACCCAGGCTGGGATGCGTGGGATGCTGGGATGCGTGGGATGCTGGGATGCGTGGGAAGCTGGGGTGGTCAGAGAGGCAGGCATCCACCTGCACAGGTAATTTCAGTAAAACTGGGAAAGTGAAAGGGTAGAGATACATACAAAATCTGTCTTAAAAAGAAGTCTTGCCTACCCCTGCTCCCCTTTTGCTTCATTTTATTTCCCACCCTTCAAAGCAAAGTTTTTTGAAAGTATCTTCCACTCATTCCCCGCTCCACTGAAACTGCTCTAAAATCACCAGTAACCTCATGATTGATAATCCAACACGCCCATCTTCATCTCATAAACCCCTGTGGTATCTGGTCTCTCGGCCCCTGCCTCCTCCCTTCTCAGTCTCCCTGATCCCACCCTCCTGATGTCTCCCTAGTCCCCCATTCCAGGTCATTCCCCCCGAGTCTGCCCTCCGCACTGTGACCCTCTCTTTCTAAAACTCTGACCACACTACCCTCTTATTCAAATCCTTCACTGGTTGCACAGTGCCCTCAAGTCAACCTCCAAACTCTTTGGCTTGGAAGGTAAAACCTTTTAGGACCCAGCCACCTGCCTCTCCAGTTTGCCTCTGCCCCTCTCACAGGTGGTCCACGGCCGAGCCACCTCAGCCACCCATGACCCCAGAAAAGCCCAAAACTCTGTCCCACCAGGTGACTTTGTACATGCTTTTTCCTCTGTCTGTAACCCCTATGTGGTAAACCCTACTCATCCTTAATCTTGTTCAAATGTCACCTCTTCCAGGAAGCCCTCCATTGCTCCTCCTTTCACTCCTTCCCAGGCACATTACTGTACCCCCTCTTCAATCTTCCCAGAGCATCCTCTATTCACCACTGGCATGTAACTGATCACTTGGCTATGTACCCCTGCACCCCTAACTAAGTTGCACAGGCCTCATTGCAGATGGTGCCTTACTGATCTTTGCACGGTGCTTGGCAAAAAAGGTTTCTTTAACAAACATTGATTAATTGCTTGGTTGATTCATTAATTAAGTATAAAACAAGGTCCCCTGTGAAGAAACCACAGTCCAGATGGGAAGGAAAGCCAATCATGGGTGAAGTGATGGAAGATACTCATGCCAAGAGTAAGCGTATTTTCCTGACCACAGAGGACTGTGGAAACTTGGAGGAGGAAGATACTGAGAGAGCTTGAAGGACTGGAGCAGCAGGAGGTTTCCTGGATGGGAAGCAGGTTAATCAATGCACAAGCCCTGGCTGTGGCTTCACTTACGCCTGGTTCATTTCCAGCGGCAGCAACATTGCAGCAAGGATCTGAATGGGCACCCAGGGTGCCTTCCACGTAATTAACATGTCTCTGGGGGAGGCCTGAATCCCACAGTCTGGAATGTAGACAAAGAGGATCTGTTCCAGTTATGCTAATTGCTGCCTCTCTCCCACAGAGGATGGGGCGGTGAGAGATTCCAGGAGGCAGCTGAGCAGAGGGGGAATTCCTCAGCTCCTGCAGCCTGGCCCGAACCCAGGGAGGGGCCCCGCCAGCCCTCACCGGGGAAAGCTGGAGGCAGAGCCGCATTCATCTGCCCCATAGGCTGTCTCTGAGAGGTGTGATTTGAAGACCAGGCAGCTTCCTAGCCAGGCACCCTAAACCTAAAAACTGCACTTAAGAAACATTGCTTTCCCCTGAAAGCCACTTTTTAAATGCAAATGACCCAGGAAGAAGTAGCACATTAAGTTCCTAACACCTTCTGTATAAATGGGTGGGTGTGCAGCTTTCCCAAGGGGTCTGGGGACCTGGGAAGGCAGGTGCCTGAGCTGTAGAAGGGACACAGTGAAGACAGGAGGCCCTGGGTCACAGATTCACTTCTGCCACGAATGTACCCCCCACCCCTGACCGTTGTTGCCCCACGACCGGGCTCTGTGTTGGCCTTTCCTTCTGTCACCATCCTGGGCTGA
Organism: Balaenoptera acutorostrata; assembly: GCF_949987535.1. NCBI lineage: Eukaryota > Metazoa > Chordata > Mammalia > Artiodactyla > Balaenopteridae > Balaenoptera > Balaenoptera acutorostrata. Next base: position 25,091,448 of record NC_080076.1, read on the forward strand.
AGACCTCGTTAGTCCTCAGGGGTGCCAACCACCCCACTCCAACACCTCCTTCTCTACGGCTTCCTTTGCTCAGAATCAGTGGCCCCCTGAGGCCACTGGCACCTCTGAGTTTACAGCCCTCAGCTCCCTTATTGGGATGCTGGTCCAGGCTTTTGTGCGAGGCATTTCTGGGGGGTAAGAGCACTTGCTGTGCACCTGCAGTGGTTCTCTGACCCCAGCCTGCAGCAGAATTACTGCGAGGGCTTGTTGAAACAGATCAGCTACAGAGCTTCTGTACGTCTGAAGTAGAGCCTGAGAATCTGCATCTCTAGTGAGTTCCCAGGTGATGCTAATGCCGGTCCAGAGAACCCACTCCGAGAACCACAGCTTTATAACCTTGCAACTCAAACTGTGGTCTGCAGACCAGTATACCTGGCATCATCTGAGAGCTGGTTAGAAACGCTGAACCAGAAGCTGCATTTTAACAAGGTCCTGGGTGACCTGTGTGCACATTAACTTGTGAGATCCCTTCCCCAAAGCAGTGTTTCTCAAAGTGTGGTGCAGACCACCTGCATCAGCATCACCAGGGAGCTTGTTAATAACAAAGGCTCCCCTATGTTCATAGCAGCACTATTTACAATAGCCAAGACATGGATACTACCTAAATGTCCATTGACAGACGAATGGATAAAGAAGATGGAATACTACTCAGCCATGAAAAAGAATGAAATAATGCCATTTGCAGCAACATGGATGGACCTGGAGATGATCATGCTGAGTGAAGTCAGAAGAGAAAGACAAATACCATATGATATCACTTATATGTGGAATCTAAAATATGACACAAATGAACTTTTCTATGAAACAGAAACAGACTCACAGACATAGAGAACAGACTTGCGGTTGCCAAGGGGAAGAAGAGGTGGAGGAGGGAGGGATTGGGAGTCTGGGATTAGCAGATGCAAACTATTATATAGAGAATGGATAAACAAGGTCCTACTGTATAGCACAGGGAAATATGTTCAATATCCTGTGATAAACCATAATGGAAAAGAGTATAAAAAAGAATGTATATATATGTATAACTGAATAACTTTGCTGTACAGCAGAAATTTACACATTATAAATGAACTATCCTTCAATAAAATAAATTTTTAAAAAAATTTCCCAGAGCCCCCTTCCTCCTCCAGACCTTCCGGTGATCACTGTGACCCTAATGTTTAGGAACTTGTGCTTCACAGTCTCCACTTTGGCTGCCTGTTAGAATTCCCTGAGGAGCTTGTCCAGGCTGCACCCCCAGAACAATCAAATCAGGTTTGGGGAGTGGGGACCCAGACATGGGCATTTTTAAAGTTCCCCAGGTCATGGCAATGTGCGTTTAAAGCTGAGAACTTCAGTTTAACACCATCCTCTTCTCGATAGCAAATGTTGGAGCACGTACCCCAGGTTACCTTACACCGAGGTTCTCAAACTTGGCTGCAAATCAGAATCCCCAGAAAGCTTTTAACCTTTTATTTTTGAGATGAAATTCACATAACATAAAATACATCATCTGACCATTTTCAAGGGGACAATTCAATGGCTTTTAGAACATTTTAGAACATTTTTCACAATGTTGTGCAGCTATCACTACCGTCTAGTTCCAAAACATTACCATCACCCTGAAAAGAAAGCCCATGCCTCCCAATTCCTCCCTTCCCTAGCCCCTAGCAATCACTAGTCTACTTTCTGTCTCTATGGATTTGCCCATTCTGGACATTTTATGTAAATGGAATCATACAATATGTGGCCTTTACCTTTTTTCACTTAGCACAATGTTTTTGAAGTTCATCTATGCATGTATCAGTACTTCATTCCTCTTTATGGCAAATGATATTTCATTGTATGGATATACCACATTTTATTTATTTATTCATCCATTGATGGACATTTGGGTCATTTCCACTTTGGGGCTAACGTGAATAATGCTGTTAGGTCCATTAATGTACAAGTTTTTGTGAGAACATATGTCTTCAATTCTCTTGGGGACATACCTGGGAATGAAATTGCTGGATCATATGGTAACTCCATATTTAACTTTTTGAGGAACTGCCAAACTGTTTTCCAAAGCAACTGCACCATTTTAGATTCCCATCAGCAGTGTATACATGTTCTGATTTCTCCACATCCTCACCAACACTTCTTTTCTTTTTTTCTTTTTTACTTTTTATTATAGCTACCTTATCAGGTGTGAAGTTGTATCTTGAGGCTTTGATTTGCCTTTCCCTAATGACTAATGATTTTGCACATCTCTTCATGTACATATTGGCCATTTGTATGTCTTCTTTGGAGAAATATCTCTCCAAATCTTTTGCCCATTTTTCAGTTGGTTTATTTGTCTTTTTATTGTTGAGTTGTAAGACCCTGGAAGGCTTCTAAAATCATCCCTACATAAGCCCCAGAATAGCTCAATTGAATCAAAGCACTGGAGTGTACCTGGGCATTGATTATTTCTTAAATTCCCCTAATCTGCAGTTAGAGTTGAAAAACACTGGTTTACACCACATGGCCAAGCAGGAACAGAGATACCATGTAAGAGCTCTCAGAGTTCATGACCTTATCTGACCACCTTCAGGGCTGTGTCTGCTCATCAAGATGAAAATGGAGGTGAGTAAGACACAGCCACTGCTGTGTGAGAGCTCTCAGTGTAACAGAGATGCTGGCCCCTAAACAAATAATTACAACACAATGCCTTAAGTGCTCTAATGAAAGGATGTACAACTTGTCAAGGGGACTCCAAGAAAGAGTAGCTCAGCTCCTTCCTGCGTGCATTAGTATTGCTGAATGTAGGGTGGTGGTCATAAGGACCCTCAAAAGGTGGTCCCTACTAGCCATGTTAGCACCCCATGGGAGCTTGATAGAAACGCAGACTCTCAGGCCCCATCCCAGATCTACTGAGTTAGAGTCAAGTTTAACAAGAGTCTCAGGTAGTTCATGTGTCCATTAAAGTTGGAGATACTCTGATCTGAGGTCAATTAAGAAGCATCCAGAAAGCCCACCCACCTAAAAGAAAATAAAACAAAACAAAAAATTCTACTGCAATGAGGTATGGGTTCATTAAATTGTTCCTTAAGGTAACTGATTTCCTTTCTTAAATTGCAACACATTGAATAACTCTTAGTCACACATATCTTAGCATGAATTTGTTTATCAGAAGGTTTTAGCCTAAGCCATTCTCTTCCTGAAGCTTGTCTACCAGCCAGCTTAGTAAGAGACAGGGGGAGGGACTAGATTGGGGTAACACTGACACTTGGGCAGCTGCACAGTTGAATTGAAGTACAGGGGCGATGGGGAAAGCAGAGAATGGCTTCACCATTTCTTTCAAACCCAGTCCTTGCTTAGAGTTTTATACCAGATTTGTAGACGCAAGTGTCTTGCCCTAGCATAACACAATAAATTAATGTAGCAAGAGCCGGTTTAAAACTTGAGTGAAATGACGCATTTGACTGTGTTCATCCCACTAGACCACACCTGAACTTGATCCCTCAGCAGGTGTAATTGCAGCCTCCATTGACCGTGGGCTTTCCAGAGGCCGAATAATCCACGTCCCAGTCTCATAATGGGTTGTATCTAATTCCCATGTGTCCTCATACATAAAGGTTTCCACATCTTCCCAGAGATGACTCATTTCAGTGTTTGGTGAGCTTTGCTGCTGGAGAAATCTTCACGTTTAACTTATAATGCCACACGCTACAATGGGAGATGACATTTCTCAGGGCAGCTGGTTTCCTGTTCCAGGTTTCCATGTTGGGTACCAAATGAAGGCCTCCCTCTCTCAACCCCTCAGCACCAAGACCTCGAATGAGGCCGCAGATGCAGTACTCTCTGAGGAGTAAGAGATGTGTGAATATACAGTAGTGTTCGTTCTATTAAAACCTTATTTCAAAATTGCTTTGGGCCACCCTCAGAAACGCTCCCCAGCTCCAAATCCTAAGACTTAAGCCAAACTCTTTTCTCTCCCTCCTCACTGATTGGGCATTAACAAAGAGGCAGGAATTGCAATACTTGTTCATTCAGTTATTGAATGCCTACTGGCTTCAGCCTCCAGTGTGTCCAGTCCAGGCTCCCTCCTTCACCCCTTGCACTGGCACTCAGCTCTGGTCCCAGGACCATGCCAAGAAGTCCAAAAAAACTGAGGCTTCCCATCTACAGCACTCCAAATCTTACTAATGGTCTCTCCTTACTCGTTTTTAACTATTTTATTGAGATATAGTTAACATACAATTCACCCACTAAAAGGGTACAATTCAATGATTTTTAGCATTTTCACAGAGTTGCAAAACCATCAGCACAGTCAATTTTAGAACATTTTCATCATTTCAGAAAGAAATCCTGGGGACTTCCCTGTGGCACAGTGGTTAAGAATCCACCTGCCAATGCAGGGGACACGGGTTCGAGCCCTGATCCGGGAAGATCCCACATGCCACGGAGCAACTAAGCCCGTGCGCCACAACTACTGAGCCTGTGCTCTAGAGCCCACAAGCCACAACTACTGAGCCCGTGTGCCACAACTATTGAAGCCCACATGCCTAGAGCCCGTGCTCCGCAACAAGAGAAGCCGCCGCAATGAGAAGCTGGCGCACCGCAACGAAGAGTAGCCCCTGTTCGCCGCAACTAGAGAAAGCTCGCGTGCAGCAACGAAGACCCAACACAGCCAAAAATAAATTAATTAATTAAAAAAAAAAGTAACCCTGTATCACCCCCTCACCCCTAAGTTCCTCAGCCCAAGGCAACCAATAATCAACTTTCTGTTTCTATAGATTTGCCTATTCTGGACATTTCCATATAGATTCTACTCTATTCCATACAGATGGATTCATACAAATGTGGTCTTTTGGATTGACTTCTTTATCTTAGCATAATGTTTTCAAAATTCATCCATATTGTAGTATGTATCAGACCTTAATTCATTTTTATGACTGAATGATATTCCATTGTATAGATATCCTCTTTTTGTTCAACTATCCTTCAGTTGACAGACATTTAGATTGTTTCCACTTTGGGCTATTACGTATAATGCTAGTATGAACATTTGTGTACAAAAAATTGCCCTTTGCTTTCTTAAAGGACCAGAAAAAAAACAAGAATCCTGCTGGTCACCCCAATATTTTGAGTGGAAAGATGCTGACACAAAGAGAGAAGACATCAGGGTACATTCCTTTGGTCCATTTACTAAGTCAAAAACCTCAAGTTAGGTGTCACTGAGCTGTGAGATCTTGGCTAATCCACTTGCTTTTTCTTTCCTTTATTTTCCCACTTTAATTAACTAATTTAATTTCTCTTTCCTAAGGAAATTGGAAGACCATTAATTAAATCATTATTAGAATATCGACTTATTATGCATGAGAGACTTATTCCAGAACAAGGTAAGGGAAAATCGACATCATGATGGATAACACAGTAGAATTCAGATGTTACATTCACAGCCAGAGGTTCCAAACCTTCCTGCCTGCCCCTGTGGTGGTCAGACCCACTGCACCAGCATCTTCCCCTGGCCTTCATGACACTCCTTTATAGTGTTAGCTGATTTATATCTTCATGGAATTTGTTCAAACCCACCAGTAGGCATTGGGAAGTTATGTACACATCTGCAGGCTGGGCTGGTCCAACTTCCACCAGGAAGTTCAAACTCTGCCAGCACCAGCTGAGTGTTCTCCCAGAGTCTCTCATTCATGGAATAACCTGCACATCTTTAGAGCTCAGGTGAATCTTGTGAATACCAGGTGATCACCCTTCCTGCTTTACATAGATTAGGACAGGCTGCTCAACACTTCTAGGCTGGTTTATGTCCTAGACAGAATATTCATCTTTTGTGTTTCCTTTCTTCCAATAATTACCAGCCTTCTGATAAGCACATCATAGCAGATGCAGGCTTTTCCTGAGTCTTCCTTGCCAGTCACCTCTGGTCATCTTTTCCCATTTCTCTTCTTTATTCCCACACACCCACATCACCTGTGCACAATCTTTTAGCTTATCTTTTCCTAAATGTTGAAATTGGCTTGGGCCCAGTAAGATTTGCACCATTTTGAACTGAATTCTGGTAGAATACTAATTCCTTGATGGAAAACTGTCTGAATGACTGTATAAAATTATAGTTTTAAAAAATATTCAGTTCAGGGAATTCCCTGGCAGTCCAGTGGTTAAGACTCAGCGCTTTCACCACCGAGGGTCCAGGTTCAATCCCTGGTCAGGGAACTAAGATCCTGCAAGCTGCATGGCGAGGCCAAAAATAAATAAACAAATAATATAAAATAAAAAAATATTCAGTTCAAGTCCTATTCAACAAAATTCCATGGACTTCAGTCTCAATAAAATATGTAGATGATTACAGACAGTAAATCAAATGAAGAGAATAGGCCATTGGTTATTTACCATATTGTGCAAATCCTGGGGCACACTTCCTGGAAGATGGTCCTCCTATAATCCAAACTTCTTACAGATTAAGGTGGTTAGATGCAGGATGTCCTCTGATCTCCTGGGGCTCTTGGCATTCTGAGGAGAAGCAGGGGACGTCTCCTGGGAGGAAGCCACCCAAGAAGGTAGCAATCGCCAGGTCCCCTCAGCTCCTGTTCTCCTGGCAGAGAGGAGGGTTCCTGCACCCCTGCCGTGGAACAGGAGCGACCCGGCCAGATGGAGGAGGGCCAGGTGGAGCCAGCACCCCCAGGCAGGCTGCCAGCCCTGAGCAGAGCCTAGGAGCAGGCCGTAAAGAACGAAGCCAGGAGACAGAATGTGAGACTTCTCCAGAGTGTCCACGGATGTGGTCTGTGGTGACCACACGGGGAACAGCGGCAGCATCTGGGATCCAGCCTTCAGCACTGCCACGTCCCTGGCGATGCTGTTTATGAGGCCGCCACTCAGGCACTGAACTGCTTCTTGTTGTGTTTTTTTTTTTTAACTTTGGGTTTATTTTATTTATTTATTTATTTATTTTTGGCTGTGTTGGTTCTTCGTTTCTGTGCGAGGGCTCTCCCCAGTTGCGGCGAGCGGGGGCCACTCCTCATCGCGGTGCGCGGGCCTCTAACTATCACGGCCTCTCTTGTTGCGGAGCACAGGCTCCAGACGCGCGGGCTCAGCAGTTGTGGCTCACGGGCCCAGCTGCTCCGCGGCATGTGGGATCTTCCCAGGCCAGGGCTCAAACCCGTGTCCCCTGCATTGGCAGGCAGACTCTCAACCACTGCGCCACCAGGGAAGCCCGAACTGCTTGTTTTTATAAGGGATACTCTGATGGGCTAATTAGGATGGGGAAGACATACCTCCCGACTCAGGTGAGCTCAGGGGAGCTCAGGGGAGCACAGCGCGGCCCCCGGCTGCCTCACAAGGAGGGAGGGGATGCGGCCTGCAGGGATGTGTCTGCGGAGGGAAGTGTCCACGCTGGATGCTGCCGCCTCATCAACCTGTCCCCCTCAGCCTGGACCTTTCCACTGAGTAAATGTTGGAGAAATATTTTAAATATGCAGTGCAGTTCCTTATCCTTCCTACCTCCAGACTCAATAGAACCGAGTGATTAAAAACAGCAGATTTGGAGTCAGAGACCTGGGCTCAAGTCCCACTTATTGTTCTGACCTGTGACAACTCAGCCTCTCCAAGCCTCGGGTTCCATATTTGAAACAAAAGGAAAACTCATCTCGTAGCAGGGGAGGGAGGATTGAATGAAGTGGGGCTGGGAGGCCTGGTTTCACACTGGCTCCTCGATTCTTCCAGAACCCTCTGGGCCTGCCTCACTGAGTAATAGTGTCCAGGCCTCCCCTGCAGCCCCTCCTCTACGGCAGCTCCTGTCCCCCAGCTGCTCCTCTCCTCGGGGAGCGTCCCCTCCCACCGTGGGAGTTGGTTCTGCAGTAAAACATCTCTAGGACATTCTTCAGGAATGTGCGCAATTCTGGTGTCCCACAGCAAGCCAGTTAGGCAAGTTTGGAAATCTCAGCGAATGCCAATCTCCCACTCACCTGAGCGCCACAGAGATTGTTTCTTCATTGTTCATTTTCTTATGAGAAAGTTTTGAAATGGGTGTTCCTTCAGAGAAAGCAGGTGGCCCCCGCCTAATAATAAATGAACATCCAGATTTATACAGAGAACACACAGACTCATAGAAGAGTCTTCTGGAAGGTAAATTCTTCTAGTGCTATTTTAAGGGAAGGAAATAACACAGGCTTAGTGCCTGTAGACCCAAGTTTAAGTCCAAGTTCATCCACTTACTGAGAGGCCCGGTACCACCCACTGACGTCTTTGAACTTCAGTTTTCTCCCCTGCCATATATTGTTGTAAAGGGAACATAGGGGAAAGGACTTTATAATGCCTTTAATTAGTCATTATTACATAACTAAATTTACATAAATATATCTGTTGTGCAATGTGAAACTCATTTACATGGGCTAACCCAAGGTTGTTTTTAAAGGCCCTATTCTAACTTTTTTTTAAAATGTGGGGTGATCCTGTGAGGAATCGGAGTAGGACAGGATTTATGTCAAAATGGAAGGCTGAATGCTGGCTAATATCTGTAGCAAAGAGCAATGAGGAAATCCATTCCTGGTTGCCCACCTTTCAGTTCTTATCGCTCTGGGTTTCATTAGCATCAATAAGTGACTAAAAATACATTTGAGTATCACAATGCTTAATTTTATAGTTGTTTTTGGTACTATTTCCTCCAACTTCCCATCTCACACTCATGCTCCCATCGAATAAGAGTTGAGAAAAGTTATAAAGTGAGTCTTCACCTTCCATCAGCTCCCCTCCAGCTGTGATACCCTGTTCCCAGAGGCCGAGTTTCTCCATTCAGCTTCACTTGGCCTCCTGCTTTCAAGGGACGAAAAGTCTTCTTTCCCTCTCTCTCTCATGTGTCATCCGTGTCCCTGCCACACTGAGGAGGCAGAAGCCTGCCGGGTGTTTTCTCCTCCTCCCAAAGTCAGGGTGATGTGTGAAGGGGAAGCCCTTCTGAGTGACAGACGTGACTTTGACCATAAGCCAACAGGCATAAGAGGTCAGTGATTATTGCCTTCCTGTTTTCTCCATATCTCACCTCTGGGCCCCACGGGCTGACCCTGAGTCTCTGTCTCCACTCCTTGAAGTTCTTGCATCAGTTGCAAGCTGATTAGGAAATTCTCATCTGTCTTCACTTGGGTTCCCTGGGAGACAGACTGTCTGAGATGGAGGTTTGAGGGCAGGACTTCTACTGGGCAGGGGAGAGGTGAGCTATGATGTCACAAAGGCCCTGGCTGATCCCACCAGGAGCTGTGCAGCTCCTACAGTCCTCCAGAGTTGTCCTGTCTTCAGGCAAGGAGGTCACTAGTTGTGCACTGCCTCTGGGGAGGGGCTGTGACCATAAGACCCTTTGTTGACTGAGGGTAATTCCTGGAGACAGACTCAGACGAGAGCCCTCAACTGCTGACGCTCCCAGCAGCCAGGGGGGTGAGTGCCTCAGTTCTGAAGGGGGCTTCTCATTGGCCCTCCACACATCCACTACACCATCTGAGTGGTATCTTGGCATTTTTTAACGTTCAAAATTTTGTTTAAAAATAAAAATGCCATTGTAAATAAGTAATTGTGTGTTTGCTTAAAGTTGTTCTATCCAAAAAATAAGTTTTGGGAGTTCCCTGGTGGTCTAGTGGTTGGGATTCAGCGCTTTCACTGCTGTGGCCTGAGTGCAAGCCCTGGCTGAGGAATTGAGATCGCATACGCTGTGTGGGGTGGCCAAAATGATAAAAAAAAAAAAAAAAAAAAAGAAGTTTTGTATATTTGGAAAGAGCAAGCTATAGCTCCCTGAAGAAATAATTTTGTTAGCAGAAAACTAAGCTATAAAATACCCAATTTCATGTAAAAAGCATTACAGTTCAAATGAAGAACTGATGAAGATAGGTTGAAAGATCCAACATCAAGAATTCAATTATCCTCAGACACATCTGTAAATACAATGCAATTCCTACCAGAATCTCAGCAGATTGTTGCAGAAATTGACATTCATATGAAAATACAAATGACCTAGAATGGCTAAAACAATTTCAGAAAGAATCAAAATTGGAAAACTATCAGTGCCCAAGTTCAGGACATCATAAAGCCACAGTAATCAAGGAAGAGTGTTATTGACATCAAAATAGACAAATAGATCAATGAAACAGAGAGTTTATAAATAAAGCCACACATATATAGTAAAAAATGGATTTTTGACAAAGGTGCTAAGGCAATTCTGTGGAGAAAGGATAGTCTTTTCAACAAATGCTGAAGGAACAATTAAACGTCTGTGTGAAAAAGAAACGTTGATCAATAACACACAATGTACCAAAAAAATTAATTTAAAATGTCCATAGACCTAAATATAAAACCTAAAATTATAAGACTTCCAGAGAAGACATAAGAGAACATCTTTGTAACCTTGGGTTAGGTAAATATTTCTTACAGATGATACTAAAACCAACATCCATAAAAAACAAATTGATGAATTGTATTTCATCAAAATTTTAAACATCTGCTCTTCCAAAGACACTGTTAGGAGAATGAAAAGACAAACCATAGACTGGAAGAAAATATTTGCAGATCATATATCTGGTTACTTATATCCAGAATACATAAAGAACCCACAAAACTCAGTAATAAGAAAACAAACAACCTCTCCCAAAATGGAGAAAAGATTTGAACAGATACTTCACCAAAGAAGATATATGATATATGAATGGCAAGTGACCATATAAAAAGATGCTCAACATCATTAGTCATTAAGTCAATGCAAATTAAAACACAATGAAATACCACCACACACCTGTTAGAATGACTAAAAATCAAAAGACTGACCATAATAAGCATTGATGAGGACTTAGAACAGCTGGAATTCTCATACATTTCTGACGGGAATGCAAAATGCTACAACTCCTTTGAAAAAAGGTTTGGCAGTTTCTTAAAAAGCTGAACATGCATCTGTCATATTATCCAGCCATTTTACTCCTAGATATAAACCCAAGAAAAATGGAAGCAGATGTCCTTCCAAAGATAGGTACACAAATGTTCATGGCAGCTTTATTTGCAAGACAACTCCAAGTCCATCAACAGGTGCGTGGATACAGGGATGGTGGTACATCCACACAATGAGGTGCTACTCAGCAATAAAAAGGAAGGGACTATTAATCCATGCAGAAACATGGATGAATCTCAAAATAATTATGCTGTGTGAGAGAAGGCGAACAAAAAAGAGAACATACTCTACCTACGTTCCGCTTACAAAATATTCTAAACTAACCTAGAGGGACAGAAAGCAGATCAGTGATTAGCTGAAGAGAGGGCAGTGGGAAGGATTACAAAGGGGCATGAGGAAACTCTTGGAGGTGATTGCCGTGTTCACTATCTTGATTGTGGTGATAAGGTCACAGTTTCATGATGGCTTCACGTATCAGAACATCAAATTATATGATTTATATATGTGCCAAGTATTGTGTGTCCATTAAACCTCAATGTGTAAAACTGTTTAACGAAGAAGAGGAGGAGGGCAAGGGGGAGGAGGAGGAGGAGGGGAAGGAGATGTACTAATTGTTGACTAAAAAAAAAATACACAAGCTAAAAGTTGAGAATGATGTTTTATTTGGTGGACTTTCTGAGGACTTAAGCCCAGCAGACAGCCTCTCTGGTAGCTCAGGACTGCTCCAAAGAGGCAAGGGAGGAGCCAGGATATATAGGAGTTATGCAACAAAACCCAGGCAGTCAGAACATCAAAAGATTACTGTTAATTAAAGAAAACCAGACATCTCAAGTTAATGAATTTAGTGCTTCTCCAGGTATGAGAAGATGCAAGAGTCTGGGCTCATTGAAATCATTCCTTCAATATATACCTTAACTATCTAGGGCCAGTATCCTGTTCTTTCCCATCCTGAGTCCCCTCAGGGTGCACCACTGGGGGTGACTGCAGTGGCTGAGGGCTTGACAGTGGGCAGCTCCATTCTGTCTCTATCCTGAGTTCCCTCCGGACTCTCCACAGGGGCAGCAGTAGTGGCTGCTGGCTTGATGGCCGCAGCATCCTTTGTTTGCTGATCTAGCAGGCAACTTTCTTTTTCTTTTATTCTTCTAATTCATCTTTAATTCTTCAGTTTAAAATCAATGTGAATTTTTAAACTTTTATTGAAATATAGCTGATTTACAATGTTGTGTTTAATTTCTGCTGTACAGCAAAGTGACTCAGTTATACATACATATTCTTTTCCTTTATGGTTTATCACAGGATATTAAATATAGTTCCCTGTGCTATACAGTAGGACCTTGTTGTTTATCCATCCTATATATATATACTAGTTCAGGCAACATTTTTTTTTTTTTTTTTTTTAGAATAATTCTTTTTTTTTTTTTTTTTTTTTTAAATTTTTATTTATTTATTTATTTATTTGGCTGTGTTGGGTCTTTGTTTCTGTGTGAGGGCTTTCTCTAGTTGCGGCAAGTGGGGGCCACTCTTCATCGCGGTGCGCGGGCCTCTCACTGTTGCGGCCTCTCTTGTTGAGGAGCACAGGCTCCAGACGCGCAGGCTCAGTAGTTGTGGCTCACGGGCCCAGTTGCTCCGCGGCATGTGGGATCCTCCCAGACCAGGGCTCGAACCCGTGTCCCCTGCATTGGCAGGCAGACTCTCAACCACTGCGCCACCAGGGAAGCCCCAACATTTTTCATTTACATAATGAAGAAGCTTGCCTTGAGGGAGGCAGACAGAGCAGCAGTGCAGTTGGCTCACCAGGGAAACGAACTTCAGGGTCTGTGAAGTCACATTGCTGAGGGTTTCTTTTTGATTGGCCAAAAAGAAGCCTGTGTAGAGAGTTTGGGGCAGCCTAATCAGAAAGAAGGAAGATGTGTGTGTCTTAAAAAAGGACACAGGACCCACAGTAGGACTGATATCTCCAACAGAATACAGAAAATGAGTTGAGGTCATGATGGAATATGCTCCTTCGCAGTGACCGGTTGAGGCTGTGGCTTCACAACAATCCCACTGAAGTTGTCCTGGGATAACGACCAGGGCAGAAGCAAAAATATGTTTACTTTTAAAGTGTACTCTTAGTTTCTCCATTCCGGGGAGATAATCCCACCCTCTGCTCCCGGCCTCAACGCTTTCAAGTTTGTATGTGACATCTGACTATGATCACCCACTTCCTGTGAAATGATAAACAAAGTTGAGTGTGAATACCTCTGGGCTGAGATAATTAGTGCTGGTCCAGAAAACTCTGCTCCTTGCTGCTACAGCTGACCTCTGGACCTAAACCCTCGCCTGCTTAGACCTGTCCTAGCTTCCAGACTCTTCCCACTGTTACCAACCAGAGTTTTTGGCCTTCCCCAACCAATAGAGGGGAAGACAATTTCTTGTCTCTAGAGGCCAGACAAGAAATTTAGGCGAGGCTTTATTGGGGCCCCTGCTGCAGCGGGGGGAGTGAGAACAAACAACAGGTTCCATTGCTTGCTCCCTCCCCGCTCCCCGAGGGGGGCGAGCTTGTTCTTTATAGGGGGTGAAGGTAGGGATGTGTCCAGGGGTTGGGCCGGAGGCGTAGCTTAGGTGGTTTGCCCACCCCTTAGGTGGTGGTGTGCACAGGGGGCATGCTCAGTACCCTGCTTTTGCTCCCAACACCCTGTTTTTGCTCCAGGCTCTTTGAAAGTGGCAGTTGGGTTTTTTGGTCTCTTTGTATATTTTGGGTCCAGAATTTGCCCCACCTGCTCATGCACGCAGTTATTTTTAGTCCCATATAGTTTCTTTATGTTTCATTGCTCAAGGAGAGGTGTGTCCCGGTGCAAGCACTGCAGCACTGCAGCAAATGGTCCCAGGTCCCAGCCTGTCTCACCACCACAATACATACATGCGCTGATATTACATAAGGAAAGTCAAAGTTACACTGTATTGCTAACCACAGACGTTTAGGAAAACAAATGACTTGAACCCTAGTTTATAGTTGTTTTACTCTTATTCCTTTTATTTGCTTATTAAGCTTTTTTTTTTTTAGGAAAAACCACTCCCAATTTATAGATAAACCCACAGTTAGAAAAGACAGATTTGACACCTCTCTCCCCCTCTCAAGGCAATTACTGCTGCCATGGAAATCATTGGGTAGGAGGTGGATGGAAAAACAAACGCTGGTGCTTAGAGAATCTGCAGCATCAGGAGTGGAGGAATGAAATCAACTGTGGAAACCCAGCAATATTTTAGGGGACTTGATTAGAGGAAAGATTCCCAAAGAGGACTAGCCTATTTGTAAGGCGACCACCCTGACCCAGTGATTTCCTACCCTAACAGGAAATCTTCCTTTTGATGTGCTTGGCTGCCTCAAGGCAAAGATTAATTTGGATTAACAAGCATCTTCTTTTAACAATGTTTATAACTCTGAACTGGTTAGAGGTCTACTAGCCATTGATACATGAGCAGGACTGAGTTCATTTCAAAGCTTCCAACGGATCCCTTGCAGATGTCAGCTACTCTGAATAAACAAGAGCCTGGGTTGAAGGTGTAGAAAGTCAAGTAAGTTTGGAGAATGGAGTGCTTGAGGGGTATGGGAGGGGAAGTGCTCAGAGCAACAAGAGAACATATAATAAGAGCCAGGAAAGGAGGCACCAGAGGAAAAAAGTGGGCAGAAAAGGAACGTGGACCTGACAGCAATAGAGAAACCACTAAGTAAACGATGACGTCCACCCATTGTATGGAAATGTCTGCAGTCATTTAAAAAAATGATCATTAAGCTCTATTGCAACAAGAAAAATACTCCTGTTGTAATATGCAGTGAAGAAAGCAAGAGACATAAGATAGAAACTTCAGACTAACAAATACGAACGTCATCTAGTCCAATATTTTAACTAGGGTTGGCCTTGAGAGAGAGTTGGTCTTCTTTTCCTTCTCTTCCTTCTCACATCCTGATTCCCAAGACTCAGAACCCAAGTGAGTTCCATTACTGTCCTATTTCAGCTACGTGGTGCATGTGGTCCAGCAAATACTGGGAATATAACTACGGTTTATAGCATTGCTCCTACAGAGGAAAGCTGGAACATTCTCAACATTCAATTTAAAAATGAATGTTTATTCATAAATTGGAGACTGCCTATACCTCTTATAGCATTTTGCTAATTTACATTGTTCTTTTAATAACGACTCTCTTCTTTTAAACAAGGCAGAGTTGACCAGATTGTCTGCTTTGTCTCACCACCCCATCTACTCCTGGAGGGGACCCCATCCCCAGCCCCCTCCAGGGCCCTCCCATTCCCCTCTAGCAACCATGGCACCCGTGTTCAGCCTCTGCATGAACTGCGCTGCAAATCCAAGAGCCTTTCTAAGAAATCTGCCTTGAGAAAAGAAACCATTGAAACAGTTTGTACAGTAAATTAGGACTTGCCCTGCTCATGCCTAAAATCATTCCAGATCATTGACAGGAAAACAAGCAAGGAAAGGGCTGTGTCAAAGAATTTAGTTTCTATTTTAATTATTTCAATTTATTTTATTTTGGACCTCAGCTTCAAGGATTTCAGTTATCCATTCTCCTCAGTTCACGTCCTTCCATCATCATGAAAATCTCTCTTGTTTTATTTTTCCCCACCCTCCACTTCATCCCAACTTTCATTTCCTTCCTCACACCCTGGGCACCTACACATTCGATACATAAGCTTACAAAATATATAGTGTTATTCTGAGTGTCTGCATTTTCATTTATATAACATTTTTGTACTATAAACATCATTTTATTGCTTACTTTTTTTTTTTTTTTTTTTTGGCTGTGCTGTGCAGCTTGTGGGATTTTAGTTCCCTGACCAGGGATTGAACCCCAGGCCCTATGGCAGTGAGAATGTGGAGCCCTACCCACTGGACCACCAGGGAATTCCCCATATCTGCCATCTGTCTATTAATTTTGTCTGATTCTTATAGTAGAAGATTAAGGACACAGAATTTGGAACCAGACTAACTGGTCAAACACTGATTCTGCCACTTACTAGCTGTGTAACCCCAGGCAAGACTATAATACATTGCTTTTCAGTATTTGTTAGATTCGGTAGCTGTGTTAGTCTTCTAGAGCTGTCATAACAAGATACCAGAGACTGGGGGGGCTTAAACAACAACAACTTATTTTCTCACAATTCTGGAGTCTAAAAGTTCAAGATCAACGTGGCAGGTTTGGTGTCTCCTGATGTCTCTTTCCTTGGCTTGTAGATGACCACCGTCTCTCTGTGTCCTCACATGGTCTTTTCTCTGTGTGCAAGCAACCCTGATGTCTTTTTGTCCGACTTTGCTCTTCTTATAAGGACACTAGTCATATTCAATTAGGGTCCACACATATGACCTCAGACTCCCCAGGAAAACCTCTGTGACTAGGAAGTTTTCTGAGTATATGAGGTAAAGGAGAATCTTTTATTAGCTTGTCAGTTTCTTTAATATTTGTTGATTTACTCAAATTGTCTACTTCTTTTTGTTCCAATTATGACATTTTATATTTTCTCAGGTTTTACCCAGATTTCAACTTTATTTTTCTTAACATCTATTAGCTTTATACTTTTCTTTTATATTTATACCTTTCATTCAAATGGAATTAATCTTTGTAAATGATGTAAGATAGGGATCTAATCTTATGTTTCCCCTTTAATGAGCCTACTTTCCCAGGCATCATCTATCTAACCATCCATTCCCTGCCCAATGATTAATAGAGCTTGCTTTATCATATATAAATTTCCACATTTACATTAGAAGAATTTTCTTTTTATTTTGTCTTGGTCCTTTCCCAATTCAAATGTTTACAAAACAGAGAAAGTTTTTTTGTTTGTTTGTTTTTTAGTTTTTAAAATTATTAATTTTTAATGAAGTTTTTTTTTCCACTAAGAGAATTTTTTTATTCAAACAGAAAGTCACAAAAATTATAATCATACTCATCAGTTCACTCAGTCCCATGTAATTAATTCTTTTTTTCATCTTAATCTTTTGTTAGCACTTTTATGAATTCATCAGTTTTCCATTAGAGTTCTGAAAATGCTTATTCATTCAGTTCAGCAGTATAGTCAGTTACCAGAAACCTGTACTTGTCAGAGTCTTTTCCATGAATTCCTTGAAGATGAAACCCTTTTATAGCAACATTTTTGCAAAAGCATCAGAGTACACCCAGAACTGTCTGTAAATGACAAAAGACTTAAAAATGACCACGGTTAAAGATTTCATGAAAGTTCATAATAATGCAATTGACAAGGAAATTTAGTTATTTCTGAGATATACATTTTAAATAATAACTAGAATTATGACTTATAACATTATACCAGAACATATAAGATTTTTAGGAATTTCATATAATGTCTGAAACATTCATATTAACATATTTCCATAGAAATAACCCAAAGAAAGTTTAGTATTAGTCTTTTTTTGAATTTCTGAATTTTATTTTATTTATAAAATATATACGGCAGGTTCTTATTAGTCATCAATTTTATACACATCAATGTATACATGTCAATCCCAATCGCCCAGTTCAGCACACCACCATCCCCAAACCCCTGCGGCTTCCCCCCCACTTGGTGTCCACACGTTTGTTCTCTACATCTGTGTCTCAACTTCTGCCCTTCAAACTGGTTCATCTGTACCATTTTTCTAGGTTCTACATACATGTGTTAATATATGATATTTGTTTTTCTCTTTCTGACTTACTTCACTCTGTATGACAGACTCTAGATCCATCCACGTCTCAACAAATGACTCAATTTCGTTCCTTTTTATGGCTGAGTAATATTCCATTGTATATATGTACCACATCTTCTTTATCCATTTGTCTGTCGATGGGCATTTAGGTTACTTCCATGACCTGGCTATTGTAAAGAGTGCTGCAATGAACATTGGGGTGCATGTGTCTTTTTGAAATATGGTTTTCTCTGGGTTTTTGCCCAGTAGTGGGATTGCTGGATCATAGGGTAATTCTATTTTTAGTTTTTTAAGGAACCTCCATACTGTTCTCCATAGTGGCTGTATCAATTTACATTCCCACCAACAGTGCAAGAGGGTTCCCTTTTCTCCACACCCTCTCCAGCATTTGTTGTTTGTAGATTTTCTGATGATGCCCCTTCTAACTGGTGTGAGGTGATACCTCACTGCAGTTTTGATTTGCATTCCTCTAATAATTAGTGATGTTGAGCAGCTTTTCATGTGCCTCTTGGCCATCTGTATGTCTTCTTTGGAGAAATGTCTATTTAGGTCTTCTGCCCATTTTTGGATTGGGTTGTTTGTTTTTTTTTTTGGATTGAGCTGCATGAGCTGTTTATATATTTTGGCGATTAATCCTTTGTCTGTTGATTCATTTGCAAATATTTTCTCCCATTCTGAGGGTTGTCTTTTCATCTTGTTTATGGTTTTCTTGACTGTGCAAAAGCTTTGAAGTTTCATTAGGTCCCATTTGTTTATTTTTGTTTTTATTTCCATTACTCTAGGAGGTGGATCAAAAAAGATCTTGCTGTGATTTATGTCAAAGAGTGTTCTTCCTATGTTTTCCTCTAAGAGTTTTATAGTGTCCGGTCTTATATTTAGGTCTTGAATCCATTTTATTTACTTATTTTATTTATTTTATTTATGAGTTTATTTTTGTGTATGGTGTTAGGGAGTGTTCTAATTTCATTCTTTTCCATGTAGCTGTCCAGTTTTCGCAGAACCACTTATTGAAGAGACTGTCTTTTCTCCATTGTATATCTTTGCCTCCTTTGTGATAGATTAGTTGACCATAGGTGCGTGGGTTTATCTCTGGGCTTTCTATCTTGTTCCATTGATCTATGTTTCTGTTTGTGTGCCAGTACCATATTGTCTTGATTACTGTAGCTTTGTAGTATAGTCTGAAGTCAGGGAGTCTGATTCCTCCAGCTCCATTTTTTTCCCTCAAGACTGCTTTGGCTATTCGGGGTCTTTTGTGTCTCCATACAAATTTTAAGATTTTTTGTTCTAGTTCCGTAAAAAATGCCATTGGTAATTTAATAGGGATTGCACTGAATCTGTAGATTGCTTAGGGTAGTATACTCATTTTCACAATATTGATTCTTCCAATGCAAGAACATGGTATACCTCTCCATCTGTTGGTATCATCTTTAATTTCTTTCATCAGTGTCTTATAGTTTTCTGCATACAGGTCTTTTGTCTCCCTAGGTAGGTTTATGCCTAGGTATTTTATTCTCTTTGTTGCAATGGTAAATGGGAGTGTTTCCTTAATTTCTCTTTCAAATTTTTCATCATTAGTGTATAGGAATGCAAGAGATTTCTGTGCATTAATTTTGTATCCTGCCACTTTACCAAATTCATTGCTTAGCTCTAGTAGTTTTCTGGTGACATTTTTAGGATTCTCTATGTATAGTATCATGCCATCTGCAAACAGTGACAGTTTTACTTCTTCTTTTCCAATTTGTATTCCTTTTATTTCTTTTTCTTCTCTGATTGCCATGGCTTGGACTTCCAAAACTATGTTGAATAATAGTGGTGAGAGTGGAGATCCTTGTCTTGTTCCTGATCTTAGAGGAAATGCTTTCACTTTTTCACCATTGAGAATGATGTTTGCTGTGGGTTTGTCATATACGGCCTTTATTATGTTGAGGTAGGTTCTCTCTATGCCCACTTTCTGGAGAGTTTTTATCATAAATGGGTGTTGAATTTTGTCAAAAGCTTTTACTGCATCAGTTGAGATGATCATATGGGTTTTATTCTTCAATTTGTTAATATGGTGTATCACATTGACTAATTTTTGTATATTGAAGAATCCTTGCATCCCTGGGATAAATCCCACTTGATCATGGTGTATGACCCTTTTAATGTGTTGTTGGATTCTGTTTGCTAGTATTTTGCTGAGGATTTTTGCATCTATATTCATCAGTGATGTTGGTCTGTAATATTCTTTTTTTGTAGTATCTTTGTCTGGTTTTGGTAACAGGGTGATGGTGACCTCATAGAATGAGTTTGGGAGGGTTCCTTCCTCTGCAATTTTTTGGAAGAGTTTGAGAAGGAAGGGTGTCAGGTCTTCTCTAAATGTTTGATAGAGTTCACCTGTGAAGCCATCTGGTCCCGGACTTTTGTTTGTTGGAAGATCTGTAATCACAGTTTCAATTTCATTACTTGTGATTGGTCTGTTCATATTTTCTATTTCTTCTTGGTTCAGTCTTGGAAGGTTATACCTTTCTAAGAATTTGTCCATTTCTTCCAGGTTGTCCATTTTATTAGCATGGAGTTGCTTGTAGTAGTCTCTTAGGATGCTTTGTATTTCTGTGGTGTCTGTTTAACGTCTCCTTTTTCATTTCTAATTTTATTGATTTGAGTCCTCTCCCTCTTTATCTTTTTTTTTTCCATTTCAGAATATTTATTGCATTTTTCTTTGCTCAAAGAGAGTTCTGTACTATCTTTTGTTAAATTTTTTATATCCAGTAGTAATCTTTATTAGCTAACTGACATTTTCACAAAATTTTTATTTAAAAAATGAAAGCATCCGGGCTTCCCTGGTGGCGCAGTGGTTGAGAATCTGCCTGCTAATGCAGGGGACACGGGTTCGAGCCCTGGCCTGGGAAGATCCCACATGCCGCAGAGCGGCTGGGCCCGTGAGCCACAACTGCTGAGCCTGCGCGTCTGGAGCCTGTGCTCCACAACGAGAGAGGCCCGCGCATCGCGATGAAGAGTGGCCCCCGCTTGCCACAACTGGAGAAAGCCCTCGCACAGAAACGAAGACCCAACACAGCCAAAATCAATCAATCAATCAATCAATCAAACATACGCATCTGATTCAAGATCCTCATTAAAAAAAAAAAAAAAAAATGAAAGCATCCAATGTCCTTCAGAGGGGAGCCTATACTTTTAGATCTCATATAGTAATATTTCTCTAAAGAATCTGACTGCTTAGAATTTGCCAATTAGAAGACTAAGTGCTGTTTAAATCTCAGACTGAGAAAATGTCAAGAACATATCCCTTCCACATTGAAATGTTCCTTTAAAATTTGGAGTCCGACATATAGAAGTATACATCTTTTTTTTTTTTAATTAATTAATTTATTTACTTTTGGCTGTGTTGGGTCTTTGTTTCTGTGCGAGGGCTTTCTCTAGTTGCGGCGAGCGGGGGCCACTCTTCATCGCGGTGCACTGGCCTTTCACTGTCGCAGCCTCTCCCGTTGCAGAGCACAAGCTTCAGACGCTCAGGCTAAGTAGTTGTGGCTCATGGGCCTAGCTGCCCCGCGGCACGTGGGATCTTCCCAGACCAGGGCCTGAACCCGTGTTCCCTGCATTGGCAGGCAGATTCTCAACCATTGTGCCACCAGGGAAGCCCAGAAGTATACATATCTTTAATGTAAAAAGTTCCTGCTACTCAAGGTTAAAGACTGCAGTGTTCGGGAGAGTGACAGTATTTGCCCTTCAATTTGATAGACCTTAAGCACATTGTATTTCTACAGAATGCCATCTTTTTTTTTCTCACACACACACACTGTATTTTATTTTTACAAGAGATAAAGAGACTGACACCAAGCATTGTAAATGGATGACTACAACAAAAGCAACAATGATTGCAATTACCAAACACGAAACACACTCATACTATGTCATAATATTGACATTCAGTCCAGTAATCCTCCACTGTAACAGCTCCTTTACTTTGCAGTGAAAATTGATTTGTATATTCTTTGCCTCTGTCCCTCTTTATCTTGATGAGTATGGCTAATGGTTTTTTTTGTTTATCTTTATTTTGTTTATCTTCTCAAAGAACTAGCTTTTAGTTTTATTGATCTTTGCTATTGTTTTCTTTGTTTCTATTTCATTTATTTCTGCTCTGATCTTTATGATTTCTTTCCTTCTGCTAACTTTGGGCTTTGTTTGTTCTTCTTTCTCTAGTTCCTTTAGGTGTAAGGTTAGATTGTTTATTTGAGATTTTTCTTGTTTCTTGAGGTAGGCTTGTATAGCTATAAACTTCCCTCTTAGAACCGCTTTTGCTGCATCCCATAGGTTTTGGATCATCGTGTTTTCATTGTCATTTGTCTCTAGGTATTTTTTTATTTCCTCTTTGATTTCTTCAGTGATCTCTTTGTTATTTAGTAGCCTCCATCTGTTTGCATTTTTTACAGTTTTTTTTCCTGTAATTGATATCTAGTCTCATAGAGTTGTGGTTGGAAAAGATACCTGATATGATTTCAATTTTCATAAATTTACTGAAGCTTGATTTGTGACCCGAGATATGATCTATCCTGGAGAATGTTCCATGAACACTTGAGAAAAACGTGTATTCTGTTGTTTTTGGATGGCGTGTCCTATAAATATCAGTTAAGTCTATCTGGTCTAATGTGTATTTTAAAGCTTTTGTTTCCTTATTTATTTTCATTTTGGATGATCTGTCCTTTGGTGAAAGTGGGGTGTTAAATTCCCCTACTATTATTGTGTTACTGTCAGTTTTCCCTTTTATGGCTGTTAGCATTTGCCTTATGTATTGAGGTGCTCCTATGTTGGGTGCATATATACTTATAATTGTTATATCTTCTTCTTGGATTGATCCCTTGATCATTATGTAGTGTCCTTCCTTGTCTCTTGTAACATTCTTTATTTTAAAATCTATTTTATCTGATATGAGTATTGTTATTCCAGCTCTCTTTTGATTTCCATTTGCATGGAATATCTTTTTCCATCCCCTCACTTTCAGTCTATATATGTCCCTAGGTTTGAAGTGAGTTTCTTGTAGACAGCATATATACAGATCTTGTTTTTGTATCCATTCAGCCAGTCTGTGTCTTTTGGTTGGAGCATTTAATCCAGTTACATTTAAGGTAATTATCGGTATGTATGTTCCTATTACCATTTTCTTAATTGTTTTGGGTTTGTAAGTCTTTTCCTTCTCTTGTGTTTCCTGCCTAGAGAAGTTCCTTTAGCATTTGTTATAAAGCTGGTTTGGTGGTGCTGAATTCTCTTAGCTTTTGCTTGTCTGTAAAGCTTTTAATTTCTCCATCAAGTCTGAATGAGATCCTTGCTAGGTAGAGTAACCTTTGTTGTAGGTTTTTCCCTTTTATCACTTTAAATATGTCCTGCCACTGCCTTCTGGCCTGCAGTGTTTCTGCTGAAAAATCAGCTGTTAACCTTATGGGAATTCCCTTGTATGTTATTTGTTGCTTTTCCCTTGCTGCTGTTAATATTTTTGTTTGTATTTAATTTTTGATAGTTTGATTAACATGTGTCTTGGTGTGTTTCTCCTTGGATTTATCCTGTATGGGACTCTCTGTGCTTCCTGGACTTTATTGACTATTTCTTTTCCCATGTTAGGGAAGTTGTCAACTATAATCTCTTCAAATATTTTCTCAGACCCTTTCCATTTCTCTTCTTCTTCTGGGACCCTATAATTCGAATGTTGGTGCATTTAATGTTGTCCCAGAGGTCTCTGAGACTGTCCTCAATTCTTTTCATTCTTTTTTCTTTATTCTGCTCTGCGGTAGTTATTTCCACTATTTTATCTTCCAGGTCACTTATCCATTCTTCTGCCTCAGTTATTCTGCTATTGATTCCTTCTAAAAAATTTTTAATTTCATTTATTGTGTTGTTCATCACTTGTTTATTTGCTCTTTAGTTCTTCTAGGTCCTTGTTAAATGTTTCTTTTATTCTCTCCATTCAATTTCTGAGACTTTGGATCATCTTTACTATCATTGCTCTGAATTCTTTTTCAGGTAGACTGCCTATTTACTCTTCATTTGTTTGGTCTGGTGAGTTTTTACCTTGCTCCTTCATCTGTTGCATATTTCTCTGCCTTCTCATTTTGTCTAACTTACTGTGTTTGGGGTCTCCTTTTTGCAGGCTGAAGGTTCATAGTTACTGTTATTTTTGGTGTCTCTCCCCAGTGGGTGAGTTTGGTTCAGCGGCTTGTGTAGGCTTCCTGGTGTAGGGAACTGGTGCCTGTGTTCTGGTGGGTGGGCTGGAACTTGTCCTTCTCGTGGGCAGGACTGCATCCAGTGGTGTGTTTTGGAGTGTCTGTGACCCTAGCATGACTTTAGGCAGCTTCTCTGCTAATGGGTGGGGTTGTGTTCCTATCTTGCTAGTTGTTTGGCATGGGGTGTCCAGCACTGGAGCTTGCTGGCCGTTGGGTGGAGCTGGGTCTTAGTGTTGATTCGAAGATCTCTGGGAGAGCTCTTACTAATTGATATTACTTGGGGCCAGGAGGTTTCTGGTGGTCCAGTGTCCTGGACTTGGCCCTCCCACCTCGAGACTCAGACCCAACACCCAGCTGGAGCACCAAGACCCTGCCATCCACGTGGCTCAGAAGAAAAGGAAGAGAGAGAGAGAAAAAAAAGGAACAGACAGAACCCTAGGACAAATGGTAAAAGCAAACTGATACAGACAAAATCAGACAAAGTAGCATACACATACACACTCACAAAAAAGGGAAAAAGAAAAAATATATATGTAAAAAAAGGAAGAGAGCAACCAAACCAATAAACAAATCCACCAATGATAATAAACACTAGATACTAAACTAAGATAAACATGAAACCAGAAACAAATTAGACATAGAAAGCAAACCGCAAGTCTACAGTTGCTCCCAAAGTCCACCGCCGCAAATTTGGGAACATTTGTTGTCTATTCAGGTATTCCACAAATGCAGTGTTCATCAAGTTGATTGTGGGGATTTAATCTGCTACTCCTGAGTCTGCTGGGAGAAATTTCCCTTTCTCTTCTTTGTCCGCACAGCTCCTGGGGTTCAGCTTTGGTTTTGGCCCCGCCTCTGCATGTAGGCCACCCTCAGGTGTCTGTTCACCACCAGACAGGAGGGGGTTAAAGTAGCAGCTGATTAGGGCTCTCTTGCTCTCTCATGCTGGGGAGAGTGAGGGGTAAGGTGGTCATAATTGGAATGAGGGGCGTGCCTGCAGTGGCAGAGGCCGGCGTGACATTGCAACAGCCTGAGGCATGCCATGTGTTCTCCCAGGGAACTTGTCCCTCGATCATGGGACCCTGCCAGTGGCATGCTGCACAGGCTCATGGGGGGTGTGGATAGTGACCTGTGCTTGCACACAGGATTCTTGGTGGCAGCGGCAGCAGCGTTAGCAGTTCATGCCCATCTCTGCAGTCCGAGCTGATAGCCATGGCTCGCACCCATCTCTGGAGCTCACTTAGGCAGTGCTCTGCCTTCTGTGGGCACACTGGGAAGGAATCCCCTCTCCTTGCGCACTGTGAAACAAAGGTCTCTTGCCTCTTCGGCAGGTCCAGACTTTTTCCCAGACTCCCTGCTGGCCAGCTGTGGCGCACTAACCCCCTTGAGGCTGTCTTCACGCTTCCAACCCCAGTCCTCTCCCTGGGGTCTGACCTCCGAAGCCCAAGCCTCAGCTCCCATCTCCCACCCACCCCGGTGGGTGAGCAGACAATCGTCTCAGGCTGGTGGGTGCTGGTCAGCACCTATCCTTTGCACAGGAATCTCTCTGCTTTGCCCTCTGCACCACTGTTGCTGCACTCTCCCTGTTTTGTTTTGGGTTTTTTTACTGTATATTTTTAATAATCACAACAGCCCTGCAAGGTATTGTCTCTGTTTCTCAGATGAGTAAATAGAGGTTCAGAAAGATTGTATTTAGCCTAAAGTTCAAATAATACTGAGTGACATACAAGGACTTCTGACTCCAAATTAATTGCACTTTTCCCAGTCCCCCTCCTGCTTGTTTAAGCAGCAGGTTTCTCTTACCTAATATTATTAATTCATTTACATATCTATTGAACACCTAATATGTTCCAGACACTATTCTAGGTTCTAAGACTGCAATAGAAAACAAGCCAGATAAAAATCTCAGCCCTCTTAGAACTAACATGGCTAAAGGCCCAGGGTTGCGCTGAAAACAGAGGTGAAAACTGAGAAAAGTACATTTGGTAACAGTGGCTGTTCTAGTACCTACTTGGCATCCATCCTTCCAAGGAGTTCAGTGTTTCAGTTTGTTCATATAGTCAAAGGAGGCCCCATGGAAGCACCTTGACTCTAATTTGTAGAGGGGGCACCACTGAACCCCCAAATCAGACAAGACACAATGGAGGCACCCAGACTATACTTCTACCTTTTGGCAATTTCAAAAAGTTCCTTTAGTCGGCCAGAAACAAGGCTTCAGCCCTTTCCTCTGTCACCTGAATTAGGTTAAGAATATATTTCTTACTCTCTAACCCAGTCCCTGCGATGTCCATGATTAAGCCTGGTATTTCAGAATGTCTTGGGTGGAAGTGAAGAACAGCCACTTCCCAACATCATGAAGGCCCCCTGCAGAGAGTTTTCTTCTCATTTTAAAATGTTTTAACATTTAAGACTAGAAATAAAGTCAAATGTATGTACTTCATCAAACTTCATAGTGATAGATCAGTTTAAATTTACTAAAAGTTGACTACAAGATGGAATGATTTAAAGGACAACTTAAAGGGAATAAAAATGAATTCCTGGGACTTCCCTGGTGGTCCAGAGGTTAAGAATCCGCCTTCCAATGCAGGGGACGCGGGTTCAATCCCTGATCAGGGAACTAAGATCCCACGTTCCTCGGGGCAACTAAGCCCGCGCACCACAGCTAGAGAGAAGCCCGGGCGCGACAAGGAAAAGCCCGCATGCCACAACTAAGACCCGACACAGTCAAATAAATAAACAAATATTTAATTGCATTTTCAGCTGGGTCCCTGGGCACCCTGAAGAAAGACAGTATTTTTCAGCTTCTGGTGTGATAATCCGACTGATTTCTGGCCATAGAATGTGGGCAACTCCTCATTGATGTTCTTAAAAGGGAACATTTCCCCCCCTTTCCACCCTCCCATGGGCTAGAAGGGGACCTAATGGGGGACACTTTGGACTGCGGGGGTGAGGGGAACATCTTATGAATGACAGAGCAAAATCTAAGAGCCTGGCTTTATGGAACAGAACCTCAATACCAGTCGAGACTTTAACACAATAGAGAATTCATCTTCTATCTGGTTTAAGTCACTGTTATCTAGATCCCATGGGACCAAACCTATATCTTCACCAACGTTCCCCAATACCTAGCCCTCCTCCCCAGTCCTTCCAAACATCCACCTTCAGGACTTTCTATTGCGATTCGAATAATTTCTCCTCTTGTTCTTCAGTGAAAGGAGTTGTTGTCTGCTTCTTACCAACAATTAGTATCAAATAGAGAATATATCTTATATTAAAGTAACTTTTTGTCAAAACCTAGGCTTAGGCAGGCATAATTCTTTCAAATTTTAAGAACTGAGTTGCTAGACCATGAAGAATTTTGTAGATTTTTATTATTTTACTATTAAAATTTTTAATCTTGAAATTGGTTAATCATAAAGTAAAAACTAACCATATATTTATTTTTATACATTATATACACTTGAGAAATAAATAGTATTCTAAGCATTTAAAAAAGCATCATTATATACAAATAAGGCTTCAAGCCAAATGTATAAATACAGGACCCACTGAGGATTCGATTCCCAAGGCTTCCATTACAAAAGCAGAAGTAACCAGGATGCACAGTCAATAATACAAGCTCTACTTTGGCTAGAATGCAATCACAGATGCAACAGAAAAGGCACACAATTGGATTGAGAAAATACCTTGAATTAATGTATTTGACTGGTTATGTCTTCAGAGGTTTGGCACAGAACGATGACACAACTTTGGCACAATAGAGATGAAAACAATGTCCTTTAAAAACCTAAGTACAGAGAAAATTGCTCTCCCCCTTTCCCACTTGACATCACATCTCCTTCCAAATCAATCTCATCCATAAAAATCCCAACCCCTGGCCCAGTTGTTCTCCCAGTTATATATTAATAAAAGAGTTTCGGGTTTCATGGATGGCTCTGAAAAAAATTCCTTGTTTTTTACATCTGGGGCATATTGGTGGGAAATGGCTATACGAGTCCTGATGAAGTTGCGGAGATGAGCATACCATGGGCATTGCCTCCAGGAAGTCTAGGTCCTCACCTGGTTCCTCTACCAACTTGGTATATAATTCTAGGCCCATGCTGAACCTCACTAAGCTTCGGTTTTGTAAAATAGAGATAATAGGAACTGCCCTGCTCACCTCCTGTTGTGAGTCTCTAATTAAGTGATGCATGTTCAAATCTTTTGAAAGTTATAAAAGGGTTCCTCAGATATCATGTATATTAATTCAAACCAAGATCTAGAATTAGGGGCTTTTTGAAGAAGTTTGGCACAGAAAGGGCACTGGTATTGGAGGAAGATATTTCAAGGAAAAAGCATGGCATTAATTCAATCTTGGCACCAGCTGTGTGTGACAGGTGCTGGTTTCTGTATGAACAGACATGTGTAACATATGTAATAGCTTCCAGCTTCCTACACAGAAGAGATTTTGCCAATCATATTCAGCAATTGGCACCATTCTGTCCCTAACACGTATAACACTCCGCTTGCCACTCTGCTGGTGATCAAAGATGTAACTCTTAAGGGAAATGCACTTTAACTAAGAAGAAATAGGTAGAAATCACTTAAAGCCTCAGGGTCCCCAACTCTTACATCCTGTAGCCCTCCCAGTGCCTCTCATGCCTTTCATATCACGTGCATATTCATGGATCATCTAAGGGAGCCTAGACATCCCAACGCCATTAGGTTTCAAATGAGAAGATGGTCTGCAAAGATTTACTAAGGTGTCTACTGCCACGTGCTAATTAAGTTTCAGTGCTTAATAAACATTTGTCCAAAAAATGAGCAATGGAAAAATAAGAAAGCCAATGATGTGTGCTTTAGAGAAGGAGTTGGGGAGCAGGACCGAATAAAATGTAACCAGTCCACATTACCAGTTACCCATCGAACCCCAAGAACGAGGGTTCTCCACACCTCCCCAGATCTACTCTCCCTCCCCCGGTGAACAAGGTCCCAGGTCTGCCATCCTGACACGAGTCAGCTCCCAGCAGCAAGACCCCTCACTATGACTCAAGTCAGGTCAGGCAGCTGACAGCCTTCCACGCAGAGTCACTCAGAGCCTGTGTTCCTTGTTGGGTGAAGCACAAGCTCATCCAGTCACTGAGAAACCAGCCCGGTGTGCATAGAGGCCAGGGCATCGGCTGTTTGCACACAGATCTGGAGTTAGAGCTATCCTAGAGCAGCAGCGGGAACAGCAGTATGTGGTCTCCTCTGGAGAAAAGTCCCAGCCATCACAGGAGGCACGGTGCTGGGCCCAGCAAGCGGGCTCCTCCCATTGCTCCAGGGTCAAGGCCAAGAAGGGTCTTTCCATCAGGTGGGTCCTCAGCAGTAACGTTCCTCCATGTGCTTGGAAATCAGGGAGTGGGGGGCCTTGCGGGCACCTTCAAGGATGCTCCAGGGTTGGACTGAAAGGAACCACGTGGGAGTGGTGTTCATTAGCTGGCTTTGCAAACATGCAACTCTGTTGACCACAAGACCAAGCTTTCTTCCATACCTATCAGCCTCTTTTATTTGCTTCCCTTCAGAACAAATGGAGACAGTCCTGAATGCTCCTTCCTCCCCCTCCCCCAACAAGCCACAGATTCACTTTGAGAAACACCACACCGGAGCCTGCTCTGGGTTCCCAGTTCCATACATTGCAGTGTTGACATCTGCATATTTAGCAGAATACTCACCCACAGCACGCACATGTGCACACAAGCACACACACACACACACACAAACACAACTTTGGGAAGAACTATAAAGTGCTCCTTTGCTTTGATCTAGAAACACAAGAGAGCCTGCAGTATGGCAGGAAGGGGGCAAGGCAAAGTCAGGACATCTTGATTCTAGTCTCAGCTACACTAACGCACTATTGAGCCTCTTGGAACCTCAGTCTCCTTCTCTGTGAACAGGTGAACGATCTCCATGACAGGAGAGAGAGTACTGAAGGTGTAATATATGTCCAGGGATTCACCACTTCCTGGTGTTAATTTATTACTCGGGCTCCTATTGTTTTCTGTTCCTTTGAGGGCAAAGGAAAGAACTTGTTTTCTCAAAGAGGTATTCTGAGGCGAAGTATAACGTTCTCAACTGTTACAAAGTTCTGGAGCAGAAAAGAAGTATATAAGAATAACAATAAGAATAGGAATCCTTCCTGGGTGTGTCCAATTTACACGGCTATTCTGAGAATCAATGAAGCTAATACATGTGGAAGCACTTGGAAAGGTATAAATTTGAATACAAACATAAAGAATTAAAATTATTACTATAGCAGAAAATCATATCCAGACTAGACTGAGTCACTTAATTAGATGGGCAGTTTTCAGAATCCCACAAGTCCTGTGATCACCGAGCTTGTGGTCACGTTGATGCTCCTGAACAGGAGACAGAGCAGCCAGGATGTAGCCTGGCCCCCCGGGGCTGGCAGACAGTTAATCACAGGGGATCCCAGCATGGGCGCAGCTGCTTGATAATTGATACCCAGATTGAGGAGAGGTGACTTATCTGAGCATGTGGAACCTCCATGCTCAAGAAAGAGCACAGGCTTTAGAGTAAACCAACCTGTTTCAAATCCTTACTCTGCCATCACTAAGTGGGGGACCTGGAAAGAGTGACCAAACCTCCCTGAGTCTCAGGTTCCCCAACTGTTCACAGGGTTACGACACCAGCACCATGAGCTTGATGATCAAAGTAAATGAGATGATGTATGGAAGGCACTAACACAGGGTGGGCACACACTCCGTGCTCGGTGTAAGGCAGCAGCATTATCATCTAGTACCTCTGATGGAACAAGGGGTAGGGGCTGGTGGGGGCCATCTCCCTCCTCCTCAGCAGGCATTTAGACTCAGAGGGTGTGTGACGGAGTCCCCTTTTGGATGCACCCACTGCCTCATACCACGAGATCATCCTTCCTCAATTCTGAGATAATGAGACTTGCACGGGGCAAGGAGGACACTGAAGCAAGAGCACATAAGCATTCCTGCTTCTCAAAAAGGGGGAGAGTTGCCCACTAATATCCATTCATACCAACCTGGGTTCCAGAAAACCTTAAAGGGGGGCTATGCCTTGTGCTTCTCCCTTACCTCCCACCCAACTCCCCACTCCAAACTGGTGCCCAGAAGGAAGTTGGGAGCCCTGGAACTTCCCACGGCCCCAGTCACTACAGAGAGGTTCCAT
This sequence comes from Balaenoptera acutorostrata, assembly GCF_949987535.1. NCBI lineage: Eukaryota > Metazoa > Chordata > Mammalia > Artiodactyla > Balaenopteridae > Balaenoptera > Balaenoptera acutorostrata. The sequence continues at coordinate 25,122,447 of NC_080076.1, forward strand.
CTAAGATGAGGACATGGGTACCAAGCTTGGGGACTTAGTCACAGAAAGACCTCATTCCAGCAGGACCACGGCTGTGACACCTACAGGATGAAGCAGAGCAAGAGGCAAAGGGACATTCAAACCATCCAACATCCTATCACACTGATTTGTCTATCTCCTTCCAGCAGAAGGTCATCTTCATAAAGGAAGGGACTTTTATCTGTTTTTGTTGACTTCTACGTCCCAAGTGCCAGACGCATGTCCAGCCTACACTAGGGGACCCATCATCATGCATTGCATGAACCTCTGAGAATGTCCTGCTTACCTGGTTTCATTTTTCATTCTCCAGCCATCCCGACACTTGTGAAACCAGAGCTCTTGGCCAGGGGATATGCGAGTGTTCTCAAGATCTTCTGCACAAAAAGTCAATCTAGGAGGAAAAAGAAACCACTGATGTAGCCAAAACTCTAGGGGTAGGTACATGGCTGTGCATCAGCCATATGGTGCTTTCTGGACCTGAGGCAGATGGAATAAGGAGAAAAGAGAAGTTTTTATCATGTGACCCCTGACTCAAGACCCTTCAGAACTCCCCACTGCTGCTACAAGCACACTAAAAGGGTCTCACTTTGATGTCTCCCATGATTCAGCTCATGCAGACTTTAATCACACCCCTTCCACCTTCTTCCTTCTGTCTATCCAAAAGCCTGCCTGCCTACCAAGGCATATCCTCTCTGAAGCCTCCCTGATTGCCCGAGACCTTATTAATCTAACCCTCCATTGACCTTCCAATTTAATAAATAGGCACATCCTTATACAAATGTTGCTTTTGTTATTGTCATTACTTCTTATGGCATGGCGTGAATAATGAAAGCTTTAGCTAATTTTGACACATTATATCTTGCCTTGAATAGCTTGTGGATTCTTGCATCCATGGTGGACTCTAAACTCTTTGAACGGAGGAACTCCAGGTCCCTCCAGCATGGTGTCCAGAAATACCCATTGACAAGCGTAACTGGAACTCAGCTGTGAGTTAACATCAAAGATTCAAGAAGCAGACAACCAAGATCACAGGAAGAATCAGTGACCACTGAAGAATCTAATAACCATTTCAACTGTAACTTACAGCCCAACCATGTGGACTGCCCCAGCTTCAGTGGTGTGTGGACAGCATGACCTCATGACCAATAGACGTGTGGGACACCTGACCGTGACGCTTACCAGCAGGACAAAAGCCACATTCTGAACAGCTTTCAGAGCCTTCGCCAGGAAGCCCAAACAGCCCATAAACACCCGCAACACTCAGAATCAGGAAATACAAATGAAAACAACAGTCGGGGACCAATTCACACTCAACGGAATAGCAAGAATGTCCACCAAAGGTAGGTGAGGAGGAGGGGAATAGGAAGCTCTTACTGTGTGGATAAGATTAAAAATTGGTCCAACCACTTTGGAGAGGGATTTAATAATATCCAGCCCAGTTGGAGAATACATATACTATAACCCAGTGATTCAACATGTCCCAAAGAAGCCCTCACACACGTACACAAGGAAGATGTCCCAGGATGTTCATCTCGGCACTATTTGTAACTGCAAAAAAGTAGCAACAACTTAAATATTCAGCAGAACAATGGTGAAACTATTGTTTGCGCAATGGCAGTTTACATACAGGAGTTGAATGTGAATAGACCAGATCTGTATGCATTGGATAAATCTCATAAACTATGTTGAATGGAGAAAAGCAACTTTTAAAGGAATATGTCCACTCATGTAAACTTCAGAAGCAACCAAAACAATTCTATAGGTTGTTTATGGATACAAACAGAAGTAGTGAAAGTATAAAAATCATGAAGAGGAAAACACACTAACATTAGTTAATGTTGGAAGATCAGTACATTTGGTTTGAAAGGGGAGGAGTCGGACAGGGGAGGGGCACAAGGGGGTTTCAGCTTTATCTGTAATGTTTTACTGTTTAAAATCTTATATCTGAAACCAATATGAAAATGGTTTACATTTATTAAGTCTCAGTGGTTTATTAAATTTGAAATATTTTATAAAAATGATCATCTTTCTGCTACCACACATCTTTCTGGTACAGGCTGCACTTACAAGCACCGAGAGAAGGAAAAAGACACGCAATTATCTAGACCACAGCCTTCATACTAACAGCTCCCCTCAGCTAGCACCCACCCCTGCCACATACACACCAGTGCACAGGTCTTTAGACCAGAATCACTCAGACAAGCAACCTAAGCCTCCACCCCCTGCATGGCCAAGCTGCACCCTAGGTGGTGGATGGAAACGGGATGCATGACTGTAATGGAGAAAATGCCAGAAGAGACAGAAAGAGGGTGGAGTCTTCTTCCCACCATTCCAAGGCTGGCAGTGACCTCCCGGAGGTCTGCTGAAGGATTTGGCCAAGGAAACCCTCCTCTCTTGACAAAGGTCTTCCGGGCTTCCTGGCTCCCACTTAGAAGCTGCTCCAAGAGTCAAGGCGCGTTTTAGTGGCTGATTTAGGGGTGGATTTTTCGTGTTGGGCTTGGTTAACAGACGTGGGGAAACTGCCAGCTGGCATGGCACAGAGGAATCTCTGTTACTTGATGTTAGTGCCCCACCCATGTCCTTGAGTCAGAGCCTCCCAAGGAGAGGTATAATGCTCTGAAAATTGGATGCAAGGGAAGCCAGGACTCCCACAGACCTCATCCATGCAGGCTCCCTAAACTGGATAGTCCGGTTTGCTCTGGACAGGAGCAAGCAAAGGCTTTCGGTTGCATGGACCCCAGAGCAAACAAATTAACAAGGCAGCACTCCTAAAGAGCCCTGTCCAGGAGAAGCCCCCTTCCTCCAGGCCAGCACAGGGCTTGGCAAATGGAACAAGGGCTGGATTCCAGCCCCTGCTTGCCCACCCCTCTCAGCCCAGGGCCTGCGATCAGGGCACAAGCTGCACAACAGTTGACAGAGGTCTTGATCTGGAATTCAGTTTTCCTCGCAAAGGGTTTGCGGTTTTGCCCATGTACTCTGGATACGGAAAGATGGAAGGTGTACGCTTAGCAAAGGAAAGGACGCTGCAGAGACACATGCCTTCTGCTGACCATGGACACAGAACAGGGAAAGGGTCGTGAGGCACTTACTTCCTCTGGGTTTCCCCAGACTTGACCCGGATGCGTCTGATATTCAGCTCTTGCTCGGACCTGCGGGGCTGAGACAGGTAGCTGCGAAGCTCTTTCCACAGGTTGTACCAGGGCTGAGAAGTCCTCTCCCAGGTGAGTTTGATCTTCAGGAGGTCTCCCAAGTCCTCCTCGGTGTAGACCAGGAAGGTGTTGGTGGCATTCAGCCCGATCTGCTCCACTCTGCAAGGGGAGAGGGAAGCTGGTCTCAGTCCCCCCGCCACCTGGAAAACTGCAGCACCGTGGAGGTAGACGCAGTGGCAGCACCTGCCCCACTCGGATTGGAGAGAAATGCACAAGAGGTCCCCCCTACGTCCTCCACGTCCCACCAGCAGGGCCGGGATGAAAACTCAGCTGTGCTCCACACGGGCAGAGAGATAATGTTGCCCACGGCACCCCAAACCATTCCTGAGCATCTCCCCATTTATGCTACTTCCTGGGGGTGGGGGGACAAGACCAGGAAAGAACAGAAATGAGAAAGCGCAAAGAAGCCACATCCCCACTCAACAGTGCCTCTTCCTCTCAGCCCACAGGCATCCGTCTCCCTCGGAACTCCCAGCCCCTCCTGCCTGTCCCTCTCACATGGCACTTGGGAGAGCCTGTCTCACCACATCTGTGTGCATGAGTGTGTGCGTACAAGCCTGTTCCTCCCGCTAGACCCCCAGCCCTGAGAGCGAGTATTCTGATGACATTACTTTACCCTGTTACTTTACTTTGCAAGCCCAGCATTACTCAGCGTGGCGCTTTGCACCTTACAAGTGCTCAATGTATACAGATCACTGTGTGCCCCTCCCACAGATAATTAGAAACATGCCAGGGATGACGTTTATCAAGTTCCAAATTTCCTAAAGCCTCAGGAATCAGGCCTTCTCTGAAATGAAACAGTAGTTTCTGCCCAGCTGATCCAGCAGATTCTCACGCTGCTGATTCATCCCAGGAGCTGCCCTCCCAGAAACGTTCTGAGTCAAGGGCTAGGTGGAGAGTGTGAAGCAGGAGAGGAACCACCCAGCTCCTCCCTGGCATGCAGACTAGCTCCCCTGCACTTGTTCACCTGGCACACAGAGAGCTCCTGCGCTCTCTCTCCTTCTCAAACCAACTCGTTCTCTGTCCTGAACTCAGCAAAGGAAACCCATGACTTACATTTCCAAAGGCAGAATCTGGGAGTCTGCATTGGTGCCGTAAAGGGTGACATAAAAGGTGGGCTCGATTTCTCCCATGTTCTTGTAGCTGAAGACATGGATTTTCATCTGATAATGGTAAACTGCAGAGACAGCAGAACAAAGACATTTGTGAGCCTTGCTTGTCATCTTAGGGCACCCTGACCCAAACTGAGTCACCCAGCACAGTGAGTTTTTAGGGACTCTCATCTTTTTGGTCCAGCCCAGCCTCTAAACTCCCTTTGATCTCATTCTGTCCAATGGCCTAAGAGGTCACTGCAGTCTAGAAGAAGGAGCCCTGAACTTGGGGGTTGGGGGACCTTTGGGGGATGCTGACCTACACACTTTCTAGCTGTGTGACCTTGAATTAAGGACCAAGGTATTAACTTCTTGAGCCTCAACTTCCACCCACAATACCCACAAAACCTTACGGTTTTATAACATGCTATAAAAATGCGAGATATCATTTTGATCCCCTGTTAGTCCTATCACAGATTATTTTGATGATCAAATGAGAAAATAAATATGAAACAGCTTTGAAAAGCTAAATGCAAGATAGATATTTAAGATAGCGATATTGTGATCATAGAGTGATGATTCACATCACAAAAGGAGTCCCCATCATTTATTTTTAAAGATTTACTTTCTAGGGAATACACAATTTATTGTGATTTGCAGTTATTTGATTTAACTGCAGGAATGTGCCCGTCTACAATGTGGTATTTAGAAGGAGGAAAAATGTCCTTCCCCAGGGCAATGCAGGTTTGGATGAAGGTTACCTCTGAAAGGCATGCCTGCCCGGGTTTTTAGGTACATTTTGCTGTTCCTCTTGTTCCTCATTTTCTTGGCATTGTAGCCAATGCTATTACAACGGTTCTTCCGGCAACTGAGGCAGATCCCCTTTTTGAAGCGGTTGGAGTCCGTGCACTGGAATGCGAAGCTCGGCTTGTCCTGATTCACCAGGGAGTCGACAAAGAGGTGTACTGCCCGCTCGTGCTCGCATCTCACCACCTCTGCAATTGCTGGGGGAGAGAGAGACAGAGACCATCAGGGTGAGCTGCTTCTCGGTGATCCGCCCACTCCATCAGTAAGTACTGTACACTTCATCAGAAATAACTGCTTTTCATGTCGCTGTTAGTAAGCTTGTTTGTGTCATCCTTAATGCATGCCCAGTGATATGCTGTGTTTAGAACTGAAAGCCAGTCCTGCCACCGAACTGCTCGCCCTCCGGGTCGGAAGACAGCACTGATACACATGAAGCGATAAAGAGCAAGAGAGTGCATCGGACAGGCACTAAACAGGGTGATGGAGACCAGTTGTGCAGTAAGAGTCACTAAGTCCCGACAGAGTCGTGCGGTCACAGAATGCTGGAAATGGATCAGATGCTAAACATCATCTAGTCCGGGGCTCAGCAAACTGCACCTGGCAGGCTGGCCCCATTTTAGTAAAGTTTTATTGGAACATAGCCACACTCATTCATTTACCTGTTGTCTCTGGCTTGCCTCCACTCTACGGTAGCAGAGTGGAGTTGTTGAAACAGAGACTGTATGGCTTGCAAAGCCAGAAATATTTACTAGCTGACTCTTTAAGAAAATGTTTGCCAGGCTTCCCTGGTGGCGCAGTGGTTGAGAATTCGCCTTCAAATGCAGGGGACACGGGTTTGATCCCTGGTCCGGGAAGATCCCACATGCCACGGAGCAACAGGGCCCATGCGCCACAACTACTGAGACTGTGCTCTAGAGCCAGCGCGCCACAATTACCGAGCCTGCGTGCTGCAACTAGAGAAAGCTCACAAGAGCAGCAACGAAGACCCAAAACAGCCAAAAATAAATAAACAAAATAAATAAATTTATTTTTTAAAAAAACCTTAAAAAGAAAAAGGAAAGAAAATGTTTGCCAACCTCATTCTAGTCCAATACTTTCAGTTGTAGATTATGGACCCAAATGCCCTTAGAGGTGAAGTCATTTGCTCAGGGTCACAGAGTCAGTTGGTTGCAAAGTTAGGAGTATAATTTGGATTTTTGTGACCCGTAGTAATCATTATTTCTTGTAACCAGAGGCTAAAGCCAATAGTTCCAGTAAATCCTTGGACCTTAAGAAAAATTTGGCAAAGCTCCCCTTCCCCTTCCGCATTAACATCACCAGCCTTAAGAAATGCCATCATCTGATCCCCCTGAGGCAGGGCTGAACTCCCCTTGCATGAACCCCCAAGCCCCGCAGGGGCTCCTTGGATGTTATCACCTTGGGAGAGGGCAACTTAAGACTGAGTGACAGAGTGGACATCCCAAGAGCAGAGCATCACAGTGGAGAGAGCCAACTGGGGCCAAGACTTAGAAATGCTGCCAGGATGCAAGGCGGTGAGCAAACGAGAAACCAAGCACAACAGTTTCAGCAGCAAACTCACTTCAGCCCAAGACTGCTGGGAATAGGCTTAGGCATTCAGGAAGATAGATTATAAGTGAATGGAGGAAGAATCTTGATTTTACTTCTTTAAAATGTTACAAAAAATTAAATTATAGTACATCCATGCTAAAGAATATTATACAGCCTTTTACAAGAATAAGGTAAGTAGATATGTGTACTCTGATGTCTAAGAATGCCCATAATATATATTAGGACTGAAAAAGCAAAGTTGCAGAACAATGTGATTTTGAAAAATATCACACACACACACACACACACACACACAAATAAATTTGCAAAGCAATAAGAGTGGAAGGATACACACAACATGTTCATATTGGCTACATCTGGAGAGTGAAAGTAGGAGTAGGTGTGGGAGATGAGGGGGTACTTTTACTTCTTGCTTTAAGCAATTTTGTAATGCTTGATTATTTTCCCAACAAATATGTATTCCTTTTGTTATAAAAAGAAATTAATCAATAATAACTGTGACCTCAAAGCACAAGAAAGCAGAGCGGAGACCACGGGAAGGCTGTTAACAGGCTTGCAGGATGATGAACTGTGGAATAAACAGTGTTGAAGGGCCACTGGGGGGTAGTGGGAATAATGAAACGGGTGTTGTCAGGAGCACTAACAGCTCTGGCTGATTTAGGAGGAGACGCTATAACTGAGTCAAAACAAAAAATAAGGAACTCACTTCCATATGCAATTGACGCCAAGACATCGTTGAGTCCACAGCCCGGCTGGAAGTCACCTCCGTTGGGGTAGATGTCAATGTGACCCACGGGCATCTGAATCCCGATGCTCAAGCCAAAGGAGCGCGTGTAGGTGTGCAGGACATCCACGAAGTCTGCATCGTCAGGGGACAGCCTCTTGTGGATGTCAACCCCTTCAAACATGGGCCCAGCAGGATCCAAACCTACAGCAGAAGGGGGAGCCAAGACCAGCTGTGTCAGGTGCACTAAGGCAGCGAGTCCTGATGGATAGCTAAGTCGGCGAGTGTAAAATGAAGACATCCCCACCCTGGGAATCCTAAAGGGTGTGGTGCCTGCTGCAGAGGAACGTATGCTTTCTCCTGACGCCTTCACCTGTCCTGACAACTCAGCTGACTCAGTAAACTGGCCACGAGGTTCAACTGACACGTGGATTTGAGGAACCGTGCACCGTCAGAACTGAAGCAGTTCTAGAGGCTTCCCTGGTGGCGCAGTGGTTAAGAATCTGCCTGCGAGTGCAAGGAACACAGGTTCGATCCCTGGGCTGAGAAGATCCCACATGCCACGGAGCAACAAAGCCCGTGAGCCACAACTACTGAGCCTGCGCTCTAGAGCCCGTGTGCTGCAACTACTGAGCCCATGCACTGCAACTACTGAAGTCCACGCGCCTAGAGCCTGTGCTCCGAAACAAGAGAAGCCACCGCAATGAGAAGCCTGCGCACTGCGACGAAGAGCAGCCCCCGCTCGCAAAACTAGAGAAAGCCCGCGCACAGCAACGCAGACCCAATGCAGCCAAAAATAAATAAATTAAATTAATTAATTAAAAAGAAAAGAAAGAAGAACTGAAGCAGTTCTAGAAAGAACTTGGGCTGGCTGAAACTAAGCCATTCATTCCATTTATTCTGCCACTGGGAGCCTTCCACAGTCTTAATTTTAGCAGAATTTTTACAGAATAACTAAGCTACCTACATCTTCAAGAGGGAAGACTCAGTCTCCCCAAACTGAGCTATTTGTATTTGGACTTACACTTCCCCTTCCTTTAGTTATGAATCAGGCCCAGGAGTGGAATGGCAAGAGGCGGGTACACCAGGCACACTGAGCAGCCGAATCTCAGGCCTCCAGAATTCCTCTCTTTTGCAGCCACAAGGAGAAAACCTTTTGTCTGCAAACTTTCTGTATCAAACAAACAAACAGCACTGCAGAGAGCACTGGTTCTCACATTTGAAACAGCACAAATGTCTCTGGGTAGCTTCTTACAACTTTGGATTCCACCGTGTAGCTATGAAAAACTCTGGGAGGACGCACAAGCCCCAGGTCACCTGTGTGTATGTGTGTCGGGGGAGAAGGCAGGGAAGGCAACTGCAAAGATAGTGGCAGCAACAGAGACACTTTCACCATCTTGTATAATTGTTTGGGAACCACATGAGTGTAAAACCATTCAAAATAGAATTTGCAAAGCATAAAATGCAGATTCCCTGACCCCCAAGAGATTCTGATTGGTAGGTCTGGTGTAGAGCCCAGAAATAGAGGTTTATTCCCCAGCTGATCCTAAAAATAAGTGGTCTGTGGACCAGATTTTGGAAAAACTTCTCCATGCTTCGGTAGCATTTCGAACATGAAATCTGAATGTCTTGATTCATACAGTTCTTGTGCGATATTAAGGAGTAAGGGCTTGTCAAGGTAATACTAGCTACTATTACCAAGCTTAAGTAATTATGGGAGCCGGATTCATCCCAATCTAGAGCCCTACAGACACAGAGAGAGGACCTGGAGAAAGTTAAGAAAAGATTATGTGCAGCAGAGGAAGGGGGTTTGTTTAGTCTAGAACAGTGGTTCTCAACTAGGAGGGACTTTGCTCCCAAGGGGACACTTGGCAACGTCTGGAGGCATTTTTGGTTGTCACAATTGGGGAAGAGGGAGAAAAGAAGCTGCTAGCATCTAGGGAGTAGAGGCCAGGGACGCTGATAAACATCCTGCAGTGCACAGGTCAGCTCCCACACAAGCCTCATCTGGCCCCAGATATGAATAGTTGCTGAGGTTGAGAAACCTGGACCTAGAAACACCAAGGTAGGGAGGAGGTATGACCAGGAACAGAGCTGTGAAAGCAGGAGATGAGTAATAGAACAGTGTTTCCCAGACCCCAGTGCAGTGGAACAAGGGAGCACATCGTGAGGCTTGAGGGGGGTCATTTGAGGATAAACAAAAGGTAGAACTGTTGTCCAGAGCGGACAGTAAACTTGTGGAACTCACTACGCATGAGAACTGGTAATGATTAAACCTCTGAAGTTGAGAAAAATGTATGAATGACGGAGGCAGAAAGGGAGCCCAGGCTGCCTGGGGGCTCATCTCTAGCCCAGGACCCCAAACAAAGAAAGATGGCACAAAAACAGTGGCTTCCCGGAATAGCCCTCAATGACTCTTTCTAGGGACTGAACGGACACAGTACTGACACAGGTGGCCTCTCCCTGCCTCTCACCATGTCTTCTGGAGAAAAAAAAAGAAAGAAAGAAAGAAGAGGAACATTCTGCTTTGCAGCCAATAAGAGAGGGGCTCTTGTATCGGTGAACAAAAGTCTCCACCAGACGGTCAGTGCCATGGAAACCAAGCTGGGCTGGAGGAATGCAGGCGGCTGACGGGGCTTCTGGAAAGGCCGGCTGGCAGGCAGGCTGAGCCTTCACCTTCCCAGACTGACCCTGCCTGACACATAGCTAGGGCCCACCGACTCTGGGGAAAAGTTTCACAATTTACTTTTTAACTGGGAATGGGAGGGTGAACGCGTCCCCTCCAAAAAAAGAGATGATGGAGAACCACCTCTTCTTCCATTCAGTCAGACTTCCCCCAGAGTGTTCTGTCCAGCAAATGGAATATACACGTGCATGCACACGCACACACACACTGTTGTGCACATGCATACACACAGGGAAACCTCCACCTTCTGGCCTGGCAGGGCAGAGGCTGCTGCGCTGCAACAGCTACTGCATCTCTCCCAGCGGGAGAGCGGCAGCATTGCGCCCTGGTGAGGTGCAGGCTCTGGAATCTGATGACCTGGGTTTGAATCCCAGCTCTGCTACTCAGAGTGTGAGATATCATTAAAGTACATACTGAGTCCTATTTTCCCCATCTGTAAAATGAAGCCCAAGGACCCTTTTGCCTGGATGCTATGTGGCTTACATATGGCATAAAATACCTGTCACACACTGACTACTTGACATTAGGTAGCATCTAGCCCACAGCCTGCAGGGTGGACACTTTGTTCATATTTCTTGAATGAATGAACAGATCTGCTTGCTTATTTATTTATAACTAACAAGACACAAGTTCAATTAGAAATATATGACCTCTTCCCTAGTATGTCACGGAATTCCCTCAGAAGCCTAAGAGGATAAAACTTTAGCAAACCTCAGTCCACAGCTCTCTGGTCCAAGCAAGACCGGGGTTCAGGCACCTCCTGCGGGTTCAGGCACCTCCTGCAGGTCCAGGCTAAGGACCCCTGCTGGCCTCTGTACAGCGGCATCACTGGCCTCTGCCCCACACAAGCTGTAGTCTCTGGTCCTCTTACCAGTCAGGACCACCTGGTTCCCAGACCCATGGGAAGTCTGAGGGGAGAGGAGACGGCACAGGCCTCTCCCATCAGACATGCACAGCAGCGTGCGTCAGGTCAGCCAGATACCCTCTGAGGTGCTGCCTGGCAACTGGACAGAGGCCACTCCTTCCTGTATGTTCACCCCGGTCCCCTGCTCCACAGAGAGAGGCCGCAGAGAAGGGGCTGTGCTCAGGACATGCCGGCCCCAATGCTCTACGCAGACAGCACAGAGCACTGATTAGCATTCCGCCGGCGAAGCCCACATCTCAGCAGCTCCCACCCAGACGGGCAGGGGGAAAGAACTGGAACTCTCCTACTAGCCCGATCTCATTTCAGATTTAGAAAGAGGGAGAGGGAGGATCTGCAGCTTGTCTTTGTTGCCAAGGACACTGGCCCTGGTGCTCTGGCAGGGGCCTTGTGTGTGCTGCAGTTTGAACACAGCTGGCCCAGCTCTGCAACATCTTGTCTCTTGTTGGGGGCTAGGAGGAGGTGCTCAGCCAGTAGAACCCTGAGGGGCTTGAGGCCTAACGGCTTTGCTCCGGCAGTGGGTTAATAAGCAGTCATGTGTGGCCACATTGCCCATTAGACAGTTCAGGCCCCGCATCTTGATAACCAAAAGTAAAGCTCTCAAGCTATGCTGAATCAAACAGTTGGATCTAAAGGAGTGTGTGTGTGTGTGCTCATTAGACTTAAGCCCAGGGACAATGATTTAAGGAGGGCTACTAAACCTCACAAATGTATATATTTTTAAATCTGCCCCACTGGCTTGTGGCTGAAACCAGAAACTCTACCTTTACTAAATCATTCTCTAGCTAAGGACTCCCTTCTACCTGAACCCTGTTTTCAAACGAAAACATTGCCAGGAAGGAAATGATTAACTCTTTCCTTCTGGGTGGCCAGTTAGGCCCTTAGTATGTTGGAGGTGAGGGAGAAGCTGGGAGGGAAAACAAAAGAATGCCAGCAGGAGGATAAAAATTCAGGGCAACAAATTTGCCATTAGGGACTTCCCTGGTGGCACAGTGGTTGCGAATCCGCCTGTCAATGCAGGGGACACAGGTTTGATCCCTGGTCCAGGAAGATTCCATGTGCCACAGAGCAACCAAGCCCGTGCACCACAACTACTGGGCCTGCGCTCTAGAGCCCGTGAGCCACAACTACTGAGCCTGCGTGCTTCAACTACTGAAGCCTGCGCACCTAGAGCCCGTGCTCCGCAACAAGAGAAGCCACCGCAATGAGAAGCCCGTGCACCGCAACGAAGAGTAGCCCCCGCTCACCGCAACTAGAGAAAGCCCGCGTGCAGCAACGAAGACCCAAGGCAGACAAAAATTAATTAATTAATTAATTAATTAAAATATATATATATAATCTTAAAAAAAAAATTTGCCATTAATTTTCTCCTAGAGGAGAGTATGTTTTTTGAGAGGGCCCCCAAATGGGGAAGAGAATCCTTTCCACTTTTCACAATCATTCAATGATTTAAATCAAACTCTCATATCAAAAGGTCACCAATTATTTGCCAAGGGGAAGGGGGGGAGGGAAGGATTAGGAATTTGGGATTAGCAATTGCAAACTATTATATATAGGATGGATAAACAACAAGGTCCTACTGTATAGCACAGTGAACTATATTCAATATCCCATGATAAACCACAATGGAAAAGAATATGAAAAGAATATATATATGTATAACTGAATCACTTTGCTGTATAGCAGAAATTAACAAAACATTATAAATCAACTGCACACTTCAATAAAATTAAAAAAAAAAAAGGTCACCAATTCTGCCTATGGAATGTGTATCTCTCCAAATAAACTCGCTTTCACTTAAAAAAAAAAAGCTCACTAAGATGGAAAATTCAAATTTCTATCGACTACCTGGGTACCAATATCAGACAGAAAGGTCTCTTTAATGACAACATTTAACCACTCATTCTAAACAGGTAATTATCACTAATAAATATGCCAACTAAACATGGGAAAGAGGCTGTTAGTGGATGAAATAGAAACCAGAGGCAGAATTCAAACCACAACCCATCTCTCATTCCTTTCCCTTGAGGTCCTGGCATTATCATGGGCAGAGACTAGAAGTGAGTACCAGAAGCTTGCAGGCCTGGGCTTCACCCCAGTTCTGCCCTTGGGTCTTAGCTCTTTGCCCCTGGGTGTTTCCTCACCTGTTGCACTAGGCCTGGTTTTCAAACTGTGCTCCCTGGTGCTCTGGGACCCGGAAATTCCTCCAGAAAAGGAGGAGGCTCAAATAACAAGGTTAACACTACTGGCAATTACCCAGCTTTGACCAGAACACACCTTCTCTCTGTTTCATACATTGGGGACCTGCACATGTTCAATTTGAAAAAGGGCTCTGAGACTTTTTGGACATTTGAAAAGCCCTGGATTAGATGTTCTCCAGGTTTCTTCCAAGGCTAACCCTCTATGGCTCACTCCTGCTGCCTCTTAGGGAGCACTCTGGTTCAGGAAAGCCTGGTGGGCAGAGCAGCTGAGGGAGCCCCAGGATCAGCCATGAGTGAAGGGAGCAGCACTTACCCGTGATTCTGCCCACCGTGCCTTTCACGAAGTTGCCAGCGTACCCGGCCACGTGAGCTCCAAGGCTGTAGCCAATCAAGTGAACATCCCCGAGAGAAAAATCCTCCTTCCCCTGCAGGAAGTCACAGAGGCGTGTGAGTGAAGAGTGGGGTCCTGAGCCCCCAGGCCACCAACAATTCAACAAGTCAATCACGATGGGGAGACGCGGGAGGGGGGAGGAGGGTGGCAGTGTGGAGCTCAAAGCCACCGGGCTCACCGGAGACTAAGTGCCAGCCACAGCCTGCAGCAGGGTACTCCCTGCCCACCCTCTTAGGCCCACGAGCTGCCAACCTCCTCATCCCAAACCTGCCTGGGACCCCAGAGTTGAAGCATCAGACCCTGACAGGGCACTCAGCAGTGGGGGTGAGGAGGTGGCGATTTGACCCCATGGCTCAGGAATCAAGCTCGACAAAACAACCCAGGTAGAGGACTGAGGACTGTTCAAGAATCCTGACCAGAATTCTGCCAAAATGATTCAGATTCCATGGGCTTCTAAAAGGAAGCTCAGGCTGGAATTGCCCAGATAATAGGGTCACTTAGCCAGTGTACCCCTGCCTCCCATTACGTCCACTGATCTCAGGTAAATCATGAACCTATAAAAAGTAAATTTAAGACCTCAAGATCTGTTTTCCACATTTGATGCAAGGCACTAAGCTACATTGGTTTGAACCAACCCTCCGTACCCTCAGCCCAGCCACCCTTCAGAGGCCAGAGCAGACTTCAGTAGGTATTTAAGATTACAAGCTGGTCCTGGCTTCTGAGGGCATCAGCAATTAATGAACCGAAAGGCAAATTTTCTTCCCACAAGTAAGGTAAAAGGAAAAATCCAGAAATGTGTCAATAATTAGAAAGCTTTCTAAAAGTCCCAGCTTTCAAATATTTCAAGCAATACTTAATTCCGTAAAAATTGGAATCTCAAAGATATTCTCAGACTTCTAAGTTCACTGTAACTGACCTGTCTGACCTGTATTTCTTTTTTTTTTTTACAGTCTAAGATTGTTTAAATAAATTTAATTATTTTATTTTTATTTATTTTTGGCTTTGTTGGGTCTTTGTGTGCGGGCTTTCTCTAGTTGCGGCGAGAGGGGGCTACTCTTCATTGCAGTGCGCAGGCTTCTCATTGCGGTGGCTTCTCTTGTTGCGGAGCACAGGCTCTAGGTGCATGGGCTTCAGTAGTTGTGTCTCATGGGCTCTAGAGTGCAGGCTCAGTAGTTGCGGCCCACGGGCTTAATTGCTCCATGGCATGTGGGATCTTCCCAGACCAGGGCTCAAACCTATGTCCCCTGAATTGGCAGGCAGATTCTTAACCACTGTGCCACCAGGGAAGCCCCTGACCTATATTTCTTAAAAGGGTTCCGGTTCAAGGTCCTGCTCGTAAAAGGAGATGACTCCCTTTGGTCCCGTTACCTGCAGCCAGTTGAGCATCCTGGCAACGCTGTGTCCCACCTCCCTTGTATTATTGACCGCGTCTGTGTAAAGCTGGTGAGCCAGCGGGAGCCAGTCC
This sequence comes from Balaenoptera acutorostrata, assembly GCF_949987535.1. Taxonomy (NCBI): domain Eukaryota; kingdom Metazoa; phylum Chordata; class Mammalia; order Artiodactyla; family Balaenopteridae; genus Balaenoptera; species Balaenoptera acutorostrata. The sequence continues at coordinate 25,137,530 of NC_080076.1, forward strand.
ACCACCACGACGTTGGCTCCTTTCTCTCTTGTCTGCAGGGCTGACACGAGTTTGTACAGCCAGCTTTCAAACATGCCGCTCATCTGCAGAGAAAACAGGACTTTTTAAAAAATTCTTCTTCTGGGTTTCAGAAATCCTAATGAATATGGAATTCAGTTCCATGGCCTTCTCCCCAGCCACTTCCGGAACCTTCACATTGGCTACCCAGGCACCAAACACTTGCACATGAGCCGGGCCAGCCACAGGCAGGATTGCTACATGGGTGATTGTCTTCCATTGTGCTTGACATCTCCAGTTTTTCCCATCAAAGATGTCAGAGCTGGTGTCCTCTGCTGCTGCCCCACTGACCGATAGGCCCCCTATGAGATATAAGTTGGTGGCGATGCTGGCCTGAGGTTAGCCCAAGTCCCTGTCACAATCAGGCAAGTAAGTGGTCTGGTCCATCATTCAAAGGCAGCTGAGAAGGGTTGCCCTGGAGAATTAGCTTCTTTCTCAGAGATGCAGGGAGATTCTGTCTCTTAGGCAAATGCAGAGTTAACAAGTGACCCCTTCCCACAAGCCATCTCTGCCAACCCTCTTGACCCCAGGGTAGGGAAGATCTGTCCCTGGAATCCCAAATTAGAACTCAGAACACACTTTCCCACAGAAACAAAGTATAAATGGTGACTAGGTCCAGTTGTAAACCCATCCACAAGTACATTATTAGATAAACAGATTTTCTGTGCCTGGCCTGGGAACCCTAACGCCATTTACAATCTTGCTTCTATGGGAAACTGCTGTTCCAAGTTCCAAACAGATTATAAAAGAACTTTCTGGAATGCAACCCATTTGTAAGTTGCAGGCAGTTTGTATTTGCATTTTGACAGGGGGCCTTATAAAGGTTCAAATGCATGATTCTAATCATAGGCTGTGGGGTGAGGATGGATGGCAGGCCCTTAATCATCCCTTCAATTACATTAGGTAGGTAGGTGCCTACATACCACCCACCCCCACCAGGCCTGATCCCAACAGTTGGTGATAGACCTAAAGACCCAGAAAGCATGTAACGGATATGAATTTCTCATCATTAAGAGGAGGAATGTCCCCTCCCAATTAGCCCAGGCAGAAACCTGCTCACTTAATAGTGCCATTTTCCTACAGACTGCCATTAGATGAATGAATAAATCCCTCGCTGGTCAAAAGCTTCTGAGGCTGAGTGTTAAAGCCCTTTTTTGTTGAAGTTCGTCATGGGCTTTTCAATGTGAATTGCTCAGCTAGGTCATATAAAGACTCAGTGCCTTTAAGCGGAGCCATCTCTATGCAAACAGGAGGGCACCATGCCAACCAGGGCCAGCCAACCAGGCCAGCTGCCTCCTCACAGACTCTCTGAGTCAGTCAAGTTGCTTCAGTTCAGCTCAGCTCTTACGGAGGGACGGCCCCCGCGACGCAGTGGTTGACCAATGTAATTAAGCGTAATTAGAGGGCCCCTTAAGAGCCAGTGGAGCTGGGCTGCTGCCCTCAGGAGAGCCACTTTCTGAAAGCCCGCTGTGTGCCAGTGTTAAATACCACCCTGCTGGAGTCCAGATTGCCCCCTTAGCAAAGTGCCCATTACATTCTTCACAGCTGTCTGAAATACAAGCAGCCCACAAGAAAAGAGGGGGAGAGAGAGTGGAATCTGGAAGCACCAGTATTCTTTCTAATTGACCAAAACAAAGGAAACCAAATCTCCCGGAAAGCTGTAGAGCTCCCTCCCCCAGAGGCTCACCGTCCATCCATGAATGATGAAAAAGGTTTTGGCTGTCACGTTGAAGCCACAGTCTTCTAAGGACTGGTTGTGGCCAAAGGAGAGGTAGCAACCTTCATGCTCTGGGTCCTCAGAGGTGCGGAGGTTAAATCTCACAGGGGGTTTGGCAGCAGCCGGTACAGCCCTGGATTTGTTGAGCCCATCTGGGGAGAAATAACAGAGCAAGGGTATAACCAGCAGGCCTGGGTGGTGAGAGATCTAGGGTCTGGTTCTAATTCACTCTTGAGCAAATTACTTAACCCCACTGGGTTTCAGTTTCTACATCTGCTGAATGTTTCCTCCTCACCTTCCAGAAGAGTTGCGAAGATGTTATAAAAGGGACATCTCACCAATATTTAAGAGTATTAATTAGTCACTAGGATCCATTACTGTGAATCTGAAATAAGTCTCTCTTGCTTTTCTTTCTTCCTCCCCATCCAAACGAGTTCTCTTTCCTTCCCTCAAGTTACTAGTTTCACAGTATGGGTCCTTAATTCTTTTCCTGAAATGCTTGGGACCAGTTGAGTTTCAGAATTCAGAAATTCTCAGATTTTAGAAAGGTATTATGGCATATATATATATAAAATATATATATATAAAATATATTATTATATATATTATTATATAACACCCTCAGCAGGGTCTGGGGCATTCCCATTCATCAAACACACCAATAATATTTCTGCAGGGAAATACATAACTACTCACACTCGAGGGGAAAAAAAAAAAAAAGATTCTAAATACCCTCTTGTCGGTTCAGGTCAGTTTTTGCTGCCAAATGAGTAAGAGTTCAGGTCAGGTAAGGCCAGTTCTTGCTGCCAAACAAGTTGCCAAACAAATTTTTCAATTTTCAAAGATTTTGGATTTTGGGATTGGAGGTAAAGAGCTGTTGACCTCTTATGCAATGGGCTTCCCTAATGCTCTCATCTCAATTTCAACACTTGCTCCAAAGACCTCATGCATCCTCAGTGCTCCTTGCAGTACCAGACATGTGCCAGACATTCTTCTAGTTTGTTGAATAAATTAAATAAGTTATTGAAGCCATGGAGAAGCTCATAAGAGCAGCAAAACCTCTCTTTTCAGCTCCACTGCACACACACAGTGCCGTCTAGGTGATGGCACTACTACAAAACACAGCCCATGTCACTGATGGTCCCTATGGCCTTTTAACACTAGGCACTGTCATCACCACACTATTTCAGAAGGTCATAAATGAGCCTCATCTAGCATTCTTCCAACCATCCAGGATACCATCCCTTGATAACAGGCTAGGAAATTAGAAAATCAAACTGTCCAGTCACCCAGAAATCAAGTGAAAAGGTACCAAATGACCATCCCAGGAGCTTCATTTATCCCAGAGTTAAAAAACAAATGGAGTCATGGAAAGAGAGACCAGAGTGGTGGACAGGTTTGGTGAAGCGGACAAGGGGGAGGACAGCAATGCACCAGATGTAAAAAGGATAAGGTTCCAGAAAATGCCACTAAATATGCATGAGCAGAACTTTGTCATTAAAGTCATGAACAAAAGCCTCAACTGACAGAAATTTGAACCACGGACATAACTCATTCAATATCTCCCAATTTCCACCCAGATAGCCACTCACAGAGACCAGGTGGGAAGTCCAGGAAAAAAGGAAAGGGAGTCTGCTGGCTTCCTGGCACCGACTTGTGGATAAACTCACAAACTGACATAAAAGGTTCACCTTAGCAGCTGGCTCTCTCTGCCACCACAGTTCTCTAGCTCATTTCTACTACTTCCAGCCTGAGTCACTTCAGCCTCTGGGACTTCATGATCGTCCTTCATCCGGATGTCCTCAGGCTCATTCTCTTACCTCCTTCAGTTCCTTGCTCAGGGGTCAGCCCCTCAGAGATGGAAGCCTGGTCACAGACTAACACTGCACCACCATCTCCCACCAGCCCTCTGTACTTTCCTCCTCTGCTTTATTTTTTTCCATAACACTGAGCACTATTTATATATTTTAATTAGTTGACTAGCTGTTTTCCCACCACTGAAATGTAAGATCCATGGGGGTAGGGGTTTACACCCATTTTGTTCACTGCTCTATCCCTCACTCCAAGAAGCATGCCTAGCAAATAAATACTTTTTTGAATGAATGAAATGGTCCCCAAATACTCAGAATCCCAGAACATAGACTTTGGAAGGAATGTTAGCATTTTACAGGAGAGGAGCTAGAGATGCAACCTACCCTGGTTCAACTGCACTAGAGTTGGGAACATGTTAAATAAAACAAGTTTTTTTCCATTCATTCCAATTAACCTCCTGCATGCACATAAGCCACATGGACCAACATCATTGGACCCAACCTCAGCAGAATAGTAGAAGATGAAATAATAGTGTGTGGTTCAGAGGTTTCCCGCTCTCCTTTGCTTAGCTAATTGACTTGGTACTCCCGCTGGGTGACCCTACCCTCGCTCCTCCAGGGCAGGTTCCTCCAGGAGAAAAGACTGCCACGCAGAACTCAGAAGAAAAGCTGGCAGCTGGGAGGAGGAGGAGGAGGAGGAGAGGTAGCAAGAGGCAGAGCGAGGGCTGGAAAGACTTGGGGAAGAGGAGGCCGGCAACCTGGGGAATAAGCCCAGCAGCTTCTCTGCACAAATGACTCACCTAGTACTCCTGGCAAGCACTACTCAAACCAGAGCCAGCTACCCTGATACCTTAACTTTCAAGACACCTACGCCGAGATTAAAAGGAAGGGCACCAGGTGATAGAGCTCTAACAACCTTCTTGCCTCGAAAGCCCCAGGTTCAAAGAGGAGGGCAAGGTTAAATAGCTGCTGGCAGCCAACTCTGCTGACTGGACAGCAGCGAGAGGAGAACCGTATCACGACAAGGGGGTGGGGCGAGAGCGAGCGCGGGCGAGCGCACCGGCAGCCTGCGGGCTCTTGGATGCCTGGCTGGGGATGTCCTCGTCAGAAGCGCCGAGGAACAAGTGATCTCCAAGGCTGATTAGGAGGAGTAAATGGACAGCGCAGGGGGTAAGGAAGGAGAATGTCGCAGGATCGAGGAAGAAGGGTGGGGAAGACAGAGGGGAACTGGCACAGAAAAGAAGTTGTGGGGTGTTAATAAAAACAAGGACACGTTACCTTGCAGCCGACCCTCTGGACCAAGGGTTGCGGGACCTCCCGCGGCAAAGCAACAGTAAGCGCTCCAGAGGCAGAGCAGAAGACTGGAGTTTCTCATCCTTCCCGGCCACATCCCCTTCCCCCAAACGGGGCTTTTAGAAAGACCACAGGAAAAAAAAAAAAAAAAAAAAAAACCGCCTCTCGAACGATGTTTCCAGCAGTCCGAGCCCGTAAGACTCGAAGTGGGAAGGCTTCTCTCGACCAGAGAGAGTGGTGGCCTTAGACAGCTGCAGGTGGAGAAGGTGGAAAATGAAATCTTGGCTAAACTGAGCCACGGGGTGGTGAGGGGAGTGCGAAGATGCTCCAACCAGAGCCAGATCTGCTCTCACCCGTGCCGCTCGCCCGGGAAGCCAGGGCTCGCCACTGTCACACCGCGAGCTCCCAGGCGAGGTAGTTTTTTAAAGTATTGGAGTCATCTGACCCATCGCCAGATGGTGATTTGCATAATTTATTCCCGTCCCCGGACTCTGATTGGTCACACCTTCGCTGACGCCCGAACCAAAGACTCCCCAAAGTATGAATGAAAGCGCCGCACACCCACCGCGTGGACACTCCGCACGCGCCGCCTTGTCTCCTCCCCAGTCAGCTTCGCGGGCAGCCGCGCTCTCGCCGCCCCACTTTTTCCTAGTGTCCACTCCCGGACCCTAGATTCTCCGCTCGCCCCTTCAGCCCCAGGAGGGTCATTGCCCCAAAGCCCTGTTCCCGCCGCGCTTGCGATCTCTGGAGAAGGAAGGTTGTCCTCTCCAAGGCGCAAAGCCATCCCCGCGCCCGAAATGATCTCTCCTCGCCCCGGGCCAAGGGTACGGATGGAGGAAAGCCACCTGGTCACCCTCTGATCCTTCTTTTCTCCCTTTCCTCCTGCGCTCCTGCCTAGCGAGGCCCGCGACAGGTGCAGACGGCGTGATCAGACAATAACCCGGCAGAGCGGAGGGGCTGCGGGCTGTGGCCTGGGCGTCAGGATCGCTCAGACCCCTCTCGGAGTCCTCGCTCAGCCACTAGCTGCAAAACTCGCGGCAAGCCACCCAGCTTCTCCAAGGCCTTTCCTTCGTCCCCAGTACGCGGGTGGTAACAGTTCCTGTCGCTTAGGGATGTTGGGGAAATTTAAAAACCTACTATAGTACAGTAGGCCACGTGGTAGGCGCTCTCACACCTGCGGGTGGAGGACTAGAGGGATGCCAGGCGACACTCCCCAAAGGAAACAGTGAGCCACGCTTGGGGATCTCGGGCGCATAACCAGCGCCAAGAGTCGGCTGACGCGCGCAACTACTTACTGAGGGGAATTAGGCAGCTTCTTCCTCTCCCTCCTCATTTTGTCCTCCTCTCCTTCCCTTTCTTGCGCGTGTCCCTGCTCCTCCCACGGGTGCCGGCTCCATCTCCGCCGGGGGGACCCCGGGACCGAGGGCGGCGAGCGCCCCGACCTTGGCGGGGAGCCCGGGGCTCTAGGCCGGCTGCGGCCGGGACAGCTAGGGAGCGGCTGCGCCTCAACAGCCCTCGGGAACGCCGAGGAGGCGGGAGAGATAAAAAACGCCGCGGCGGGGCCGAGCACCGCCATCCCGCCTCCTTCCAGCCAGAACTGGCTCTCCCAGACTACACCTTTGACTGCGAGTAACCCCGCCGTCGCCAGAACCGGTCCCGCTCCTGCCTGGGGAGGAAAACTGCCCGAGCAGCCCCGCTCCCCTTCCTCCCTGGTGTCGGGGGCCCCTCCTGGAAGATCTGTGTGGGGAAACCAGTCTGGAGGAGCAGGTCCTGTTCCAACCTATCCTCGTTACTTTTGTTACTCCAGCTGCCAGCAAAGCACGCTTTGTCCCTCCTGTGTGTTATAATTCATTAACAAGAGGCAGGCCGGCTTTATTTTTTCAGTGTAAAACTCAATGTATTTTATGGGATGGTAAATGGCACCCCCAGATATGTTTTTTCCCTCCTCTTACCACTCTACTTCTTCACTGGCAAACTATACAGACATAAGTCAGGTATCGTCTCCATTTTACAGATGGGAAAACTGAGTCTCGGGAACAGGCTGCCGGTCTGAAGCAAGTCTGAGAACCAGATCTCTCTCTTCTGCTCTCAGTTTGATTTAGCCAGTTGACCTCTAAATATGAGCCTTTGGGAGCCATGTCTCCATCTCTTCAGTGGTCCAGTCAGTAGGTAACCTGTGAGTCAAAAATCCCCTTATCTGGGGACTTCCCTGGTAGCACAGTGGTTAAGAATCCGCCTGCCAATGCAGCGGCCACGGGTTGGAGCCCAGTCCCGGAAGATCCCACAGTGCCCCGGAGCAACTAAGCCCTGCGTGCTACAGCTATTGAGCCTGCGCTCTAGAACCTGCAAGCCACAAGTACTGAGCCCGCGGGCCTAGAGCCCATGCTGCACAACAAGAGAAGCCACCACAATGAGAAGCCCGCGCACCTCAAGGAAGAGTAGTCCCTGCTCCCTGCAGAAAGCCGGTGCGCAGCAATGAAGACCCAATGCAACCAAAAAAAAAAAAAAACCCTCTCTGTTCTGAGTTACTCAAATCACAGTCCCTAGAACCTTAACTGGACAGTGTGGAGGGTGTGTCTTGGGGACCTCTGTCACAAGTGAGATCCCCTAGGAGAGCTTAGGTACTCCTACAAAGTTGGTTATCCTACCCGAAAAAAACGTAGATTCAACAAGGTCAACACCCATCTTTTTTACGTTTTATTGCTGGTTGGTTAGAGTGCCCTCCTGTGTCTTTATATTAAAACATCATGTGAGAACTTCCACAGGACATCACGAAATTATAATCACAGTATTAAAGTAATGTATAACATCAACTGTCTGTTATGCAAAGCATAACATATGTATAAAATATGCAAAACATATTTTCCAGAAGAACCATGAGGAGATTTGGGGAGCCTCCAGTGTGGAGGAAGTCCCTGCCTGGGGAGTTTCAACAGAAACTTCTGTTTGTGTCACAGTCAAAATGTCAGGGTCTCAAGTAACTCTAGCAAAGGTTCTGGTCATTCTTTTAGGCAGTTTGTCATCTGAAGACACCTGCCTATGTTAGAGGAATGAATCTCCCTCTCATGAGAGGAGCCCACTTTCCACTTCAGAAGCCTCCCTTGCAGCTAGAGTTCTTGGTTTAAACTCAGCCAATCAAACCCTGAGGTGAAAGCAAGCGAGCCTGAAAGCACACAGCCACTCCACTCCGCCAGCGGGGCAGCAGCAGCCAGCTCTAGTTTTGGGGGGCAGCAGTGGCATCACCCCCAGACCAGTCTGCAGTGGGACTTGGGCAATGCAGTCTGCCTGAGTATACTTTCCAAGCCTGGTTCTTTTGCCCTGCAGATATTCTGATTGCTACCTAATATGTTTTTAATGAGTTCCTCTTCTGCATAAATGAGCCAAAGACTGTGTTGCTTATAACTAAGAAGGTGATTTAATCACCCGATGCTTATTGAATGGCTACTGGAGTAAAACACTGAGCACCCCAAGGAATGTTCAGGAGGCCATCCATGCTCTCACAGACATGATGTTGAAAGTGTGGTATGTAGGAGTTATCAGACATCTGGACCAATGCTGTCCAATAGAAATATAATACAAACCACATGTCTTAGCTATAGCTGCCATAACAAAATATCATAGACTGGGTGGCTCAAACAACAAAAATTTATTTTCTCACAGTTTTCAGGGCTAAATGTCTGAGATTAGGATGCCAGCATGGTCAGGTTCTGATGAGAACCCTCTTCCTGTTTTGTAGATAGCTTCACTGTGTCCTCACATGGCGGGGAAAGGGAGAGCAAGCTCTCTGGTGTCTCTTCTTATAAAGGCACTAATCCCATCATTAGGGCCCCACCCTCAGGACCTCATCCAAACCTAATGGTCTTCCAAAGACTCCATCTCCAAATACCATCACATTTCAGGGTTAAGGCTTCAACATATGGATGGCAGTGAGGGAAGGGATTGTTGAAACACAATTCAGTCTAAGCACCAAATATGTGATTTTACCTTTTCTAGTAGCCACATAAAAAAGGTAAAAAGAAACATGTGAAACTAATTTTCGAATAGTTTTTTGTTTAATGCAATATATCCAAAATATTATTACTTCTACATGTAATCAAAAAATTACTGAGACTATTTACATTCTTGTTTTGAAATCTGGTGTGTTTTTACACTTACAGCACATGTCAAATTGGATTAGCCACATATAAAGTGGTCAATAGCCACATGGAGCTAGTGGCTACCCTATTAGACAGCATACACAGATTTAGAGTGTTAAACCTAAAACAAATCTGAGAGATCACTTAGCACAACCATCTCACTTTACAAATCGTGAGCCTAAGACCCAACCAGATTGACTCACTTGCTCAAGGTCACACAGCTGGTAAAAAAGCAAAGATGGAACACAAATCCAAGTTTCTGATTCCAAGACTTCCTCTCCCTGTTTGAAGACAGAGAAGATGATGGAGAGCTGAGAGGACCAGACTTAGTGGAAAGTCTAGAATAAAAATCATACCACTGGTTCCAATAAAGAAGGAAAAAACTAGCACAAACTGGACCCCTTCAAATATTTATTAAACCTCTGTCATAGGCCCAGCATTATGCTAAATGCTATAAGCAACTTAAAAAGAAATGGAAAATATAATTAAATGCACAGCGTACTCAAACTCCACTTTCCAAGGTCAGAGAAGAGAGAAATATAAGTGAATCAAACTGATAGAAAAGACTATTAGGTGGAGATGGGACTTAAAAAGACTTTAAAGAATGAAAAGGCCTTAAGTCCCAACTCTTGACTGGCACTTGGATCCCCCTGAGTGATGTACTGACCACAAAGTTTGGAAAGGGAGTGCCAAACCTCCATCAAGGGGGTAGCATTCCTCTGCTTACCTGGCTGTTAGTTCTGGGTGACAAGCAGCAGTTAAAGTAGCCAGACTCTTCTCTTGATAAATACAGAGACCTGAAGTCTCCAACTCCTGAAGCTTATATCACTCAGAAGCAACATTTCCTCCAAAAGGAATAAGCTAGAGAAGCATTTCCCCATGTGGGCCTGGGATGTTAATAGGTGTTACATGGAATAAATATGAGAACACTGAGTTAAACAAGCTACAACAGGCTTCTTCACTGCAGGACTTCTCAGGAACTTTATTATACTTTAACCCTTCAGTAGCTTCAGGTTCGAGATTAAGACCCTTCAAATGGCCAACAACACCCTCCATGGACTGGCCCAGGCGAGAGGCACCACTCTGTCTCCCACCACCCTCCTCTCCTCTCTTTGCCTTCCTGCTACCCTGGCCTTGTCTTAGCTCCTTTATCTGCTCTGTCGAATCTGGTACCCACGGCCCCCTGAGCACTTGAAATGTGGCAAGTCTAAACTAAGTGTAAAATGCATACCAGATTGCAAAGGCTTAAAACCAAAAAATATATTAAAAATACTGCACTCATAATTTTTATGTTGATTAAATGTAGAAATGACAATATCATGGATACACTGAGTTGGGTAAAATATATTACTAAAATTAAATTCACCTTTTTCTTTTTACATTTTTAATGATTGCTGGAGAATTTTTCATTACATATGTGGCTCATATTATATTTCTAGTGAATGTTCTAAAGCATCAAGATTTGGCTTTTGACCTAGTTAATGCTAACTCTTATCAAATTTCAGATATCTGCTTGTGTCCCTTCTTCAGAGAAACTTTTCCTGACCCCTGGCCTAGGTTTCCTATAAGAATGCTGCTTTCTTTTATAGAACTTACCTAGATCTTTAATTAGACATTATTTGTTTGGCTATTTGATTAATGTCTCTCTCCCTGTTGGTGTATAAGCTCCATGAAAGCAGCAACTGGATTTGGTTTTGCTTATTATTCTTTTTCCCAGAGCCCAGCATAAAACCTGGTGCATAGAAGGCTCATCAAATATTTGTTGAATGATTACATAAATGAAGTGTGTGATGAATCTCCAAGAAAGGGACAAAGTATTCAGCTTTTGCTAAATTAAGTTAACCACAGAACCCTCACCCCACAAAGGGTTTAGTGAAGGATCAGAATTCCCCAGGAACACAGTTTGGGAAGCACTGGATTAGGGGTTGTAACTACAGAGAGAGAGTTAACTGAGCCCCATTTTAAATCTCCATCTGCAATATGACCTCAGCTCGCCTATGTGCTGAAGGTAGCTCTGGGTAGGTTTGTTTTGTTTTGTTTTATGTTTCCCTTCCTCTGCAAACCACAAGCTCCAATTCCTTGAATTCTTCCACTTAGAAGACATCTAAAGGAAGCTGAGTTATTCTTTATTCTTAATAAAGAGATTTTTATGCAAATTCAGACATGCAGTTCATGAATAATTGTATGTTTTTCTCCTGCATCTATACAAGCATGGAAGAGGTGAAATATTGAGTTTAACCAGGACTTGGGGTCGTTTAAAAGAATTTACCTAAGAAAGGAGTCAGGCCTGACACATTTCTTTTGGAAAAGATAGCATGATAATGGGCTACATGATCAATTGACCCAGAGGATAAGACCCAGGGAAAGGTTGTCAAGTCACACTCATACCTCCCAAACAAACAACCAGAGTGGTTCAGCTCACATGCTATTTTAACTCGCAATGTTAAAACATGTCTTCTGCAACTAGCCCTGCACACAAAAGCTAAATGACCGCTATGGGATCAGCCAAGAACTTGAGGATTCTGAGCAGCCTGGAGACCAGCACCTCCCCCGGAGAGGACGAGAGGGAGGATGGCAGCCAGCCCTGCTCGGAGGAAGCACAGCTGAGCAAACCCCGCCGCTCCACCTGCCAGACCCTTTCACTCGTCCATCACTTCCACACCACAGAACAGAGAGAGGAAAAGCCGAGGCAAAGGGGCTCATTGCCAAATTGAGAAGCATTTAAAGTGTTTCCAGTGACAGACTGGAGGGGTGGATCACCAAACTAAGTCCATTGTTAAATGCTCTGGGCCTTTCCAAAGCTCTGTGGGGAAAAACAACAAGAACAAAAACATTTAAACCTGATTCCAAATGGTCCATTCTCTAGCAAAATATGTTACAAAGAACTGACCTCAGAATATCTAAATAGACCAGTAGGGACTTCTCTAGTGGTCCAGTGGGTAAGACTCCATGCTCCCAATGCAGGGGGCTCAGGTTCGATCCCTGGTCGAGGAACTAGATCCCTCATGCTGCAGCTAAGAAGTCCACATGCCGCAACTAAAAAATCCCACGTGCCACAATAAAGATCCCACGTGCTGCAACTAAAACCTAGCGCAGCCAAAATAAATAAATAAAAATTTTTTAAAATAAAAAAATAGACCAATAACCACAAGAAAAGATTGAGAGTGACCAATCATCCTATCCACACAGACCTCCAAAATGCCAGATGGATATGGTTCCCCAGGCAAATTCCCTCAAACTAACCCTTGATTAAATCCCACTTTTCACCTATTTCTGTACCTACACCTACAAACAAGCTTGCTAAATTAAATTAATAACTACTAATCTCAAGTGGTCTTTTAATTCTGCCTAGCCATCAACCCTATTTCTCTAGACTCCTCCTACTCCTTCTCCTAGATGACGCTCTCACACCTTCTTCTCTCCCCTCAGACCTCCAACATCTCTCCCATCCTTACTCTGAGCTGATGACCTGACCTCCCATTTTACTGGAAAAATAAAATCAATCAGAAGAGAACATCCACAAGCCACCACTGTCACACCCCCAACTATGTGCATCTGTACCCGTGTCCTCAGCCTCCCTGCCAGTTACTAAAGATAAGTTGTCTGTGTTTCTAAACACCCCCCATGCCCACACACACATTGACGCACCAGATCCCATCCCCTCTCACCCAAGGACATCACTCCAACAATTTCTCCCTCTCTATTGGATCATTTCCATCAACATACCAACACAAGTTACAAATTCTCCACCTTAAAAAAAATTCCAGTGACTCTACTTCCCTCCCCAGACTCACCCTATTTCTCTGCTGCCCTTTACAGTGAAATTTCTTTACAGAGTTCTCTATGCTCCCTGATTCCAAGCCCTCTCCTCCCATTTCCTCTCGAGCTCCAACTCCTCCCCACAGCCCTGCCCACCAAGGTCACCCCACACAGCCAGCTGTATCCTCAGTCCTCCTCTCGCTCCATCACAGTCACTGCCTCCTCCTTGAACTCATCTGGTTTTCCTTCTCGCTCACTGGTCCCTCCTCCCCAGTTTCCTTTGCTGACTGACTTCTCATTGTTGGAGCACCCCAGGGTTCATCTATGGACCTCTTCTTTTCTGTTCATCTAAAATCACTCGCTTGATAATCTCATCTACTCTCATGCCTTCAAAGCCATCTATACGTGATTCTCCAGTGTACACCTCTAGCCTGAACCTCCTTTCTGAAATCCAAACTTCTTTATCACCTTAGATGCCTAAAAGGCATCTCAAACCTACCATGTTCAAAACTGAATCCCTGGACTTCCCTGATGGCGCAGTGGTTAAGAATCCACCTGCCAATGCCGGGGACGCGGGTTTGAGCCCTGATCCAGGAGGATCCCACATGCCACGGAGCAACTAAGCCTGTGCACCACCACTACTGAGCCCGTGCTCTAGAGTCCGCGAGCCACAACTACTGAGCCCACGTGCTGCAACTCCTGAAGCCCGTGTGCCTAGAGCCCGTGCTCCGCAACAAGAGAAGCCACCGCAATGAGAAGCCCGCGCACTGCAACAAAGAGTAGCCTCCGCTCGTCGCAACTAGAGAAAGCCCACACAGTAACAAAGACCCAAAGCAGCCAAACATAAAATAAATAAAAATTGTAAAATAAATAAATAAATGGGGAAAATGTTTTAAAAAAAAAAAAAAGAAAAGAAACCAAATCCCTGATCTTCCCCCAAAATCTACTCCTGCCTCTGTCTTCCCAGTCTCAATAAATGGAAAACTAACTGTTCCAGTCACGCAGGCCAAAAACTGGAGTCAGCTCTGACTCCCTTTTTCCATATCCCACAGCCAATATCCAGGAAATCCCTGTGGCTTCTCCTTCAAGATCCATCCAGAATCTGACCACTGCTTACCACCTCCATTTTTCCCACCACAGTGCAAACCACCATCATCTTTCATCTGAAATAAACCACCTGAAATACCCTCCTCCTATGAGTCCCTAATTCATTCACTGTAAAGACTAGTAACATAGAGTAACGTACCAGGCTCTGCAAGGTCTCCCCTTGACCTCTCTGATATTAATTCATACTCCCCTCCCCTGGCCCACCCCCTCCTCATTCTGGTCTTCTGACTGTTCTTTCAACACACCTGGCATGCTCCCACCTCAGAGCTTTTACATTTGCTGTTCCCTCTTCTGATCCCCAGGTATTTTCAGAGCACAGTTTCTCATCTCCTTCAGATTTTTGCCCACATGTCACTGGCGCTTCCTGACACCCACCTGAAAATTGCAAAGCTCCTCCTATCTCCCTCCCCTGCTTTATTTTTCTCCATAACACTTACCACCATCTGACACATATATCTTAGCTACTTATTTATTTACAATGTGCCTTCCCCCACTAGGATGAAAGGGATTTTTGTGCATTTTGACCATTTCTGTATTCCCAGCCCCAGGACTTAATAAATACTTGTTGACTAAATGCATGAACAAATTCTGAAACTAATTAAACTTTTTCAGAACCAGACAAAAAATAAAAGCTTCCAAATGTTTTCTACAAATTCAGGATAACACTGATACCAAATCTGACAAAGACTGAAATGAAGAAAAAAAAAAGAAAGAAAGAAAGAAAAACTATAAACTGATTTTATTTCAAATATTTTAAGTAAAATTTTAGCAAATAAAACTCAACAGTACAGATTTCCCTGATGGCACAGTGGTTAAGAATCCACCTGCCAATGCAGGGGACACGGGTTCGATCCCTGGTTTGGTAAGATCCCACATGCCGCAGAGCAACTAAGCCCGTGCACCACAGCTACTGAGCCCTCGCTCTAGAGCCCGTGAGCCAGAACTACTGAGCCCGCGCACCACAACTACCGAAGCCTGCACACTCTAGGGCTTGCGTGCCACAACTACTGAGCCTGCATGCTGCAACTACTGAAGCCCGCACACCTAGAGCCCGTGCTCCACGGCAAGAGAAGCCACAGCAAATGAGAAGCCTGCGCACCGCAATGAAGGGTAGCCCCGGCTCGCCGCAACTAGAGAAAGCCCGCGTGCAGCAACAAAGACCCAACGCAGCCGAAATTAAAAATAAATAAATAAATAAATTGCATTAAAAGGACAATATGTCATGACCAATTGAGGTACATTCAACCTAGAAATATAAACATGGCTCAGTACAAGGAAATCTATAACTCGCCACATATATACATCAAAGGTGGAGAAAAAAATTATTTCAACAGATGCTTGAAAAAATTAGAAATAAGATAATCTAGTGGGGCTTCCCTGGTGGCGCAGTGGTTGAGAATCTGCCTGCTAATGCAAGGGACACGGGTTCGAGCCCTGGTCTGGAAAGATCCCACATGCCGCGGAGCAACTAGGCCCGTGTGCCACAACTACTGAGCCTGCGCGTCTGGAGCCTGTGCTCCGCAACAAGAGAGGCCGCAACAGTGAGAGGCCCACGCACCGCGATGAAGAGTGGCCCCCACTTGCCGCAACTGGAGAAAGCCCTCGCACAGAAACGAAGACCCAACACGGCCAAAAATAAAAATTAATTAATTAATTTTACAAAAAGTTTAATTGACTGAACAAACCCCATTTAAAAAAAAAAAAAGATAATCTAGTAACAAGGGTGATTACATACTTACTATACAAAAATCTCTACTTTTCCAATATCATAGGGAAGGGTTTTTTGTTTTGTTTTGTGATGGGTAAGAAGTGGATTTATTTAGAGAGAAACACACTCCGCAGAGTGTGGGCCATCTTAGAAGGCTAGAGCGGCCTCATAGGGAAGGGTTTATTAAGCAGGATATAAACACAGAAGATAAAAGAAAGACATAATAATCTTGACTACACAAAATTTTTTAAAAACTTGTCTGCAGTAAAAAAAAAGAGTTTAAACAAATTCAAAAGACAATTTAAACTGTGTTATAAAATATTTGTTACATACAAGAACTTGTTTTATTAAGTTTCAATAAAATTTTACCAAAAAAAAAAAGACAATTCAATATGTCACTTTCATGCAAATTACAAAAAGGATTTCCCTCCTTAAGATGCTTTACTTTTGGAAAAAGCTATCATGCTATACTAATTTTGTTAGGACAAGACACTTCATTGCCATCTGCCAGAAAAGTGGCATAACAAATATTGAAATCTATGATTTCTATGATGTGAATAACATCTGCTAGGTTGGACAGCATACAACCCACACAACCATTAAAAACATCTATAGTCTAGACTTAGATCATTGAAAACAGTATTATTCACTTATATGAACATCCACCAGGATTAAAAGTTTGTGTGGGATACAACTAAAAAAAATTTTTCTTTTTTTGCAGAATTATAAGCATTATTCGTCTCTTCCCAAATTCCAGTAATACCCTCTAATCACTGAAACAATCATAAACACTGCCAGTTTTCCAAAATGTCCCCAGGAGATGGCACTCCTCTTGGAGAGCAATGGTCCAGATTGATTGGAAGGCATAAAGGAAGACTTTAACTCTTCATTTTATGCTTTTCAATACAGCTTGAATTTTTCACCATGTGCATGCATAAGAAGTGAATAATTAAATATAAAACTGTAAATAAACTAAATTACTACTCTAGAGAGGAACTAAGTATTAGGGATGAAAGAGTGATTCCAATAAAAGACATGCAATATTTATCCCAGTACATAATAGTAACAGAGGTCTGAGGTCCACCAAGGTCTCAGCAGTAACTAGTTGAAAGAACTGGGTCCAGAAAGCCAAGAGCTTGAATCTCCCCGAAGAAAAACATCACCAACCACCCCCACTGAGTTTTGCATCTCTAAATAGATGGATGGCATAGAGTGCAGTAGTGTTCAGACTTGTTCAGATGAGAAAGCACCTGAAATGCTTTTTGCTGATGCTTTTTGCTTAAGAGCATTAAATGTTAAAATATTTCATTCCATCACATAAACTATGATCTCACATAAAACTATTTGTTTAGCTAAAGTGCGTTGCTTTAAAATGTCAGTTTAATTAAGTTTACACACTACAAAATAAAGTGAAAACACAATTACAAATACAGATGAAAAACCAGCTTTCAAAGCATTATTAGCCAGTTCCGAGTTTTTCCGTTACTACTCCTTTGTTACTTATTTGTGTTCTTTTATCTGTTGGAAGCACGCAAGTAGTAGAAAGCACAAAAACTTTAAGAAAAATTATGTCTTTTCTGTAAGCCTAAAATGAGTTCAAAATAAAGCTTTTTAAAATGGTAAAATTGAAATAAAGACTGTGGTTTAGTTAAGGGTATTGTACCAGTGTTGAGCCCTAGTTTTGATCATTGTACTGTGCTTATGTAGGATGTCAACATTAGGAGAAGCTGGGTAAGGGATATGGAGGTCTCTGGACTATTGTTAACAGCTTTTCTATAAAGTAAAAATTAAGGGGCTTCCCTGGTGGCACAGTGGTTAAGAATCCACCTGCCAATGCAGGGGACATGGGTTTGATCCCGAGTCCAGGAAGATCCCACATGCCGCGGAGCAACTAAGCCCGCGAGCCACAACTACTGAAGCCTGTGGACCTAGAGCCCGTGCTCCGCAACAAAAACCCAATGCAGCCATAAATAAATAAATAAATAAAATTAGTCCAAATAAAGTTTTTAAAATTATGGGAGAAAACTTGAATTTGAGAATATTATTTTTGTCAATTTTTTCTGCAAATTGGGAGAAGGCAGTTATTCCATTTAAGTTAAGAATGTTTTATCTCTTCTTGAAACGCACCAGAGGCAGCATAGTTTGGAAAACACAGGCTGGGGTTGGGGGAAGCAACCTGAAATCTCAGCTTGCAAAAACCCCGTAAGTGATTTTAATCCACAATTTTAATCCACACCCTCAGCAAGAACCACTGGAGAAGTACTGTCTAAGGTCTCTTTCCAATCCCTTTGCCTTGTCCACTTGGCAAATTCCTGTTCATCCTTAAAGGTCTAAGTCAGAAATCACCTCCTCCATGAAACCCTCCTTGCCAGGAAGACAACCAACTAGAATTCTGGAGACGCTGTTCCCAGGTGAGGTGAATTTACGCTGTAAACAAAAAGGAGCCAACTGTCTCAATGGTAGACCATAGTGGATGTAATGAGTCATGACCCAAATGCCCCCTGCAGGTCCAAGGCAGGCACCCACCCCCAGCTAATGGGAGTGTCAGCTGCTGAGCATTCATAGCTGAGTCTCTCCCTGGGTTTGCTCTTGGCTTAAGGGAATTGCCTGCCCAAAGTCACTCTCCCTTCCCCCAAGGCAGCTGGTATATAATGTCTAGTCAACTGTGGAGTAGAAAGGCCAGGTTCCCTTTGCCCCAGTTCAACACAGCTCTGCAGGACTGACTGTGATACCTCTGTAGCATCACAGTTCAACTCCTCCCTCTGCCCTCTTGTGCTGTCCTGGACCCCTCAAAGGTAAGATCCCAAGAGCACTTCCCTAATAAGCCACCTGCACAAAAAATTCTGCTTCAAAGTTCATTTTCTGGGGAATCCATCCTAAGACAATCACAACTGCCAATACCTTGGAATTATCCAATTTACTTAAAGAAATTTATCCTTCATTTTGCTGTACAAATTCATATACCCACAGTATAATTTATTGCAGCATGTTTGCAATAGCAACATATTATAAACAAAGTCCATTGACAGAGAACGTAAATCATGGCTGTGGTGGAATAATATGCAGCTGTATAAAAGAATAAGGAAGCACTTTATGTCATGATATGACCAATCTTCAATTTATAAATTTAAGTAAAAAAGCAAGGTATAGAAGAGTGTGTAGAGTATGCCATAATTTTGTTTAAAAAACAAAAAGAAAATATATATGTACATGTTTATATATTCATAGAATATTTCTGGAAGGATTTAGAAGAAACTAGAAACATTAGTTGACTCTGGGAAGGACATGTGAGTGGCTGGAGGAAGGGGTGGAAATAACTTTTTGAGGTTTTTTTTTTTTTTAATCCCATAGCTTTTTTGAACCTTTTGAATTTTGAACCACATGAATACCTTATTCAAAACTAAATAGATGAGGGACTTCCCTGGTAGCGCAGTGGTTCAGAATCCGCCTGCCAATGCAGGCGACACGGGTTTGAGCCCTGGTCCAGGAGGATCCCACATGCCATGGAGCAACTAAGCCCATGCGCCACAACAATTGAACCTGTGCTCTAGAGCCCACGAACCACAATTACTGAGCCCACATGCCACAACTACTGAAGCCCGAGCGCCAAGAGGCTGTGCTCCGCAACAAGAGAAACCACCACAATGAGAAGCCCGTGAACTGCAACAAAGAGTATCCCCCGATTGCCACAACTAGAGAAAGCCCATGCACAGCAACGAAGACCCAACACAGCCATAAATAAATAAATAAATAAATAAATAATTTTTTTAAACTAAATAGATGAAAGTAAAGCAAAAGAAAATAAATGTTGAGGACTGAAAAGAGGCCTTGGGCTTGGAGAACAGTAACTATGGAGGGTCCTCAGGAAAGAGGCTTCAACATAGTCATGGAAATAGAGTCTTCCTCAGTGCTCTGATCCCACCTTCACAGGTGGATCTGAGGCAAATAAAGCCCCTTCACCGGCTGGCAGTGGCAACCTAGAACCTTAATCAAATTTCTCTCCTTTCAGCATCTGGTCTGAGAAATACTAAAGGATCAAGTAGGAGCCTAAGAGGGAAGCCGAAAAGATGCACAGAATGGCAGAGGGGCCTTGTTAGGATCCAAGTGAGCCAAAACCAGCTATGGGAGATAAAGAAAAGATGCACAGGGAATTCCCGGGCTGTCCAGTGGTTAGGGCTCCGTGCTTCCACTGCAGGGGTACAGGTTCAATCCCTGGTCGGGGAACTAAGATCCCACAAGCCGAGCAGCATGGCAAAAAAAAAAAAAAAAAAAGATGCACAAAGCAGCAGGGGATAGTGAGGAACAATTCCTGAAGGATGAAAAACATCAAAAACAGAGAAAGTAGCTGAGTCACAATAACGGTGATGACACGAGGCTAAGGGCCGAGGTCCATGAACTATGCTCTTAAGGTTGCCAGACCTCGGAATTCCCTGGTGGCCCAGTGGTTAGGACTCCACGCTTTCACTGCCGAGGGCCTGGATTCAATCCCTGGTCGGGGAGCTAAGATCCCACTAGCCCTGGGGTGCGGCCAAAAAAAACCAATGAAAGGTTGCCAGACCTGTCTTAGACGGGAGGGTGACAAAGTGCGGTCCTCAGACCAGCAACCTCAGCATCACCTGAGAACTTGTTAGAAATGCGCATTCTCTGGCCCTGCTCCAGTCCGACTGAGTCAAAAACTCTGGAGGTGGGGCCCAGCAATCTGTGTTTTCACGAGCTTTCCAGATGACTCTGATGCACCTTAGAACCACTGCCGTAGACCTTAGAACCCAAGGCCCAGCTGTACTAGGTCTCCTCTGTCTGGATGATTCCTGCTTGTGTGTGTCTTTACAACAAACCCCACTGCTAAAGCTAGCATAAGCTCTCTAGCAGAAGATATTGTTTCCTGCACCAAAAGTGCCTAATACAACCTTACCCCACTGGGCAAGCGAACTCCTACTCTTATTTGGAGACTCTGCTCAAGGGCCACCTCCTCCAAGAAGCCTTCCTTGCAGATCTCTCCCAGCCTAAGTTAAGTGTCGCTCCGCTATGCTCCTGTAGCCACCCCCTAACCTCTGGCATAACACTTATCACCATGTCCTGTACTCAAGGACCTATTTGTACATTTCCCACTAGGGTGGGACTATGTCTTCATTATATCTCCAGCCTGGATACTCAATTAATATTAGTTCTTAATAGCTATTATTATTAAGCACTCAATAAATAAACAAATGTATATATGGAATGATTATTATTTTCCATGGATTACAGCAGCTTCCTTAAACAATGCCTAACTCCTCACTTGTGAGATTTACCAGGAGGGCAAGCTTGCTGAGCCAAGTGATAATTGTTACTAATGGGCTGTGACAACCCAAGCTGAATTAACCCTTTGTTTCTATGCAGGGAATTCCAAGTAGTTGGCAGATAATCACTGGGCAGAAGCAACAGAACATGGCCAGGAGGTGTGCCTCGCTGACTGGGTCTGTGTTTGAGACGCAGATAAAAGGTCCCTTCTTTCAAGGATCCTGTCTAACAGGGAGGCAGACACATAACAGATCATTTTAACACGAACTATCAGTTCTACAAAGCTGATACAACAATAGGATAATCAAGGGAAAGGAAGAGGAAAGAAAATAAGAAAGTACTCAATATATGCATAACATATATGAGTGAGCTAACACTATGAGTGGGTAAATGAGGGAAAATATGCATAGCTCACACTGTCCTCATTTCTATAACTGGTCACAAGGCTATAGTGGATATTTATGACTTTCTTCTCCCACTACCGCATTCCACGTTCCTTCTGCCCTCAGCCATTATCTTAACTGCTTCCATTCTTTACTTGGTGAGGCGACCCAAATCTTCATTCCTGAAAAGGCTGAATCCTCACTGGGCTTGCCTTTCTTAGTGGCTGTATTTTGACATTAGCTTCTATTATTGGACGTGGAAGTCCTAAGAGTCACCCAGAGAATGCCCAGAGTTCCAGACATAGTCCTCTTTGCCCCAACGGAGTGGCAGTAACTGAATTTCCCCAGGTAATTGGGGTCAGTCACGCCTGCAGTACTTCATAAGCAAGTGGCACTCTCATCTTCCAATTCAATGCAACCATTCTGGAGTCTCCCATTGGAACCATTCCTCTCTTAGGAACTAAGACCTCCAAACCATCAGATCCCAAAGGTGCAAGAACCACAGACAAAAATTCTGTGAATGGGTTAAGTATAATAATTAGGGGGGCCACTGATTCCTAGACCCTATGTTCCATATGTGGGGAAAGCAGCACCATGTTTTGGTCACTGATTCATCCTGTAAGCCAAAACCTCAGCATTTCAGATTGTTAATCCCAATTAGCGCTGTATCTAAATCTTCTATTCTATCACTCAGGCCAAAAGGGGCCACAGGGTAAGAACAGTGATTTCCATGGGCTTGAGCCCATTGTTAGTTGTTGAAATCAGTTCCTTGGTCAGAAGTAATGTTGTTTGGATACATTATGTGTATAAAGCATTCTATAAATTCATAGATGGTGACAGTGCTACGTGTCAAGACTGGAGAAGGCAAATCCATATTCAGAATACTATCTATCCCGGTGGGAACAAAACATTATCCCCTTCCTAATGAAAGAGACCCAATGTAATCAATCTGCCACCATGTGCCTGGCTGACCTGCCCACCCCAGGGAAAACTGCTCCACTCGGGGCTTAGCTGATCTCGGGTGGCCTTGGCCTGCAGCAGCTTGAAGTAGGGTTTCGGTTCCCGGCCAGTGAATGAGGTCGGGTGGCGGTGAGAGCACCGAATCCCAGCCACTAGACCAGGGTCAGTGACAAGGCCCTGGCCCTACGGCTTTGCAGAAAAAGAATTCCCACAAAGACGGAAAGTAGTGAAACAAGTGAAGTATTTATTAGGAGAAAAAAAGAGTATAGTACGTGTGGATAGACACACAGGTGGACTCAGAGAGACAGTCGCGCCCTCATGGTAGTTTGAATCACTTTTACGGGACATTTCTTCCGGGTTTCCTTTGGCCAGTCATTTTGATTTGCCTGGTTCAAAGTCTGTACTTGGTATATCTCAGACCTTTCCATGTGTGCGCACAAACCTCTTAGCCAAGATGGATTCTACCGAAGAGGGCTATGGGTAGTTAACATCACTTAGCATCACTCCCCCACCCTTTTTTAAAAAATTTATTTATTTGGTTGCGCCAGGTCTTAGTTGCGGCTTGATGGCTCCTTAGTTGCAGCTCGTGAACTCTTAGTTGTGGCATGCATGTGGCATCTAGTTCCCTGACGAGGGATTGAACCTGGGCTCCCTGCATTGGGAGCGTGGAGTCTTTTTTTTTTTTTGAATTTTTGAATTTTATTCTATTTATTTTTTTATACAGCAGGTTCTTATTAGTCATCAATTTTATACACATCAGTGTATACATGTCAATCCCAATCACCCAATTCATCACACCACCATCCCCACCTCCCTGCGGCTTTCCCTGCTTGGTGTCCATACGATTGTTCTCTACATCTGTGTCTCAGCTTCTGCCCTGCAAACTGGTTCATCTGTACCATTTTTCTAGGTTCCACATACATGCATTAATATATGATATTTGTTTTTCTCTTTCTGACTTACTTTACTCTGTATGACAGTCTCTAGATCCATCCACATCTCAGCAAATGACCCAATTTCATTCCTTTTTATAGCTGAGTAATATTCCATTGTACATATGTACCACAACTTCTTTATCCATTCGTCTGTTGATGGGCATTTAGGTTGGGGAGTGCGGAGTCTTAACCACTGCACCACCAGGGAAGTCCCAGCATCACTCCCCTTTTGACCTCCAAGGAGCCTTTCTGCACATGTGTACTGGGGAGGTCTCCTGACTTCGAGAATGAGAAATATGTGGTCTCTTATCTTCTATCTGGGCAGGGCCCAGCCTCTGCTATTCGCATCTAGGAGTATCTGTCCACAGGAGCGAATTCCAACCATTTGCCCTGGGGGCCCATCTACCTCCTGCCTCATAGCAACGGCCCCTGCTGTTGGCAGGTTAGGCTCTCAGTAAAAGCAGTATCCATATTAGTTTTGGTGAAGGGAAGACCTTCTCAGGAGTCTGAGCACCAACTTAGCAGAGCCTGTTCTCCAATCATGAGGTCCCAGAAGGAGCTGGGAAACGCCCCTTTCTCAGAAGCCTCCATGGGGCCCCTCCTCTGATATTCTAATCCCGATACCTCAACCTCTTCTGCTTGTCTCCCATCCCTACCTGCTTTCTGTGGGTACAATCTCTGTATTACTGCCATGTTCCATTTTTGCTCTTTCAGCCAATCGCCAGTGAACCATGGAAAAAAGGAAGAAGCCAGGGTGTTCATCCCCCTCCCTCTCTGTCTCTGGCAGCTTCTCCAGGGGAGGCATGTCTCCACCGCGGCTCCAACTGCTATCTGTCAGACCCCCTGTGGTTCCAGTCTCCCTTGGGAGATCCTGGCCCCTGGCTGTGATAACACTACTTCCTCCCTTTGACCGTCTGACCTCAGAGCTGTCAGGAGACGTTTCCTCCTTCTGTTGCTTCTCTGGATGCCTCATCAGCCCTTATTTGGCACCTCAGCTCCTCCATCACCTGTGCAACCAAGACCCAGCATTAAATTCCTCCTGTTTCACAGACTTCAGTGGTTTCTCTTAAGCTGGTTAACCCTTAACTAATATAGTTATATTTGATTGCTTTGGATTTTGAAAGCACATTCATAAATTCATTACACCGCCACCTTTGTTTGCCTGGAAAAATCTTATTTCGTACCTCAAGTTTCAGCTTGAAAATTCTTTCCTTTCTAAAGACTTTCCTATCTCCCACTTCTCCCCACCTCATCTCACCCTTGCCCCTGAATTCATTGCTCTGCCCCTGGACTCGCTCAGCACTTGGATTCTATCACTTCTTCCATATTATTGTTCCCGTGTCTGTCTTTGACTAGGTTGGGGATTTCTTGATGGCAGAAACTAAATTTTATGCACCTACTTATATGTCTGAAAGATGATAGGTATGTAATAAACGTTTACAGAATGAACGAGGAAGTAACAGTAACTTCCTCTACTTAAAACAAGAACAAGGGGCTTGGGAGAGGGATGAGAGAGGAGCTTTCGTTTGATGGGGTCAGAGTTTCCTTTTGGGAAGATGAAAAAGTTCTGGAGACGGAAGGTGGTGATGATTGTACAACAATGTGAACGTACTTAATGACACTGAACTGCACACTGAAAAATGGTTAAAATCATAGATTTTACACCATGTCTATTTTATCACAATTTTAAAAACTAAACTAACAACTAAAATGCCCTTTATTCTCACCTATAAGATAGAGTTCTGCACCCTATTTTTGAGATCAACCTCCAGGATCAGGACCTTGGGAATATTCCCACAAGGAAGGAAGCAAGTCCATGGAATTTCACTGCAGCCTTACTTAAAACAGTGACAGCAAGGGGGAAGGAAGGACAACTCAAATGTCCAGTAGGAAAATGGGTAAATACATTGTGCCATACTATGAAATACTCTATAACATTGAAAATGAATCAATGAGAACTTCATTGATCAGCACAGATCAATCTTAAGTGAAAAACAAAGGCTGCAAATTTTATCTACAGTATGATTTAGTAAATCTTAAAAAGAAACAAAACAATATAACATATTGTTTATGGCCACATTCATATACGTAGTAAAAGTATAAAAACATGCAATTTCAGGTGAGTGATTAACCTGAAGGGAGAGAGCAAGAAGGGATGAGAGTCTCAGCCTTTAATATTTTATTTCCTACAAAAGGAGAGAATTCTGAAGCAAGCAGGCAAAATATCACACGTTTGTTCAAGTGAGCGGGATATATGGAGGTCAATTCTATTTTTCTGTACTTTGCTGTATTCTTGAAATATTTCAAAATTTAAGAATCTAAAATTAAATTAAGTTGATAAAATAAAAGTCAGATTCCCTTGTGATACATACTTTGACTAACCGAATCCCTAATACACAACAATTTGCAAACCCAGGCATGTGCCTGCTTACTGAAGCACCAGGCAGTGCCAGAAGATTTCAGTAAGAGGAAATAATTGCAATAGGATGATTTGGGCAACAAAAGCCTCACACCACACCACATGATGTGCACATGCATGGGTGGGCACACACACACACACACACACACACACACACACAGACAAAACAACCAGCTGTAGAGCGCTAAATGAAAAATCTAGAGTGCCCACAGTAGGACAGCAACAGAGTAGAAATGGAATGTCCTCTCTTTTTTATTAAGAAAAGAACCAATGAGGTCACCGCTTGAAAGCAAAATTTCTGCTAATGACAGCCAGTGAAAGTAAGCCTGTTACCCAGAGGCTGGTAAAAATGCAGGAAGAGCAGTGAAGAATGCTGATTTCTCATCATCTGGCCTAAGAGGGCCTCCGGGGAGAGCCAGGCTCTCTCAAGGAGGGTGAGCCAGGAAGCGGGGGAGCCGGTGGCCACCTGCCCAAGATTCCAGCAACTCACAGAGGGAATTTTGCCAAGGCCTCTAGTGCACGGAATCCTTAAAAAGCTTCCAGACCAACTGCCCACCTACTGCAGAAATCTCTTTTACAGCACCCTGTCAAACCTCTGCTTAAACACTTCCAGGGTTGGGGCCCCACTCTTTTTTGAGGCAGCCAATTCCATTATTGGACCATTTTGGTTGTTGGAAGAATCTTATAGTTTTGAACAGAAATAATCAGAACTAAAGCAGGAGGCGTAATAGTACAATCACAGTGTGTAGAATGTGTGTGGGTTATCTCTGTGTGTGTGTGGTGGGAGGTGGTTTGGGAGATCACACACCAAAATATAAAATGTTAACACTCTTGGGGACTTCCCTGGTGGTCCAGTGGTTAGGACTCCCCATTTTCACTGCTGTGGCCTGGGTTCAATCCCTGGTCGGGGAACTAAGATCCCACAAGCCACGCCACATGGCCAAAAAAATAAAATAAATTATTAACACTCTGATTAAACTCTCCAAGCATTGGAATTACTTGCTGATTTTTATTTTATTTATTTATTTGTCTGTATTTTCTAAAATGAACAAGTTTCACTTTGGTAAAGTGGGAAGAGATAATATTACATATATTTTAAGTTTGGTGGGGAGATACAGTTCTCACCGAGGTGAAATAAGCCCTTTCCTGTCTTGTGTCCATTGGTCCTGGTTCTGTTGGATCTACTCTCAGGGAGGCAAATGGATCCAGGCTGGGCCAGCTGGAAAGAGGCCAGGTCAAAACTTCCAGTGTGGCTGGTTCACACACTGGACCCATGCCATCCAGTCTGAAGAGAATGAAGCTTTCCGGAAGCTCTGGTAAATTTAAGCATGTTCACACTTGAGATCAGTGAGTTGGGAAAACCAGTTTCCTCTCAGGAAAGGAGGCTGTACTCAGCCCTCACCTTCCAGAAATGCAATGATTTTAAAGTTAGTCCAGCTAAAGACAGGTTAATGGAGGAACGTTTTGGTCTGAGCACTCCTGGAGAAGAAGATAATAATGCCTGGCCTTCGTACAGCGCGTTGAGAGAAAACGTTTCTCAGGCATCGTCTTAATTGACCCTAACCCAGAATACCTTCCTCCCCTACCACCACAACCAACACATATTGTATCCAAAATATTGTGTGTCTATGGATATGTCCACTTTCCTGGGATGAAGGGCCCAAGCTTTTGTCAGATTCTCCAAGGAGTTTGTTTACCCCAGAAGATTTAGGACCACGGGGATGATGGATGCAGCCCAGAGCTGGTTTTTCAGAGGGCCAGCTCTGATTCCTCATCCATTATAAGAAGAGTTGGGCTCATGATTTCTGCAACCTTTTCCAGCTCCGACTTCACACTGTCCAGTCCCTTGGGAGCCAGAACTTATTCCCAGAGCCTGGAGGTAACCCCATCTTCGCTGTCTATCAGGGCCTCCCACGGGACCGCTTTGGAGCAATAAGGACGTCTGCCTGCCTGGTGACAGGATCTGCAGCCAACAAAACCCTCTGTCAGGCAGGAGGATTGTGCAGCCTGTCTGGCTGCAATTTATTCTGCTCTGTCACTTTGACTTCAGCCAAGTGCCAGGAGAAATTTGAATCTGAATGCTGCTGCCTCTGAAATAAGCTTAGAAAAATATGCAGGCTCTCTTCAACAGAGAGCAAGCCTGGCTGAATCTGAAGAACCCTGTTTGGGGTGGGATAAAGACACACAGGCAGACACTGTCCAATTGAGCCGAGTCTCAGGAAACCAGACGGAAATTAACTTCTTACTGGAAGGAGAGCTTGAGCCTGCAGGAAAGGCAGCGGCTTTACTTAGAAAGGTTGATGAAGGCAGGGCGTGACCTGGAGGGATGGGTTTATGTCGGAAAACCTTTACTGAGCTCACCTGAAGGATGCACTGGAGAAATCCCGGGGGTTAGTAGGGAAAGGGCTACTTCAAATGTAAGGATGTGTAAGGATATTCGTTGCAACATGGTTTGCAATAGCAGCAGATGGAGACAACCTACATGTGCATCTCTAGGAGACCGGGTAAATGCACTATGGAATACTATCTGGCCATTAGAAAGAATGCTGTAGGTCAATGCAGGCTGGTATAGAAAAACTCCTACTTTTCTTGTTAAGTGAAGAAAAAAACCAAGGTATAGCCTGTGAGGTGTGTACAGTACGTAACTCTTCATGGGAATATGCTTCTATACTTATATAATATCTCTGAAAGAATTCCCAAGAAACAGGTTAAGAGTGGAAAGCAGACTCACTCTTTACTAGATACTTTTCTAGACCTTTCAAATTGTTTACCATGTGCCTGTATCCCTGCTTGAAAATATAAATAAATAAATAAATTTTAAAAGAAAAAAAAAAAGAAGCAGCAACCACTTCCCTTCAAAATCAGCTCTGCCATGGAATCGTCTTCCCTTCCCAGGAGTAGTGGTTAATTTTATGTGTCAGCTGGCTGGGCCAAGGTACCCAGAGACTTGGTTATTCTAGATGTTTCTGTGAAGGTATTTTTTAGATGAGATTAGCATTTAAATCAGTAGACTTTGGGATTTCTCCAGTCGTCCAGTGGCTAAGACTCTGCGGTCCCAACACAGGGGGCCCGGGTTTGATCCCTGGTCAGGGAACTAGATTCTACGTGCCACAACTGAAGATCCCACATGCCACAACTAAGACCCAGTGCAGCCAAATAAATAAATAAATATTTTTTAAATAAATAAATAAACCAGTAGACTTTGAGTAAAACAGATGACCTTCCATAATGTGGGTGGGCCTCATCCAAACAGGTGAAGACCCTAAGAGGAAAAAAGACCGAGGTCCCTGGAAGAAGAGTCAATTCTGCCAGCAGATTGCCTTTGGACTCAAACTGCAACTTTTCCCTCGGTCACCAGCCTGTTGGCCCATGCAGCAGATTTTGGACTTGTCAGCTTTCACAATCACATGAACCAATTCTTTAAAATAAACCTCTCTCTCTCTCTCTCTCTCTCTCTCTCCATATATATATATATCCATAGGCTCTGTATTCATGGATTCAACTAACCACAGATCAAAAATATTTGAGGGACTTCCCTGGCAGTCCACTGGTTAAGACTCTGCGGTTCTGATGCAGGGGCCACAGGTTCAATCCCTGGTTGGGGAATAAGATCCCACATGCCGAACGGCGCAGCCAAAAGATTAAAAAAAATTTTTTTTGAAAAAGAAAAATCCAAAAGAGTTCCAAAAAGCAAAAACTGAAATTTGCCATGTGTCAGCAACTACTTACATAACATTTATATTTAATTTACCACTATTTACATAACATTTACTTTGGGTTTTTAAAAAATTTTTATTGGAGTATAATTGATCTACAATGTCGTGTTAGTTTCAGGTGTACAACATATACTTTGTATTAGGTATTATAAGTAATCTACAGATGACTTAAAGTATACAGGAGAATATGTGTAGGTTGTATGCAAATACCACATCATTTTGTATAAGGGACCTGAGCATCCTCCAATTTTGGTATCCACAGGGGTCCTGGAACAAATCCCATGTGCATACTGAGGGACCACTGTATGGTAGGTTCTTTTTCTCTGAAGGACCCTGACTTGAGGGTCTGAGGGGATCTGTGAGCCCAGACTCCTGGAAAGGCAGAGGTGAGGGGACCTTTGTTGCCTGCTGGGGAAAGGGCCAGTGTGAGAATCACTTGATGGGGGATGGCCACTGACCTCACTCTAGGAGGAAGGCAGCCTAGCCCGTCCTCCATCAGCATGTGGGGCAAACACTGCTGTGATCCTCCCACGGACACTTTGGATACTCCCTGAGCATTAACTGATTGGTTCCTTTGTGTCCTCCTGGGCCTTCCTCACGATGTGGCTTTCTTTTCTTTTTCCTGCCCCACTCGCCAAGTCTTTTCTCTTCCATGTCTTCCTTGTGAGCAAGGTTACACCAACAAGGCAAAAATAAAGATGTTGCCAGGTTGCAGTTTCCTCCCCACTGTGATCCTATTTGCCTCAGTTCAGTTTCTGGTTTTGGCCTCTGAGGCCAGCAAATTCTGCTGAGCAGAAAAGACAGTCAATCAGCCAGTTACTTTGTCTCAGAAGAACTAAGAAATAAGTTTAACCATTTTCCCCCAGCTTTTGTTGTTTGACCAAATAAGACCAGGCAGTTCAAGTCAAGATGATTGAAAATGACATGTATAGTTACTCTCTTTTTTTCTCCTTTCCCAACTCATGACACACTGTGTTATTCATTCCAACTGTGTTATTCAGTCTTCATTCCACCATGAAAGGGGCATAAAATGATCTCAAACCTAAGGTCCTTGCATTGGGTGGTCCCTTTAAAATGTCTCCTTCCATGGATCCCAGCTTCAATTAAGCAGTCAATCCACAAAGACTAAACCAGTTATGATTAAGGCATCACATTAGGCATTGAAAGGATTCAAAGGAGCAGAAAAAGAGCTTATGTACCAGAGGAGCAGATAAAGCACACACATAAATAGATCATAAATTAGCTAAGCAGTATAGGGCTAAATAAATGACAAATGAGATCAGTCACTGTGGGCTAGAAGGCTCTGAAGGCTCTGGCCTGGGCACCGATGATGGACAGAAGTCAAGAAATAATCCTGTTCTAACTTCCATGATGTCATTTAATTCCTACAGCTGCCCAGCAGGGGAGGTGGTTCCAGCAGGCCTTCCCTCTGTCCAGGTGGGTTCCGTTTGAGTAAATAAATATTTCCTGCCACATATCAGGAATGAATGTTCAAAGAGGCCAAGATCTTTGAGCAATATTACCCCGCACATCAGTGCTAGAATCAGGGCTGGAGCAAGATTCCCCAGCACCCTCCTTGGTGCTCTGTTGACCAAATAAGAAAGATAGACAAGGCTGTCCAAGCAAGAGAGAGCATCAACAGACACAAAGGCCCAGAGACAAGGGGAGCGTGAACAAGCCAGGCTGGCTGGCACAGGGGGAAGAAAGCAGAGAAAGTGGGGGTCCACTCCCATTCCGCCTGGGGCACACAGATACACACACGCACACATACACACACACACACACACACACACACTCCCTGTTTTCCTCAAATTATACTTCTGCCTGAGAGAGTATGAACAAGCAAAGAATTAATCATGCATCAGCTGAATCAGGATTCTAAAGGATAGCTTTGACCGATAGGCCCTTGTCTGCCATAGGAATCCAGCTACAAATCCTTTCAGCAGGATTAACATGATATAAAAGCTTCCACACCTGGGTCTTGCTGACTTTCTCTCAGACACTCACAGACGAAGTAGTAGCAATTCTATTCAACAAAATAAATAAATAAACTAAAAGAGCTTTATTATCTATGCAAAATTATGCACATTGTCCCAAAACTGATAAACTTTGGCACAATTACAGTTACACACAAAAGAATTATCAGCGAGACAAGGAATTTGCACAAGGGGCAGTAAATAGTGGGGTGAGGTGTTTACTTCAGCTCATTGGTCTGGAGCTTCCAAATGGACAAGACTCTGCCATCAGGTGACCAGCTTGGATACACTGTAACTGGAAACTGTTACAACCCCAGCTGATGTGGGCAGGAAAGAATTGAGTGTGACCTGCCAAGAGACATGGACGGTGGCCTCCACTTTCTCTCCCCTGGTGGGTCAGTCTCCTTATCTGCACAGTCAGGATAATAAAACTCAAAGAAAAGTTCCCATGAAGCACTCAGAGGGCACTTCCACGTGGGAACAACCATTGACATCATCTTGACTTTTACTCCCAGGCAGACTGTCAGTGTGAGAAGGGGGACCCATCTGGGGGCCTCTTCAGCAGAACTTCAGTCCTGGATGGGTTCACAAGCAGAGTGAAACTTAACTTCCTCCAGGATATTTCCTCCACCTGGCTGCTGGACTCTGCAGCTTCCACCTTTGATAACCTCTAAGAAATACAGACTCTCTACTTCTGAGATCTTAAACCCTCCCCAGCAGATCCCCATCCAGTGGTGGAATCCCCTCCGGTGCCCTGGACAAGGTTCATCCTGCCATGGATGCTGGTTGGACCCAGGTGATGAAGGGAACAGGCCACTTCAGAAGGTAGCCTGCTCATTCTATTTAGGTCACTGTAAATGTTAGAAGTCCTTTATTTGAGGTTAAATCTATTCCTGATAATGCCCAGTATTGATTTTAGTTCTATCTATGCCCTCATCCATGTGGTGACCCAAGTTCCAGAAGACTGTCAGTATGAATCTCACCTCTGAGTCTTCTCTGATCCGGGCCAAACACCCCCAAGTTACCTTAGTGTAACCCAATGAGTATGAGCTTTAAATCTGACAGGCCATGTTTGGAATCCCTTCTCTACTACTTTTTACCTGAGCGCCCTTGGGCAAGTTCTAATATGCTAATCTTCCTTTTCCTCACTTGTATAATGAGAATAGAAATGTCCTCTTCAGAGATGGTAGAGCAGACAGACTCTAAGATGGTCCCTATGATACCCACTCCTGGTCTCGAGCCCTTGTGTAATCTCCTCTTCCAAGTATGGGCAAGACTTGTGACAAGATTTCAACCCATAGAATACAGCAAAGGTGACAGGATATCACTGCCATCATTATGTTACATAAGATTCTAACATCCATTTTGCTAACAGACACTATCCTTGTTGGCTTTGGTGAAGTAAGCAACCATGTTGGTTAGGTCCACATGGCAAGGACCTGGCAGCCTCTGGCCAACAACTAACTAGGACGTGGTGATGGCCTCTGGCTAATAGCCAAGGGGAAGTTGAGGCCCTCAGTCTGACAGCCAATAAAGACCTGAATCTTGGACTGATCTTGGACCATGTGTCTTGGAAGCAGATCCTTTCCCAGTCAAGCCTTCAGATGAGAACCGAACCGTTGAGTGCAATCTTGCAGAGAATACAACTTTGCCCAGACTCCTGACAAACGGAAACTGTAAGATAACACATATGTGTTGTTTTAAGTCACTAAGTTTGTGGTTATGCAGCACTAGAAAATGAGTATGCTGAGATAATGCAAGCAAAATTCTCAGCCAATGCTTGGCAAATGGTAAGTAACTTCAGTCGTTGGTAGGTTTTTTTTTTTTCATCTTACTGCTCCTCATATGACATTTCAGCAGCACCTCGATCCACTGGTCTACTATCCTCAGAGCTTTTCCAGTTTGTCACTAATCTTCAAAACCTATTTGTGACCGAGAACCCTTCTGTTAAAGAACTGCTTTTCCAGATCACTATTAAAATGCACTTGTGTTACTACCTGGGACGGGCCCTTCAGGAAAACAGTATTATCGTCACATGCGTGAGCTGCCACCCTGGGAAGCAAACACAGGGCTCCAAGGGAAAGTTCACAGGTTTGCTTTTGATGGGCAAGGTGGTTTGGAGCAGGGAGCAGTACCTGAGAAAGTTAAATCTGTAAACTGCCGTGACTTGGAGGGCTTCAGAGAAGAATGGCATCTAAATAGGTGGCAGAAGGCAGAGGACTAAAGAAAGGGGGGCCAACTTACCCCACGGACCCTGTTTAAGGAAGCAGCATCAGGACCTTAACATCCCAAGCTACAGCACCTGGAGGGCTCAGTAACGGTGACACCCTCATCATCCCCAGAACTCACGGCTCCGGCGCTGTGCTCAGCCTACTTAGACCTCGACTGTATTACTGCTTGTATCCCAGGGTATTTCCCTTAATTAGGTCTGAGCCAGCCGAAGGGGCTTAGAGACAGGGACCACATCTTTTTTATCTTTGAATCTTCCTCATCTAGCACATTACTCACACATTGTAGGTGCTAATTCAATTTTAATGAACTGAACTAAGTGGGGAAGAAAGCTCAGTAACTAGCCTTTAGAGAACTTTGCTGGGAAAAGAGGGAAGAAAGGGCCAGTAAAAAGGAGTTGAGGGAAGAGAAAGAGGAGTTGGAGGTGTCTAAAGGCAGAGTGGGAGCCCCAGGGATGCTGAGAGTGGGAGCCCTGGGAAGGAATGGGGGAGGTGGAGGGACTGTGAAGCAAGGAAGCAGGCGGAGGGTCTCCTGGAGTAGGAGGCAAAGCCATCCTCCACAAAACAGAAACAAATGCACGGACATAGAGAACAGACTTGCGGTTGCCAAGTGTGGGGGAGGGCAGCTGGCGGTGGACTGGGAGTTTGGGATTAGCAGATGTAAACTATTATATATAGAATAGGTTAAACAACAAGGTCCTATTGTATAGCACAGGGAACTACATTCCATATCCCGTGATAAACCATAATGGAAAAGAAAAAGAAATAAAGTAGAAGTGAACGATTGAAAAAAAAAAAAAAAGGAAGCCTTCCTCCAGGAGTGAGGGGGCATCTGGGGCCCAGGAGCGACGGACTCGCTGCAGTGACAATGGCTTCCACGGTTCCCAGAACAGGAGCACCACCTAGGCACAGCCACTGGTACTTGTCAGAACTATGTCTCAATTTTTTTTAATCCCCCCCAAAAATGTGGCCACTAGAGAAATCACCCCTGAAGGTAGGTGGGAATGAAAGGGCATTCAGCAGCCAGGGGCCAACAGTGGAAAATCTTTTCCCCCAAAGAAATAAATAAAAACCTTTCTGGCTTCCCTGGTGGCGCAGTGGTTAAGAATCTGCCTGCCAATGCAGGGGACATGGGTTTGAGCCCTGGTCCGGGAGGATCCCACGTGCCGCAGAGCAACTAGGCCTGTGTGCCACAACTACTGAGCCTGAGCTCTAGAGCCCGCGAGCCACAACTACTGAAGCCCGTGCGCCTGGAGCCCGTGCTCCGCAGTGCATGGGGTCGCCGCGGTGAGACACCCGTGCACCGCAACAAAGAGAGGCCCCTGCTCACTGCAACTAGGGAGAGCCCGTGCGCAGCAATGTGGAACCCAACGCAACCAAAAATAAATTAAATAAATAAATTTAAAAAAAAAAACCTTTCCATGTTGATTGTATTTGCACTTAATTGTATTTGCATTAAGAAATTCAAGAAGAATACCCAAGAAGTAATAAATTGATGGTTACTCATGGGTTGAGGGGTAGGAGGATGAGACAGATGGGGAAAGGGAGAGAAGTGACACTTTTTATTGATTGCCTTTTAATATCGTTTTGATTTTTGAACCAGATGAATGTATTCCGTTGTTTTTTTTTTTTAATTTAAAAAAGACAAAACTTGAAAATTTTGTCTAGAGAGTTTCAAATGGACAAAGGAGAAGAAGTTCCTTCAGAAACAAAGAGAGGGCAGCAAAAGTTGCAACCTTTATCTAGTTGTCTTACAAAACTGGGAGGGTCACAAGGCAAAAGATGTTAGACCAATATCTTTTTATTAGAGCAATTGGGTAAGTTGGGGATCACAGAAAGCAACAGAGGAATGCCTCTTCATCTGTGTAATGAGAAGGTTGGGCTAAAAGATCTCCAGACCCCTCCAGCTCTCATGCTCTCCCGGCCTTTGATTGATTGTCTTACTAGGTTTGGTGTTAAAGGTAGGGCACTGCTTCCTCCCACTACAAGTCAACATTTGTGGGGCTGAGTTCGAATCATTCTCAGTCTCCTGGCCTCCCCCTCCTGCCCTATTCACAATCTCACCTTTGAAAAGCTTGAGAGTCAGCCCAGGTTAGAGGAAATACATAGTTCATTACATCAAAGTAGTATTTACACTTCAAGGTAAACCGAACTTTCTATGCACACCCTTTGCCCACAAAAAGTGTTATGGGAAAAAGCTTTAACTCAACGCTGAACTGGTGCCATCTAGCGGCCCATGGTGTCACTCAGCTACTCCACAACAGAACCGTGTCCTTCAAGAGACGTGTTTGTGAGCAATATTAGGGTTTCTCTCCAGGCTAGCCCTTGGCAAAATTGTGAAATCCAAGGCAAATTTTCCCATAGTTCCGGCTTCCCCTTTCCGAACTCTCCCCCATGACAGGCAGGTGTAATGGAGAGAGAGCAAACGTGGGGCTCAGGACAACCTAGCTCTATGCTCAATTTGTCCTGTGCTGCCTGCTGATTAGCTGTACGATCCAGGGCAAGTGACCGAACTCCCCCGAGCCTCCAGTCCCATCCTCTGTGCAATGTGGGTAGTTCAATCTTCCTTACAAAGTCGCTGTGGGGAATAAATGTGACAAAGCGTACATAGCACTCAACATACAGTAGATGTACCCTAGTTCCATTAGTTCCATTAGTTAGTTCCATTCTCAAATACATCATTATTTTTTTTTTTTATTTTTGGGGGCACCACGAAGCATGCAGGACCCTAGTTCCCCAGCCAGAGATCGAACCCGTGCCCCCTGCAGTGGAAGCACGGAGTCTTAACCACTGGACCGCCAGCAAAGTCCTGAGTACATCATTATTTTAAAAATAGGAGTGAAAGGGGAATTCCCTGGCGGTCCAGTGGTTAGGACTCAGCGCTTTTACTGCCAAGCCAGGTTTGACCCCTGGTCGGGAAACTAAGATCCTACAAGCCATGCAGCACGGCCAAAAAAGAAAGAAAAAGAAAACAAAAATAAGAGTGAAGAGATAAATATTGAGCTCTGGTCCCTGGAAGTATTCAAATAGACGGTGGATAATTTTCTGTTTGGATGCCAGCAGGAAACAATTCCATGCAGAGTTCACCAGAAGAGGCTTCAAAGGAACTCAAGAGATGGGGACAAAGTTAAGGGAACTTACAAGAGACATTGAGGCACCCAGAGAGTAGCAACCACAGAAGGATGTTTCCATACTCTGGACTGATTGGACAAAGAGGTATTGAAATGGAGCTCAGAGAGATCTGAGCTCGGGAGGACGGGCAATCTGACAGGGGCTGTAGCCTTAAAGGGATGCAGCCACCCCAGAACCTGGTGCTAAGGTAGCAAGGGAGGTAGGAAGAAATAGTCCAGCCTTTCTCCCTGACCTTCCAGCTCCTACCTATGCTCACCGTGGGCCACTCTCAACCAGAAGTCAGCTGGCAGGGAGGCCTGGGTTATAGTCATTGGGCTCAGCTTCACGGGACACAGACATTAGAGAATAGATCTGGAGGAGACACCCAGAGGATAACCAGTGCTGGATGTCGTAGAGGAAATCCCTGCCTGGGGAAAAGAATCAGATTAGGTGATGTCCAAGAATAAATTCTAAGGAGAAGTGTTAGGGGAACCACTTACTGAAACCGCCCTCCCTGGCCAAGCAAGATAGTAACCCCTTGCATGAGTTATCTCTTACAACAGAAGGAACTAACGAGAACTAACAGAACGCGGAACTAGCAAGCTACCGCCAACCGGAAGAATTCAGGAAAGGTCAAAAGGAGAGAAGAGACACCAGTCCATATGTCCTACCAACCTCCTCCTCGTTGAAATCCATCTTGGCTGAGAGATGCGTGCGCCACCAGGAAGGACCCTGAGTCAGAATGACTGGCCAGAGACAACCTGGAAATTAACCCCATCACCATAAAACCCAAGACTGTGAGCCACGTGGCAGAGCAGTTCTCCTGGGTTCCCTTACACTGCTGCTCTCCACCCAGGCCCCCCTTCCCAATAAAGTCTCTTGCTTTGTCAGCACATGTGTTTCCTTGGACAATTCATTTCCAAGTGTTAGACAAGAGCCCTGGAAGGGGTCCCCCTTCCTGCAACAGAAGGAGAGAGAATGTAGGAATTAGCCAGTATTACTGAATATCTAACTTTGTGCTATTCACTGTGTCTTTTAACTTTCTCTTATAACTTTCCTAGCAACCCAGTACAATTGGTTTGTTCTCTCTCTCTTTTTTTTTTTTTTTTTTTTTTTTTACAAGTGAAAGAGCAAAGCTCAGCAAAACCAAGTAACTTGCATTGAGACACCCGACTGGGAAGTAGTGGAATTCCATTCCAGTTACTGGATGTCAATATCCCTCTACACGATCCCCCTCCCCCCAGTGTTAGCTCCGGTTGTTTGGGGAAAGACCAACCAGGAGGCAGGGAGGTGCTGGCAGTAGCACATCATCCTAAAAGGCAAAGAAAAGGACTCCACCCTTGGTGTAAGGGATTACATTTTCCTTATTGTCATGTAAAGAATCCCCCTTTCCTGGCAAAGAAGGCCAATTTCTAAGGGAAGCTCAAACAGCATTGTATGGGAGGCTCAGACTGAGGAGAGCCAGTAAATCCTGCTAAGGGATTAAGGCTTTCTTCCCCTGGCTCTCCTGGAGGCCCAGGAGCCAACTATCTGAAGAATATTCTACGAAGGGGCGGGGAGGTGGATGGTAAAGCTAAAAGACAGAATATTGAATATTCACTCATCTGAAAATCCCCAAAGACATTCCTTTCTGAGAAGATGGTCAGACTAATTCATATTGGCCAACTGACTGAACTGCCAGGCAGATAAGCCTTTTCCTAAGAGATTTATAGCCTCAGCTGAAAACAGTTGTTTGGACAAACTGTCAAACTCCTACAGGGCCCACTTGACATCTGTGTTTGTCAGGTCAGCTAGGAGAACGGCTATGACTTTGAGAGGCTAAGGATTTGTTGTTTCCTGCTGCTCCCTGGAGATCTACACAGCAAATGAAGCCCCAGGGGTTGCCATCAAAGAGAATCCAATAGAAGAAGGTTCCAGGGGAGCCGTGTTTCAGTCGTGTTTGAGGAGTCCAAAGGCGTTTGTTGTTGCATTCCCACTTTCTTCGCCCTTGCCAAACTCGTATTACCTCATCTCCTACAGCTTTTCCGGTATTTTCTAGAATTTTCCAGAATTTAATCCGAGGTTGTTGGCCTCACCAATCCACCTAGTGCCTCAGAGCCAGAATAATCCTCCTCAACATTGCTTTCATTAGGTTCATCTTGATGAATGCAGGCAGCAGTGGGCTGAGAAAGTGGGACTGTGAACCAGGCACCAGAGAGCATTGCAAAAGCTGGAGGAAAGCTTGATAGCCAATCAAGAGATGGATGGTCCAGAGGCAGGATGGGGAAGCCAGGCCAGCCACAGTGAGCCGAGGGTCACCAGGAAAGGTGGAGGTCCCTGGTAAGCAGTCGGAGGCAGGGATGTGCAGAAGTGGCAGACAGGATTCTAGAAAAAAACACAGGCATTGTTACCAAGGCTGTTGACCCAAAATCATACCCCTGCCCCTCCCTCGAATGGAAACCAATTACTCTTATCTAAGTTTCAGGAGGAAGCTGCAAAGAGAAAAAACAAGAACTGGTTAGAACCAACTAGACCCAAGATGGAGGAAGGTTTTGACTTCCAGTGGACATTGAGCCTCACTATACGCTCACTGTAATCCATTAACATGCTAAATGACACACCCACCAGCACCATGACAGTTGATGATTGCCATGACAACAACCGGGAAAGCCCATACAAGGACTGAAAAGGAGGGTTGCATCAGTTCCAGGTCCAAACCACACACCTGTTCTCAGATAACTCATGAATATTCCTCCCACTGTTTCCAATTCCCTCCCTTTTACCTCGATCTTCCTATATATTTGGTGTTTCCTCTCTAATTGGGTTGAGAAGTTGATTTGCAAACTAGGTTCCCGCTTCTCCATTCTTTGGCCATTGAATAAAGCTTGTGCTTTTCAGGTTCATTATCGGCTGCATGAATTCAACTGGAAAAAGAACCTGGCTGAAGAAAACTGCCTCACCCAAGGTCACATCCCCTTCCTGGGCAGCCTACGTCCAGTGATTGATCAGTGGACTTACAAAGGCCCAGCCCCTTCAGCCAACTTGGGACAACATCCAGCTCCAGAGCTCCTCTGCTTCGGAGTGGGGTACTGGTGAATCTTTCACTGGGGACTGCATCAGAGCCTGATTTGGCCCTCAGGATCAATCCTGCTTCCTAACCCTCCTTTCTCTGTCTCAGACTCTGCTTCCTGGGGAGCCCAACCTAAATATCCTCCTCCTCCCATCATGAAGTTCCAAGCACTAGCGAATGTAGAGCATCCAGCCACAATGCCGGTGTAATAAATGCCAGTCCCTTTTCCCAGCCTAGCTCAGTTGACCCAGTATATAGTCAGCCAAATTCTTAAAGGCTACTGTAAGCATTTATTCAACCAGTATGTGCATGATGTCCCTTCTATGCTGCCAAACGTTCATTATGCAATAAAAAGCAGTCTCCAACATTACTTAAGACCCACACAGCTCTTCTGGGCATGAATCCTGTGTTGTTTTATGACATTGCTTGCATTGCCTTTACTTCTTTATAAAACGTATCTGTGTCTTGCTATCTACCTAAGTAGAATACCCCTTAGCATTTACTATGCATGGACAGTGCATAGCCCACCCTGTACATGTAACGGCTTCTTAGTTGAATGCATTAGTGACTGAGTGACAAAAGAATAAAGAAATTGTATGAATTTTGTTGTTTAAGCCACCCAGTCTGTGGTACTTTGTTATGGCAGCCCTAGCAAACTAATACACCCATGGTTACTTAAAAGAATTGAAACACCATACAAATGAAGAATAATACTGAATATATTACATACATAATATATATATAGACACATAACATATGTGTATAACTATGGATTTTCATAAACTGCACCTGCTTGCAGGCAAGAAACTGTGAAACCAGCACCCAGGTTAAGAAATAGGACATCGTCAGCTCCCAGAAGCCACGTTTTACCTACTTCCAGTTATCCTGTTCCCCTCCGAAGGTAACCACTATCCTGACTTCAAACAGAAAAGATAAGTTTTTGTCTTTTATATAAATGAAATCTTAGAAATATGATCAGTCTTTAATGTGTGACTGCTTTCACCCAACTCTGTTTGTGAGCACATAAGTGATCGTAGTGACTATTGTGCTGTTCACAGTTATAACTTAAAAAGTATCTTCTGTATCCTAAAACAGTGTCCTCCACTAAGATGGGGTGCTAACACTACTGCTGGAAAAGTATGCCAAAATATCAATAACTTTACAGCAGAATTTAGATGTGATGAAATGTTAGGGAAAAGCTTTTTTTAAAAAGCAATCCGTAATATGCCGTGCTGTTAATTTAAGAAATCCTTCTCTGAAACATAGTAATTTTTTACTTAACAAGTACTTAATAGCACTTTCTGTGTACCACGCGCCATTCTAAGTGCTCTATAAATATTAAACTCACTTAATCCTCATAACAATCCTATGTGGCAGGTTCTATTATCATTGTCCCCATTTTACAGTTATCTGTAAACATATCTTTCCAGATATCTTTCCAGTTATCTGGAAAGATAAGATAAGGAAACTGAGACACAGGTAACTTAAGTAACTTTCTCCAGGTCAGGCAGCTAGTGAATGGCAGTCCTAGAAAAGGAGGGAGGAGATGGGATTTGAAACTAAGAAGTCTGGCTCCAGTGTCTATGCTCTTAAGCACTATGCTATGAAATATTAGAGATAATGCTGAAAAAAATAAGTAGACTGTTATGACAGTTGCATATTTAGATGTATTAGGGATACATTCCTTCCTATTTTATGTTCATTGCATTATGAGATGCCTTCAGGAATTCATCTGTTGCAAAAAAAAAAAAATTCTACCACCTTCTACTGCCAGATTCTCTTCATAGATGCTCTACTCACTTCCATTGCTGAAACTGTGCACCTCAGATTGGGACTTGAACCCACGCGCCAGGACTCAAACCTGGCCAAAACCCACGGTCTTCCAACTGAGATCATACACCTGGTTTCAGGACTTAATGAAGCTCAGGTTCTTGATGTCTCATCGCAGAAAGAATTCAGTGAGAGACAAAGTAATAGGTAAGAAGTGGATTTATTTAGAGAGAAACACTCTCCACAGACAGAGTGTGGGCCATCTCAGAAGGTGAGAAAGGCACCAGGGTTTCGGGGTTGTCAGTTTTTATAGGGATGGGTAATTTCATAGGCTAATGAGTGGGAGGAGTATTCCAGCTATTTTGGGAAGGGGCAGGGATTTCCAGGAATTGGGCCACCACCCACATTTTGATCCTTATGGTCAGCCTTGGAACTGTCATGGCACCTGTGGGTTTGTCATTTAGCTTGCTGATGTGTTACAGTGAGCGTCTACTGAGGCTGAAGGTCTAGTGGAAGTCGACTTGTCTGCCATATTGGACCCATTTGCTTCTAATCAGTTTGTGTCCTGTCCTCAGGCTATGTCATTCTTTCAAAAGTTGTGCTCTGCCCCCTTCCCTCCTGTTTCATTCCCACCATCATTGCCGCATCCTTCTCCAGATTTTATTATTATCCACTTTCTAGGAAGACCCTTGAACCCCTCCAGGGTCTGACTCTGGAACCCACATAAATAGGGCACATGCTGGCTGAGATCTCCAAAATCTCTCTTCTCATTTAAGAGAATGGTTTAAGGACACCTACTTCACAAGGTCGGTGAGAAGACCCTCAAGATTTTCTCAATGAGAAAACCTACGAGAAATGCTTCAAACTGTGCCTGGCTCATAGTAAGTGCTGCTTAACATCAACCATATTTCTTCCTATTACCTTCCCCCGCCATATCTACCAAACTATCTGCATCTACTCCACAAGCAATTCAATAAAGACATTTTTCTTCAACAAATGGTGCTAGGAATTGGATACCCATGTGTAAAATGGTGAATTGATTTATTTTTTTAAATTAATTTATTTATATTTGGCTGCATTGATTCTTCGTTGCTGTGCACGGGCTTCCTCTGGTTGCATCGAGTGGGGGCTACTCTTTGTTGCAGCGCGTGGGCTTCTCACTGCAATGGCTTCTCTTGTTGCAGAGCACGGGCTCTAGGCACGTGGGCTTCAGTAGTTGTGGCTCGCGGGCTCTAGAGCACAGGCTCAGTAGTTGTGGCACACTGGCTTAGTTGCTCCACAGCATGTGGGATCTTCCCAGACCAGAGACTGAACTCATGTCCCCTGCATTGGCAGGCAGATTCTTAACCACTGTGCCACCAGAGAAGTCCCAAAAAAGGTGAGTTTAGACCCTCACCTCAAACAAAATTGAGTTACAAAAACTAAATCAACGTAAATTTAAGAAGTACAAATATAAAACTTCTAGAAGAAAAACAGGAAAAAAATCATTACTTTGGGATGGGAAAAGATTCTTAAATACAATACCAAAATCACAATTCATAAAAGAAAAAAAAATCAATACATTGGACTTCATCCAAAGTTAAAACTTTTTTTTTTTGGCCATGCCCTGCAGCATGCAGGATCTTAGTTCCCCAGCCAGGTATTGAACCTGTGCCCCCCGCAGTGGAAGCATGGGGTCCTAACCACTGGACGGCCAGGGAATTCCCCAAATTTAAAACTTTTGCACTTCATTAAACATTATTAAGAAAATAAAAGACAAGTCAGAACCTGGGAGAAAATATTTGCAAAGCTGATAAAGAACTTGTATCCAAGGGAACTCCCTGGCAGTCCAGTGGTTAGGATGCCAGGCTTCCACTGGCAGTGGGCACAGGTTCGATCCCTGGTTGGGGAACTAAGATCCTGCAAGCCGCACAGCACAGCCAAACCAAAAAAAAAAAAAAAAACCTTGTATCCAGAATATATAAATAACCCATACAACTCAATAATCAGACAAACAACCCATTTAAAAATGCCCAAAAGGGGACTTCTCTGATGGTCCAGTGGTTAAGAATCTGCCTTCCAATGCAGGGAACGTGTGTTTGATCCCCGGTCAGGGAACTAAGATCCCACATGCCGGGGGTTGGGGAGGGGGGGGATGGGGGGGGATTGGATAAGCCCAGGTGCCACAACAAAGATCCATGTGCCACACCTGAAACAGGAGGAAAGGGGCAGGGCACAACATTTGAAAGAATGACATAACCCCAAGGACAGGACACAAACTGATTAGAAGCAAATGGGTCCAAGATGGCAGACAAGTCTACTTCCACCAGACCTTAAGCCTCAGTATACGCTCACTGTAACACATCAGTAAGCTAAATGACAAACCCACAGGTGCCATGACAGTTCCAAGGCTGACCATAAGGATCAAAATGTGGGTGGTGGCCCAATTCCTGGAAATCCCCACCTCTTCCTGAAATAGCTGGAATACTCCTCCCACTCATTAGCCTATGAAATTACCCACCCCTATAAAAAATGACAACCCCATACCCTAGGGCTCCTCTTGCTTTCTGAGATGGCCCACACTCTGTCTGCAGAGTGTGTTTCTCTCTAAATAAATCCACTTCTTACCTATCACCTTGCCTCTCACTGAACTCTTTCTGCGATGACACATCAAGAACTTGAGCTTCATTAAGTGCTGAAACCAGGTGTGTGATCTCAGTTGTAAGACTGGGTTTTGGCCAGGTTTGAGCTCTGCACGTGAGTTCAGGTCCCAATTTGAGGTACACGGTTTCACAATGAAGATCATGCCTGCCGCAACTAAGACCTGATGCAGCCAAATAAATAAATAAATAAATAAACATTTTGAAAATGAATAAATAAATTTAAATGGCCAAAATATTTAAACAGATACTTCAGAGAGTTGTATGGTACATGAAAAGATGTTCAACATCATTAGACTTTACAGAAATACAAATTAAAACCACATGAAGATACTACTACACAGCCATTACAATGACTATAATTAAAAACACAGACAATACCAAGTCTGGGCAAAGATCTGGAGAAACTGGGATCCTCATACATTGCTGGTGGGAATGCCAAAAGGTACAGCCACCCTGGAAAATAGTTTGGCAGTTTCTTAAAAAGTTAAACATAGAGACAGCCTCATCCACCAGAGGGCAGGCAGCAGAAGCAAGAAGCACTACAATTCTGCAGCTTGTGGAAGGAAAACCACATTCACAGAAAGACAGACAAAATGAAAAGGCAGAGGAC
Source organism: Balaenoptera acutorostrata (assembly GCF_949987535.1). Classification (NCBI taxonomy): domain Eukaryota; kingdom Metazoa; phylum Chordata; class Mammalia; order Artiodactyla; family Balaenopteridae; genus Balaenoptera; species Balaenoptera acutorostrata. Next base: position 25,182,197 of record NC_080076.1, read on the forward strand.
TTTGTACCAGATGAAGGAACAAGATAAAAGCCCAGAAAAACAACTAAATGGAGTGGAGATAGGTAACCTTCCAGAAAAAGAATTCAGAATAATGATAGTGAAGATGATCCAGGATCTCGGGGAAAAATTGGAGGCAAACATAAAGAAGATGCAAGAAATGTTTAACAAAGACTTAGAAGAATTAAAGAACAAACACCTAGAAGAATTAAAGAACAAACGGAGATGAACAACACAATAACTGAAATGAAAAATACACTAGAAGGAATCAATAGCAGAATAACAGAGGCAGAAGAAGGGATAAGTGACCTGGAAGACAGAATGGTGGAATTCACTGCTGTGGAACAGAACAAAGAAAAAACAATGAAAAGAAGTGAAGGCAGCCTAAGAGACCTCTGGGACAACATTAAACACAACAACATTCGCATTATAGGGGTCCCAGAAGGAGAAGAGAGAGAGAAAGGACCCAAGAAAATATTTGAAGAGATTATAGTCAAAAACTTCCCAAACATGGGAAAGGAAATAGCCACCCAAGTCCAGGAAGAGCAGAGAGTCCCAGGCAGGATAAACCCAAGAGACACAAGCCAAGACACATAGTAATCAAACTGACAAAAATTAAAGACAAAGAAAAATTATTGAAAGCAACAAGGGAAAAATGACAAAATAACATACAAGGGAACTCCCATAAGGTTAACAGTTGATTCCTCAGCAGAAATTCTACAAGCTAGAAGGGAGTGTCATGATATATTTAAAGTGATGAAAGGGAAGAACCTACAACAAATATTACTCTGCCTGGCAAGGATCTCATTCAGATTCAACAGAGAAATCAAAAGCTTTACAGACAAGCAAAAGTTAAGAGAATTCAGCACCACCAAACCAGCTCTACAACAAATGCTAAAGGAACTTCTCTGGGTGGGAAACACAAGAAAAGAAAAAGACCTACAAAAAAAAACCCCCAAAACAATTAAGAAAATGGTCATAGGAACATACATATCAATAATTACCTTAAACGTGAATGGATTAAATGCTCCAACCAAAAGACACAGGCTCACTGAAAGGATACAAAAACAACACCCGTATATATGCCGTCTACAAGAGACCCACTTCAGACCTAGGGACACATACAGACTGAAAGTGAGGGGATGGAAAAAGATATTCCATGCAAATGGAAATCAAAAGAAAGCTGGAGTAGCAATTCTCATATCAGACAAGATAGACTTTAAAATAAAGAATGTTACAAGAGACAAGGAAGGACACTACATAATGATCAAGGGATCAATCCAAGAGGAAGATATAACAATTATAAATATATATGCACCCATCATAGGAGCACCTCAATACATAAGGGAACTGCTACCAGCTATAAAAGAGGAAATCGACAATAACACAATAATAATGGGGACTTTAACACCTCACTTACACCAATGGACAGATCATCCAGACAGAAAATTACTGAGGAAACACAAGCTTTAAATGACACAATAGACCAGATAGATTTAAGTGATATTTACAGGACATTCCATCCAAAAAGAGCAGATTACAGTTTCTTCTCAAGTGCGCATGGAACATTCTCCAGGATAGATCACATATTGGGTCACAAATCAAGTCTCAGTGAATTTAAGAAAGTTGAAATCATATCAAGCATCTTTTCCAACCACAATGCTATGAGATTAGAAATCAATTACAGGGGAAAAAAATGTAAAAAACACAAACACATGGAAGCTAAAAAATATGTTACTAAATAACCAAGAGATCACTGAAGAAATCAAAGAGGAAATCAAAAAATACCTAGAGGGCTTCCTGGTGGCGCAGTGGTTGGGAGTCTGCCTGCCAATGCAGGGGACACGTGTTCGAGCCCTGGTCTGGGAAGATCCCACATGCCGCGGAGCAACTGGGCCCGTGAGCCGCAACTACTGAGCCTGCGCATCTGGAGCCTGTGCTCCGCAATAAGAGAGGCCACGATAGTGAGAGGCCCATGCACCGCGATGAAGAGTGGCCCCCGCTCGCCGCAACTAGAGAAAGCCCTCGCGCAGAAACGAAGACCCAACACAGCCAAAAATAAATAAATAAATAATAATTAAAAAAAAAATACCTAGAGACAAATGACAACGAAAACACCATGATCCAAAACCTATGGGTTGCAACAAAAGCAGTTCTAAGAGGGAAGTTTAGAGCTATACAAGCCTACCTCAAGAAACAAGAAACATCTCAAATAAACAACCTAATCTTACACCTAAAGGAACGAGAGAAAGAAGAACAAACAAAACCCAAAGTTAGTAGAAGGAAAAAAATCATAAAGATGAGAGCAGAAGTAAATGAAGTAGAAATAAAGAAAACAATAGCAAAGATGAATAAAACTAAAAGCTGTTTCTTTGAGAAGATAAACAAAATTGATAAACCTTTAGCCAGACTCATCAAGAAAAAGAGGGAGAGGACTCAAATCAATAAAATTAGAAATGAAAAAGAAGTTACAACAGACACCACAGAAATACAAAACATCCTAAGAGACTACTGTAAGCAACTCTATGCCAATAAAATGGACAACCTGGAAAAATGGACAAATTCTTAGAAAGATATAACCTCCATGACTGAACCAGGAAGAAATAGAAAATATGAACAGACCAATCACAAGTAATGAAATTGAAACTGTGGTTAAAAATCTACCAACAAACAAAAGTCCAGAACCAGATGGCTTCATAGGTGAATTCTTTCAAACATTTAGAGAAGAGTTAACACCCATCCTTCTCAAACTATTCCAAAAAATTGCAGAGGAAGGAACATTCCCAAACTCATTCTATGAGGTCACCATCACCCTGATACCAAAACCAGACAAAGATACTACAAGAAAAGAAAATTACAGACTAATATCACTCATGAATATAGATGCAAAAATCGTCAACAAAATACTAGCAAACAGAATCCAACAACATATTAAAAGGATCGTACACCATAATCAAGTGGGATTTATCGCAGGGATGTAAGGATTCTTCAATATACGTAAATCAATCATTGTGATACACCATATTAACAAATTGAAGAATAAAACCCATATGATCATCTCAATAGATGCAGAAAAAGCTTTTGACAAAATTCAACACCCATTTATGATAAAAACCCTCCAGAAAGCAAGCATAGAGGGAACCTACCTCAACATAATAAAGGCCATATGTGACAAACCCACAGCCAACATCATTCTCAATGGTGAAAAACTGAAAGCATTTCCTCTGAGATCAGGAACAAGACAAGCATGTCCACTCTCACCACTATTATTCAACATAGTTTTGGAAGTCCTAGCCACAGCAGAGAAGAAAAAGAAATAAAAGGAATACAAATTGGAAAAGAAGTGAAACTGTCACTGTTTGCTGATGACATGATACTATACATAGAAAATCCTAAAGATGCCACCAGAAAATTACTAGAGCTAATCAATGAATTTGGTAAAGTTGCAGGATACAAAATTAATGCACAGAAATCTCTTGCATCCCTATACACTAACAACAAAAATCAGAAAGAGAAATTAAGGAAACAATCCCATTGACCATTGCAACAAAAAGAATAAAATATCTAGGAATAAACCTACCTAAGGAGGTAAAAGACCTGTACTCAGAAAACTATAAGACACTGATGAAAGAAATCAAAGATGACACAAACAGGTGGAGAGACATACCATATTCTTGGATTGGAAGAATCAATATTGTGAAAATGTCTGTACTACACAAAGCAATCTACAGATTCAATGCAATCCCTATCAAATTACCAGAGGCATTTTTTACAGAACTAGAACAAAAAAATCTTAAAATTTGTATGGAGACACAAAAGACCCCAAATAGCCAAAGCAGTCTTGAGGGGAAAAAACGGAGCGGGTGGAATCAGACTCCCTGAACTCAGACTATAATACAAAGCTACAGTAAAATATGGTACTGGCACAAAAACAGAAATATAGATCAATGGAACAGGATAGAAAGCCCAGGGATAAACTCACACACCTATGGTCAACTAATCTATGACAAAGGAGGCAAGAATATACAATGGAGAAAAGACAGTCTCTTCAATAAGTGGTGCTGGGAAAACTGGACAACTACATGTAAAAGGATGAAATTAGAACACTCCCTAACACCATACACAAAAATAAACTCAAAATGGATTAGAGACCTAAATGTAAGACCAGACACTGTAAAACTTCAGAGGAAAACATAGGACGAACACTCTTTGACATAAATCACAGCAAGATCTTTTTTGATCCACCTCCTAGAGTAATGGAAATAAAAACAAAAATAAACAAATGGGACGTAATGAAACTTAAAAGCTTTTGCAAAGCAAAGGAAACTACAAACAAGACAAAAGAGAACCATCAGAATGGGAGAAAATATTTGCAGACGAAGCAACGGACAAAGGATTAATCTCCAAAATATACAGGTAGCTCATGCAGCTCAATATTAAAAAAGCAACTGGGCAGAAGACCTAAATAGACATTTCTTCAAAGAAGACATACAGATGGCCAAGAGGCACATGAACATCTGCTCAACATCACTAATTATTAGAGAAATGCAAATCAAAACTACGATGAGGTATCACGTCACACTGGTCAGAATGGGCATCATCAGAAAATCTACAAACAACAAATGCTGGAGAGGGTGTGCAGAAAAGGGAACCCTCTTGCACTGTTGGTGGGAATGTAAATTGATACAGCCACTATGGAGAACAGTATGGAGGTTCCTTAAAAAACTAAACATAGATTTACCATATGACCCAGCAACCCCATTACTGGGCATATATCCAAAGAAAACCATAATTCAAAAAGAACCTGCACCTCATTGTTCATTGCAGCACTATTTACAATAGCCAGGACATGGAAGCAACCTAAACGCCCATCGGCAGACGAATGGATAAAGAAGATGTGGTACATATATACAGTGGAACCTTAGCCATAAAAAGGAACGAAATTGGGTCATTTGTAGAGACATGGATGGATCTAGAGAGTGTCATACAGAGTAAAGTAAGTCAGAAAGAGAAAAACAAATATCGTATATTAACGCATATATGTGGAACCTAGAAAAATGGTACAGATGAACCGGTTTGCAGGGCAGAAATGGAGACACAGATGTAGAGAACAAACGTATGGACACCAAGGGGGAAAGTGTCGGGGGGTGGGGGTGGGATGAATTGGGAGATTGGGATTGACATGTGTACACTAATATGTATAAAATGGATAACTAATAAGAACCTGCTTTATAAAAAAGTAAATTAATAAAAGTCTATGTGTTTGAAAAAAACAAAGTTAAACATAAACTTAACTTGTAACCAGGCAATTCCACTCCTAGGTAACTATCCAAGACAGGTGAAAACATATGTCCATACAAAAACCTGTACTCAAAAGTTTACAACAGGTTCATTCATCAGAGCCCAAAACATGAAACAACGGAAATGTCCATCTACTGCCGAACTGATAAACAAATTGTGAGGTAGCTGTACAATGGAATTCTATTCAACAATAAAGGATTGACTTACTGATACATGCAATAATCTAAATGAATCTCAAAAGCATCGTGCTAAATGAAAGAAGCCAGACATAAAAGACTACATACTGTAGGATTCACATGGCATTCTGGAAAAGGCAAAACTACAGCGACAGAAAGTAGAGCAGTAGTCGTTAGGTCCCATGGGTGGGAGAAGGAGATTGGTTCCAAAGAAATGTTAAAAAACAAAGCCTAACCGAGTAAATTTGAAGAGTTCATTGGCTTTATTAACTGATTCATTTAATAAATCATTTAATTAGTTGTCAGCATCCCAACTAGCAAGTAGAAAGGTGCTCTGAGGAGCTGTAAAAAATGGAAGGTTTTTCAAGGCAGAGAGGGTGGGACAAGGAAGTAAAAAACAAACGAAAGGATTATTTCAGGCAAGATCACCTGCCATTGGGGGAAGGGCAGGGGTCTATCATGTAGATTACCTCACTAGTGTTAATCAGGAAATTCCAGACTGGAATTTTATAATTCCACTCCTGGAAGAATCTGAAACTACAATTAGGTTACAGACTAAGTTTTGGTGTGCTGACCTGGGAGTCACTTAGCACGAGTGACTCCATTTTGGGCCTACTACCTTTTTTTTAACAGAGACATAAGGGAATTTTGAGGGGTGATGGAAGTGTTCTAGATCATGATTGTGGTGGTAGTTATATGACCACGTATATCTGTCAAAACTTAATAAATTGTATGCTTAAAATTGGGGGAATTTTATTGTATATAAAGTATACCTCAATAAAGCTGATTTGTAAAAAATCTTAATCAGCCATTTCTGGCAGTTGCTTAGGGAACGAGCTCAATTTTCTAAAAGTCAATAAATAAAGGGGAAAATTAAGTTTTATCCTGCCTTTCCTGTGTCAAATATATTTCAAATATTGGAAAGAGGGAACATTCTTTTTTACACAAGTCCAATTAAAAAATGCTAATGGGGATTCCCTGGCAGTCCAGTGGTTAGGACTCTGCACTTTCACTGCCCAGACCAGGGTTCATTCCCTGGTCAGGGAACTACTAAGATCTCTCAAGCCGTGCAGCACAGCCAAAAAAAAAAGCTAATGGAATGATAAAATTAGGGGGGAAAATCACCACTTTTTAACATGAGATTAAATAATGCATCTAGGCAATGAATTTCAATAGCTGCTAAAGCCATTAGGTAAAAAGCTGGTGTGGGGGACTTCCCTGGCGGCACAGTGGTTAAGAATCCGCCTGCCAATGCAGGGGACACAGGTTCGAGCCCTGGTCCAGGAAGATCCCACATGCCGTGGAGCAACTGAGCCTACGCACCACACCTACTGAGCCTGTGCTCTAGAGCTCTAGAGCCTGTGAGCTGCAACTACTGAAGCCCTCGTGCCTAGAGCCCATGCTCCACAACAAGAAAAACCACCACAATTAGAAGTCTGCACACCACAACGAAGAGTAGCCCCTGCTCGCTGCAACTAGAGAAAGCCCGCATGCAGCAACGAAGACCCAACGCAGTCAAAATTTAATTGATTAATTAATTAATTTGTTTAAAATGCTGATGTGGGATTTTCTAATGAAGGGATCAGATTGACATCTCCTGAACTCATCCATCTTAATATCAGTAAAAATGAGACAATCATGACATTTTGTCTATCCTGATGTGATGTAATGGGAAATACATAGTACCCCTTATGAAGTTTTCTTGCCCCCCAAATTGAAAGGAATCTGATCAAGCTTCAAGGTATAATTCCAGGAAAATTGAAAGACAGAGGAAAATGTTCAATGATACCATGAGGATGTAATTAGCCAAAATCTAAAGTGTGGGAAATTCTATAAGGCAAGTGATCTAGTCTTTGCAACAAGTAAGTGGAATGGTGTGGAGAGTGGGGGGATTGAAAAGAGAATATGAAAAAGAGAAATAGTTATAGATTAAAAGTGACTTAGGAGATATATCTCACAAACATAATATTTGGATCTTGTCTGGATCCTGACTTGAACGGACTGTAAAAGCCTTTCTGAGACAGAGGAAATTGATCACAAAGTAGGGTATGAGGTATATTAAGAAATTATTGTTGTTGTTTTAGGTATGATAATTTTATAATGGTTATAAGAAAAGGAAGAAGATAAAGAAGAAGGAGAAGAAGGGGAAGGAGGGGAAGGAGGAGGAAGAGGAAGAGGAGAAGAGGAAGGGGGAAGGGGGAGAGAAGGGGCAGGGGAGGGGAAGGAGATTCTTAACCACTAGAGATACATACTGAAGTACATACAAATGAAAGAACATATTTGGGATTTAAATACTGTAAGAAAAGGGAGAGGAAGTGGTGAAAGTTGGGTAGGGAGGAAGAAATACATAAAACAAGGAAGACAAAATATTGATTACCATTGAAGTTTAATGTGAGTACTTACAGGTTTGCTCTATTGCTCTCCCTCTACCTTTGTGTGTTTTGAAATTTTATAAATTAAAACTTTTTTAAGCTTTTGATCAGACCAAATAGAATACTTACTTTTTTATTCCTTGTTCCTCCTCCAGGCACAGCATTTTGTACCTCCTGCAGTTCAGGCCAAAATCTGGGAGCCATCCTTGATGACTGTCTTTCCCTCACTTGCCACATCCAATCCATTAGCAAGTTCCATTGACTCAGCTTCCAAAAGATCCCCTGAATCTGATTCCTCTTCACCATCTCCTCTGTGGCCAGCCTAGTCTAAGCTGTCATTAGCTCTTGCGAGAACCTCTGCCTCCCTCTCAGTGATCTCACCATTGCCCCTTCACAGTCTACTCTCCACAGAGCTCTCAGAGTCGTTTATTTAAAGCATAAATCTTATCACGTCCCTTCCCTGCTGAAAGCCCTTCAGTGGTTTTCTGCGACAATTAAAACAAATTCCAAGCACCAAGTCAGGATCGATGTACCCTGACCAGCCCTCCTGAAGTGGCCCCTGCCAACCTCCTGTTCTCTGAGAGGATTAGGGGTATCCTGCCACTACTCAAATGGCCTTATTCTGCTCCAAACTGTGGTGTCCTCTGAGGTTGGCAGGAAAGATCCTCTTCTGGCCCATCTCCAAACTCTACTGCTCCTCAAAAACACCGCCCCACATGCTTATGAATGAATTACTTCCTTAGCTATTCATGTTCCTCCATTCAATCCAATACACAATACCTCTGGGAGGTGTCATTCATAAAGCTAGTTTTCCTTTGTAACACAGACATGACCTGTTTTATTGCGCTTCACTTTATTGCCCTTCCCAGATTTTAAGGTTTTTACAAATTGAAGGTTTGTAGCAACCGTGCATGGAGCAGGCCTATCAGCGCCATTTTTCCAACAGCATTTGCTCACTTCGTGTCTCGTTTTGGTAATTCTGGCAATAGTCCCAACTTTCTCATGATTATTATATTTGTTATGGTGATCTGTGCTCGTCGATGTTACTATTGTAATTATTTTGGGGTGCCATGAGCTACGCCCATAGAAGACGGCAAAATTAATCAATAAATGTGTGGGCTCTGACTGCTCCACTGCCCAGCCATTCTCCCACCTCTCTCCCTCTTCTGAGACCTCTCTATTCCCTGAGACACAACAATATTGAGATGAGGCCAATTAATAACTCAACAAAGGCCTCTAGGGAATTCCCTGATGGTCCAGTGGTTAGGATGCCATGCTTTCACTGCCAAGGGCACGGGTTCAATTCCTGGTTGGGGAACTAAGATCCCACAAGCTGCAAGGCGCAGCCAAAAATTAAAAAATAAAAAAAATTTTTTTAATTAAAAAAAAAAAGCAAAGTCCTCTAAGTATTCAAGTGAAAGGAAGAGTCACACATCCTTCACTTTAAATCAAAAGCTAGAAATGATGAAACTTTGTGAGGAAGGTATGCCGAAAACCAAGACAGGTCAAAAGCTAAGCCTCTTGCCTCAAGCAGTTGCCCGAGTTATGGGGTGGAGGGGGGTTGCGGAGTAGGTTCTTGAAGGAAATTAGAAGTGCTACTCAGTAAACACACAATGATAAGAAAGGGAAACAGCCTATTGCTGGTATGGAGAAAGTTTTAGTGCTCTGGATAGTTGACAGAAGACCAAACCAGCCACGATATTCACGTAAGTCAAAACTTAATCCAGAACAAAGCTCTAACTCTCTTCAATTCTGTGAAGGCTGAGAGAGGTGAGGAAGCAGAAGAAAAGTTATCCAGAGGATCTAGCTAAGATAACTAATGAATGTGGCTATACTAAACAACAGACTTTCAGGGTAGATGAAACAGGCTTCTATTGGAAGTAGATGTCATCTAGGACTTTCATAGCTAGAGAGGAGAAGTCAATGCCTGGCTTCAAAGCTTCAAAGGACAGAATGACACTTGTTAGGGGCTAATGGAGCTGGTGATATGAAGTTAAGCCAATGCTCATTTGCCATTCTGAAAATCCTAGGACCCTCAGGAATTATGCTAAATCTACTCAGCCTGTGCTCTATAAGTGGAACAACAAAGCCTGGATGACAGCACACCTGTTTACAACATGGCTTACTGAGTATTTTAAGCGCACTGTTGAGACGTATTGCTCAGAAAAAAAGATTTCTTTTGAAATATTACTGCAATGTACCTGGTGACCCAAGAGCTCTGATGAAAATGTACGAGAAAATTGATGTTGTTTTCACGCCTGCTAACACAACATCCATTCTGCAGCCCGTGGATCAGGGGGTAATTTTGGTTTTGAAGTCTCATCATTTGAGAAATACATTTTGTAAGGCTATAGCTGCCATTGATAGTGATTCCTCTGATGATCTGGGCAAAGTCAATTGAAAACCTTCTGAAAAGGATTCACCATTCTAGCTGCCATTAAGAACATTCACAAGAGTTTGGAAGAAGTTGACTCCAGGCAAGGTACAAAAGTACCAACTTTTACAGCTTACAATCAGGAAATCATGTGACTTTTTCCAAAATCTGTTGAACTCGTCCACCACTCTCCATTCTCTTTGTAAAAATATTAAACTGAACCTGATCAGTTCAAGCCACCACCATCTTTTGCCAGCCTCTGGTCTTGCCCCTGAGGCATCCCAGATGTCTCCCTGGGGAGTGATTTTTTCAAAAGTGAATCTGATCAAGTCGCCTCACCCATCCCCCAAGGGTCTAAACATTTTGAAAAGTCCCTCATTGACCTTAAGGTAAACTTTAAAACTCCTTGGCAGACAAATAGGTTCCTTCCAGATCAGGTTTGCCACTCCGCCTTACCTCGCCCCACCCTCACCCAAAAGGAATCCGAACACTTGCAGTTCCCATAGCAGAATTTTCTTGCTGGCAATAATAGCTATTTTTCTCTTTCTGTATTGCCATGGCCAGCTAGCTCCTCCTGGTCATTCATGGTGCAACCGCCATGTCATCTACTCAGGGGAGGCTTTCCTACTCTAAGTGCTCACCCTACTTTAGCAAGTTCACACTGTATTCTAATTGGCTGTTCACCTCCTAGTTCCCTATCTCTCTGTCCTTACCCTCATTCTAAGACTGTGGGTTCCTTGGTAGCTGAGACTCTCCTAGTACCTCTTAGAGCATAGCATCTAGCACAACGGCAGGCATATAAGTGCTTGATGAATATTCATTGAATGGATGAATGAACAAATCAATTGATTGCTCAGGATTACCCCTATTTGCAGTACACTATTGTTTTAATAATTAAAATTTCTGCACAATACATATAATAAAATTAAAATAAAGAATTAAAAACAGATTGAAGGAAATATATGTATATCAAATACAATTTAAAGAGTTCATTTAAGTTTTCTAGGAAAATCACAGAGGCCGTAAAAGGAAGACCTAAATCTAACTGCTAACACCACCAGTGACTGTAAAGGAATAACCAGACAGATGGCCTTGGCGAGGAAGAAAATGTCCCTTGGCATTTTTGTTTTCAAGGAACAGATATCCTTTCCCATATGAAGATCTACGAGTTGCAGTGGGGAAACCAGACCCCATTCTTGAACAATACCCTTCTGTTATTACATCCTTCACAAGGGTTGCTTTACAATTGATTGGGTGATGGTCTTAAACTGAGAATTTTCTGATTAGCATAATTACATCCCATCCTTTGCATCTTCCTAATTGTCCCTTTACAAATCATTTTCATATAATCACATAACCAAACTTAACAAATGTTGACAAATAAATGTCTTGTCTAGGTGGTCTTGTCCTAGAACTACAAACCTTTTTTTTTTAACTTTTTATTTTATATTGGAGTATAGTTGATTAACAATATTGTGTTAGTTTCAGGTGTATAGCAAAGTGATTCAGTTATACATGTATCTATTCTTTTTCAAGTTCTTTTCCCATTTATGTTGTTACATAATATTGAGCAAAGCCCCCTGTGCTATACAGTAAGTAGGTCCTTGTTGGTTATCCCTTTTTTTTTTTTCCAATATTTATTTTATTTTGGTTGAGCCGGGTCTTAGTTGCGGCATGCGGTCTCTTCATTGTAGCATGTGGACTTCTTAGTTGCGGCAAGCATGTGGGATCCAGCTCCCCAAGCGGGCATCGAACCCGGGCCCCCTGCATTGGGAGCATGGAGTCTTAACCACTGTGCCACCAGGAAAGTCGTGGTTATCCATTTTCAATAGAGCAGTGTGTACAGGTCAATCCCGAACTCCCTAACTATCCTTCCCCCCCCCCGCCCCGCACCTTTCTCCCTGGTAACCATGAGTTCGTTCTATAAGTCTCTGAGTCTGTTTCTGAACAAACCTGCTTTTAATTGATTGATATTTAGAATCCATAACTTTATTTCTGGAAACAAAAAAAGAAGAATTTTGAGACGGTTCCTAAGGGGGCAATTCGTTTTCAGATCTTGTCAAACATATTCCACACTCCCTTTCTCCTTCGCCCTCCCCGACCTCTTCAAATCTCGTTCCTTTGGCTGGGAATCTCGCGAGATGTCGAGTTCTCATGAATTCTCCCGTGAACCTCCGCTCTTCCTTTTCCGGTCAGCGGCCTGAGGTGAGTGTTTCTTTGGCGTCTCTTCCGAGTGGGGAATCCTCTGGTTAATCGCTGCCATCCTGGCCTTGGCGGTGCCGATTTCGAGACCCTCGGGAGGAGGACTCTCGCGGCTACTGATTTCTCCCTGAGAGCGGCGTTCTGTGCGGGGAGACGTGTCGGAGTCCCTCGCTTGGCGCCCCGGTGCTCTCGGGCCTCAGCGGGGCGCGATGGTTGGGAATGGGGCTGGCCGGGGGTACAGGCAGGCTGTGGTGGTTCCCGACTCCGGAGGTCCAGTGTCTTCGCGGTGAGTTGTGGCTGCGAGCGCAGCGCATTTGTGGCCGCATCGAGAGAAATTTGGCGGGGGGGGGGGAATAAAGTCAAGTCGGGTCGAGGCTTTTATTCAGTGGCTGAACGTAAGTGTTTCGAGTTCAAGTTCAGCGGCGCTTCATGCGGGTAATTGAAAGTGTGGAAAAAAGACTGGATTACTTGTGAAGCTGTGTGAGTAAAGGAGGTTTCTGTAGGGGGAGCCTGTAGAGGGTTGTAGTTGGGTCGAGTTACTTTCGTCTGAAGGATCCAGGCTTGGATTGAAACAGGCTGTGTTTTCTTCCAGAGGGTAAAAGGAATGATGTCCGTGTCACTAGTGTAGTGTCGGCACTGCTGTAGTCACTGGTAGTTGCACACGGGAAGAAACAGTGGATAGAAGGATGGCTGCGATGATGGCATTTCTTAGGACACCTTTGGATTAATCATGAAAATAGTTACTCTCAGTAGTTACTCTCTGAGCAGCTGCTGGCAGCGTTTAGTATATAAACTGTGTAAGTTACTGTAAATATGTTGACAGAATTATACTTGCTCGTTTCCAGGTGACCTCTCAAAATGGTTCGCTATTCACTTGACCCAGAAAACCCCACAAAATGTAAGTGAACACGAAACATTTTTTATTTTGGAGTAAGAGGCAACAAGATGCCCAGAATTAACCAAAACTTTTTTTTTTGGTATTTTTTAGCATGCAAGTCGAGAGGTTCAAATCTTCGTGTTCACTTTAAGGTATGTGAATCATAGTTAATGCTCTGAAAGAGTTGTTTCACGAGTTCTAGTGAGTGTTTTTTAACCATTCTAAAAAGGTAGCTGCGGTGATGCATTTCTTAGGACACCTTTGGATTTACCGTGAAAATAAATCGATTCTGAGCAGCCACCTTTTGGTCCGTGGTCATCAGTATATCATGAGCACTTTGATTTAGGATTTGTGGAATTGGGTAAAACTACCAGAGAACTGCTTGAGAACCTAATGTACATATCAAGATGTGGGACACATAATTGTAGTTCATAAGATGATGGAGAACGTATTAAAGTGCATAAACATGCTTAGGGTTCACTTTTTTCCATCTTCCAACCAAGCCTCCCTTGGCTGATAATCACAGATTTTTTTTCTTCTTTGTATCAGCTCACATCCTAATAATGGAAAGGTTTTGGCTGTTGATAAATGTTGACATGTTGAAAATGTTAGAATTTAATGTTTAGAATTTGTGATTTTAAAAAAATAATATGGTTAACTCATAGCTTATGTTATTTATACTTAGAACACTCGTGAAACAGCCCAGGCCATTAAGGGTATGCATATCCGAAAGGCCACCAAGTATCTGAAGGATGTCACTTTAAAGAAGCAGTGTGTGCCGTTCCGTCGTTACAATGGTGGAGTTGGTAGGTGTGCCCAGGTGAGAATTCATAGTTGTCATTTAAAAAGACAAACTGTTAGAGAAGGTGATTGGGGGGGAGTAAGAATGGCCAAGATCTGCCTTTAATCAGGCTCTTTCTGGTTGCTGTGATGACAGTCTTAGGACACCTTTGGATTAACCATGAAAAAAACCATCTTCTGAGCAACCTTGGTGTTGGTTAAAATAAATTCATCTTGTAACATCGACTTAAATTGGGGGAAATGACGAATGTGCTCTCTGGTTTTGTTTTTTAGGCCAAACAGTGGGGCTGGACGCAGGGTCGGTGGCCCAAAAAGAGTGCTGAATTTTTACTGCACATGCTCAAAAATGCAGAGAGTAATGCTGAACTTAAGGTACCCAAACCATAAACATCTTTTTTTTTTTTTTTTTAGAAATTCACGTTCTTTTATTTGTTTATTTATGACTGTGTTGAGTCCTCGCTTCTGTGCGAGGGCCTTCTCCAGCCGCGGCAAGCGGGGACCACTCTTCATCGCGGTGCGCGGGCCTCTCACCATCGCGGCCCCTCCCGTTGCGGAGCACAGGCTCCAGACGCGCAGGCTCAGCAATTGTGGCTCACGGGCCCAGCCGCTCCGCGGCATGCGGGATCCTCCCAGACCAGGGCTCGAACCCGTGTCCCCTGCACCGGCAGGCAGACCCTCAACCACTGCGCCACCAGGGAAGCCCCCATAAACATCTTTATACATATAACTTGGATTGTTATTCAATTATAGTTGCTGTTGTCCAGGTTTATTTCCTTGATTGTCTTGCTTTCTCAAGTAGCTAAATTCTCCATTAAAAGAATTATCTTAAATCTCTACCTCCAGTTTCCAACACACTAAAATTTTTTGTCTGTAAAGCATTTCAGGAGCATGGTCTGCAGTTACTTCAAGCTTAAGTCTTTAGAATTTCCCCCCCTATAATCCCAGTACATGCAAAAGAAATGCTTTTTTATTCTTGGGTATTTTACCAAGGGTTTGTAAACTTTCTTGTGCCATGGACCTTTTTTATACTATGGTTTGTGAATCCCTTCACAGGATTTTTTTTTTTTTTTTTTTAAAGTTTTACTTGATTTTATTTATTTATTTATTTATTTTTGGCTGTGTTGGGTCTTCGGTTCGTGGGAGGGCTTTCTCCAGTTGCGGCAAGCGGGGGCCACTCTTCATCGCGGTGCGGGGACCGCTCTTCATCGCGGTGCGCGGGCCTTTCTCTATCGCGGCCCCTCCCGTCGCGGGGCACAGGCTCCAGACGCGCAGGCTCAGCAATTGTGGCTCACGGGCCCAGCTGCTCCGTGGCATGTGGGATCTTCCCAGACCAGGGTTCGAACCCGTGTCCCCTGCATTAGCAGGCAGATTCTCAACCACTGCGCCACCAGGGAAGCCCTCACAGGATATTTTTAAATACAATAAAATATGTACTATTCCAAAGGAACCAGTGTGATTGCCGTAGTAATGATTAATGTGGTTTGTTGCCTACATTCATAGTTGAGAGACATTAAATTTCAGTTAGAAGTTAAAACAGCAATGTTTAACTGAACAAAACCTGTGTCAACAAAACAGGTTTATCCATTTGAGGAATTATCCATTACCCTTTTGCATTTGGAAAACTGGATCAGAACTGGAATTAATGTGGGTCTGTTTAGCTGTAGCCCTTCTAGCTGCTAAGCCTTGCTGTCAAAATCCTATTTATCATCAAGGCTTAGAAATAGACACAGACACTACCAGATCCTGTAACTTCACCCCTTTATGAATGCCACTTACAAACTTGGTGCATTTAGCACGGAGTTTTGGTAGTTAGATTTAAGGAAGGACACTTAGAATAAAGGTTAAAAAAACTGCTTGAACAAGTATGCTATTTAAAGTCCTAAGGATTGCCTTTCAAATTATTTTTTTAAGGCAGGGACTTGAATGATGCAGTTTGTGGTATTAAGATAAAGATGTTACCTGATTTTGTTCCAGGGCTTAGATGTAGATTCTCTGGTCATTGAGCATATCCAGGTGAACAAAGCCCCCAAGATGCGGCGGAGGACATACAGAGCTCATGGTCGGATCAACCCATACATGAGCTCTCCCTGCCACATTGAGATGATCCTTACTGAAAAAGAACAGATTGTTCCTAAACCAGAAGAGGAGGTTGCCCAGAAGAAAAAGGTAAATTACTTAGTCTCTGCTCAGTTTCATGTGGTACGTTAGATTTGTGGTTGCTGTGACGACTAACTTAGGACACCTTTGGAATAACCATGAAAGGAAACTATTCTGAACAACCAGCAACCTCTTCTAACCATTTTATTTTGGCTTTCATATGTCTCATTAGTTTCTTGATTAACAGTGAATAGTAACTTTGTATTGTTCAGTATGTTAAAACCACGTGATTATCTGCTGATGTCCATAGCCAGTTCAAATGCAACATGTCCAAAACTGGGCTCTCCTCCCTGCCCCCCAATAAGCTTGTTTTCAGTATCTGATTACATTTAGTTCTTTAAACCTGAAACCTGGGAGTGATTCTTCACACCTAATGGATTTGTCTTCTATTGATTTTATCATTAAATATTATCCTCCATCCTTGCTGCCACTTAGTTCTTACCAGCTGGGCACCCTGCCTGCAGTCTTGGTTCTCTCCTGCTTACTCTGATGTCCTCCTGGCTGCCCTTCTTCCCATACCACTTCTCTACGCCAAAGGACTCTTTATGTTGTTGCCTTTATGTTGAAATTTCTGATTACTCTTTCATTGAGATACAACCTTCTGGAATCTTAATAGTGCTTTTTTCTTCTCCCCAGATATCCCAGAAGAAATTGAAGAAACAAAAACTTATGGCCCGGGAATAAATGCTGCAAAAAATAAATGCAAATAAAAGTAAAAGCAGAGTGTTGGTTGTCTTAATTGGTAAATCTATTTCAAGTGTCATCACAAAATGGATCAAATGAGTTTTCATAAAACATGCTATTTTGCATCTTTTGGTGCTTTGCATAAAATGGAGTTAGAACACAGAGAAATTTCTGAATCTCTTTTCCACCCACTTTATTGAGATTTAACACACTGTACAGTCTTCAGTAGCATTTAGTATATTCAGTTATGCATCCATCAGCACAATGAATTTTAGAGTTTTTCATGATCCTAAAGAGGAACCTTGGTAGTGGGTGGCTCTCACCTCCCCCCAGTCCAGTGCTAGGTGACTGTTTACCTATTTCTGACTCTAGATTTGCCTATTCTGGACAATTCATATAAATGAAATCAGTGTGACCTTCCTCACTGGCTTTGACTTAGCATGATTTTTTCAGGGTTGTAGCATGTACCTGTGGTTCATCATATAAATTAACATTTGGGGCTTTTTTTCTTTTAGCTACTATTAGTGTTGCTGTGAACTGTAAAAGTTCTGTGGGCATGTTTTCCTTTCACTTGGGTGTACACCAAGAGTGGAATTCCAGGGTCATAAGGTAATTTTAACATTGGAGGAACTGCAGGACTCCTAAAGCAGTGCCGTTTACAGTGCGACCAGCAGTGTATGGAGGTTCGAATTTCTTCATCGCCTAGATGTCGCTGATTATAGCTGTCCTAGTGGGAGGGAAATTGTATACCTATTTCTTGTAAAAATACCTGCTCAAAGCTGACGATGTTAATTTCCCCTGCTCTTCAATTTAAGACCCTTGTAGCAGGGTGAATAGCTTAGCGACAACTGCGTTCGTAAATAGCCTAGCCATCACCGCAAGCTTCCCTGTTGGTGGTGAGCCCCAGGTACAAGCGCTTATCCTCTCCTGGGCCAGCGTCGTGGATCTTGTTCCGGTGACCAGGCGGCTGGGGAGCACGGCGCTTCCGCCTCGCCCGTAAGCTCTAAGCTGACTACCGGGGCTGTGCCGGAAGCCGCCCCCGTCCCCGCAGGGCGTCACCGTTACGTCGGGTGCGTCCTCAGGCTGACGTAGGCGCGCCTTTGTCGGTTCCTCTTGCGGTGCACATTGGGTTGGCTGCGGCACGTCCCCACGCGACCCTCCCTCCGGAAGCGTGGACACTGCTGCTGGGGCTTGGTGGCCGTGGGTGAGCGGGGCCGGGTGGGTCCGGGCTGCGGCCGGGGCTTCGGGGCGCTGCGCGTTCTCCTGCCCTCACGGTACACCAGCGCCCCTGCCCTTTGCCTCCTCCTGCGTCGATCTCCACCTCTTCCTGCCTCCGTCCGCGTCTCTTTGCCTCAAGATCCGCTCTCTGGCCTGCATTGTCGGTATCACTTTTTATCGTCGTCGCCACCATTCGCTCGTACTGTCCCCTGTCTTTCAGTCCTTGCCTTTGACTTAGCCTGTCCCGCTCTCTTTTGTCTCCAGTGAAGTGATCCGCTGACTGGTCACTTAGAGGAAGTGGCGTTCCCCCGCCACAGCTGCTCTTGTTCTCATAGAGACTCCGCCTTTTCCTGTTCCATTGTATTGGACTAAGTCGGATGCAAGAAATTCCTCTCCTCCACGTTTCAATCCATCTTTCTCGCTGTGTTGTATATTCGAGAATTGGCTTGGAGGGAGTAAATAAAATCATGATTTTATCAATTTATCGTAGTCACCTTCTAGAGCTTTCTAAACCATAATTATAACAAAAGTAATTAGTACTAATTGTTCTTGAGAATTCATTTAAAGCACAATTTCAAGTAGGTAAAAACCTGAATCTTTATGATGGAGGGATTGCGTGTCATCATATTAGCCTAGTGCTCGGTAGCATTGCCAGTTGTTTTGAAGGGTTTAGTTGCATTTGAAAGTTTCGTAGAAAGGGGAATAACATGATGATCGTGTTTTGGGGAGAGAAAATGCAAGAGCACTGAGCTAGGAAACCAGAATTAGGAATTCTGGTCTTAGCCAGTTCTAGTTACTAGTTACCTGAAGTGTGGACTTTGGACAGGTTACAACTTTTGGATGTGTTTGGGTTTTGTTTTGTTTTTTTCTTATGGTAGCAACATTTACGTAGTACTTAATATATGCAGACACGGGTCTGAGCTTTGTACTCCTATTAATTTGTCTCATCCACACTACATCCCTGTGAGATCGGTACTATTATTGTCTTCTTTTTACGCATGGGAGAATTAAGGCACAGTCTGGTTAAATAATTTGCCCAGGAACACTATCTAGAAAATGGTGAAAGCAAGGCTCAAATCCAGGCAGCTGCCAGCCATCCTGTTTGATTATTATGCTATGGTGCCTAAACCAGTAAGAAGTATTTTCAGCTCAGATTCTAAATGTCTAGTAGCCAAAAATTATGATTTCTTGAAAAATGCTGAAAAAGACTCTTGCTTGTTTGGCTTATTTTGATCAGAGGATATATTCTTTAAAATTTTGGAACAAAATATTTTGGCAAATTCTAAAATTATTTTAATTTGTCTAGGGGACTGTTTTAAAGATTCCAGTTATGAATCCCTTATAAAATAGTTGGTCATTCCCTGATACACATTTACATTTTTATTTGTTTACAGCTCTTGTAATTCATTTCAAAGCCACATTCAGATTGGATTATGTATACCACTCTTCACTTGTGTTGTGAATCATTTTAAATTGCCTGAGCATAGTAGTACTTAATCATTTACCACTAAATACTACTTAGCTTACAATATTTTGAAAATAAGTTTAACATGCTGAATTATTAGCCTTATGCACTGTTGTGAAGTTTCTTAGTTTTTAAAGCCTTTGCTAAGGGATTAAAAATTCTTGTAAATTTAAGAGGTCTTCGGTTTAATTGTGTGTTATGGAAGTAGTATTGGCTCTTTTTCAAGAAATTGCTGATCTTGAGAAATTCCAAGTTGACTTCTAATTATCAAGGAAATTTAGGTGTTAATTTTTGGAAATGGACAATTGACTTATACCAATAATACTAAATAAAACTTATTACTCAGTACCCCTTTATTGCCATTAAAAAGCAAAAGCAAATCTGTTAAGGGAGAGTTGTTGGCTGGGAAAGGCCAGCCAGTATGCAGCCTAGAGGTCTTCCAAAGTGATATCTTAGTGAGTTCCATATTACAAGATTTGCCCTTAGCATTGTTCAGTCCCTGGAGATGATTAGGCCCTGGGAGTTAATTCACACTAAACTGGCGTATGTCAAAATTACCAAATTCCTTAATGTTTTTGTGCCTCCTTTTCTTTATCCGTAAATGGAAATGCCAGGGTACCCAACCTCACTGGGTGTTTTGAGGATTAAATGAGTTGATACATGTAAAGGGCTTAACTGCCTAGCACCCCGCAAATGATGGTGTCATTCCTTTATCATCAAATTTATGGTTGTGGAGCAGTGATTGGAGAGGTTTGGAGGCAGGCACCTCACTATTATTTTCAGGTCTACCACCTGTTATTCCTTTACCTTGTAGATAGCAGCATTTTAATTTAATAGACTCTTGCTTTAAGCTAATACCTGTAGTGTGATTTAAGTTATTCCTTCAGTGTAGAAATAGTCTTTTCATGTATCTTAATCCTTTTACCTGAAGGTAAATTCCTTCAGTCATTAATCTATGATGATCTAATTTGTTCTTTCTTCTTGTTTATCAGCAGTTCAGGATCTCAAGCCTGGGACAATGGTGTGCATTCCCTGCATTGTCATTCCAGTTCTGCTCTGGGTCTACAAAAAGTTCCTGGAACCATATATATACCCCCTGATTTCTCCCTTTGTTAGTCGTATGTGGCCTAGGAAAGCTATACGAGAATCCAATGATAAAAACAAAGGCAAAATAGACTGTAAGGTAAGAACATTAAAATGCCTTGAATAAGGGGGGGTGGGGATGCAGGATGAAATACTTGGCTTTTGGAAAGGCAGGTTCTTCCAACCAGAAGCTTCATTAATGTGTCTAAATTTCCTTCTTTTTTAAAATAGGGGTTTGGGATTTGTATTTGTAATTTACGTTTGCTTTAAACTAAGGTTTTAAACTAGTCCTCTGATTTATGCATTTGCTTCTTGCTTTATGGCCAAGGTAATAACCAGTATTTCCTGAGTGGTAAGAGTAATGGTAAATAGTTAATAAATAACAAGAGATGATTCTAAAATAAGCCAAGTTTCACTGATTGATAACTTTGATAAGAGATTTAATTGGTAGGATCATAGAGGTATTTTTTTTTAAACAAAATGGAGTTATTTTTTGAAATGAATATTTAGACAACTCTGTTGTCTTTAGTGTTGGTGATTGTTAAGTACAACTTTGTGTTCAACTGCACAAATTTAGCCATCCTGCACATTTCTGGAAGTAGTTTTTTCATTCTGAAGTTTGTTGTCTGTTTTTAAAGAGAATATCTCTTAAAATGTAAGTCTGTTTGTTGTAATAATATCTAAAGTGGTTTTTCATTTTAGGGTGCAGACATAAATGGATTACCGACAAGAGGACCAACAGAAACCTCTGATAAAAAGAAAGACTAAAGTGATGGTCCCAAAGGATGTCATTGTTTTAAAAATGGATCTGATAGTCTGAAGCACCTTCTTTGTACTTGTCTCTGATCTTTTTCCCTGAAACCAGAATTTGGGTTCCATAGTTTAGATATTTACCTGACACTAATCAGGAGATACCTGGTATTTGTATTTAAAATGTAGCTAGTTATATTTAATGACCTCATTCCTGAGTTCCTTTTTCATTAAAGTAGCTTTCATTTCTTTTATTGCAGTTTTAAAAATATGAATAAAGAAAAGGTTCGTGCCAGTAGACACTGTTACTAAATCAGTCCCTAAAAATCCTTGGGCCTCTAGCTTTTATTCAGGCTCTTCAAATTTGAGGAGTATAATTTTACTGTGAAAGAGTGCAGTGAGACTGTGCAGTGAAATGAAAGGTAGTTTTTGGAGATGATAATGACTTGAAACATAAAGATGTAATTACTGTCTCACTCAATGGAGCAGCTTATCTATGAGAGAAGTAATTACTGTTTATTGCTCTGAGGAAGAAAAGACAGGGAAATGGGGTAACCTCTCTGAAAAATGGAATATCTTTTACGTAAATTGCTAATGTATATTATAAAATTCTAATTCTTGTCGCATTCCTTCTGTTCCTACGAATGTATTAAATATTCAGTTTAGCTTGTTGTTCTTTTTTCTTTTAAAATATAAATACTTAAAAGTAAGATTTTTTAACCACATCAGAAATCAGGATTGTAATAGTGTGATGGCATCCAGATAGTTATGGGGCAGCGATATTTTTTTTCTTCTTTTTTTTTAAAGTTTAGATTGTATCAGTTATTTTGTTCCATAATAAGACACCAAAATTCGTGGTTTTCAGCAACAGTGACGTTCCTGGATAGTTATTTGCTGGTCTGGGCCTCTCCACGTGATCTTTCATCCCCGGGCCTCTTCATTTTAGCGTAACGATCTATAAATCTTCAAAGACGATGAGACATATCTTTATAGAATATTTATTTTCACTGAAGCAAGGAGAAGTTAGAAAGGACTCCCCGCGTTGGGTCCCCAGTGAAGTCCTGGGTCCTAACTGAGGCTCTGTTAAGCTGTGTCTGGTCAAGTCATTGATCCACCTTGGACTTCCTTTGATATAAATGTGTTTCAACTTTTCTGCCCCAGCCTACCTGAAGGATAAGATAAATTCTCATTAGCAACTAAATCCAGTTGATTAGTTTGTTTTTTAAGATATTAAAAACTATATAATGAAAATAGCAGATGTTCATAGTAGAACAATGCAAGGACAGGTTAAATGAAAAGTTAATGTTCTTTCTCTACTCTCATTCCTTTGTTCTAGCTCCACAGATGTAACCACTATTAGCTTTTTGTATAGCCTTCTAGCAACTTTCTTAAAATATATCATTTTTTAAAAATCAAATAAGGTCTATAATGTCCTTACTCCCATAGTCCCCAAAGGCTTTACTCATTTAGCTGTTGCTTTTGTTTAGGATTTATCTTCCTATTTTAGGTGATACATGTATACTGCAGTTTTTGGAGCTATCAACTTTAAACATTATTGACTTCCTTTCATGGTTGAGATATAGCTGTTTTACACTGTAGTCCCTCTGCTTCTCCCACACATCCTCCAGATGTGTGTTTGTAAATTTTGGTTAAGTCATTGATCAGTGTGTATATCGTGATGCATGCTCCAGATGTTTTCCATTTGCCCCTCCAAATCTCTGCTCCCTCACCCTACTCTCCTGCTCAAGAAAGCTGTGTGGACTACATCAACAGGCTTCCTATGACCTCTGGGATCTGTTGGTTTGGCCAGTAGTATCTGCAGCAGGAGATAGGAGGGAGTGAAGGAAAGAGTGAGGTCAGGGTATTTATTCCCTTGGCTCCTTCCCTTCAAGGTCCCTTCAGGTCAGATGTGTTCCTCAGCCAAAAGTCACTGTACCTCATGGTGACCAACTCCACATGACCCCTTTCAGTTTCCACTGATGTCTCCCTCTCCTTGTCTTTTTGGGCCTAGGGTTGATGGCATCGGTTACTACTGGCTTTGGGTCACTGCTTTATCTTGAGCGTACCGTCTGCTTCTTGCTGGACACTGATAGGATGAGCAGGTGACTACTGCTCACTGCATAGATTGTGAGTGTAGTGCGATTGAGTTTCCCTTCACTTAGAGCATTGCTTGCCTGAAGTTACTCATTACCTTTTTCTCCCCGTACACTTCCTCCATTGACTAGTTGTTGCCTAGGCCCGAGGCACAGTGGCAGTCCTTGGGACTTTTCTTCACCACTCCTATGTTGGATCTCTTGTTCCCTGGATCCCATATCTTCCTCTGTTGGTTTACTCCTTCATTTTTCCTGTAGCATACCAGTTTTTCTAATTCAGTACTCTTAAAAAGTTGAGACACATAATTTTGAAAAGTGATCCCCCAGATCATTCCAGTTCATTTAAACCTACCTTCCTGAGAATCACTGGTCTTCTAAGGCCTTTTCTGCTTCTAGCAGTCTTCCACTAGAGCACTGGCTCCCAATCTTGTATTTTCACATACTAGTAAAAAAATATTTTTTAAAAACTTGAGGGGGCTGGTACACTGTTGCCAACTTTTTATTTTGCCAAGCGGGAATATATTAAAAGGCTGTGAATTATTATCACCATTATTTCATAAAAGAAGACATTTTGACACCAAAAGAGTGAAGAGGAACATGGGAATAAAAGATAACAGTAGCCCATTAGTGTGAATACGTTTATAAAAGATATCTTTGTTTTCATGAGAAATTCACAATTTTGTCCATATTTTTCTTTTTTTTTTTTTTTTGTCAAAAGCTTTTTCTGCATCTATTGAGATGATCATATGGTTTTTATTCTTCAATTTGTTAGTATGGTGTATCACATTGATGGTGTATATTGAAGAATCCTTGCATCCCTGGGATAAATCCTACTTGATCATGGTGTATGATCCTTTTAATGTGTTGTTGGATTCTGTTTGCTAGTATTTTGTTGAGGATTTTTGCATCTATATTCATCAGTGATACTGGTCTTTAATTTTCTCTTTTTGTAGTATCTTTGTCTGGTTTTGGTATCAGGGTGATGGTGGCCTCATAGAATGAGTTTGGGAGTGTTCCTTCCACAATTTCTTGGAAGAGTTTGAGAAGGATGGGTGTTAGCTCTTCTCTAAATGTTAGATAGAATTCACCTGTGAAGCCATC
Organism: Balaenoptera acutorostrata; assembly: GCF_949987535.1. Classification (NCBI taxonomy): domain Eukaryota; kingdom Metazoa; phylum Chordata; class Mammalia; order Artiodactyla; family Balaenopteridae; genus Balaenoptera; species Balaenoptera acutorostrata. The sequence goes on from NC_080076.1 coordinate 25,206,848, forward strand.
TGGTCCTGGACTTTTGCTTGTTGGAAGATTTTTTTTTTTTTTTTAATTTATTTATTTATTTATTTTTGTCTGTATTGGGTCTTCGGTTCGTGCGAGGGCTTTCTCCAGTTGCGGCAAGCGGGGGCCACTCTTCATCGCGGTGCGGGGACCGCTCTTCATCGCGGTGCGCGGGCCTTTCTCCATCGCGGCCCCTCCCGTTGCGGGGCACAGGCTCCAGACGCGCAGGCTCAGCAATTGTGGCTCACGGGCCCAGCTGCTCCGTGGCATGTGGGATCTTCCCAGACCAGGGCTCGAACCCGTGTCCCCTGCATTAGCAGGCAGATTCTCAACCACTGCGCCACCAGGGAAGCCCGGAAGATTTTTAATCACAGTTTCAATTTCATTACTTGTGATTGGTCTGTTCATATTTTCTGTTTCTTCCTGGTTCAGTCTTGGAAGTTATATCTTTCTAAGAATTTGTCCATTTCTTCCAGGTTGTCCATTTTATTGGCATAGAGTTGCTTGTAGTAGTCTCTTAGGATGCTTTGTATTTCTGCGGTGTCTGTTGTAACTTCTCCTTTTTCATTCCTAATATTATTGATTTGAGTCCTCTCCCTCTTTTTCTTTTTTTTTTTTTTTTAAACATCTTTATTGAAGTATAATTGCCTTACAATAGTGTGTTAGCTTCTGCTTTATAACAAAGTGAATCAGTTATACATATACAATATGTTCCCATTTCTCTTCCCTCTTGCATCTCCCTCCCTCCCACCCTCCCCATCCCACCCCTCTAGGTGGTCACAAAGCACCAAGCTGATCTCCCTGTGCTGTGCGGCTGCTTCCCACTAGTTATCTATTTTACATTTGGTAGTGTATATATGTCCATGACACTCTCTTACCCTGTCACATCTCACCCCACCCCCTCCCCATATCCTCACGTCCATTCTCTAGTAGGTCTGTGTCTTTATTCCCGTCTTGCCACTAGGTTCTTCATGGCCTTTTTTTTTTTTTCCCTTAGATTCCGTATATATGTGTTAGCATACTGTATTTGTTTTTCTCTTTCTGACTTACTTCACTCTGTATGACAGACTCTAACTCCATCCACCTCATTACAAATACCTCCATTTCATTTCTTTTTATGGCTGAGTAATATTCCATTGTATATATGTGCCACATCTTCTTCATCCATTCATCTGTCGATGGACATTTAGGTTGCTTCCATGTCCTGGCTATTGTAAATAGAGCTGCAATGAACATTTTGGTACATGACTCTTTTTGACCTATGGTTTTCTCAGGGTATATGCCCAGTAGTGGGATTGCTGGGTCGTATGGTAGTTCTATTTGTAGTTTTTTAAGGAACCTCCATACTGTTCTCCATAGTGGCTGTATCAATTTACATTCCCACCAACAGTGCAAGAGTGTTCCCTTTCCTCCACACCCTCTCCAGCATTTATTGTTTCTAGATTTTTTGATGATGGCCATTCTGACCGGTGTGAGATGATATCTCATTGTAGTTTTGATTTGCATTTCTCTAATGATTAATGATGTTGAGCATTCTTTCATGTGTCTGTAGGCCATCTGTATATCTTCTTTGGAGAAATGTCTATTTAGATCTTCTGCCCATTTTTGGATTGGGTTGTTCGTTTTTTTGTTATTGAGCTGCATGAGCTGCTTGTAAATCTTGGAGATTAATCCTTTGTCAGTTGCTTCATTTGCAAATATTTTCTCCCATTCTGAGGGTTGTCTTTTGGTCTTGTTTATGGTTTCCTTTGCTGTGCAAAAGCTTTTCAGTTTCATTAGGTCCCATTTGTTTATTTGTGTTCTTATTTCCATTTCTCTGGGAGCTGGGTCAAAAAGAATCTTGCTGTGATGTATGTCATAGAGTGTTCTGCCTATGTTTTCCTCTAAGAGTTTGATAGTGTCTGCCCTTACACTTAGGTCTTTAATCCATTTTGAGTTTATTTTTGAGCATGGTGTCAGGGAGTGTTCTAATTTCATACTTTTACATGTTCCTGTCCAATTTTCCCAGCACCACTTATTGAAGAGGCTGTCTTTTCTCCACTGTATATGCTTGCCTCCTTTATCAAAGATAAGTTGACCATATGTGTGTGGGTTTATCTCTGGGCTTTCTATCCTGTTCCATTGATCTATATTTCTGTTTTTGTGCCAATACCAAACTGTCTTGATTACTGAAGCTTTGTAATATAGTCTGAAGTCAGGGAGCCTGATTCCCCCAGCTCCATTTTTTGTTCTCAAGATTGCTTTGGCTATTCGGGGTCTTTTGTGTTTCCATACAAATTGTGAAATTTTTTGTTCTAGTTCTGTGAAAAATGCCAGTGGTAGTTTGATAGGGATTGCATTGAATCTGTAGATTGCTTTGGGTAGTAGAGACATTTTCACAATGTTGATTCTTCCAATCCAGGAACATGGTATATCTCTCCATCTATTTGTGTCATCTTTAATTTCTTTCATCAGTGTCTTATAATTTTCTGCATACAGGTCTTTTGTCTCCTTAGGTAGGTTTATTCCTAGATATTTTATTCTTTTTGTTGCAGTGGTAAATGGGAGTGTTTTCTTAATTTCACTTTCAGATTTTTCGTCATTAGTGTATAGAAATGCAAGAGATTTCTGTGCATTAATTTTGTATCCTGCTACTTTACCAAATTCATTGATTAGCTCTAGGAGTTTTGTGGTAGCATCTTTAGGATTCTCTATGTATAGTATCATGTCATCTGCAAATAGTGACAGCTTTACTTCTTCTTTTCCGATTTGGATTCCTTTTATTTCTTTGTCTTCTCTGATTGCTGTGGCTAGGACTTCCAGAACTATGTTGAATAATAGTGGTGAGAGTGGACAACCTTGTCTTGTTCCTGATCTTAGTGGAAATGGTTTCAGTTTTTCACCATTGAGGACAATGTTGGCTGTGGGTTTGTCATATATGGCCTTTATTATGTTGAGGAAAGTTCCCTCTGTGCCTACTTTCTGCAGGGCTTTTATCATAAATGGGTGTTGAATTTTGTCAAAAGCTTTCTCTGCATCTATTGAGATGATCATATGGTTTTTCTCCTTCAATTTGTTAATATGGTGTATCACATTGATTGATTTGCGTATATTGAAGAATCCTTGCATTCCTGGGATAAACCCCACTTGATCATGGTGTATGATCCTTTTAATGTGCTGTTGGATTCTGTTTGCTAGTATTTTGTTGAGGATTTTTGCATCTATGTTCATCAGTGATATTGGCCTGTAGTTTTCTTTCTTTGTGACATCTTTGTCTGGTTTTGGTATCAGGGTGATGGTGGCCTCGTAGAATGAGTTTGGGAGTGTTCCTCCCTCTGCAATATTTTGGAAGAGTTTGAGAAGGATAGGTGTTAGCTCTTCTCTAAATGTTTGATAGAATTCACCTGTGAAGCCATCTGGTCCTGGGCTTTTGTTTGTTGGAAGGTTTTTAATCACAGTTTCAATTTCAGTGCTTGTGATTGGTCTGTTCATATTTTCTATTTCTTCCTGGTTCAGTCTCGGCAGTTTGTGCATTTCTAAGAATCTGTCCATTTCTTCCAGGTTGTCCATTTTATTGGCATAGAGTTGCTTGTAGTAATCTCTCATGATCGTTTGTATTTCTGCAGTGTCAGTGGTTACTTCTCCTTTTTCATTTCTAATTCTATTGATCTGGGTCTTCTCCCTTTTTTTCTTGATGAGTCTGGCTAATGGTTTATCAATTTTGTTTATCTTCTCAAAGAACCAGCTTTTAGTTTCATTGATTTTTGCTATTGTTTCCTTCATTTCTTTTTCATTTATTTCTGACCTGATCTTTATAATTTCTTTCCTTCTGCTGGCTTTGGGGTTTTTTTGTTCTTCTTTCTCTAATTGCTTTAGGTGCAAGGTTAGGTTGTTTATTCGAGATGTTTCCTGTTTCTTGAGGTAGGCTTGTATTGCTATAAACTTCCCTCTTAGCACTGCTTTTGCTGCGTCCCATAGGTTTTGGGTCGTCGTGTCTCCATTGTCATTTGTTTCTAGGTATTTTTTGATTTCCCCTTTGATTTCTTCAGTAATCACTTCGTTATTAAGTAATGTATTGTGTAGCCTCCATGTGTTTGTATTTTTTACAGATCTTTTCCTGTAATTGATATCTAGTCTCATAGCGTTGTGGTCGGAAAAGATACTTGATACGATTTCAATTTTCTTAAATTTACCAAGGCTTGATTTGTGACCCAAGATATGATCTATCCTGGAGAATGTTCCATGAGCACTTGAGAAAAATGTGTATTCTGTTGTTTTTGGGTGGAATGTCCTATAAATATCAATTAAGTCCATCTTGTTTAATGTATCATTTAAAGCTTGTGTTCCTTATTTATTTTCATTTTGGATGATCTGTCCATTGGTGAAAGTGGGGTGTTAAAGTCCCCTACTATGATTGTGTTGCTGTCAATTTCCCCTTTTATGGCTGTTACTATTTGCCTTATGTATTGAGGTGCTCCTATGTTGGGTGCATAAATATTTACAATTGTTATACCTTCCTCTTGGATCGATCCCTTGATCATTATATAGTGTCCTTCTTTGTCTCTTGTAATAGTCTTTATTTTAAAGTCTATTTTGTCTGATATGAGAATTGCTACTCCAGCTTTCTTTTGATTTCCATTTGCATGGAATATCTTTTTCCATCCCCTCACTTTCAATCTGTATGTGTCTCTAGGTCTGAAGTGGGTCTCTTGTAGACAGCATATATATGGGTCTTGTTTTTGTATCCATTCAGCCAGTCTGTGTCTTTTGGTGGGAGCATTTAATCCATTTACATTCAAGGTAATTATCGATATGTATGTTCCTATTCCCATTTTCTTAAATGTATTGGGTTTGTTATTGTAGGTGTTTTCCTTCTCTTGTGTTTCTTGCCTAGAGAAGTTCCTTTAGCATTTGTTGTAAAGCTGGTTTGGTGGTGCTGAACTCTCTCAGCTTTTGCTTGTCTGTAAAGGTTTTAATTTCTCCATCGAATCTGAATGAGATCCTTGCTGGGTAGAGTAATCTTGGTTGTAGGTTTTTCTCCCTCATGACTTTAAGTATATCCTGCCACTCCCTTCTGGCTTGCAGAGTTTCTGCTGATAGATCAGATGTTAACCTTATGGGGATTCCCTTGTGTGTTATTTGTTTTTTTTTCCCTTGCTGCCTTTAATATGTTTTCCTTATATTTAATTTTTGACAGTTTGATTAATATGTGTCTTGGCGTGTTCCTCCTTGGGTTTATCCTGTATGGGACTCTCTGTGCTTCCAGGACTTGATTAACTATTTCCTTTCCCATATTAGGGAAGTTTTCAACTATAATCTCTTCAAAAATTTTCTCAGTCCCTTTCTTTTTCTCTTCTTCTTCTGGTACCCCTATAATTCGAATGTTGGAGCGTTTAATGTTGTCCCAGAGGTCCCTGAGACTGTCCTCAGTTCTTTTCATTCTTTTTTCTTTATCCTGCTCTGTAGTAGTTATTTCCACCATTTTATCTTCCAGGTCACTTATCCTTTCTTCTGCCTCAGTTATTCTACTATTGATCCCATCTAGAGTATTTTTAATTTCATTTATTGTGTTCTTCATCATTGCTTGGTTCCTCTTTAGTTCTTCTACATCCTTGTTAAATGTTTCTTGCATTTTGTCTATTCTATTTCCAAGATTTTGGATCATCCTTACTATCATTATTCTGAATTCTTTTTCAGGTAGACTACCTATTTCCTCTTCATTTGTTAAGTCCAGTGTGTTTTGAGCCTGCTCCTTCATCTGCTGTGTGTTTTTCTGTCGTCTCATTTTGCCTATCTTACTGTGTTTGGGGTCTCCTTTTCACAGGCTGCAGGTTCGTAGTTCCCGTTGTTTTTGGTATCTGTCCCCAGTGGCTAAGGTTGGTTCAGTGGGTTGTGTAGGCTTCCTGGTGGAGGGAACTAGTGCCTGAGTTCTGGTGGATGAGGCTAGATCTTGTCTTTCTGGTGGGCACGTCCACGTCTGCTGGTGTATTTTGGGGTGTCTGTGGCCTTATTATGATTTTAGGCAGCCTCTCTGCTAATGGATGGGGTTGTGTTCCTGTCTAGCTAGTTGTTTGGCATAGGGTGTCCAGCACTGTAGCTTGCTGGTCGTTGGGTGAAGCTGGGTCTTGATGTTGAGATGGAGATCTCTGGGAGATTTTTGCCGTTTGGTATTACGTGGAGCTGGGAGGTGTCTTGTGGACCAGTGTTCTGAAGTTGGCTCTCCCACCTCAGAGGCACGGCCCTGATGCCTGGCTGGAGCACCAAGAGCCTTTCGTCCACACGGCTCAGAGTAAAAGGGAGAAAAAATAGAAAGAAAGAAAGAAAGAAAGAGGCTATAATATAGTGAAGTAAAATAAAGCTATTGTAAAGCAAAGGTATACAGACAAAATCTCACCCAGAAGCATATACATATACACTCACAAAAAAAAGGAAAAGGGGAAAAATTAATATCTCCTGCTCCCAGAGTCCCCCTCCTGAATTTGGGCTGATTCGTTGTCTGTTCAGGTGTTCAGCAGATGCAGGTACATCAAGTTGATTGTGGAGCTTTAATCCGCTGCTTCTGAGGCTGCTGGGAGAGATTTCCCCTTCTCTTCCCTGTTCGCACAGCTCCTGGGGTTCAGCTTTGGATTTGGACCCGCCTCTGCGTGTAGGTCGCCTGAGGGCGTCTGTTCCCCGCCCAGACAGGACGGGGTTAAAGGAGCAGCTGCTTCGGGGGCTCTGGCTCACCCAGGCCGCGGGGAGGGAGGGGTACAGAGGCGGCGGGGCGAGCCTGCGGCGGCCGAGGCCGGCGTGACGTTGCACCAGCCTGAGGCGCGCAGTGCGTTCTCCCGGGGATGTTGTCCCCAGATCCCGGGACCCTGGCAGTGGCGGGCTGCACAGGCTCCCGGGAGGGGCGGTGTGGAGAGTGACCTGTGCTCACACACAGGCTTTTTGGAGGCGGCAGCAGCAGCCCCAGCGTCTCACGCCCGTCTCTGGGGTCCGCACTGATCGCCGCGGCTCACGCCCTTCTCTGGAGTTCGTTTAGGCGGCGCTCTGAATCCCCTCTCCTTGCCCGCCACGAAACAAAGAGGCAAGAAAAAGTCTCTTGCCTCTTCGGCAGCTGCAGACTTTTTCCCGGACTCCCTCCGGGCTAGCTGTGGTGCGCTAACCCCTTCAGGCTGTGTTCACGCCGCCAACCCCAGTCCTCTCCCTGCGATCCGACTGAAGCCGAGCCTCAGCTCCCCCTCTCCCTCTTTTTCTTGATGAGTCTGGCTAATGGTTTATCAATTTTGTTTATCTTCTCAAAGAACCAGCTTTTAGTTTCATTGGTCTTTGCTGTTGTTTTCTTTGTTTCTATTTCATTTATTTCTGCTCTGATCTTTATGATTTCTTTCCTTCTGCTAACTTTGGGTTTTGTTTGTTCTTCTTTCTCAAGTTCCTTTAGGTGTAAGGTTAGGTTGTTTATTTGAGATTTTTCTTGTTTCTTGAGGTAGGCTTGTATAGCTATAAACTTCCCTCTTAGAACTGCTTTTGCTGCATCCCATAGGTTTTGGATCGTCGTGTTTTCATTGTCATTTGTCTCTAGGTATTTTTTGATTTCCTCTTTGATTTCTTCAGTGATCTCTTGGTTATTTAGTAACGTATTGTTTAGCCTCCATGTGTTTGTGTTTTTTTACGTTTTTTTCCCTGTAATTGATTTCTAATCTCATAGCGTTGTGGTCAGAAAAGTTGCTTGATATGATTTCAATTTTCTTAAATTTACTGAGGCTTGATTTGTGACCCAATATGTGATCTATCCTGGAGAATGTTCCATGCGCACTTGAGAAGAAAGTGTAATCTGCTGTTTTTGGATGGAATGTCCTATAAATATCACTTAAATCTATCTGGTCTATTGTGTTATTTAAAGCTTCTGTTTCCTTATTTATTTTCATTTTGGATGATCTGTCCATTGGTGTAAGTGAGGTGTTAAAGAACCGCACTATTATTGTGTTACTGTCGATTTCCTCTTTTATAGCTGTTAGCAGTTGTCTTATGTATTGAGGTGCTCCTGTGATGGGTGCATATATATTTATAATTGTTATATCTTCTTCTTGGATTGATCCCTTGATCATTATGTAGTGTCCTTCCTTGTCTCTTGTAACAGTCTTTATTTTAAAGTCTATTTTATCTGATATGAGTATTGCTACTCCAGCTTTCTTTTGATTTCCATTTGCATGGAATATCTTTTTCCATCCCCTCACTTTCAGTCTGTATGTGTCCCTAGGTCTGAAGTGGGTCTCTTGTAGACAGCATATATGTGGGTCATGTTTTTGTATCCATTCAGCAAGCCTGTGTCTTTTGGTTGGAGCATTTAATCCATTCACATTTAAGGTAATTATTGATATGTATGTTCCTATGACCATTTTCTTAATTGTTTTGGGTTTGTTTTTGTAGGTCCTTTTCTTGTCTTGTGTTTCCCACTTAGAGAAGTTCCTTTAGCATTTGTTGTAGAGCTGGTTTGGTGGTGCTGAATTCTCTTAGCTTTTGCTTGTCTGTATAGCTTTTGATTTCTCCATCAAATCTGAATGAGATCCTTGCTGGGTAGAGTAATCTTGGTTGTAGGTTCTTCCCTTTCATCACTTTAAGTATATCATGCCACTCCCTTCTGGCTTGTAGAGTTTCTGCTGAGAAATCAGCTGTTAACCTTATGGGAGTTCCCTTGTATGCTATTTGTCATTTTTCCCTTGTTGCTTTCAATAATTTTTCTTTGTCTTTAATTTTTGCCAATTTGATTACTATGTGTCTCGGCGTGTTTCTCCTTGGGTTTATCCTGTATGGGACTCTGCACTTCCTGGACTTGCATGGCTATTTCCTTTCCCATGTTAGGGAAGTTTTTGACTATAATCTCTTCAAATATTTTCTCGGGGCCTTTCTCTCTCTCTTCTCCTTCTGGGACCCCTATAATGTGAATGTTGTTGCGTTTAATGTTGTCCCAGAGGTCTCTTAGGTTGTCTTCATTTCTTTTCATTCTTTTTTCTTCATTCTGTTCCGCAGCAGTGATTTCCACCATTCTGTCTTCCAGGTCACTTATCTGTTCTTCTGCCTCAGTTATTCTGCTATTGATTCCTTCTAGTGTAGTTTTCATTTCAGTTATTGTATTGTTCATCTCTGTTTGTTCTTTAATTCTTCTAGGTCTTTGTTAAACATTTCTTGCATCTTCTCGATCTTTGCCTCCATTCTTTTTCCAAGGTCCTGGATCATCTTCACTATCATTATTCTGATTTCTTTTTCTGGAAGGTTGCCTATCTCCACTTCATTTAGTTGTTTTTCTGGGGTTTTATCCTGTTCCTTCATCTGGTACATAGCCCTCTGCCTTTTCATCTTGTCTGTCTTTCTGTGAATGTGGTTTTTGTTCCACAGGCTGCAGGATTGTAGTTCTTCTTGCTTCTCCATATTATTCTTTTTATGGTTGGTGAAAACTTTTTTTTAATTAATTAATTTGTTTGTTTATTTATGGCTGCATTGGGTCTTCTTTGCTGCGCATTGGGCTTTCTCTAGTTGCAGTGAGCAGGGGCTGCTCTTCGTTGCGGTGCGTGGGCTTCAGTAGTTGTGGCACATGGGCTCAGTAGTTGTCGCTTACGGGCTCTAGAGCGCAGGCTCAGTAGTTGTGACACACTGGCTTAGTTACTCTGCGGCATGTGAGATCTTCCCGGACCAGGGATCAAACCCGTGTCCCCTGCACTGGCAGGCAGTTTCTTAACCCCTGTGCCACTAGGGAAGCCTGGTTGGTGAAAGCTTATCACCTATTCTTGGACTGGACTTGGTAGCCACTGTTCTATACCACACAACTATTCTCTTGCCCCTCACCCCAAAAATCAATTCTGACATGTCAGTCTATATTATATATATGTTAAGTGTAGAGTTTAGGGTTAATGAAATCATGGGGGCAAGCTTCTTAGCTCACCTGATCAAGGGATCCAAAAGCCAGTCAGCAATTATTTTATGTCTAAATTCACAAAATATGTGTATACTGGAATACTATGTAGCAGTGAAAAATGAAAACTCAAAAGTAATTATGTTGCATGATGTATGAAGAGTGGTTACTTCTGGGGGATTGGAAAGAAGAATAAGTGAGCTTTCTAGGGTGCTGGAAATGTTGTCTATCTCCATGTGATTGGTGGTTACACAGATATATATTGAGAAGATATACATAAGAGAAGATTTAGGTACAACCTTAACATTTGTCAGTTTACTATAGGCAAGTCAATAAAAATGTAAATAAAAAAGTAAATATAAAAGTGAATTCTTCGATGTATGCATCCACATGGGTGAATCTCGAAAAAAAATTTGAGCGAAAAAAAAGCCACAAAAGAATCATGCTGAATGATTTTTATATAATTCAAAAATAGGCAAAACTAAACAGTATTACCAAAGTGGTAAAACAATTTCTAAGAATCTTGAGAATAATTAGCATAGAAGTTAGGATGGTGTTTACCTCAGGGGAGAGAGATGCAATCAAGGAGAAGCACAGAGAGGGCTTTCTGGGATATTGCTACTGTGAATGAAAAATGTTGCCTGCCATATCAGTAAACAAGGGATGCTACAGCCATCAAGCCATCACATTACAGCAGCAATCCCCCCACCCCCGCAACACTGAGCTCTAAGGGAACTCAGGGTGGAGACAGGATGCCTGCCACCAAGCCCTCAGCCACTGCAACCACACCCCAATGGTGCACTCTGAGGAGACTCGGGATGGAAAACACAGGATACTGGCCCCAGATAGCTGAGGTGCTTTTCAAAGGAATGATTTCATTGAGCCCATACTTTTGCATCTCCCCATACAGAGAAAAGTGCTAAATTCATTAACTTGATATGACTGGTTTTCTTTAATTAACAATAATCTTTTGATGTCTGACTACCTGGTTTTTGTTACAAAACCCCCATATATCCTGGCTCCTCCCTTACCTCTTCCGAGCAGTCCCTCCGAGCTATCTGAGAGGCTGTCTTCTGAGTTTGGGTCCTCAGAGAGTCCACCAAATAAAACATAATTCTCTACTCTTAGGTTGTGCAATTTTTTTTAGTCGACGCTACTGTTTCTTAGTTGGGTAGTGGGTTTAACAATACTGTTCTTTAAGTTGTGTCCCTTAAATATATCTTCTCGTGACATGTTTCACAATTTAAAAAACAGCAGCATGGGTCACCTCCCCAAACCCTTTACTTACCAATGCATCTTTCCTAGAGTTTAATGTTATTCTACAACTAATACATTAGTGTATTCTTATTGTAAAGTATTTTAAAAATACAGATAGTGGGACTTCCATGGTGGTGCAGTGGTTAAGAATCCATTTGCCAATGCAGGGAACATGGGTTTGAGCCCTGGTCCAGAAAAATCCCACACGCCGCGGAGCAACTAAGCCCGTGTGCCACAACTACTGAGCCTGTGCTCTAGAGCCTACGAGCCACAACTACTGAGCCCACGTGCTGCAACTACTGAAGCCTGTGCACCTAGAGCCTGTGCTCTGCAACAAGAGAAGCCACCGCAATGAGAAGCCTGCGCACCACAACGAAGAGTAACCCCGCTCGCTGCAACTAAAGCCCTCACGCAGCAACGAAGACTCAATGCAGCCAAAAATATAGATAGATAGATAGATAGTATAAAAATCCCTCCTGACCCCCCTCCTAGATTTTTTTTTAATGGTGCCGTATTTTTTTTCTTATTGTTGACTTTGAAGATAGACTTTAAACAATCTGAAGGAAAAGAAATTATCACATGACAATCTGTTTTTGTTTTTTTCTTCAGTTTTTAGTTGTGCCGTTATTCACCTTTATTCATTAAAAATGTACTTGTTTTAAAACCCTGTAAATAGAATCACCACCCACTAATGTGGGGTATGAGTAAGTCGCCCCTCTCATCGTGATATTTTTGTCTGTAAAAAGCAGAGTGTCTTATAGGAATCTTACTGATCACACAGTAGTTACAAGAATGTCAGATATAATGATGTATACAATCTAAGCAAGTCAGGCTAATTAAGAATTTACATAATGTAAAAATGTACATATTAAAAGTTAGCCATGTGGACAGATGCGTGCGTCGGGAAGAGTAGCTGATTGGGGTTGAGGGCCCGTATGCAGTAATATTGCTTTTTCTTCCTCAGTTACCATAAATAACTGCCACTCACAGATACAAGTTTTCCACACACAAACACACAAGGGTTCATGGTGACCTGCTAATGTCCAGTCTCAAGTGGGTCTGTGATCCTTCTGTGATAGCTGTCACAAAAATAGTACATAGTGATCCCTATGCGGGTAGTAGGAAGCACTGGTTATTTATTCTAGTCGGACTTTGAAACTGTTTAACGTTTGATATTGGTATCTGTGAAGAACATGTTTCCTTTTGCTCTTTTCAAAACTGACATGCACATGGAGTGGGGGAATTTTGATGACTGCTTGACCTAACAGTGATAACTGAAATACTCTTAAAAATGCTTTTTAATAACATATTTTAGTCACACACTTAACATAAAACGTGGATCATCTACAGCTTTAAGCCAAAAGGTAGAGAAAGTGTATCTCAATTTTAATGCTTTTAGTTTAGCGGTAGTTGTGACGTATGGGCTTAGGTGCTCCGCGGCATGTGGGATCTTCCCGGACCAGGGCTTGAACCCGTGTCCCCTGCATTGGCAGGCGGCTTCTTAACCACTGCGCCACCAGGGAAGTCCCTGTGCTGTTGTTATAATAAAAATTAAAATAATATATAAACATTGAGAATAGACTACAGACGACTAGGCTTAAAACAGATTGTTCAGACACAAGAGCAGTCACTGTCGCCACAGTCAGAGCCGTGGCAGCCGCCGCCTGGAGCAGCCGGGACCCTCCACCTCGCCGCCCCCGCCCAGCCTGCCGCGCCATGCCGTCAGAGAAAACCTTCAAACAGCGCCGAACCTTCGAACAAAGAGTAGGAGATGTCCGACTTATCCGAGAGCAGCATCCTACCAAAATCCCGGTAGAATGATACAAAGGTGAGAAGCAACTTCCGGTCCTGGATAAAACAAAGTTCCTGGTGCCTGATCACGTCAACATGAGTGAGTTCATCAAGATAATTAGAAGGTGCTTACAGCTCAACGCTCATACACCCAGGTATAACAGCCCATTTTACTTAGCAAGATGACGTAACTCTGTGGAAGTCATCATAGATCTTCACACACTGGTGATGTTGGCATAAAGACCTCTGAGATGACCTTTTCTAGTAAGAGTGGGCTCTGCAGGCAGACTGCCTGGATTCGAATCATTACTTGCTAGCTTTGTAATGTTGGGAAGTTTAACTTCTTGGGACTGTAAAACCAGGACGATAAATAAGTATTCTGGAGGGTCATAATGACCATTAAGTGAGTTAATATACCTGAAACTTTTACCACAGTGCCTGGTATGGGTACGTGTCTTCAAAACACCGTTAACTAATATTAGTTTGTGACTCCTAATTTGGCCCCAGCAGGAAGGAGACGTTGACAACTGCACAGTAACCCCTCTAAGTCCTCCAGCAGTGAGGCAGTGGACAGCTCCTCTTAGGACCTGTGGTGGTCTGGCTGTCCAAACAGCTTTCTCGCAAGGCTTAGCCTCAGGGCTCCGGGTAAGGAAAGATGAACAGGGACTCTGTACACTTAGATGTATAGCTGGGCTCTCCTGCAGGCAGGAGGGATTTGAGAACTAACTGGGTAGCCTCTCACTCGACCAGGCAGGCAACACTCTGGACCTGAGGAGTCACTGCCTCTGAGTATTCAACACTGTCCGCGGCAGTGTCTTACCTGAGTGCTCAGGGCTGGCATTGCAGGGGATTCGTCATCACTGCCTACAGGGAGGCCGAGGGGACTGCTCAGTCCAGTCATCTGCACAGCTTACTGGCTGTGTGTCCTTGGCTGAGTCCTCTCAGGTCCCTAAGGCTCAGTTCCTCACCTCTAATATAAAGAAACTTGGATAATTGCCAATGTCCCTTCCCAGGTGCGATTTTATTTGACTATGTGTTCATCCAGCCTATGCTTGAACACATGTAGTGATCAGAATCTCATTTTCCTTCCAGGTAGACCATTTCATTCATAGTAAGCTTAATTTCACTTCACAACCTATTGTGAAATGTTTTCCAGGCCATTAAATAAATTTCTACATCGACTCTTTCTCACAGAATTGCTTGCAGATTTAAATAAAATAACAGTGCATAGGTCATAGCAAACAATCCACAATGTGAATTGTTAATTATTAGTATTGATCTTATTGTCAAAAAGTTTTTATATGGAGTGGAAATCTGCAACCTGTAACTTCAGATCTGTGGTCCTAATTTGGTTCCCTGGCACACACAAAATAAGTGGTCATGCCCCCTGCTCCATGTTTATCTCAAGTCTTCTCTTTATCTAGTTGTGCATCCTCAGTTCTGTCAGCCATTCCACATCGATCATGAGACCTCTCGCCATCCTGTTTGCCCTTAATCTAGTTCTGGTTAATGTATAGTATATCCCTGTTAGGAGGGGCACCCAGAAACTGGCAACTACATGTGAGTTGATTATTACCATCTGGATTATGCAGGTGAATTAACAGTTACAGAAAAAGGCACACTACATGCATTACTTAATTTAACTCTCACAGCAACTGTGAGATATGAGTGGGGTATTACTGTCTCCAGTAATAGAAAACTAGTCTCACAGAGGTTAAGTAGCTGCTATGGGCTGCATGTTTGTGTTCCCCCTAAATTTATATATTGAAGCCCTAACCCCAATGGGACAGTACTAGAAGGTGGGCCTTTTGGAGGTAATTAGGTTTAGGTAAGGTCATGAGGGTGGAGCCCCCAGGACAGGATTAGTGTCTTTTTTTCTTTTTCTTTTGGCCTCACTGTGCAGCATGCAGGATCTTTGTTTCCTGATCAGGGATCAAACCCATGCCCCCTGCAGTGGAAGCACAGAGTCTTAACCACTAGACAACCAGGGAAGTCCCAGGACTGGTGTCTTTATTAGGAGAGAAAGAGACTAGACCTCTCGTTCTCCACCATGTGAGGCTACAGTGACAAGAGCCATTGACAAACCACGAAGAGTGTTCTCACCAGATACCATATCTGCCAGCGCCTTAATCAACAGAGGTTGGACTTCCCAACCTCCAGAATTGTGAGAAATAAATGTCTGTTGTTTAAGCTACCCAGTGTATGGTATTCAGTTATAGGAGCTAACTAAGAACAGACTAGGATAGTCTCTTTCTCAAATCATTCAGCTCGTAATTATGGAACCAGAATTCAAAGTCAAGTCTGACTCCAAAGTCTGCTCTTCTTTCTCAGAAAAGTTGGAAACATGAGCACTGTTCTTGGACAGGCTTGAAACAATAATCTAGAGATAGTTTTGCTCCTGCTTGTGGAGTGGCCTTCTAATAGGCATAGGCCCTTTTTGGCCCTTTAGGTTCTAAGAAGAGAGTCAGTACCCTGTAGATGAAGACTTATTCACACATGAAGTCTGTATTCAACTTGCAACAGAGAAAAGCTGCATGGCAGACATTGTAAACCAGCAGTTATAAAAAACTCAACTTAGGAGGTTTAGAAAGACACCTAGTCTACCCATTTGGCTCCAGTTTATGCCCTGACCCTTCTTTTCCTCCTGTTTTGTTGGTTTCTTTTTTTTCTTTTCTTTTCTTTCTTTTTTTTTTTTGGCTGCACCACGCAGCTTGCGGGATCTTAGTTCCCTGATCAGGGATTGAACCTGGGCCCACGGCAGTGAAAGCACCAAGTCCTAACCACTGGACTGCCAGGGAATTCCCTCCTCCTATTTTTAATGTTCCAATTTTTGTATTTCATGTGTTTTCAAGTCATTTTAAATATTTGGGGGAAGAAGAGTATAAACGAACTAACAAATGAATAATTAGCTCCAGCTCTCTCCCTTTTACTACATCATATCTGAACTGAGCTTTCCGGAATACAAGCAAGCTCGTTTAGCAGCCTGCCCTACTTACTGAACTTACAGTTATCTAATACCTTCTAGGATCCTTTTAATTTGAACCATAACTTACCCATTTTTTTTTAAAGTTTTCAGTCTACAGCATTTAAAAATCTTCAATCATACGTCTTTTTGAATAGGTGATATGTTCACGAGGTACAAAATTCACAAGGTACAAGAGTGCACACAGAGAAAGATTTCATCCTCCCACCCTGGTTCCCAAGAACCCAGTTCCCCTCCTAAGAGGTAGTCAGATTTACCAATTTCTTCTTTATCCTTCCAGACTTATTCTCTGAAGGCATAAGCAAATACACACATATGTATGTATTTACTTTCTCTTTTTTTAGACAAAAGTAACATACAATATGCACTGCTTGGTTTTCTTTTTTCAGTTAAAAGTATATCTTAGGACTTCCCTGGTGGCTCAGTGGTTAAGAATCCGCCTACCAATGCAGGGGACATGGGTTCGATCCCTGGTCCGGGAAGATCCCACATGCCACGGAGCAACTAAGCCCGTGTGCCACAACTACTGAGCCTGTGTGCTGCAACTATTGAAGCCCAAGCACCTACAGCCCATGCTCCACAACAATAGAAGCCACCACAATGAGAAGCTCGTTCACCACAGCGAAGAGTAGAGCCCACTCACCGCAACTAGAGAGAGCCCACGAACAGCAAGAGACTCAACGCAGCCGAAAAAAAAAGTATATCTTAGAAAGAATAAGTGTATCTTGGGACTTCCCTGGCGGTCTAATGGTTAAGACTCTGTGCTTCCAATGCAGGGGGCACGGATTTGATCCCTGGTCGGGAATTAAGATCCCACATGCTGTGCCGTGTGGCCAAAAAATGAAAAAAGAAAAAAAAAAAGAATAAGTGTATCTTGAAGATCAATGGATATTAGGTTGTTTTCTGTCTTTCAACATTACAAAAAATACTGCATCAAAATACAGGAAGGAAAAATGGGCAAAATTGAAAGGAGAAATAGTTTACAATAATAGTTGGAGACTTTAATACACCTCTCTCAATAATGGATAGAACCATCAGACAGAAGGTAAGTAAAGAGAGGACTTGAACAACACAGTAAGCCAACTGGCTCCAACAGACACATGCAGAAAACTTTACTCAACAACAGCAGAGTACACATTCTTCTCAAGTGCACATAGGTCATTCTCAAAAATAGAGCATATGTTAAGCCACAGATTAAGTCTCAAAAGATTTAAAAGATACATATCATATAAAGTGTCCTCTCTGACTACAATGGAAGGAAGTTAGAAATCAGTAGAAGAAGGAAAACTGGAAAATTCACAGATTTGTGGAAATTAAACAATAAACTCTTAAATAACCCAGTGGATCAAAGAAGAAATCACAAAGGAAATTAGGAAATATCTTGAGACAAATGAAAATAAAGACACAAAATAACAGAACTGATGGATTCAACTATACTTCAATAAAAAGTAAATTAAAAAAAACTTATGGGACCCAGTGAAAGCAGTGCTAAAGGGGAAATTTATAGCTATAAATGTTTACATTAAAAAAGAAGAAAGCTCTCAAATCAACAACTTAACTTTACAGCTTAAGAAACTAAGGAAAAAACAAAAGAACAAACTAAACCCAAAACTAGCAGAGGGAAAGAAATAGTTAAAATTAAAGCAGAGATAAATGAGATAGAGAAAAGGAAAATGATAGAGAAAATCAACAAAACCAAAAGATGATTTTTGAAAAGATCAACAAAATTGACAAATCTTTAGCTAGACTGACTAAGAAAACTAAAGAGAAGAGTCAAATTACTAAAATCATAAATGAAAGTGGGGACATTACAACCTATGCTACAGAAATAAAAAAAGATTATAAGAGAGTACTGTGAACAATCGTACACCAACAAAATGAATAACCTAGATGAAGTGGACAAATTCCTAGAAACACAAGACCTACAGAGACTGAATCATGAAGAGATAGATATCCTGAATAGACCTATAACTAGTAAAGAGATTGAATCAGTAATCAAAAATCTCCCAGCAAAGAAAAGCCCTGGACCTAATGGCTGCTTCACAAGTGAATTCTAGGGACTTCCCTGGTGGTCCAGTGGTTAGGACTCCACACTTCCAATGCAGGGGACATGAGTTCAATCCCTGGTCAGGGAACTAAGATCCCACATGCCACGCTGCCAAAAAAAAAAGAGAGAGGGAGAGAGACCTGAAACCTACAAATCAGTATCTCTAATGTATATAGATTCAAAAATTCTCAGCAAAATACTAGCAAACCAAATTCAACAGTATATTAAAAGGACCAAGTGGACTTTATTCCTGGAATGAAAGAATGGTTCAGTGTACAGAAATTGCTCAATGTAATATACCACATTAACAGAATGAAGGGGAAAAAACTCCACGTGATCATCTCAATTGATGCAGAGAAAGCATTTGACAAAATTCAACACCTTTTCGTGATAAAACACTCAACAAACTAGAAATAGAAGGAAACTACCTTAACATAATAATACTATTCAGCCTTAAAAAGAAAAGAAATTCTGATATGTGCTGTAACATGGATGACCCTTGAGGACATTAAGCTAAGTGAAATAAGCCAGTCACAAAAAAGACAAATACTGTATGATTATAAATGAGGTATCTAAAGTAGTCAAAGTCATAGAGACAGAAAGTAGAATGGTGGTTGCATTGGTGGGGTTAGGGGCAGTGAGGAAAGGGGAGTTAGTGTTTAATGGGTGCAGAGTTTCAGCTGGGGAAGATGAAAAAGTTCTGGAGATAGATGGTGAGGACAGTTAAACAACAGTGTAAATATACTTAATACTACAAAAATGTACATTAAAAAACGGTTAAGATAGTAAATTTTGTTTGTATTTTACCACAATAAAAAATGTTTTTTAAATTACCAAAAAAAATTTACTGTAGTAAATATCTTTGTATGTAAATTATTTCACTTGTGCGCTTTTTTTTTTTTTTTTTTTTTGGCTGCACTGCAGTGCATGCAGGATCTTAGTTCCCCGACCAGGGGATCAAACTTGTGTCCCCTGCAGTGGAAGCTCAGAGTCCTAATCACTGGACCGCCAGGGAATTCCCTTGTGTGTGAACTCATATTTGTAAAATAGGTTTCTAGAAGTGTATGTTGCAGTGTCAAAGGGTATGTGTTTTATAATTTTGAAAATATTGTCATGCTGTTGGTGATGCTGATGTACATGCCCTCCGGCAACGTATGGGACCTGGTCCCTACACCTTCGCCAACAGTGTGTTATCAAACTTTTTGACGTTCGCCAATCTGATTTGAGAAAATATTTCAGGGTATCTTTCATTTGGCTTTCTCCTGTTATGAGTTTTGGTGAGGTTTAAGAGCCATTAGTATTTGCTCTTTCTTTTTTTTTTTTAATTTATTTTTTGGCCACACCATGAGGCATGCCCCAGACCAGGGATCGAACCTGTGCCGCCTGCAGTAGAAGTGCGGAGTCTTAACCACTGGACAGCCAGGGAAGTCGCAAGTATTTCCTTTTCGATTAACTGCCTTTCCTACGTTGGGCAGTGGTATTTTGAACCCAAATGCAGAAATTTCGAGTTCCTTTAAATGTCATTCAGCTCATTTTTGTTCACTATTGTAGTTAATTGAAAGAATTTTGAATTCTAATTTTCCTACCCAGGAAACTGGCTCTCTTTATATTTTTGCCTGTGGATCTGGTCTCTGGCCACAATGCCTGATCTTCCAACTGGGATTTCCTGAATTCCAGGGACATCCGGAGACTCTTTTTGGCCCCAGAGTCTTAAAGTTCAATTCTAACCTATAGTCTCTCCTTCCACCATCACCTCTCTTTCACCATAAAAATTCAAGTTCACAACTAAATCACCATAAAACAACCATAAAAATCCATTCTCTTTGGACTTTCCTGTTTACATTGTTTATATTAGAAGGTGAACTCTTGGAGGTCTGAGTAACCTAGGTGTATAACGTTCAGTAACTTAAAAAAAAAATACAAACTGTTTTGTATTATATTTTCTCAGGGGTAAAATGGAGACAATAATACTTTACTCACAGCATTGTGAAAATTAGGTCCAATTATGTATATATTTTGATATATTACATATATACACTTGTATATGTTTGAATACATGCACATATATTAGTTTTGTATATATATTGAATATATTCTTGTATGCAAACTGTACAAATGCATAAAAATTGAAAAATAAAAGTTACATTTCCAACCCAGTTCTTCAGACTTTTAAATAAATTGGAATTATGTTTTACATATTGTTTGTTACACTTAATTTCATTTAACAACCTGTTGTGAAGGACTTTCCAAGTCATTAAATAACTTTCTACATCCTTCTTTTTAAAGGCGCAGTATTCTGTTGGATGGATGTACCATAATGCATTCAGCCAATCCCCTGTCATTGAACATTTAGTACTTTGGTGATATTTTCTAGTCAAATACACAGTTTTGCATACATGGGCAAAGTAGGGGAAGCAAGTGGTGGACTGCTTGGTGTATTAGTTTGCTAGAACAGCAGTAATATAGAAGCATAAATTGGGTATCTTAAACAACAGAAATTTATTGTCTCACAGTTCAGGAGGCTAGAAGTCAGAGGTCAAGGTGTCTGCAGTGTTGGTTTCTTCTGAGGGCTGTGAGAGAGAATCTGTTACACACCTCTCCCTTAGCTTCTGAGGGTTTACTGGCAATCTTTTGTGTTCCTTGGCTTGTAGATGCATAACTCTGATGTCTGCCTTCATCTTCACATGGCATTCTCCCTGTATATGTCTGTTTGTAAATTTCCCCCTTTTATAAGGGCACCTGTCATGTTGGATTAGGACCCATTCTAATGACTTCATTTTAATTTGATCGCCTCTATAAAGACCGTATCTCCAAATAAGGTCACATTCTAAGGTACTGGGAGTTAGAACTTCACTATATGAATTTTTTTTTTTTTGATGGGGGAGAATAATTCAATCCATAACACCCGGTGAAATGGTTTATTATTTATTCAAAAAATGTTTACTACGTGCCTATGGGAGCCTTGGGCTATGCCAATAAACAAAAAACCCCTTCTTTAAGGAATTTACATTCCACTAGCAAGGAGACAAATAAACAGATGACTATACAACGTGTGGAGGGGTGATTAAAAGCTGTGTAGGAAGATGAAGGAGGGGAAAGAATGGAGAGTGCTGGAGTCTGGGGACAGGAGGTGAGGGTGGGGAGGTGTTGCTATTTTATGCAGGGCGAACAAGGAAAGGCTTGATAATATCACATTTGACCAGAGTCTTGGAGGAGATAAGGAGAAGTGGTCTAAGTTAATTATAATTTGTTTTACTTATTTAATTGTCTTCTTCCACCAGAATGTAAGCTCCTTGAAAACAACAAATAATACAGTTGATCTATAACACGCCAGTGCCTAGATCCATGTGCGGCATTTATAGGGCACGCAATAAAATATTCACTACTAAAAATAGGGAAAAGAGTGGTCCAAGCAGAGGGAACAGTAGGTGCCTAAGGCCCTGAGCTGGGAGCGTGCTTGGAGCAGCGGCAAGGAGGCCATTCCAATTAGGTCTGACAGTGAAATAGCCACGAGTGGAGGTGAGATTATAGTGGTGGGATGGCTTTGGGATTGAGGCATATTGTAGGGCTTTGCAGGCCATTTTAATACCATTGGCTTTAATACTGAATGAAGTGAGAAGCCACTGGAAGTCTTTAAGCAGATGGGGGACATGGTCTGATTTATGGAGATGGAGGGAGGGAATTATGTTTAGAGCCTCAGAGAAAATCAGAAATAATAATCTCATTCAGAGACTTGCAGTGTATTTCATTCACTGGGTAAACCTAGTAAAATTTCCATTATTCCATAGCCAAGGCCATTTGATCGCATTGGGAACCATTTATTACTGAGGGGCCATGGTGGCATTTAGCACCTCTGGAATAATTTTTTGTTGATTTAGTTCAGTTCTATTTGTTTCTTTGTTTTAACCCTAAAGGAAATTTCAATTTTGCAGGTATAAATTTTATTATTAAGATGTTGAAAATACTGGCCCTGCTCATCCAGAAAATGGTTAATTTTTCACCATTTATTTCTTGAAAAGCTGTTTCCTTGTGGCTGGATACCAGGCTGTGCTGACTCTTCTAGTTCTTCGTGGCAATTTAACCCAATTTTTAATTGTATAATGCCTGTTTCCTCTGCTAGACCTTCAGCTTCTTGAGGTCAGGCCCAGCCCTGAAGCACAGTGCACACAGAATTGCTAAGTGAATATTAGCGGAATAAGTGAATGAATGAACCAAATGGACATCCTAAATCAGAAGCACCAGTCCTTGTTTTTTTTTTTTTTTAATTAATCAATTTATTTATTTTTGGCTGTGTTGGGTCTTCGTTTCTGTACGAGGGCTTTCTCAACTTGTGGCGAGCGGGGGCCACTCTTCATCGCGGTGCACGGGCCTCTCACTGTCGCGGCCTCTCTTGTTGCGGAGCACAAGCTCCAGACGCGCAGGCTCAGTAGTTGTGGCTCACGGGCCTAGTTGCTCCGCGGCATGTGGGATCTTCCCAGACCAGAGCCCGAACCTGTGTCTCCTGCATTGGCAGGCAGATTCTCAACCACTGCACCACCAGGGAAGCCCCACACCAGTCTTTGTTTTAAGTATCTTTCTGGAAAGTCACTGAGTAGTGAGGAGGATGAGGAAGTTACGCAGGACTGCAGTTTCAGATACCATAATGTTTCCAGTGACTCACTTGATACTTCATTGCTTGATTGACTTTGCTATTGAACTCAACATGTTTCTGGATACAGCTGGTTTTTATAATAGTCTAACCAAAATGAGCTGGGAAGTGAAGTATAATTTTTTGTGCATTTTCTGGTTTGCAGTTTCTTTCTAAGTAGCATGGATATTTGTACAGTCCCAGACTGGGAATGTGTTGGCAAGACAGGTAGCCATTTGGAAGTTTTGTTTTTAATTATACCTTTTTTTGGTCTTTTTGGCTGCGTTGGGTCTTCGCTGCTGCGCGGGCTTTCTCTAGTTGTGAGCGGGGGCTACCCTTCATTGCGGTGCATGGGCTTCTTATTGCGGTGGCTTCTCTTGCTGTGGAGCACAGGCTCTGGGCACGTGGGTTTCAGTAGTTGCAGCACGCAGGCTCAGTAATTGTGGCATGCAGGGCCTAGAGTGTGCGGGTTTCAGTAGTTGCAGAGTGTGGGCTCAGTAGTTGCAGCTCGTGGGCTCTAGAGCACAGGCTCAGTAGTTGTGGCACATGGGCTTAGTTGCTCTGCGGCATGTGGGATCTTCCTGGACCAGGGCTCGAACCTGTATCCCCTGCATTGGCAGGTGGATTCTTAACCACTGAGCCACCAGGGAGGTCCCTACACTTTTTTATTTTTGAATGTATTCATTTTCCATTACTGCTACAAAAAATTACCACATATTTAGTGGCTTAAAACAACACAAATTTATTGTCTTATAGCTCTGTGGGTGAGAGTCTAACTCAGTCTCACTGAGCTAAAATCAGGGTATCAGCAAGACTGCGTTCCCTTCTGAAGGCTCTAGGAGATAATCTGTTTCCTTGCCATTCTAGATTTTAGAGGCTACTCCACATTGCCAGACTCTCACCATTTTCAAAGCCAGTAATGCCTGCTCCTCACGTTGAATCACTTGATCTTCTGCAAGAGCCATATTTATGACTCATGTTTTCGGCCTCCCTCTCACTTTTTACTTTTGTGATTACATTGGGCCCACCCAGATAATTGGGGATAATCTCCCTATTTTAAGGTCAACTGATTAGTGACCTTAATGCCATCTGCAACCTTAACTCCCCTTTGCCATGTAAACTAATATATTCATAGGTTTTGGGAATTAGGATGTGGACATCTTCAGGGTGGCCATTATTCGGCCTGCCATAGGGAATAATTTTAAATTTTAAATTTACAGAAGAGTTGCAAGGTACAGACAGTTCCCGAGTATCCTCCTCCTAGTTTCCTTAAACATTAATATCTTATATAACCGTACACAATTGTCAAAACTAGGAAATTAACATTGGTACAATATCCTTAACTAAAGTCCAGACTTTATCTGGCTTTCATCAGTTTTCCCACTATTGCCTTTTGTGGTTCCAGGATCCAATCCAAGATACCCCATTGCATTTAGTGGGAGGGTGTTTATGGCCTTCTTGTTAGTGTTTCTGCAATAACTAGACACTGAAGTAGTCAAGCCAAAGTTATCATGATACTTGTGCAGGCAGTATTGAAAGTTGCTGACCAAGGATAATACTTTGCACATTACATGTACAATAAGTAGTTTTCAAAGGACTGCACTTCAACTAATGCATTACATATTGTTAAAACCATTCCTATTATTTTCTGATTTATGATGTTTTCTTAGCAACAGTATGATATTTGCCTAGGAACACTGGTTTCCAGTGAAACTTTTTATTTCAAGCCATGCAAAAAATACAAAAGGGAGGGAATATTAAATTTCACAAACAGCATTGCCTCAAAGTAGAATAAACTGCTTCTTAGTCTATCAAGACAGTTCTGAAGAGATGCTCACAATTTTTGCTAGGTCACTTTGGGGTAGGTAGACTGTGTGATTTTTGTATAGGCAAAATTAAAAAGCACTTTGAGGTTGATTTGGTGCCTGACTCTCTTTTTGCTATAGTAATTTAAAAATAAAATTATACATGTAATTCATATTTATTGCAGAAAAATTAGAAAACATGTAGGAAAAAACTATTTTTAATCATGCATGGGGACTTCCCTGGTGGCGCAGTGGTTAAGAATCCACCTGCCAGTGCAGGGGACAAGGGTTCGAGCCCTGGTCCAGGAAGATCTCACATGCCACAGAGCAACTAAGCCCATGTGCCACAACTACTGAGACTGCGCTCTAGAGCCCACGAGCCACAACTACTGAGTCCCTGTGCTGCAACTACTGAAGCCCATGTTCCTGGAGCCCGTGCTCCGCAACAAGAGAAGCCACCACAATGAGAAGCCCGTGCACCGCAATGAAGAGTAGCTCCGCTCACCACAGCTAGAGGAAGCCTGTGCGCAGCAACGAAGACCCAATGCAGCCAAATATAAATAAATAAATAAATTTATTAAAAAAAAATGCATGACCTCATTTCCCAAAGATAATAATTGCTAATATTCCTTTAGCCTTTTTCCCCTTGGGCCATATATACATAAGTATTATAAATATAATTTATTTTTGAAAATTGGATAATACTGTACATACCATTTCCTCTCAATATATCATGAACACATATTCATAGCGTTGTTGACAATGGCTGCATAGCCATAAACTATCTAATTTCAGAACATTTTTATCACCTCTTTTTTAGCTAGGCTTCTCAGGTATCTTGTGTTTTAGTATATTTTCCTGTAATTATTCTGCAAGTTCAGGGAACTTGTTGGCAATAAAAGTTGGAAAAGTATATGTAAGACCTCTACAGTACTTTTCAGAGTGTATTGGCACATACTGTTCATATTAAGGAAATAACAGTGATATCTATCTCATAGCGTTATTTGAAGAAATAAAGTAACAGTGAATAGCACATAGAAAACAACCCATAATATGAGTTATTATTACTGACGTTGTCAAGAGTCCTGTAGGGTTAGTATCATCATGATCCCGTATATGTATTTTAGATGAGGAAACTGGCTGGAGAGGTGAAATAAGGACCCAAGGACGTCAATCCGGTAACCTCAGCTCATTTGACTTCAAATTCCATACTTTTGTCACTGCACCACATTGACACTCTTTCCTGTTGGACCTGTCCTTTCTGACAGTATTGCAGGCAATTCTACATCTGCTATTCTGTCTCCATCAAACTTTATTTTCCTATTTCCCAATTCTTTAGAGTCCTACAAGGAGCTGCTTGACTTTGGGGTGATTATTGTGTTGGAATGAACAGGGGCCTTAATGAAGTTAAGCTACCAGAACAAGTGCTGTAGGGTAAGCCAGGACTGCAGCACGAAGGTAAGAAGGTTTAGCAGCTTCTCGGTTTTACCACGCGGCTTTGCGGTTGCCCTGGAGGCGCAGGAGAGTGGAGAAACGCTGAACGCCGGAAGGACTGCATTTCCCAGAAGTCCGCGCGCCGCGCGACACGTGATCGCCGGCTAGAGCGCGCCGGGGCTTTCGGTACCCCCGGCGTTCTCGGCAGCTTCCCTCTTCTCTCCCCGCCCCTGGGCCTCCGCACTGACGCCGTCCGGGCGGGAGCCGAGCCGGAGTAGGAGTCGGAGCCGGAGCCGCAGAGACGTGGAAACATGGAGGCCTGAGTCGGTGTGCGCCAACCCGGCTGCGGCGGCGACCGCGGCTTGTTCTGTCCTCTCTGCCACCCGTTCGTCCGTCCGTGAGCTGGAAGCGGATCTCCCCGCCGGCTGAGACAGGTGGGCTGTGGCGCCGCCCCTGGCAGCGCGGCCCTGGGAGCCGGGCGGGTCCCCCGCCCCTTGTCAGAGCGGGTTTGGGGACACCCTCCCCTCCCCCCCCCCGGGCAGAAGGGTCCCTTCTGCCAGTGGGGGACGGGGCCACGAGAGCTGCCCCCCCACTTCCAGGATTCAGTGGCACTTAGAGCCGGGAAGTGAGGGGGTGTGCTAATCAAGAGAGTGAGAGGGGCCTCAGTCCGAGCCTGGTGTTGGGAGTTGGTGGGGGGGAGATACCGAAGAGCAAGTCGATGCTTCGGAAGATGAGATTGATGTGACAAGTGGGCGTGTGATGGGCAAGGTGAGCAATAATATTGATTGTTTTTCTGACATACAAATTTTTATTGAGATGTAATTGACATACCATAAAATTCACCCTTTAAAAGTACAATTAAAGTATAACGCAGTGGTATTTTGTTCTTTTTTTTAACTCAGTGTTTTTTAAAAGCATATTCACAGGGTTGTGCAACTGTCTAATTTAAGAACATCTTTATCACCCAAAAAAGAAACCTATACCCATTAGAAGTCACTCCTTATTCTCCACTCCCTGGCAACTAGCGATTGTGTTTTAACTGAAAGGTGAGAGGGTGGGAAGTTAACTGGGTTGTTTGTGAACAGTAGTGAGTTAATAAAGCTGATAGGATGAAAGTACTGAAATAGAGAGAAGGGATGGGATGATTGTAATAGGGCCAGCAAAGGGGTACACAGGATAGACTCGCTAGGGGGGCAGATTGAGCAGGATCCTTGAAAGCTGGAGGGAGAGGTGTGTAGAGAGAAGGTGCTGAAAGATATGAAAACACCAGTGTGTGTGTGGAGGCGGTGGAGAGGAGTGTACCCTTTCAGACGGACCCTGGCTTTGGGCGGATGAATTGAGGGCTCAAGAGAGGAACTGGGGCTTCCCTGGTGGCGCAGTGGTTGAGAGTCTGCCTGCTAATGCAGGGGACACGGGTTCGAGCCCTGGTCTGGGAAGATCCCACATGCCACGGAGCGGCTGGGCCCGTGAGCCACAACTACTGAGCCTGCGCGTCTGGAGCCTGTGCCCCGCAACGGGAGGGGCCGCGATAGTGAGAGGCCCGCGCACCGCGATGAAGAGCGGTCCCTGCACCGCGATGAAGAGTGGCCCCCACTTGCCGTAACTAGAGAAAGCCCTCGCACGAACCGAAGACCCAACACAGCCAAAAAAAAAATAAAGAAAGAAATAAATAAAGTAGCTATAAAAAAAAAAAAAAAAAAGAGAGGAACTGGAGGTGGAAGGGAAGGGGATCTATAGTAATAGGTGAATGGTTGCTGCTGAGCATGGAAGTCTTATGAATAATGTAGATTTCTTGAATGGTTATCCTGCTTTGTATTGTTTATCTTAGATAATTTTCTCTGCAACTCAGAGACAGAATGGGCAAGTATAACTATTCCCATTCTGCAGATGAAGAATCAACCTTTTAGCGGTTAGGTGACTTCCTGAAACTCATTAGGTTAGTAAATAGGGCAGAATGAGTGGGAATGAAAGAATTGATGCACATGGATTAAGTGGCAGAAAATTGAGATGGGTCAATGTTACAGGAAGGAGTTTCAACTATTAAATATATTAAGAAATCTATATTATTATGATAAGTAGGTCAAGGACTGTGTTTTTGTAACTTTGAAATTTGGAAAAGTTCAACCCAGGATAATGTAATATACTCCCACGTACCCATTACCCAGCTCTAACAATCAGTAACTCAGGCTAATTTAGTTTCATCTATGGCCCTATCTATTCCTTTTCCCAACTCCATTTCATTTGTAAATATCTGAGTATATGTCTCTGGAAGATTGAGTCACTCTCTTTTTAATACACCCACAATATGATTGTCACACCTAAAAAATTAATAGTAAGCTCTTAATATCTAGAAGGACTTATTTTTTTAAATGTGGTATCCATTTGATACTGAAGAAGCAGTGCAAACATTTTGATGTTTGACTTTCTGAAAAATACAATTTAATTGTTTCCTGATTTTTCCAGTCAATCCTGTTCTGACTGTTCCATTTTCTTGGTTAATATGGTTCATCCTTCTACAGAATGCTTGAAGAATTGTCACTTTGGCTGGCTCTTTAATGGATGGAGTTTTGTGAGGGCAGGAAAAAAATAGAAGTGAAATATACCACAAAATGCACAAATAACTATTATATCTCATACTGCTCTAAGTATTTGGGCAATTTGATTACGTTTCTCTCCTCCAGATGATTTCACATATTGTTAGAAGTTGTTTAATGTGTGTGTATTAGTTTTCTATGACTACTGCAACAAATCACCACAAATTTAATGGCTTAAAACAATACAAACTTATTCTTTTAAAGTTCTGTATTTTAGAAGTCCGAAATGGGTCTCACTGGGCTAAAATCAGTGTGTCAAGCCTGTGTTCCTTTCGGGAAGTTTCCAGGGGAGAATCTGTTTCCTTGCATCTTCCAGCTTCTAGGGGCTGCGCCGTTCCTTGGCTTGTGACCCCCTTCCTCCATCTTCAAAACCAGCAGCATTGCATCTCTCTGACTGTTCTGTAGTCCATCTGACCACAGCTGGGAAAGGTTCTGCACTTTTAAGGACCCATATGATTAGATCAGGCACACCTGGGTAATTCAGGGTACTTTCCCCCAACTTAAGGTCCTTAACTTAATTACATCTGCAAAGTCTCTTTTGCTATGTAAAATAACCGAATCACAGGTTCCATAGATTAGGATGTGGACATCTTGGGAATTGTTATGCTGCCTATCACAGTATGTTTTGGGATATTTTGTTGAGACTTAAGAAAATCAGTGATTTTGTTTGCTGCTGCAAATGCAGTGTGTCCTCTTTCACTTTGTAGATAATGGGAACAGTTAGTGCTGGAGAGGACTGTTCCGTTTTCCTTTTAGTGACTGTAAACAAATATGTGGGAAATACCTGTGACATTTGTAGGACAGGCTTTGGTAAAATGAGACCTTTAGAAGTGATTAAATATAAAAACAGTGTAATAACGTGTAAAGTTTTTCTGTATTTTGTTTCGGTCTTTTTCATATTCATGTTTTTTAAGTATTGTTTACTTGTAATCAGAGTGTATATAATGCTCAGCTGCTACTTGAAGTCACAGGACACTCTGGCAATGACGGTTCCCATGCCCAGAGTGAGAGGGCAGGGGCTCTCTGTCCCAGTGGGTGGTGGAGGCACCTCCAATTCAACAGGAAGACTCAAAGGGAGAAAAAATTTTCAGGAAGAATGAGCTACTGTGAGAGTTGGGCTTGAATTCCCATCTAGAATTTTCCTTATGTGACCCAGCTAGGCGAGGTTGAGTGCTGTGGGCCTGAAAAGCAGAGGGGCAAGATGGCTGTTAGTGCTCTTCCTCTCCCAGGCTGGGGAGAAGACTCTGAATCTTAGAGGTGGATTTCAGAAAGTCCTGTAGTTGGTATCCTGCTTCCTGAGGGGGTTCCACTTTGCAGCTTAGCTCTCAAGGTCTTGACTGCCTTGGAGCGTGAAGGTCTGGTCTCTCTGATGGTGGTGTGTTTTAGCTTACTGCTTCCAGTAAGCATAATGGGAATTATTATATATCTGTACCTATTTTTAAGCTTATTTTCCCTACTAAGATTCTTTTTTTAATTAATTAATTAATTTTTGGCTGTGTTGGGTCTTCGTTTCTGTGCGAGGGCTTTCTCTAGTTGTGGAGAGCGGGGGCCACTCTTCATCGCAATGCGCGGGCCTCTCACTATCGCGGCCTCTCTTGTTGCGGAGCACAGGCTCCAGACGCGCACGCTCAGTAGTTGTGGCTCACGGGCCTAGTTGCTCCGCGGCATGTGGGATCTTCCCAGACCAGGGCTCGAACCCGTGTCCCCTACATTGGCAGGCAGATTGTCAACCACTGCGCCACCAGGAAAGCCCCCTATTAAGGTTCTTAGTTGAGCTTAATGCTTTGAACTTCTTAAAAACTGCTTGCAGTTTTAAGTTATACTCATGTTTGTCTGTTTCTAGACAAAGCAATCTAATAGGGCTGAGAACAACTTTACAGATAGCTCTTATTTACTGAAAGCTTTTTTTTTAATTTATTAAGAAAGTTTGGTCAGTCCTATTTGATGTCTTCTCTAGTTTTTGTTACAGTCTTTAAAAATGCAGACACCAGGTGAGGGGTGGGGGGTGGGTGAAATGGGTGAAGGTGGTCAAAAGGTGCAAACTTCCAGTTATAGAATAAATAAGTCCTGGAATGTAATGTGCAGCGTGGTGACTGTAGTTAATAATACTGTATTGTATGTTTGAAAGTTGCTAAGAGTAGATCTTAAATGTTCTCGTCACAAGAAAAAAAAATTAACTCTGTGTGGTGCTGGATGTTAACTAGACTGATTGTGGCGATCATTTTGCAATACAGTATATACATATATTGAATCATCGTGTTGTACACCTGAAATTAATATGTTACATGTGAATTATATCTCAATTAAAAAATGCAGACACCAAAAGTGGCTATAACTCTCCAATAAGGATATTGGAAGAATTAACAACAATTTTTTTGTATGTCATTTGACAGATAATAAGTTTCTTTTTTAGATTGAGTCAATCACTGAATCTTTTTTTTTTAAAAAATATTTATTTATTTATTTATTTGACTGTGCCAGGTCTTAGTTGCAGCACTCGGGATCTTTGTTGTGGCATGTGGGATCTTTAGTTGCAGCATGCAGGCTCTTAGTTGCGGCATTCATGTGGGATCTAGTTCCCTGACCAGGGATCGAACCCAGGCGCCCTGCATTGGGAGCACGGAGTCTTAACCACTGGACCACCAGGGAAGTCCTGAAGTCAATCACTGAGTCTTGACAATTCTTCCTTCAAAATACCTTTTGCAACCTTACAATACTTTCAAAGCCTCCTGTGTCAGTTAAGATTAGGTTTGTCTATGAGTAACATACAGTTGCTAGCTTGAACATGTTATTAGTTTGTTTCTCTTGTAAGAGAAGTCCAGAGGTAGACAATTCAGGGCCGGTATGGTGGCTCTGCTGTCATCGGGAACACAGCCTCTTTTCCAGCTTCTTACTCTGTCATCTCTAGGATGTGGCCCTTGATTTCTGGGTCCAGATGGTAATGTATGGCATGTAGTCAGATAAATGATCTGGCACCCATAAGACAGTTCTGGACTAGACTTAGGTATTTTGAAATCATCAGTGTATTGGGGAAGAGTTCACTGGTCTAGAAGGCTGAGGGATGTATGCAATTTTATAGTTACAGTGGGCAAAGTAGAAGACATGCCCTTTAGTCAGTCTCCCCATCAGGCATCAGCTTGCTTTCTGGCTTTTTTTGCTTCCCTGCGTACTCCAGCCGTGTTGAGCTTTTTTCAGTTCCTTGAATGGGCCCTGCCTATTTTTCCTAATCCTAGGCCTACACACATGCTTTTCTCTTACTTTGAAAAGTTTCTTAGCCCCACACCCAACCAGGCCAGTCCTTCAGGTCTTAGCTTTTTTAAAAAAAAATATTTATTTATTTGGTTGTGCCGGGTCTTAGTTGCAGCAGGCGGGCTCCTTAGTTGCAGCACGCGGGCTCCTTAGTTGTGGCATGTGAACTCTTGGTTGCAGCATGCATGTGGGATCTAGTTCCCTGACCAGGGGATCGAACCTGGGCCCCCTGCATTGGGAGCACGGAGTCTTACCCACTGCACCACCAGGGAAGTCCTAGGTCTTAGCTTTTATGGCATGACCTCTGGGAAGCTTTCACTGAGTCTTGAATAGTTGCCATATTATAATTTCATGTTGCTTTGTTTGTGTCTCTTACTCAACTGTAAGTAAATTCTGTTCTTCACAATTTTAACCTTGGCTCTTGGTATTGTGCTAGCCACAGAGTGGGCACTCAGGAAATATTGATGGAGTTGTTGTGCTTACATAACCAGTGTGATGGAGTTTGGGTATTGCTAGTTTTTTTTTCAGCCCTGCAGTATTCTTTGATATTTGCACATTGAGTTATATGAATCAATGATTGTGAAATAGTAAAGCACATTCTCTCCAATGTATTTAAAAGTTAATATTTCTACTTAAAGTAATACTTGCAAATTGTTAGAAAAGATAATAATTTATAATAATATTACAAAAGATCAGCAGTACCCTGCCTTACCTATCCTTTTTAGTCTGGCTCCCAGAGATAACTGCTTTTAACTGTGTTTATAAGTAATATGTCTAAATGGCTATTTTGTGATTTATCAATTTTAGGTAATACCTATTGATGCCTGTTGTGGTAGATGAGGTCCTCTTCCTCCTCCTCCCCCTCTTCCAGCCCTTTTAGTATAGATACTTAAGAATTCTTGATTAATTCAGTGTTTACATCATCCTGACTGCATAAATATCACTGCTGAGCTGAGTTTACCTTGTTTCCCCTCCCCCAGCCCTATTTGCTTTATTTTTCTGTGAACATATTACTGATTTTTACCAAATACTTTGAAAGAGCTGTGGGGATTGGGACCCAGGAAACTGATGCAAGATGTTACTCTGGCTACTGCTGTTGCCGTGACAGTGAATTATTTTTCATCCCATCCCAGAGGCTTCATTGTCTTTGTTAATGAAGGTAAAGTACAATCTCACACCTTCACAGTTCCCGACTTGACAGTGTCTTAACTTAATTCTCCTCTGTTTTGTTCGTGCTGTTTGGAACTCCTGTTACTAATCTATTAAGACCTTCTAAATGGGTCTTCTTCTTTTCTGTCTCCTGTTATCTATGTGTCTCCGTGTTCTTAATTATGGGCGTTTCCTTGACCTTGTCTTCTCTCCTGCCTATTGAATTTTTAAATCAATTTTTAGTTTCAAGTATCTTTTCTTGTTCTTTGATTATTTCCTTGACATCTTGTTCTTGGTTCATGGGAACAATGTGGTATAGTGGTTAAGAGCATGGTTTCTGCACCCAGACTGCCTTAGCCTGAACCCTGGTCTGTCACTTTCTAACTCTGTAGTCTTGGTCTTGGGCAAGCCGCTTAACCTTTCTTTGTCTCAGTTTATTCTTCTAGGCCAAGGGTTGGCAGACGTTTTGTGTAAAGGGCCAGATCGTAAGAATTAGGCTTTGTGGGCCCAGAGGCAAAATGAAGAATATTTTGTAGGTACTTGCAAAACAAGGGAGAAAAAATTTCCTCAAGTTTTTTAATCGATGAAATTAAAAATACAATACTAATAATGGTTGAGAACTTTTTTTTTTTGGTAATAAAGGTTTGCTGATGAGAAGAATGAAATCTCTTTTGGGGGAGAAGGGATAACATTTTAGTTAATTGGAGTTTAAAGTTTCTATTTCCTATCATCAAAATTGATTATAAATGTTCCTGTTAAATGCTGATTTGTAATGAGATATAATGTATTTCACCTTTGACTATATCTCTTTACATAGATAAGTATTGCCAATACTGATATCAATCTATGAACATATGTTTTTTTTTTTTTTTTTTTTGGCTGCACTGTGCGGCTTGTGGGATCTTAGTTCCCTGACCAGGGATTGAACCCGGGTCCACAGCAGTGGAAACCCGAGTCTTAACCACTGGACCACCGGGGAATTCCCCCAGTGGTTTTAATAGAGCGTATTTATTGCTTGGAAGGCATCTATAGAATTATGTTAGATTCATTTCTCATATTTACCCTTTAGCAAATCATTCCATTACTGACTAATCACTTCCAATTGAGGACTACGTGGAACTCCTTGTTGCACAGTTAAATGGTTTTTGAAATGTGGAAAGTACTTTTGTACTTGCACTGAGGTCTGAAAAATGCTGTTGGAACTGTAGTTTGACTTTGGAAAATATATCTACTGCATACTTATGTGGGAGTGGAGATCTCGAGTCTTA
Organism: Balaenoptera acutorostrata; assembly: GCF_949987535.1. Taxonomy (NCBI): domain Eukaryota; kingdom Metazoa; phylum Chordata; class Mammalia; order Artiodactyla; family Balaenopteridae; genus Balaenoptera; species Balaenoptera acutorostrata. Next base: position 25,240,920 of record NC_080076.1, read on the forward strand.
TTTTGATTTTTCACAGCATCAAAAGTGTATAAAGCAGCTTGACATTACCTGTGATTCAAACAATGTCAGTTGTCCTTGAAAGGACTTTACCTCAGTATAGGTTTTACAGATTTTTAAGTGCTGTTGGCCTTCTGATTTTAGGTTGAATTCATTGAGAAATATTATCAAATCTGAAGCAAAAACTAATTTCCAAAGTCATTCAGTGTCCAGTAACAGTGGTTGAGGGGGGTTCTTCTTGTTCAGAACAATTTCAGTCTCAACCCTGAGCTTGAAAAATTTAAATAAAACTATACCATTGCTGAGCCATTGTATTGTTGTGTGGTAGAACATATCAGGATATTCAGTTTTTATTTCTGAGAAAAATTTTATGGAACTGATAAGTTCATGAGAGTGGATGAAGTTGACTGTTGACACTGCTGGTTCAATAACACATGATAGATTCAAATATTTTTATGCAGAGTACCTGCTGATAGATAGCATAATGAACACTGTAGGCTATAAACACCTTGCATTTAAAAAATATTTATTTAATTTACTTAAAAATAGAAATAATAAATCCACATGTTAACATAAATAACATATTTTTGTAAAAAATGTATATTTTGCAAAGTAAAATAAAATTTTGTAAACACCTTGCATTTTCACAAAGTTTGTAAACTTGTCCAGCTAAGCTTTTTTCTGCTCCATACATGTTTACCACCATCTGTCGTTATTCATCTTAGCAGATGCCACTTCAGGTTGTACTGAATTAGTATTTTCTCAACCAATTTGGAAAACATTCATGGCTGTAATTGTTCCTTACAGGCTGTTCTTTGAGCAATTATTTTCACTGAGAGACAAGTCGTAAAGATGTTGTATTTTCTCTGGACATATTTCTTTGTCTGCTGTGATCAAACACAATTTAAATCATGATTGGTAAATGACTTTCCTTGCTTGGTTAACAAATGAGCCATTCAGAATCTTACTCTGGTTGTAGCCTCATTTTCATTTTTTATTTTTGGAAGACATTTTGCTTGTGATGAAATGCCTTGTTTTAAATTTTCTAATTTTCCTGATTGTTGCTCTGATGAGTTGGGAGTGAGTGCTGTGTGGTAGGGCATGTCATGTTATTACCTTAGTTGGTAATGTCTGCCTATCTTGTATTCTTCTGACATAGCTATGATGATATTACATGATAAACATAATACTTCGACATCTAATTAGATAAAAAAATGTACACTCCACTGTGACTTAAAAGTGTGACATCAGAGTGTACTTTGTTGTTGTTTTTTTTTTTTGGCCACGCCTTGGGGCTTGCGGGATCTTAGTTCCCCTACCAGGGGTCAAACCCAGGCCCCAGCAGTGGAAGCACAGAGTCCTAACCACTGGACCATCAGGGAATTGCCCTTTGTTCTTGTTTTGATATGAGAGATATTTACTGGTAATTAAAAATGTCAAAGTATGGCAGTATGCATGACACTTGAAATGCTGTCATTGTCACATGTGTCCCTGAGATTTGTAGTGCACTGAGCAGCAGTATAAAGGGATGAACGCACCACATACAGTCTCTGTAGTAACTACTCAGCTCTGCTGTTGTGTCACGAAAGCAACTTTAGACAGTGTGTAAACAAATGACCATGGCTGTGTTCTAATAAAACTTCATTTGTAGACATTGAAGTTTTAATTTCATATGATTTCCACGTGTCACAAAATACTGATTTTTCTTGACCACTTAAAAATGTAAAAATCATTCTTCATGCAGCAGGCTGGATTTAGCCCTCGGGTCATAACTGCTAACCCGGTGCGGATTAAACGGCTCAATATGTGTCAAGCACTTTGAATAGGACCCAGGGACATAGTAGGCTATATAAATGTTTGCAGTTGTTATTATTATTATTTTTATTATCTCCCTGAGGATATTAGTTAAAAATTTTTTTCTTAGAATCCCCTGTTTTCTGATTAATTTCTTTGGTTTCCTTTGGTTTCTTTATTTCACGTTGGAGGCTTTCCTCACAAGTCTAATCGTTTTTGGTGGACCACTCTTAATTTAAGATTGAGACTCCCAGTATTGATTGAAAACTCTGCGTGTGAGCGGATTTTGCTGAGTGGTGGGCATTGCTGTAGGTGGCAAGCCAGCTTTTTAAATGGGGGGAATCCCAAATGTCTGTATCTTTTCCATGGTTCCCCTTCATTTTCTGGGAAGAAAATTTCATTTTTTGGGAAGAACCCTCCAGTCTCCTGCTTTGGAGGCTGGGAAACCCACTGTGTATCTGTGCAGCAGGCAGACTTGAACTTCATTCCCCTGTTTTTATCCTCTGCCTCATTACTCTCTCCAACCTTGGCTTCGGAGTCCAGAGTCTCTCCATTCAGATTTCTTCAGAGTGCACATACCTGGTTTCCTACTCGGGGGGAAAGACTCACAGACTTGAGCCCCCTGCCTTGCCCAATCGTTCATGGTGCTTTTCTCCAGTTCTTTCACCTTCCCAGGGTTCCATGGGGTGGATTGGCTTGCTTCTTGTTAGGGTCTCCTTTGGCAGGCAGGTACGTTGGGAGCATCCTCAGCTCTGCCAGTTCAGTTACTAGCACTCTGTCACCTTTCCATCTTTCACACCTCCTCTGATCTTATACTTGTGGGCTTATATCTTTTTATTTTCATTGCTCTCATTTCACTGCCATGGAATACCCAACTGTACTTACTTAATATAACACTTGGAACATAGTAATCTTTTAGAGAATGTTCCATTACTTGGACTAATGGCACCTGTGGTGTTTTAACATGTCCTTTGGCCAGTGATCACTGCCCACTATTTCTCTGGACTCCTGTTTCAATGATGAGGTTTCGCTTTAAAGTTTGTTGAGTACAAATGTGTGTGTGTGTATGTTTGTGTGTGTATACACACATATATACATTCAGGCGATTCTGGAATATAGTTTATGATTTATGGAGTCTTAAGTTGGGACAAAGTGCAGTAGGTTGTTATTTGTATGTTTTGAGGGTGTTAAGACAGAATTTGGTTATCATGGATTTTCAGATCCACTAATGTTTACTTTCCAGCTAAGATACATTAAATCAGGAGACAGTCAGTGAGTCAGTACATATAGAAGAGGAAGGAGATTTATTTTATGTATATATCAAATATTTCACAAATTAAATACAAAATATTGAGCATATCATTTCTTGTTCAAAGTGTTCTTTTCACTCATGATAGTAAAATTGACTTGGAATAATTGATCTGAAGTGTTAAATAGCAGTATAAGTCAGACAGCAAAACAAGGCATTATTAGAAGGGTAGTTAAATTCGAAATGAATGGTGAAGATAATGAGTGCTCTAGGACTGTAGAGAAAAAAGAGCGCTCACACTATGCTTAGTGAGTAGGGTTTCAGGTGCTGTGGGACAGGTGTGTGGCGGGGAAGGCAGGTGTGAACAGCAGGAGCGGAGGAGTGGGAGAGCTTGCTAGGTGTTGAGAACGTGGCTTGCCTAACTTTGTTCTGGTACTTATTTGCAAATTGTGGTTCACACACAATTTGTATCAAAATCACTGCGAATCCTTTTTAGAAAATGCAGATGCCTGGGCTCTGGCCTGACATTCTGAATCTTTGAGGTGTAAGCATTCGCATTTTTAATCCACATGCTCCACAGGTGTTTTTTATGTACCTTGAAGTTTGAGAACTACCGGTTTGGAGGACAGTTGGAAATAAAGTTGGAAAGTGAGCTTTCAGACTGTGGAGGGTCTTGAATGTCAGTATTTGGCTTTTCATGTAACGAAGAATCATTGAATATTTTTGAGCTGGTAAGTAAAATGATGGAAGTGGTAACTTCACAAATATTAAAAATAGATTATATTTGACCTTTTATTTGGCTAAACATGCCCTGTGCCAGGTCTTTTACTGAGTGCTTTGCATGTGTCATCTTGCTTCATCCTCAGAAAATCTTCATGAGTTGTAAGTAGTGTTGTTTTTCTCATTATACAGTGGGATTTGATAAATGGTAAATGGAGATTCAGGCTGAATCTACACAGACTTAGCAGGATCTGTCTCATACTAGAACCTTTGGTCTTTTTTTTTTTTAAAATAAATTTATTTATTTTATTTATTTATTTTTGGCTGCACTGGGTCTTTGTTGCTGCGCGTGGGCTTTCTCTAGTTGCGGCAAGTGGGGGCTACTCTTCGTTGTGGTGCGCGGGCTTCTCATTGTGGTGGCTTCTCTTGTTGTGGAGCTCGGGCTTTAGGCACGTGGGCTTCAGTAGTTGTGGCTCGTGGGCTTTAGAGCGCAGGCTCAGTAGCTGTGGCACACGGGCTTAGTTGCTCCGAGGCATGTGGGATCTTCCCGGACCAGGGCTCGAACCTGTGTCCCCTGCATTGGCAGGCGGATTCTTAACCACTGCGCCACCAAGGAAGCCCAGAACCTTTGGTATTAATTTTGATGCTGGACTGAATTTCCTTTTTTTTTTAAGGATTAATGTAGTAGTGGAGTGTGCAGGGTGAATCGAAGTGGAGAGATTGAGAGCAAAGAAATCAGGATACTGTTGCACTGAATCATGTGAGATTGTAGAAGTCTGGTCCAGCATGGAAGCAGCGGGAAGATAAAGAGATGGGCTTAAAAGTTGATATGTAGAATTGTGGGTTTTGTAGAAGAACGCACAGGGCTTGTTGATGTCATTGGAGAGTCACCTTAGTAAAGTGGTAAAGACCAGGGACTCTGGAATTAGATTGCCTGGGTTCACATCCTGGCTTTTCTACTTATTATCTCTGGGACCTCATGAATTTGGTATGTTACTTAACCTGTCTGTGCCTTAGTTTCCTCATCTGTAAAATGAGAAAACTGTGCCTACCTCTCAGAGTCGTTAATGGGGACTAAATGAATCAGTGAGTTTAAAGCCCTTAGACCGTGTAAATAAATCTGCTAATAGTGCTGTTGCATATGTGGTTCTTCTGCCTCAGATGCTCCTGTGTATTTCCATAGATTCTTGTAATAACTCCATTGTAATACTTACCAAATGTGTTATAATAATTTATTGACATGTTTGTCTCTCCAGGATTTGAGTCCATTAATGGCAGGGACCTGGTTTTATTCATTTTTGCATTTTCGGTAGCCATCATAACACGTACATTTATAGTAGGTGTGTAATAGGCATGTGTGGAATGTATACTTGGGTATGTGAGTGAGGTAACTTGAGCCAAGAATGCTGATGACATTGATAGGAATAGTGACTTTTGGAGGGGTTGCTTGTTTTGGGGGACAAATGTTAAATTCTATTTTAAAATTTATAATGATAGTACGACATCAATTGATATGTTCAATACATAGAGATTTATGCTTGGATTTTGACTGAGAAGTCAAGACAAAATATTAATTCTGGGGTCACTCACATAGAGTTTAAAGCACAAGCCATAAGCACATTCAGAGCCTTCCTGAAGGAGAGCAGGTAAAGAGAACAATCCATTTATTTAAGAATTTTTTTTTTTTTTTTTTTTTACTGTAAATTACAACATGTTTCTGTTTTAAAAAAAGTCAAGCAGTACAGAAGGACATAAAGTGAAAAGTCCCTTCCCTCCAGATTTCCATTACCATTCTGCAGAGGTAACCAGTCTTGGATCATTGCTTATGTTTCCTTCCAGAAATTATCTAGGCGTATATAAGAATTTACATGTTTATTTAAACTAATGGGATTTTACTATACGAGCTGTTCTGTGTCTTTGTGTTTGTTTTTACTTGCAGTATTTGGGGTATCTTTACATATTAACACATAAGGTCTACCTCATTCTTTTCAGCGGCTACATTGTATTCCATTATATGCTTATTCCACACGGTGGTTAATCTCCAGATGATGATCATTTAGGTTATTTTGTGTGTTTGCTCTTCCAAATAGTGATTAACATCTGTATGTATAGAACTTGTCAACTTGTATGACTTTACCTGTGCAAATGAATTTCTAAAACCAAAATTGTTGGCACACTTAACATTTTGACAGGTGTTGCCAAATACCTACACACTAATGGTGGGGATGCCTGTTTCCTTATTACTCTCACAACTGCTATTAAGGTTTTTCTTAACCTTTGCTAATCAGATTGGTAAAAATGATACCTCACTGTTTTAATTAGCATACTTTATTCCTCATTTATACTGAAAATCTTTTCATATATTTATTAGCTATGGGACCTTGGCTATTTCAATAAGTATGTTTTTGGGTAATACCTCTTCAGCAGTGTGCTGTAGGTTACTTAGGGATAAGGAGGAATAATCTACCTTGGGAGATAGGTCATATATACTACAAAAACATAGCATTTAAAGGTAGTTTTTACATAATGGAAACTTTAGGTGGGTGGTGGGAAGGTGAGAGGGAAGACTGGTTTTGGGAGGGAAGGTGGAATCAGTTTTACACACGTTAAGATTGAATTATTCACTACATTGCCTTAAAGATAGGTCTTTTGAAAGGTTTACTGCTAAAAGCATCAGCAGTGGCACGCTGCTTATTTCTAGTATAGATTTATGTAAGGAACATTGTTATCCACGAAATTAGTGGATATATAGGTATAAATTTTTATATGTTACATATTATAATTAATATATATAATTATTTATATTATATATATTATATTACCCTTAAGTTAAAAAAAATTCCTGAGTGTTTTAGGCATATCGATAGAACTGGCATTCCAGTCAGAGGTTGGGACTGGGAGAGGTTTGAAAGTATTAATAATATCGTGGAAGGCACTGGTGAAACCAGGAGAGAGGCTCAGTTATTGAAACATTGAGAGAAGGAAGAGCTGAAAGCCAGGAAGTCTTCTGATGCACAGTGAGAGGGAAGAGCATTAGGACTGTTAGGAGGTGGGGTGATTGGATAGTGGGTTTTTCAAGTTCCATTTTATTGTGGTTTTCATTGGTAAGGGTCTTGGGAGTTCCAAATACATTGAATGCAAGTGGTGTGTGTGTGTGTGTGTGTGTGTGTGTGTGTGTGTGTGTGTGTGTGTTTGAAATCCTTGGCATGAATCAGATGCAGAAGAGGTGCCATTGGGCCTCAGTTTTCTACTTTGCTTTCTGCGAGGGTGGGGAGCAGATGGAACTTTCTGGCAAGAGTACCTCAGTGGCTAGTTGTCTTTGCTTGGCTGAACTTGTTCCTCCTTGGCATTGCAGCTGCCTTGGGTGCTGTTTTCACTCTCTGTTCTCAGCAGATAGTACCCTGTTGTTGCTGCCTAATGGAGTGAGGGCAGGGGTGACTGGGCAGGGTGTCCTAGCCAGGTCTGTTGCCCCTGGGCTCTGGCCCTTTTCTGGCCAACTGCCTCTGGACTGGGGTTGCTGTTCCACTCTTGGTACCCTTGATTGAAGACTCCTGAGCCTGCCCTGGATGTCACTTTCCTTTTCAGTCCATCTCCAGCTGCTTTACATTTTATGGGGATTTCTCACAGCTTCCGGTTTCCTGTGAATTTTTGAGCATGGCTGTGTAATAATTGACAAAATTTTTTTGCATTATTTTAGGGTTAGGTGAGGAAAAGAGGGGAAGGAGGCATTGCATTTTGTGCTCAGTTGGCTGTCTTGGTTTTCCTTGTTAATATTCTGTTCAGTGTCTTCTTATAGCTGACAGGCTTTATTCATATTGTTTTAGAAAGGTTTCATACTGGTCCTGGATTGAGCAGTTATTTTAGTACTTTGTGGTCTATCCTAGTAGTTTTGAAAATAAAATTTATTTCCTATAAATCAATAGAAAATAGGCAAAGGATATGAAGAGGTGATGGCCTCATTCACAGCAAGAGAAATGAAATGCAAATTAAAACCATATTGTAAACTATTTTCATGTGTCAGTTGGCAAAGATCAAAAAGTTTGATTAAACAGTGGTGGCTGTGGTGTGGAGAAACGGGCATTGCTGAAGGGAGTGGAAGTTGGCAGCCTCTAAAGAAGGCAGCTAGGCTGTGTAGGGGAGGAAAAATAATTTTCCGTTTACCCTTCTGAGCTCTTAACTGTGATAAAAGATCAACAGGAGAAAAACAGAAGTTTATTCACATGTGTACCTCACGTATACATGGGAGATACCTAGGGAAAAATGAGTAGCTTAGAATTCAGTTTAATACCATCTTAATAGGGAAAGGGGAAGGGGAACGTAGGCCTCTTAAGGGAGAACAAATGATTTTTAGGAAAGATGAATGGGCCTTAGAAGAATAGATGAGAGGTATGATAGTTTGTGACAAAGTTAGTCTCAGTGTTGTGTCAACTTCTAGGTGCTCTTGTCAGTCTTCCCTGGTTGATGAAACTGCTCAATTTATGATTTATGATAATGGAGTTTCTTTTGGAGAATCTGTCTTTAGGCAGATAAGGAGAGTTCAGAGAAGGCCTCACCCTGCATTTGCTATTTTTCAAGTGCCAACAGCTCAAAATGAAGTGGCAAAGTGGCAGATTTTGAGGTGGCGTATTCTGCTACTCTTCAGCAGTATCTACCAAAGTTAGAAATGCACATAATCTTTGACCCAGCAATTCTGTTTCCCTGGATTTATTGTACCTATATACTGATACACGTGTGAAATATGTACCAGATACTTACTGGAGAACGATTTGTAATAGCAAAAGATCATAAGCTACTTAAATGTCCATCGATACGGGATTTATGGAATTAAAAACTGGAATGTTAGAGTTGTAAAAATAAATGAAGTGCTTTATATACATATATGTAATGATTTCTAATATATATTAACTGGGAAAAGTAAAGTAAAGAGGCATATATAGGGTGTTATGGTTTGTGTAAAAAGGAGAAAATATGTGTTTGTATATACATAGAAAATCTGTGGAATGATATCCAAGCAACCAGTAATATTTTCTCTGAGTTGAGAAACCAGATGGTTAGGAGAAGGGATGGGAGAGAGACTTTTTACTCTATACCCTTTGAACCCTTTGTATTTTGTACCAGGTGCATTACTGATTAAAAAAATAAATATAAATAAATCAAGTCTGACTTAAATTTTCATTAATAGACTCTATGATGATAGTCTCATTGTTGCCTTATTTAGGAGAGGTGGGATGGAATTCTGTTCTTTTGAAAATTCAGCATTTATGGACCTTATTAAACTCCCAAAGTAAATTTTTCATTGATTGCTTTTAAGGCACCACAAGAGAAGTAAAATACTGGTTTGTTTAATTGAGAACAGTTTGCTCTGATTCTCATTTCTTTTTATCTGGTGTCATTTTTATTCTGTTAATTTTAATGAAGCAAAGAGAAAGGAAATTGAGTCCATGGCAGAGCCAAGGGAAACCATAATTAAAGTGCTTATTGCCAGTAAACCAGCACTCTCTTAACTAACCATTTTGATCCACACACTTAGGTGTTTATCCAGTAAACTGTTGTTAGGCCCACAATGCTAACTGCTAATTAGCATGGGTCCCCCCGATAAACAGAGGACTTATAAACAAGTTGTGGCTGTCTTTTTTGTTTGTTCTTGAAAAATTTATTTGAGGCATATTCAAGAATTGCAGGGATTATTAGACAAATAAAATAATTTGGAAGGTTTGATAAAAAGGAAATAGTTCCTTTAAGTAGGTGGTAGAGGGCAAAATCTGTTGTATACTCCCAAGTTATGAAGTTAGTGTGGAATCCCCAGAGGACCATGACTTCTTTTGCTTTTATTGAAAAAGTTCAGTTTCAGATAAGATTTGAAAGAAAGAGTTTATTTGGGGAAACTAAGTGAAAGAGCATTCCAGGACACCAAGTAAAATAAATCATCTCATCATGAGATGAGATGTAAAATAAATGATGAGATGAGTAAAATAAATCATCCTAATCATCTCACCATGTGTTAATATAGGTGATGGAGTAATTTAATATGTAAAAATAAACTTAGTGGTTGTGATAGAAAACAGCTGTTAGTCTGATTTGTTGGCACCTTTCTTGGACGTATAGATTCGATTTTTGGGTTTGATTTTGTTTTTATTTTAAAAAACTTTATTTTAAAATAATTGTAGACTCATAAAAAGTTGCAAAAATAGTGTGGAGAAATTCCATGTACCTTTCACCCAGCTTTCCCTAAGGTTAATATAACTATAGTACATTATCAAAACCAGGAAACTGATATTGACAACACAGAATAGACTGCAGACTATACTAGGATTTCTCCACTTTTTACATGGACTCATTTTTTTTCTTTTGTGCATATAGTTCTGTGAAATTTTATCACCTGTATAGATTCAGGTAACCACCACCACAATGAGGATTCAGAACTTTTCCAGTCCCACAAGTGAACTTGCTCATCACCTGTATTCTGCATTTGTCCGAATCGTTCCCCATGGGGTCCTCTGGTTTGCTTCTCTATCCCCAGCTTATTGGTTTTGGGCACTCAAAGCATTTTATAATTTCTCCTCTTTAAATTTAAGATGTGTTTCATGGCCCAGAAAGTGGTCTATCTTGGTGAATATTTGATGTGAGCTTGAGAAGAATGTATGTTCTGCTGTTGTTGGATGAAGCAGCTAAAGATGTCAGTTATATCCAGTTGATTGATGGTGGTGTTAACATCAGCTATATCCTTACTGATTTTCTGCCTATCAGATCTGACCATTTCTGATAGTGGAGCGTGCAAGTCTCCAGCTATCATAGTGGATTCATTGTTTTCTCCTTGCAGTTCTATTGGTTTTTGCCTCATATTTTGATGGTCTGTTGTTAGGTGGATACACAGTAAGTACTGTTATGTCTTCTTGGAGAACTGACTCCTTTATCATTATATAATGGCCTTTATCCCTGATAAGTTTCCTTGCTCTGAAGTTGGCTGTGTCTAAAATTAATAAAACTATTCCTGCTTTCTTTTGATTAGTGTTAGCATGGTATATCTTTTTCCACCTCTTTACTTTTTAAAAAAAAGATTTATTTATTATTTATTTTTATTTATTTTTGGCTGTGTCGGGTCTTGGTTGCGGCATGCGGGATCTTCGTTGAGGCACGCGGGATCTTTCATTGTGGTGCGCGGGCTCTTTGTTGTGGCACACGGGCTTCTCTCGTTGTGGCGCACAGGGTTCTCTCCAGTTGTGGTGTGTGGGTTTTTCTCTTCTCTCGTTGTGGTGCGCAGGCTCCAGGGCACGTGGGCTCTGTAATTTGCGGCACACAGGCTCTAGTTGAGGTGTGTGAGCTCGGTAGTCGTGGCACACGGGCTTAGTTGCCCCGCAGCATGTGGTATCCTAGTTCCCTGACCAGGGATTGAACCCTCGTCCCCTCCATTGGAAGGCGGATTCTTAACCACTGGACCACCAGAGAAGTCCCTCTATCACTTTCTTTAAAAAATAATTTGTTTTTGAGATGTGTCCATGTTGGTAATTGTAGCTCTAGTTAATTCATTTTCACTAGTGTATTATATCTCATCACTAAGATATTAAAATTTTTAATTTTAATAGCTTAAAAGGTATAAAGTAGCTGGGATAGGGTATGACAAGTAAGGACTTTATATATTTCAGAATATTTCTTTATAGCATTTTCTAATTGGGCTCAATAATTACTTGAGACATTAAACTGAAATCTAGAGTTATGATTGACAGTTGGCTTGATATGAAGCCTGAGTTGGAGTCAGCTAGTGTTGGGGTCCCTGTCCCCATGATTAAGGAGGAGGAAAGTAGTGTGTGGCCTTGAGTTCAGGGGCAGGTGATAAGAAGCCCGATCAGTATTTCTCACTCATATTCTGAAGGCCCAGCTGTCCATGTGCATTGGGGAAGCCTCATGTCTTTAGATAAGCAGCTCAAGCCAGTCCCAGAGTTCCAAAGGGAATGTGGAAGACTTGCTTCCAAATTCTGATCTTGGCTTCGATGTCTTTGTGGAATGAGGAGGGACGTAGGTGAGAAAGTAAGTCACTACTAATGTAAATTCTCTTGTAACCTGAGCTTCCTTTAGCCACTGAACCCATGTAGTTTCCTTTCATTGTGATGGTAATTTTTTTAAAAAAATTAATTAATTAATAATTTTTGGCTGCGTTGGGTCTTCGTTGCTGCACGCGGGCTTTCTCTAGTTGTGGTGAGTGGGGGCTACTCTTCGTTGTGGTGTGCGGTCTTCTCATTGCAGTGGCTTCTCTTGTTGAGGAGCACAGGCTCTAGGCGCATGGGCTTCAGTAGTTGTGGCTCGCGGGCTCTAGAGTACAGGTTCAGTAGTTGTGGCGCACGGGCTTAGTTGCTATGCGGCATGTGGGATATTCCCAGACCAGGGCTCGAACCCGTGTCCCCTGCATTGGCAGGTGGATTCTTAACCACTGTGCTACCAGGGAAGTCCCTGTGATGGTAATTTTAATTTAGTTTAATTTATTATTCATTATTTTATTGTCAGTGAGAGACTTTTTCTGAACAAGTTGAGATAAAACATGATCTTGAACTATGTTAAGTGCAATTTGATGAAGACTGTGATTCATTTTGTAACTGATCTGTTAGTTTTCCCCTTCGTGACCAAGCACAACAAATACTGAAGACAGTAATAATTTATTTACACTCATTCCTTCCTTCAACATAATGCTGTTTAGAGGATGCCTGTTATATGCTAATGTAGACATCTAGAAAGATGAATAAGATAGTTCTTATTTTAAAAAAAAAACCCCAGCAAAACACAACAGCTCATGGTTTAGGAGACTAAGAATGCCAGCAAAAAGTATATGTGCATTACAGCAGGATGAGAGAGGCACTAAGTGTGACTCCTTAGGAATTGGGAGCCCTTTCACTTTAAGCCGGTAACTCACTTCAGTCCTCATTCTCTCCTTAAGTATAGGTAGCACATGGTAACTACTTGAACAGTTTTCTACCCTTAGCACATTCAAGCCATCCAGTCTCTATTTCTTTAGCACCATTGTTTTAGACTATTTGTTAATAAGTTATCATTGTTATGAATTTGCTTTGAGACATTTTCTTGGGCAAAAGTATGCCCATTCTAAGATCTACAAGTATAGATTGGGATTTTGTGTTATGTTGGCTAAGACAGATTTTAGCCTCATTTTTCGCCTTGTAACTTTGTATCTGATGTCTAATATATTTAAAAACAGAGAGGTATGATTTCTTTTACTAAGTTTAGAGTTTCTTACATTTAGGTCAAGGGTAAGAAAAGTATGATGATTATTTTGAACACGTTTGAAATTTCTTTTCGTTCTTTATAGGTTGTGTTGTGGAAATGAAGGTTTAAGGACAAGTTATCTACCAGATTAAAAGATGGGATCGAATAGCAGCAGAATTGGTGATCTTCCTAAAAATGAGTACTTAAAAAAGTTATCAGGCACAGAATCTGTCTCTGAGAATGACCCGTTCTGGAATCAGCTACTGTCATTTTCTTTCCCTGCACCAACTAGCAGGTAAGAGGTTACTTGGAGATTGAAAATTTGTATCAAGGACCACATAAGCTTGTGTGGTATGCTGATTTAAAAAAATTTTTTTTTATTTTAATGATCAGTCTGTCCCTCCATTTGTTGTACAGGTACCAGTAGAAAATCCAAAAGGTATGAAAAGGAGGAAATAAGTTTTTCTCTTTCCTTTCCCCCACTCAGCCACCTCCCTTGCCCAGAGATAATTCCTGGTAGCAGTTTCTTTTGAATGCTTCCAGAGATAGTAAAACCATATTATTTCATGTAGTTTTATAAAACTGTTTAACCACAAATGGTAGCATACTACACATACCTTGCTTTTTCGTTTTTGCTTGCTGTCCCTTGCTTTTTTTCCCCACAGTTAAGTAAGACATATGTATATGCATATATGCAACTGCCTTATTCTTTTAAATGACTGCAGAGTGTGCATAGATTATATGAAATTGTTTTTTTATTGGTGGACATTTAGATTGTTTCCAATTTCTTGTTATAACAGATAATGCTGCATACATAATTTCTCAAGCATACAAATAAATCTCCAGTATAAATTCCTCCAAGTAGAATTGCTGGGTCAAATTATATGTGCATTTGTAATTTGCCAAACTGCTCCATGGAAGTTGTACCAATTTATACTCCTACCAGCAATGTATGAGAAGGTCTGCTTCCCCACCCCTTTGTCAATTTAATGCATTTTTAGACTCTTTGGCCTTTGTCAATTTGGTAGGTGAAAACCAATATCTCATTTTTAACTCTTTATTATAAAAACTGACAGACATATAATTATGTAGAGTGACTGGAATATTGAATTCCCATTACTCAGTATGTAGATTTTAAACATTTTTATTTATTTGTTTTTAACAGCTTTATTATGATAGACTGAATAATGGCCCCCTAAAGATACCTGTGTCCTTGTCCCTGGAATCTTTGAGTATGCTATGTTATAGCATGTATCAATATTTCACTCCTTTTTATTTCTGAGTGAGATTCCTTTGTATGAATATACCATCTTTTGTTTATCCATTCATCAGTTAATAGCCATTTGGATTATTTCCATATTTATTTCATCTGTTTTTTAGGGTTTTTTAAAGTAAATTAAAATATGGACATTTTCTTTTATAACTGTAATACCATTATCACACCTTACAAAGTTAACAATAATTCCTCTTACCCAGTCCATTTTCAAATTTCCCTAGTTGTTTTGTAGTTCATTTGTTACAATTAGGAAATAAATAAGGTGTATACATTGCATTGCAATACATTGCAATAAGGTAGTTACATTTCTTAAATGTCTTTAATCTCGAATAGAGGTATGTACTCCCCAACTCCTGCCACTATTTTTTTCCCTATGCTGTTACTTTTTTTTTTTCTTTTAACAAACTGGGTCAGTTTTTCTGTAGAATGTTCCACCTTCGAGACCTACCTGATTGCTTCTCATATTTTGTTTTTTTATTTACTGTATTTTCTATAAATTGGACATCAGATTTAAAGGCTTGATAAAATTTGGGTTAAACATTTTTGGTAAGAGTATTTCATAAGTGATGCTAGGTACCTTATATTGTATTTCATTAGGTTACAGAAAATGTGTGGGTTTATATCAGTTATCATGCTAAGACTGATCAGAGGTTTGAGTGTGTTTTAGCATCCATTGATGATTTTGGTCTGAATCACCTGTTTCATAAGAGACTCCAAAATGGTAGTATTTCTAATTTGGTCATTTCTTGTACATTTATTAACTGGAATTCTCCTGTGAAAGAGTGCTTTCATGAATTAGGATATATAAAACAGTTTTTACTACATTATTAATAAGGGTAAACACTTAATTTTTTTCCTCTACTGATTTTCAGTAACGAAAATAGTGTAATAGTGACAAATAAGTCTGTATTTCCCCTTTCCCCTGACCCCAGGGTTGGAAGGGCTATCTCTTTCTTTTGAGTATGAATTTAAAAAATATATAAATATTGATATATGTAAATAAAATATATGTGTATGTATGTGTGTTGTGGTCCTTTAACAATCAAGGTTATGTTTATTTTTATATGTTTAAGGATTAAGGATTATTGGTATTTCCTTTTTGTGAATTGTTTATATATTTTGGCAATACATTTTAATTTCTGACTTTCGGGTATAGTTGGATTGGACCTTACAAGGTTGGCTTAGTTTGCAGTTTTTGTGATAATGTGGGTTAGTTGTATATTATGGGAAGTGGATACATGCTACTGCTTCTGAGATCCTTGGAAAATTAAAGGTGGTTGTGGATTGGTGGGAGAGGTCAAACTGGAGATGAGCTGTAGCATCATCAAGTTTTGAAACCATTTCGTTTACCTTTAAGGAATTGTCATTGAGTATCACTGCTCATGTAGTAATAAGACTTAGAGAAAAAAGGGCATATAAAGAGAAAATTATTTATTATCCAAAATAAATTTTCTTTTCACTTATGTAAACTGTAGTACAATCTATATATGCTCTTCCAAAAGACATTAAAGAAGACTTAACTAAATGGTGATGTATACCATGTTCAAGGATTAAGAATTGTAAAAGTGTCAGTTCTTTCCAAATTGACCTGTAGATTGAAAGCAATTCCAATTAAAATTCCAACAGCTTTTTTGGGGGGTGGGTGAGGAGATCTTGATAAGCTCATTCTAAAATTTGAATGGGAAAGAACAAAACTAATAATAGCTAAAGTACTCTGAAGAAGGGAAGGAAGATTGTGTGTGTGTGTGTGTGTGTGTGTGTGTGTGTGTGTGTACTTGATTTATGCAAAGCTGGCAATTCAGAGCATTGGGGAAAGGATGAACTTCTCAAGAAATAATGATGGGAATAAGTTGTTAGCCATTTTTGTCTATTTCTTACTTTCTAAGTTTTCCATACTTGTGCTGGTGCCTTGCAGTTTGAATTATTATGACTTTATAGTTTGTTTTGCTAATTACTGCTTTTTCTCAAAGATCCTTTGCTGTTCTCATGTGTTTATTCTTTTTGATGTCATTTCTTTTTCTTAATTCATCCTAGTTTATAGAGAAAAGTATAAAGGAATCTTAGAAAGTGTAAAAAGCTGTAAAATGAGTAAACTGCACCTTGTGGGGGGATGGGTGGCTATTCAGAATATCCAGAGAAGCTTTGTTTGTGGTGGTACATATGCTTTTGGCACTTTTGTCACTTTGTTTGAGGCCCGCCCCAGCTCCTCAGTCTGATGTGTGAACCTTGACATTGAGCAGGCCTTGAGGTGGAAGGTGCCACCACCTCATTGACAGTCAGGGATGGAATTACCTAGTTTATGAATTATTCAAGACTAAGAGGAATATCTTTAGGGAAGACTCTGAATCCAGACATTTCTGAGATTGCTCACTCCTGGAATTCCTTGGATCCCATATGTGCTGTCTTCAAGTGCAGCCAAAAATTGATGGCTGCCAGTTTTTTTAGAAGCACTAAGTCCTTCAGGACTAATCTAATCCTTCCTTACTATAAACTGTTTTTTGGCACTAGAATAACCAGATTTTGTTATAGTTTCCAGGCATGGTTGAAAAATCTTTAGATTCTTCAATAGTTTTTAACTTTTCACCTTATTAAAATTCCTTGTGAAGCAAAGGTCTGAAATAAAATCAAGATTAATTCAAGAGTAGGGACTTCCCTGGTGGCGCAGTGGTTAAGAATCTACCTGCCAATGCAGGGGACACAGGTTCAGGCCCTCGTCTGGGAAGATCCCACATGCCGTGGAGTAACTAAGCCTGTGTACTACAGCTACTGAGCCTGCGCTCTAGAGCCCGCGAGCCACAACTACTGAATCCTGCATGCCTAGAGCCCGTGCTCCGCAACAAGAGAAGCCCCCACTGGCTGCAATTAGAGAAAGCCTGTGTGCAGCAATGAAGACCCAACGCAGCCATAAATAAATAAATAGATAGATAAATAAATATTAATTCAAGAGTAAAGTTTAAGTAATATACTGTTTATTTGTCTTAATAAAATGTTTAAAAATTACTTATATGACTGATTTCATACTAAATATAGCAGCAAAACCAAAAAACAAAACTGTGCTGAAGACAAAGGTAGTAAAATCATCTATATCCACAATAAGGAGTTAAGGGATACATGAAACAAAAAGGTGTTAAATGTGATGTCAAAACACTAAACTATATATATATATATAGTTTATATGTATAGTTATATATAAACCTCGTGGTAGCCACAAACCAAAAATCTATAATAGATGCACACGAAAAAAGAGAAAGGAATCCAAACATAACACTAAAGGTGGAAGAAAGGAACAAAAACTACAAAAACAACCAGAAAATGATTAACAAAATAGCAATAAGTACATACCTATCAATAATTACTTTAAATGTAAATAGACTAAATGATCCAATCAAAAGACATAGAGTGGCTGAAGGGATACAAAAGCAAGACCCATCTATATGCTGCCTACAGGAGACTCACTTCAGATCTAAAGACACAGACTGAAAGTGAGAGGATGGAAAAGTTATCCCATGCAAATGGAAACAAAAAGAAAGCAGGGGTAGCAGTACTTATATCAGACAAAATAGACTTTTAAAACAGACTGTAACAAGAGACAAGGACGTTACATAATGATCAAAGA
Source organism: Balaenoptera acutorostrata (assembly GCF_949987535.1). NCBI lineage: Eukaryota > Metazoa > Chordata > Mammalia > Artiodactyla > Balaenopteridae > Balaenoptera > Balaenoptera acutorostrata. The sequence goes on from NC_080076.1 coordinate 25,258,782, forward strand.
ATCAATACAACCAGAAGATATACAATTGTAAATATATATATATATGTGCCCAATATAGGAACACCTAAATACATAAAGCAATTAACAAACATAAAGGGAAAAATTGACAGGAACACAGCAATAGTGGGGGACTTTAACACCCCACTTACATCAATGGACAGATCATCCAGACAGAAAATCAGTAAGGAAACTCTGGTCCAAATGACATATTAGACCAGATGATACATGTTTATTATATATATTCCATCCGAAAGCATGAGAATACACCTTCAAGTGCACATGGGCCATTCTCTAGGATAGATCACATGCTAGGGCACAAAACAGGTCTCAGTAAATTTAAGAAGATTGAAATCATATCAAGCATCTTTTCTAACCATGGCAATATGAGACTAGAGATCAGTTACAAGAAAAAAAACAACTGCAGAAAACCCCAAACGTGTGGAGGATAAACAGTATGCTACTAAACAACTGTTGGGTCACTGAAGATTTCAAAGAGGAAAAAAAAAAACCTGGAGACAAATGAAAACAGAAACACAATGATCCAAAATCTATGGGGTGTAGCAAAAGCAGTTCTAAGAAGGAAGTTTATAGAGATACAAGCCTACCCCAGGAAACAAGAAAAATCTCAAACAATCTAACCTTATGTCTAAAGGAACTATAAAAAGAAGCAAAACCCAAGGTTAGTAGAAGGAAAGAAATAACAAAGACCAGATCAGAAGTAAATGGAGTAGAGGCTAGAAAAACAATAGAAAAGATCAATGAAACTAAGAGCTGATTCTTTGAAAAGATAAACAAAATGGATAAACCTTTAGCCAGACTCATCAAGAAAAAGAGAGGGCCCATATAAATTAGAAATGAAAGGGCAGTTACAACTGACAGCACAGAAATACAAAGGATCATAAGAGATTACTATGAACAATTATATGCTAGTATAATGGACAACCTAGAAGAAATGGATTAATTCCTAGGATGTACAGTCTTCCAAGACTGAATTAGGAGTAAATAGAAAATACGAGCAGACCAGTTACCAGTAATGAAATTGAATCAGTAATCCAAAAACTGCCAACAAACAAAAGTCCAGGACCAGATGGCTTCACAGGTGAATTCTACCAAACATTTAAGGAAGAAATAACACCTATCCTTCTCAAGCTATTCCAAAAAATTGCAGAGAAATGCTGCTGAACTCATTCTGTGAGACCAGTGTCACCCAGATACCAAAACCAGAAAAGACCACAAGAAAAAGAAAATTACAGGCCAATATCACTGATGCAAAAATTCTCAACAAAACATTAGCAAACTGAATTCAACAGTACATTAAAAGGATCATACACCATGATCAATTGGAATTCATCCCAGGGATGCAAGGATGATGGTTCAGTATCTGCAAATCAATATGATACACCACATTAACATATTGAAGACTAAATCATATGATCATCTCAGTAGATGCAGAAAAATTGACAAAATTCAACATCCATTTATGATAAAAACTCTCAACAAAGCGTAGGTATAGAGGGAACATAACTCAGCTTAATATATGACAAGCCCACATCTAACATCATACTCAATGGTGAAAACTTGAAAGCATTTGCTATAAGATCAGGAACAAGAAAAGCATGCCCACTCTTGCCACTTTTATTCAACAGAGTATTGGAAGCCCTAGCCAGAGAAGTCATACAAGAAAAAGAAATAAAAGGAATCCAAATTGGAAAGGAAGAAGTAGAACTGTCACTGTTTGCAGATGACATTGATACTATGTATAGAAAATTCTAAAGATACAACCAAAAAACTATTAGAACTAATAAATGAGTTCAGTAAAGCTGCAGGTTACAAAACTAATATACAGAAAATCTGTTGTGTTTGAACTAACAATGACCTATCAAATAGAAATTAAAATAATCCTATTTACAATTGCATCAAAAAAATACTTGGGAATAAATCTAAACAAGGAGGTAAAAGACCTATACTCAGAAAACTGTAAGACATTGATGAAAGAAATGGAAGACAACACAAACAAATGGAAAGGTATATCCTGCTATGGATTGGAAGAATTAATATTGTTAAAATGACCATACTCCCAAAGGCAATCTACAGATTTAGTGCAATCCTTATCAAAATACCAATGGTGTTTTTCACGTAACTAGAGCAAATAATTCTAAAATTTGTATGGAAACACACAAGACCCTGAATAGCCAAAAAAATCTTGAGAAAGAAGAACAAAGCTGGAGATAACACACTCCCTGATTTCAAACTATACTACAAAGCTGCAGTAATCAAAATAGCATGGTACTGGCACAAAAACAGACACAGATCAATGGAACAGAATTGAGAGCCTAGAAATAAACCCACACACTTATGATCAATTAGTCTACAACAAAGGAGGCAAGAATATACAATGGAGAAAAGACAGTCTCTTCAGTAAGTGGTACTGGGAAAACTGGACAGCTCCATGTAAAAGAATAAAATTAGAACATTCTTTAACACCACATACAAAAATAAACTCAAAATGGATTAAAGATTTAATGTAAGGCCTGAAACCATAAAACTCCTAGAAGATAGCATGGGTAGTATATGCTCTTTGACATTGCTCTTAGTAATATTTTTTGGAGATGTCTCCTCAGGCAGGGGAAACAAAAGCACAAATAAGCAAATGGGACTACATCAAACTAAAAAGCTTTTGCATAGCAATGGAAACTATTGAGAAAATGAAAAGGCAGTCAGTCTACTGAATGGGAGAAGATATTTGCAAATGATATATCAGGTAAGGGTTTAATATCCAAAATGAACAAAGAACTCATACAACTCAACATCAAAAAAACAAATAACTGGATTTAAAAATGGGTAGAGAACCTGAATACACATTTTTCCAAAGAAGACATACAGCTAGCCATCAGACACATGAAAGGATATTCAATACCACTAATCATCAGGGAAATGCAAATTAAAAGCACAATGCAAATTAAAACCACAATGAGATACCCCCTCACATCTGTCAGAATGGCTGTCATCAAAAAGGCAAATACGTGTTGGTGAGGTTGTGGAGAAGAGGAAACACTTGTGCCCCGTTGGCAGGAATGTATGTTGGTACGGTCACTATGGAAAACAGTATGGAGGTTCCTCAAAAAGTAGATATAAAAAAAAAAAAAAAAAAAAAAGTAGACATAGAACTACCTATTTCCCTTCTGGGTATTTTTCCAAAGAAAGTGAAAACACTAGTTAGAAGAGATACACGCACCCCTATGTTCATTGCAGCATATTTACAACAGCCAAGATATGGAAGAAACTGAAGTGTCTGTCGACTGCTGAACATATCAGAATTCATATAGCCATTTACTTTTTTTTTTTTAATTTTATTTATTTATTTATTTATTTATTTTTGGCTGTGTTGGGTCTTCGTTTTCTATGCGAGGGCTTCCTCCAGTTGCGGCGAGCGGGGGCCACTCTTCATCACAGTGCGCGGGCCTCTCAGTGTCGCGGCCTCTCTTGTGGCGGAGCACAAGCTCCAGACGTGCAGGCTCAGTAGCTGTGGCTCACGGGCCTAGTTGCTCCGCAGCATGTGGGATCTTCCCAGACCAGGGCTCGAACCCGTGTCCCCCGCATTGGCAGGCAGACTCTCAACCACTGCGCCACCAGGGAAGCCCTATAGCCATTTACTTTTACCATTTGGATTGCCTCCAGTGCTTTCCTGTTACATATATTGAATAATACAGCAATAGCCTTATACGTAACCCATTACATATAATATGGCAGTAGCCTTATATGTATGGTAGAAGTGACTTCTGTCCTGTGAGTAAAGTATGGCCAAATGACTTCCATTAATTCTTCCAGTTTGTGTTGGCAGAGCATGAGAAACAAGTGTAATAGGTCAGGAACAGATTTTATGGAACACTGAAAGTGCTTCCCAACATATTTCTTGGTTTTTTTGGGTTTTTTGTTTGTTTGGAAACTGATAAGGCTGGTCAGATGTATGTGGTGGCCTGGAGGCTCTGAGGGTGCAGAGGTTCTGACCACAGAGGACTGAATGGGAAGATCACAATCTGTCCACTTGCCCATTTTTGGCACACTGGTTAGAAAGCTGAGGATTAGAATTGATTCCTTGTGGGTTCTTGTTAAGTGGATTTGGTGAAAGCATTGTTTTAAGGAGTTTACTTTTGGGGTGGAGTGAGTGGTAGATTGGAAAGAGGAGGAAAGAGGAGAAACTCAGGAAGGGAAACCAGATGGGAGGCAGCTGCAGTGACATAACCACCATGTAATGAAGGTCTGAATTTCTTTGCCTGTACAGGAAATGGGAAGTCCTCCAGCCACTATTCGTTAAAAGCTCTTTTATTTTAAATTGATATTTGACTTGAGCATTAATACTTAAGGAGCTTAGAATTCTAGATTTGAGAGCAGTGCTGAGCAATGTAATGACAGCTTGTGTGCTTACCAAGAATGAGAATCAGTTTGCCAAAAGGTGTGGTGATTTTGGGCAAAGTGTAGAGAATGGAGACAGTAGACCATGGTAGGGGGAGCATAGATTTTGGAGCCAGACTGACTTTGTCTTGCATCTCAGCTCTACTGCTTATTACCTCTGTGAATTTAGGCAAGCTTACTTAATTCTCACCGAGCCTGTTGACGCTTCTGTAAAATGGAAATAATATTACCTACCATGTATATAGATTTGTGGGGAGGATAAAACACCATAATGCACGTAAGGTGTCTGACTTTCCTCTTCTTTCAAGGAATAAATACCCATTAATTTAAAAAAGTGCAAGGGCTCTGTCTTGAGAGTTAGTCTAAAATATTTGAGGGTTGAAAATAAGTAGCAGAAATTTAACCAATTTTCTGATGACTGCTTTATCCTCTGATTGAAAATCCTATGACTCTTGAATTAATTGTTCAGCTGTTTTAAAAATTAGGCCAAACACTGACTATAGTAATACTTGTCTCTGTGCAGACTCCATGTCCTTTTTATAAAGGCTACTTTTTAGAAGCCTTTACTGCATAGTGAGAATTGTATTATGTGTACTGAGCACTAGATGGTGCTCAAATAAGGCAAGAGGCAGCTTTTGGTACAGTCACACAATCACTAAACTCATTTTTCTCAGTTGCAAATTCATGTGTGTTCATCTTTCGTACCTTTAAATACAGAAAAGCTCAAGGAAGGTAAAAATGATAAACATAACACTAATCAGAAGTAACCTTTGTTAACTTTTTGGTGTATATCTTGTCAGTTCTCTCTCTCATTTAAAAACGTTTGCATCATATTCCACACATTTTTTATTTAACTCACATATTCCTCATGTCATTGTGTTCATACAACATAATTTTAAATGGTTGTAGAATGTTCTGTCTTATAGATGTCCATAAGTTATATCGTTGAACATTTTGCTTGTTTCTTATTTTTCCTGATTGTATATAAAAAACTATGCTGAAATTCCTTGTAGCCAAGTCTTTGTGCATATCCTTAACTATACAACTGGAGTGAGTTCTTGGTAGTTGATTTGCTGGTAAAATAGTCTTTTTTTTTTTTTTTCTTTTTAAATCACAGAAATCTTTCATTGTATAAAAGTTAGAAAATACAGAAACAAAAGGGAAGATTGTCATGTGTTATCATCGTATAGAGATAACCACTGTTGATATTTTGGTATATGTTTTTCCATACTTTTTTTTTAATGGACATTCCTAATAATAGACATGTGTATTTATGTCTCCCTCCCCCCCATAAATATGTGATTGTATTGTATTACTGTTATGTAACTTGTAAAAATTCATGTATTTGATATATTTCCTTTATTGTAAATGTGAATATTTTAAGATGTATTTACCAAAAAATGGTTATTGAATGCCTCCCATTTGTTAGGCACTGTTTTTAAGGGCTGGAAACATTGTAGTGAACATGAGGGGCAAGGTCCCCGCTCTCAAGCAGCTTATATTTTAGTGGAGGAATGGGCAATAAACAAGTAAAGAAATAAATACATAAAGTCAGTTTTGAAAAATAAAGCAGAGCAAGGTCATGAAGAGTGATAGAATGAGAACAAATACCAGAGGGAAATTTCTTTAGCTAGAGGGTCTCTGGGGTAGCGGCATTTAAGCAGACATTAGTGAAATCAGGGAGCCCTGCATGTTCTGGGGAAAGAGTATTCCACCAGGTAGAGGAAACAGCAAATGTAAAGGACTTGAAGCAGGAATAAGTTCTGCATGTTAGAGAAGTAGCAAAAAAGCCAGTGTGGCAGAACAGTGAGCAAGGAAACAAATTACATAGGGATTTTGGGCCATGGTAAAGATTTTTTATGAAGTGTGGTATTGCAGAGACGAGCATGCTTTAATGTTGGTATTTGGGGAATTTAGTCTAGTCTGCTGTAATTTACTTACTCTCCTATAATATGGAAAGGTTTTACTCACATAGTTTGTTTTATTGTGGTATAATTTACATAACATAAAATTTATCATTTTAGCCATTTTTAAGTGTATAGTTCAGTGGCATTAAGTACATTCCCAGTGTTTTACAGTCATCACGACTCTCATTTCCAGAACTTTTTCATTATCTCAAACCGAAATTCTGTACCCATTAAACAGTAACTCCCTATTCCCCCCACTTTCCAGCCCATGGTAACCTCTACTCTACTTTCCATCTCTATGAATTTGCCTATTCTAGGTACCTCATATAAATGGAATCGTTTAATATTTATCTTTTTGTGTCTGGCCTGTTTCACTTAGCATAGTATTTTCAAGTTGCATACATGTTGTAGCACATGTCAGAATTTCCTTCCTTTTTAGGCTGAAAAATATCCACTGTATGTATTTCCCACATCACATAATGTTTTTTAAACTTCAGTTTGTTGTACTTTCTTATAAATTCTTTTAAATAAATGCCTTTCATTTCTCTTCAGCATTGTTAGGTTCCAGTTACCACTCTGATTTTTTTTTTTCAGGGATCCTCCTTGCATTCTAAAGAATATGTTCGTTCTGCTAAGAGGCTTGGCTAATGTAAACAGCAGCGTTAATTTAGCAGTTATTTATTGAGCACTTACTGTGTGCCGGTGCTGGGCTCATTTCTTAGACTCATTTCCTCATTTAGTTCTCACATCAAGTCTGTGGGGTTGGTACTGTTATTGTTCCTGTATGTGAGAAAACAGGCCTGGGGAGGTTTTCTGAGGTCACATGGCTATTAGCTTCCATGGACCAGATTCAAACCAGGTTTATGTAGCTCCAGAGATGAATCCTGTTGGTCATTATGCTACACAGTCTCCATTTGGAAGCATAGACCAATCACTGACTGAGTATCAAATAATGGCTAAAGAGATGCAACATTAAATTATACACGCTTATCTTTGAGAAAAGAATCACCAGATCTGTATATTCACATTTTCAAGCACTTTCAAAGTGAGGGTGATAATAACACATACTTTATGTTTGAGTGCCATTATTTACAATGTACATGTAATAAATATATTATTTACAATTAATATAGGCAAGTTGATGTATAATCTGTCCCATGTTTTAACCTTGCCTTGTGTCTTCTCTGTTTAAGGGGAGATGCCAGAATAATCCTTCCTCAGAGTTTCTTTTTTTTTTTTAAACATCTTTATTAGAGTATAATTGCTTTACAATGATGTGTTAGTTTCTGCTTTATAACAAAGTGAATCAGCTATACATATATATATATATCTCCCCATATCTCCTCCCTCTTGCATCTCCCTCCCATCCTCCTTACTGCACCCCTCTAGGTGGTCACAAAGCACCGAGCTGATCTCCCTGAGCTATGTGGCTGCTTCCCACTAGCTATCTGTTTTACTTTTATATATCTTAGTATATACACTTTGGTAGTGTATATATGTCCATGCCACCGTCTCGCTTTGTGCCAGCTAACCGTTCCGCTTCCCTGTGTCCTCAAGTCCATTCTCTACGTCTGTGTCTTTATTCCTCTCCTGCCCCTAGGTTCTTCAGAACCATTTTTTTTTAGATTCCATATATATGTGTTAGCATGTGGTATTCGTTTTTCTCTTTCTGACTTACTACACTCTGTATGACAGACTCTGGGTCCATCCACCTCACTACAAATAACTCAATTTAATTTCTTTTTATGGCTGAATAATATTCCATTGTATATATGTGCCACATCTTCTTTATCCATTCATCTGTCGATGGACACTTAGGTTGCTTCCATGTCCTGGCTATTGTAAATACTGTTGCGATGAACATTGTGGTACATGACTCTTTTAGAATTATGGTTTCCTCAGGGTACATGCCCAGTAGTGGGATTGCTGGGTCGTATGGTAGTTCTATTTTTAGTTTTTTAAGGAACCTCCATACTGTTCTCCATAGTATCTGTATCAATTTACATTCCCACCAACAGTGCAAGAGGGTTCCCTTTTCTCCACACCCTCTCCAGCATTTATTGTTTGTAGATTTTTTGATGATGGCCATTCTGACTGGTGTGAGGTGATACCTCATTGTAGTTTTGATTTGCATTTCTCTAATGATTAGTGATGTTGAGCATCTTTTCATGTGTTTGTTGGCAATCTGTATGTCTTCTTTGGAGAAATGTCTGTTTAGGTCTTCTGCCCATTTTTGGATTGGGTTGTTTGTTTTTCTGATATTGAGCTACATGAGCTGCTTGTAAATTTTGGAGATTAATCTTCTGTCAGTTGCTTCATTTGCAAATATTTTCTCCCATTCTGAGCGTTGTCTTTTCATCTTGTCTATGGTTTCCTTTTGCTGTGCAAAAGCTTTTAAGTTTCATTAGGTCCCATTTGTTTTTATTTCCATTTCTCTAGGAGGTGGGTCAAAAAGGATCTTGCTGTGATTTATGTCGTAGAGTGTTCTACCTATGTTTTCCTCTAAGAGTTTTATAGTGTCTGGCCTTACATTTAGGTCTTTAATCCATTTTGAGTTTACTTTTGTGTATGGTGTTATGGAGTGTTCTGATTTCATTCTTTTACATGTAGCTGTCCAGTTTTCCCAGCACCACTTACTGAAGAGGCTGTCTTTTCTCCATTGTATATTCTTGCCTCCTTTATCAAAGATGAGGTGACCATATATGTGCGTGGGTTTATCTCTGGGCTTTCTATCCTGTTCCATTGATCTATATTTCTGTTTTTGTGCCAGTACCATACTGTCTTGATTACTGTAGCTTTGTAGTATACTCTGAAGCCCTGGAGCCTGATTCCTCCTGCTCCATTTGGCTTTCTCAAGATTGCTTTGGCTATTCAGGGTCTTTTGTGTTTCCATACAAATTGTGCAATTTTTTGTTCTAGTTCTGTGAAAAATGCCATTGGTAGTTTGATAGGGATTGCACTGCATCTGTAGATTGCTTTGGGTAGTATAGTCATTTTCACAATGTTGATTCTTCCAAAGCAAGAACATGGTATATCTCTCCATCTGTTTGTGTCGTCTTTTATTTCTTTCATCAGTGTCTTACAGTTTTCTGCATACAGGTCTTTTGTCTCCTTAGGTTGGTTTATTCCTTGGTATTTTATTCTTTTTGTTGCCATGGTAAATGGGAGTGTTTCCTTAATTTCTCTTTCAGATTTTTCATCACTAGTGTATAGAAATGCAAGAGATTTCTGTGCATTAATTTTGTATCCTGCTACTTTACCAAATTCATTGATTAGCTCTAGTAGTTTTCTGGTAGCATCTTTAGGATTTTCTATGTATAGTGTCATGTCATGTACAAACAGTGACAGCTTTACTTCTTCTTTTCTGATTTGGATTCCTTTCATTTATCATCTTCTCTGATTGCTGTGGCTAAAACTTCCAAAACTATGTTGAATAATAGCGGTGAGAGTGGACATGCTTGTCTTGTTCCTGATCTTAGAGGAAATGCTTTCAGTTTTTCACCAGTGAGAACGATGTTGGCTGTGGGTTTGTCACATATGGCCTTTATTATGTTGAGGTAAGTTCCCCCATGCTTGCTTTCTGGAGGGTTTTTATCATAAATGGGTGTTGAATTTTGTCGAAAGCTTTTTCTGCATCTATTGAGATGATCATATGGTTTTTCTCCTTCCGTTTGTTAATATGGTGTATCACATTGATTGATTTGCCTATATTGAAGAATCTTTGCATTCCTGGGATAAACCCCACTTGATCATGGTGTATGATCCTTTTAATATGCTGTTGGATTCTGTTTGCTAGTATTTTGTTGAGGAGTTTTGCATCTGTATTCATCAGTGACATTGGCCTGTAGTTTTCTTTTTTTGTGACATCTTTTTCTGGTATCAGGGTGATGGTGGCCTCGTAGAATGAGTTTTGGAGTGTTCCTCCCTCTGCTATATTTTGGAAGAGTTTGAGAAGGATAGGTGTTAGCTCTTCTCTAAATGTTTGATAGAATTCGCCTGTGAAGCCATCTGGTCCTGGGCTTTTGTTTGTTGGAAGATTTTTAATCACAGTCTCAATTTCAGTGCTTGTGATTGGTCTGTTTATATTTTCTATTTCTTCCTGGTTCAGGCTCAGAAGGTTGTGCTTTTCTAAGAATTTGTCCATTTCTTCCGGTTTGTCCATTTTATTGGCACATAGTTGCTTGTAGTAATCTCTCATGATCCTTTGTGTTTCTGCAGTGGCAGTTGTTACTTCCTCTTTTTCATTTCTAATTCTATTGATTTGAGTCTTCTCCCTTTTTTTCTTGATGAGTCTGGCTAATGGTTTATCAGTTTTGTTCATCTTCTCAAAGAACCAGCTTTTAGTTTTATTGATCTTTGCTATTGTTTCCTTCATTTCTTTTTCATTTATTTCTGATCTGATCTTTATTGATTTCTTTCCTTCTGCTAACTTTGGGGTTTTTTTGTTCTTCTTCCTGTAATTGCTTTAGGTGTAAGTTTAGGTTGTTTATTTGAGATGTTTCTTGTTTCTTGACGTAGGATTGTATTGCTATAAACTTCCCTCTTAGAACTGCTTTTGCTGCATCCCATAGGTTTTTGGTCATTGTGTTTTCATTGTATTTGTCCCTAGGTATTTTTTGATTTCCTCTTTGATTTCTTCAGTGATCTCTTGGTTATTTAGTAGTGTATTTAGCCTCCATGTGTTTGTATTTTTCACAGATTTTTTTCCTGTAATTGATATCTAGTCTCATAGTGTTGTGGTCGGAAAAGATACTTGATACGATTTCTATTTTCTTAGATTCACCAAGGCTTGATTTGTCACCCAAGGTATGATCTATTCTGGAGAGTGTTCCATGAATCCTTGAGAAGAAAGTGTATTTTGTTGTTTTTGCATGGGATGTCCAATAAATATCAATTAAGTCTATCTTGTTTAATGTATCATTTAAAGCTTGTGTTTCCTTTTTTATTTTCGTTTTGAATGATCTGTCCATTGGTGAAAGTGGGGTGTTAAAGTCCCCTACTATGATTGTGTTACTGTTGATTTCCCCTTTTATGGCTGTTAACATTTGCCTTATCTATTGAGGTGGTCCTATGTTGGGTCCATAAATATGTACAGTTGTTATATCTTCTTCTTGGATTGATACCGTGATCATTATGTAGTGTCCTTCTTTGTCTCTTGTAATAGTCTTTATTTTAAAGTCTATTTTGTCTGATATGAGAATTGCTACTCCAGCTTTCTTTTGATTTCCATTTGCATGGAATATCTTTTTCCATCCCCCCACTTCCAGTCTGTATGTGTCCCTAGGTCTGAACTGGGTCTCTTGTAGACAGCATATATACCGGGGTTTTTTTGTATCCATTCAGCCAGTCTGTGTCTTTTGGTTGGAGCATTTAATCCAGTTACATTTAAGGTAGTTATCGATATGTATGTTCCTATTACCATTTTCTTAATTGTTTTGGGTTTGTTATTGTAGGTCTTTTCCTTCTCTTGTGTTTCCTGCCTAGAGAAGTTCCTTTAGCGTTTGTTGTAAAGCTGGTTTGATGGTGCTGAATTCTCTTAGCTTTTGCTTGTCTGTAAAGGTTTTAATTTCTCCATCAAATCTGAATGAGATCCTTGCTGGGTAGAGTAATCTTGGTTGTAGGTTTTACCCTTTCATCACTTTAAATATGTCCTGCCACTCCCTTGTGGCTTGCAGAGTTTCTGCTGAACGATCAGCTGTTAACCTTATGGGGATTCCCTTGTATTTTTTTTTTTTTAAGAAATTTATTTATTTTATTTATTTACTTTTGGCTGTGTTGGGTCTCTGTTGCTGTGCGCGGGCTTTCTTTAGTTGCTGTGAGCGGGGGCCTCTTCATTATGGTGTGCGGACTTCTCATTGTGGTGGCTTCTCTTGTTGCAGAGCACGGGCTCTAGGCACACGGGCTTCAGTAGTTGTGGCTTGCAGGCTCTAGAGTGCAGGCTCAGTAGTTGTGGCACACGGGCTTAGTTGCTCTGCGGCTTGTGGAATCTTCACGGACCAGGGCTCGAACCTGTGTCCCTGCATTGGCAGGCGGATTCTTAACCACTCTGCCACCAGGGAAGCCCCCCTTGTATGTTATTTGTTGTTTCTCCCTTGCTGCTTTTAATATTTTTTCTTTGTATTTAATTTTTGATAGTTTGATTAATATGTGTCTTGGCGTGTTTCTCCTTGGATTTATCCTGTGTGGGACTTTGTGCTTCCTGGAGTTGATTGACTATTTCCTTTCCCATATTAGGGAAGTTTTCAACTATAATCTCTTCAAATATTTTCTCAGTCCCTTTCTTTTTCTCTTCTTCTTCTGGGACCCCTATCATTTGAACGTTGGTGTGTTTAATGTTGTCCCAGAGGTCTCTGAGACTGTCCTCAATTCTTTTCATTCTTTTTTCTTTATTCTGCTCTGCAGTAGTTATTTCCACTATTTTATCTTCCAGGTTAGTTATCTGTTCTTCTGCCTCAGTTATTCTGCTATTGGTTCCTTTTAGAGAATTTTGAATTTCATTTATTGTGTTGTTCATCACTGTTTGTTTGCTCTTTAGTTCTTCTAGGTCCTTGTTAAATGTTTCTTGTATTTTCTCCATTCTATTTCCAAGATTTTGGATCATCTTTTCTGTCATTACTCTGAATTCTTTTTCAGGTAGACTGCTTGTTTCCTCTTTATTTGTTTGGTCTGGTGGGTTTTTACCTTGCTCCTTCATCTGCTGTGTGTTTCTTTGTCTTCTCATTTTGCTTCACTTACTGTGTTTGGGGTCTCCTTTTTGTAGGCTGCAGGTTCATAGTTCCCTTTGTTTTTGGTGTCTGCCCCCAGTGACTAAGGTTGGTTCAGTGGGTTGTGTAGGCTTCCTGGTGAAGGGGACTGGTGCCTGTGTTCTGGTGGATGAGGCTGGATCTTGTCTTTCTGGTGGGCAGGACCGTGTCCAGTGGTGTGTTTTGGGGTGTCTGTGACCTTATTATGATTTTAGGCAGCCTCTCTGCTAATGGGTGGTGTTGTGTTCCTGTCTTGCTAGTTGTTTGGCATAGGGTGTCCAGCATTGTAGCTTGCTGGTTGTTGAGTGGAGCTGGGTCTTAGCATTGAGATGGAGATCTCTGGGAGAGCTTCTGCTGTTTGATATTACATGGAGCTGGGAGGCCTCTGGTCGACCAGTGTCCTCAACTCGGCTCTCCCACCTCAGAGGCACAGGCCTGACACCCGGCCAGAGCGTGAAGACCCTGTCAGCAACATGGCTCAGCAGAAAAGGGAGAAAAAAAGAAAGAAAGACAGAAAAATAAAATAAAGTTATTAAAATAGAAAATAAAAGATTATTAAAAATAGAAAAATTAAAAAGTAATTTAAAAAAAAGAAAGAAGAGAGCAACAAAACCAAAAACCAAATCCACCAATGATAAGAAGTGCTAAAAACTATACAAAAAAAAATGGACAGACAGAACCCTAAGACAGATGGTAAAAGCAAAAGTATACAGACAAAAATCACACAAAGAAGCATACACATACACACTCACAAAAAGCGAAAAAGGAAAAAAATATATCTATTTCTATATTAAAAAAAAAAGGAAGAGAGCAACCAAATCAATAAACAAATTTCCCAGTAATAATAAACTGTAATTACTAAACTAAGATAAACATAAAACCAGAAACAAATTAGATGCAGAAAGCAAACCCCAAGTCTACAGTTGCTCCCAAAGTCCACTTCCTCAATTTGGGATGATTCGTTGTCTATTTAGGTATTCCACAGATGCAGGTACATAAAGCTGATTGTGGAGATTTAATCCTCTGCTCCTGAGGCTGCTGGGAGAGATTTCCTTTCTCTTCTATGTTCGCACAGCTCCTGGGGTTCAGCTTTGGATTTGGCCCCTCCTCTGCGTGTAGGTCGCCTGAGGGCGTCTGTTCTTCGCTCAGACAGAATGGGGTTAAAGGAGCAGCTGATGAGGGGGCTTTTGCTCACTCACGCCAGGGGGATGGAGGGGTACGGATAGAGGGGCGAGCTTGTGGCGGCCGAGGCCGGCGTGACGTTGCAGCAGCCTGAGGTGTGCCACGTGTTCTCCCGGGGAAGTTGTCCCTGGATCACGCTCTCCTTCGTGGCTCCGAAGCTTGCCCCCCAGCACCCCCGTCTCCGCCCACAAAGGGGCTTCCTAGTGTGTGGAAGCTTTTCCTCCTTCACAGCTCCCTCCCTGAGGTGCAGGTCCCATCCCTATTCTTTTGTTTCTGTTTTTTCTTTTTTCTTTTGCCCTACCCAGGTACGTGGGGAGTTTCTTGCCTTTTGGGAGGTCTGAGGTCTTCTGCCAGCGTTCAGTAGGTGTTCTGTAGCAGTTCCACATGTGGATGTATTTCTGATGTATTTGTGGGGAGGAAGGTGATCTCCGTGTCTTACTCCTCCGCCATCTTGAAGGTCTCCCTCAGAATTTCTTGATCTGTTTCCTGCTGAGAAACAGGAAAAGAAACTTTGATTGAATTAGGTCACAAGTTTTTAACTGAGAGAAAGAAGTGATTGTAAAATATTTTTTTTGAATTTTTGATGCTTGTCTCTGCTTTTATATTTTTATTCTCTTTGGCACACTTTATGTACAATTTTATTAGAACTTTTCAAGTTGAAACAACCTGCTCTGTCATTGAGGTGGGCCTGGGATAACTCCTAAACCGTTTTCTAAACTGTCTCTAATTCTTTCATCATATGTTTACTTGAATGGTGACCAAAATAGTGTACTTGGCCATTTTACTAAGGGAATAAATAATTCAAGACTTTTTTTGGCATCTTATTTTCTCAGATTGAGGGGCCAAAAGAAGTTCAGCTTTTACATCTTGAGTCAAAACCTTTATTTCCCTTTGTTTTATATATACTTTTCTATGCAAAATTATTTTAGAAGATGCTTGAGTTTGCCCAGGGTTGATTGTTCCTTTAAACTAAATGCTTAAGTGGGGGAAAACATAACTAACATTGTTTAAAGCATTAAAATAAGGGAGAAAGTAAGTTTTGCTCCAAGTATACCTTTCTTTCCTTTTCTCACTTTGTTGGTTGGAATCTGAATTTTTAAGTCATTTTTTTCTGTTGCTTTCTTGAGAAAATAAATGCAGTATGATCTTGCATGATAGTTGCTGAAATTTTGACATTTTAGTAGTTACAGTTTCTTCCATTTTGGAAGTTGAATGACAGCCTGTAGGATTGTCTGTGAATCTCATGAATATAAATACTTTTTGGTTCTGCTTGGTGCATTAAAAATTACTATAATAAACTTATATGCAATTTTTATCCTTTAATTTTTTCCTTTGAATAGCCTCTTTTAAAACATTAACGTTTCCACAGTTTAACCACTGAATGGGCTGATTCTTGTTGGTTTTGTGAATGATTTCCATAATTCTCTCTTTGCTAAGGTAAGGGGGAAAATGTCTTTAGAAGTGCTGCTATGCTTTCCTGCGTGGTTACGTGTTGATTTTACTCATGTTGTGTCTTAAACTGGCAAACATATAATTTGTTAGAGAATGTATGTTGTGGGCTGAAAATGACACTATTAATATAAAATGTCAATTTTTTTTTTTTTCAAACATCTTTAGTGAAGTATAATTGCCTTACAATAGTGTGTTAGCTTCTGCTTTATAACAAAGTGAATCAGTTATACATATACAATATGTTCCCATTTCTCTTCCCTCTTGCATCTCCCTCCCTCCCACCCTCCCCATCCCACCCCTCTAGGTGGTCACAAAGCACCAAGCTGATCTCCCTGTGCTGTGCGGCTGCTTCCCACTAGTTATCTATTTTACATTTGGTAGTGTATATATGTCCATGACACTCTCTTACCCTGTCACATCTCACCCCACCCCCTCCCCATATCCTCAAGTCCATTCTCTAGTAGGTCTGTGTCTTTATTCCCGTCTTGCCACTAGGTTCTTCATGGCCTTTTTTTTTTTTCCCTTAGATTCCGTATATATGTGTTAGCATACTGTATTTGTTTTTCTCTTTCTGACTTACTTCACTCTGTATGACAGACTCTAACTCCATCCACCTCATTACAAATACCTCCATTTCATTTCTTTTTATGGCTGAGTAATATTCCATTGTATATATGTGCCACATCTTCTTTATCCATTCATCTGTCGATGGACATTTAGGTTGCTTCCAGGTCCTGGCTATTGTAAATAGAGCTGCAATGAACATTTTGGTACATGACTCTTTTTGACCTATGGTTTTCTCAGGGTATATGCCCAGTAGTGGGATTGCTGGGTCGTATGGTAGTTCTATTTGTAGTTTTTTAAGGAACCTCCATACTGTTCTCCATAGTGGCTGTATCAATTTACATTCCCACCAACAGTGCAAGAGTGTTCCCTTTCCTCCACACCCTCTCCAGCATTTATTGTTTCTAGATTTTTTGATGATGGCCATTCTGACCGGTGTGAGATGATATCTCATTGTAGTTTTGATTTGCATTTCTCTAATGATTAATGATGTTGAGCATTGTTTCATGTGTCTGTAGGCCATCTGTATATCTTCTTTGGAGAAATGTCTATTTAGATCTTCTGCCCATTTTTGGATTGGGTTGTTCGTTTTTTTGTTATTGAGCTGCATGAGCTGCTTGTAAATCTTGGAGATTAATCCTTTGTCAGTTGCTTCATTTGCAAATATTTTCTCCCATTCTGAGGGTTGTCTTTTGGTCTTGTTTATGGTTTCCTTTGCTGTGCAAAAGCTTTTCAGTTTCATTAGGTCCCATTTGTTTATTTGTGTTCTTATTTCCATTTCTCTGGGAGCTGGGTCAAAAAGAATCTTGCTGTGATGTATGTCATAGAGTGTTCTGCCTATGTTTTCCTCTAAGAGTTTGATAGTGTCTGCCCTTACACTTAGGTCTTTAATCCATTTTGAGTTTATTTTTGAGCATGGTGTCAGGGAGTGTTCTAATTTCATACTTTTACATGTTCCTGTCCAATTTTCCCAGCACCACTTATTGAAGAGGCTGTCTTTTCTCCACTGTATATGCTTGCCTCCTTTATCAAAGATAAGTTGACCATATGTGTGTGGGTTTATCTCTGGGCTTTCTATCCTGTTCCATTGATCTATATTTCTGTTTTTGTGCCAGTACCAAACTGTCTTGATTACTGAAGCTTTGTAATATAGTCTGAAGTCAGGGAGCCTGATTCCCCCAGCTCCATTTTTCGTTCTCAAGATTGCTTTGGCTATTCGGGGTCTTTTGTGTTTCCATACAAATTGTAAAATTTTTTGTTCTAGTTCTGTGAAAAATGCCAGTGGTAGTTTGATAGGGATTGCATTGAATCTGTAGATTGCTTTGGGTAGTAGAGTCATTTTCACAATGTTGATTCTTCCAATCCAGGAACATGGTATATCTCTCCATCTATTTGTGTCATCTTTAATTTCTTTCATCAGTGTCTTATAATTTTCTGCATACAGGTCTTTTGTCTCCTTAGGTAGGTTTATTCCTAGATATTTTATTCTTTTTGTTGCAATGGTAAATGGGAGTGTTTTCTTAATTTCACTTTCAGATTTTTCGTCATTAGTGTATAGAAATGCAAGAGATTTCTGTGCATTAATTTTGTATCCTGCTACTTTACCAAATTCATTGATTAGCTCTAGGAGTTTTGTGGTAGCATCTTTAGGATTCTCTATGTATAGTATCATGTCATCTGCAAATAGTGACAGCTTTACTTCTTCTTTTCCGATTTGGATTCCTTTTATTTCTTTGTCTTCTCTGATTGCTGTGGCTAGGACTTCCAGAACTATGTTGAATAATAGTGGTGAGAGTGGACAACCTTGTCTTGTTCCTGATCTTAGTGGAAATGGTTTCAGTTTTTCACCATTGAGGACAATGTTGGCTGTGGGTTTGTCATATATGGCCTTTATTATGTTGAGGAAAGTTCCCTCTGTGCCTACTTTCTGCAGGGCTTTTATCATAAATGGGTGTTGAATTTTGTCAAAAGCTTTCTCTGCATCTATTGAGATGATCATATGGTTTTTCTCCTTCAATTTGTTAATATGGTGTATCACATTGATTGATTTGCGTATATTGAAGAATCCTTGCATTCCTGGGATAAACCCCACTTGATCATGGTGTATGATCCTTTTAATGTGCTGTTGGATTCTGTTTGCTAGTATTTTGTTGAGGATTTTTGCATCTATGTTCATCAGTGATATTGGCCTGTAGTTTTCTTTCTTTGTGACATCTTTGTCTGGTTTTGGTATCAGGGTGATGGTGGCCTCGTAGAATGAGTTTGGGAGTGTTCCTCCCTCTGCAATATTTTGGAAGAGTTTGAGAAGGATAGGTGTTAGCTCTTCTCTAAATGTTTGATAGAATTCACCTGTGAAGCCATCTGGTCCTGGGCTTTTGTTTGTTGGAAGGTTTTTAATCACAGTTTCAATTTCAGTGCTTGTGATTGGTCTGTTCATATTTTCTATTTCTTCCTGGTTCAGTCTCGGCAGTTTGTGCATTTCTAAGAATCTGTCCATTTCTTCCAGGTTGTCCATTTTATTGGCATAGAGTTGCTTGTAGTAATCTCTCATGATCGTTTGTATTTCTGCAGTGTCAGTGGTTACTTCTCCTTTTTCATTTCTAATTCTATTGATCTGGGTCTTCTCCCTTTTTTTCTTGATGAGTCTGGCTAATGGTTTATCAATTTTGTTTATCTTCTCAAAGAACCAGCTTTTAGTTTCATTGATTTTTGCTATTGTTTCCTTCATTTCTTTTTCATTTATTTCTGACCTGATCTTTATAATTTCTTTCCTTCTGCTGGCTTTTCGGTTTTTTTGTTCTTCTTTCTCTAATTGCTTTAGGTGCAAGGTTAGGTTGTTTATTCGAGATGTTTCCTGTTTCTTGAGGTAGGCTTGTATTGCTATAAACTTCCCTCTTAGCACTGCTTTTGCTGCGTCCCATAGGTTTTGGGTCGTCGTGTCTCCGTTGTCATTTGTTTCTAGGTATTTTTTGATTTCCCCTTTGATTTCTTCAGTAATCACTTCGTTATTAAGTAATGTATTGTGTAGCCTCCATGTGTTTGTATTTTTTACAGATCTTTTCCTGTAATTGATATCTAGTCTCATAGCGTTGTGGTCGGAAAAGATACTTGATACGATTTCAATTTTCTTAAATTTACCAAGGCTTGATTTGTGACCCAAGATATGATCTATCCTGGAGAATGTTCCATGAGCACTTGAGAAAAATGTGTATTCTGTTGTTTTTGGGTGGAATGTCCTATAAATATCAATTAAGTCCATCTTGTTTAATGTATCATTTAAAGCTTGTGTTCCTTATTTATTTTCATTTTGGATGATCTGTCCATTGGTGAAAGTGGGGTGTTAAAGTCCCCTACTATGATTGTGTTGCTGTCAATTTCCCCTTTTATGGCTGTTACTATTTGCCTTATGTATTGAGGTGCTCCTATGTTGGGTGCATAAATATTTACAATTGTTATACCTTCCTCTTGGATCGATCCCTTGATCATTATATAGTGTCCTTCTTTGTCTCTTGTAATAGTCTTTATTTTAAAGTCTATTTTGTCTGATATGAGAATTGCTACTCCAGCTTTCTTTTGATTTCCATTTGCATGGAATATCTTTTTCCATCCCCTCACTTTCAATCTGTATGTGTCTCTAGGTCTGAAGTGGGTCTCTTGTAGACAGCATATATATGGGTCTTGTTTTTGTATCCATTCAGCCAGTCTGTGTCTTTTGGTGGGAGCATTTAATCCATTTACATTCAAGGTAATTATCGATATGTATGTTCCTATTCTCATTTTCTTAAATGTATTGGGTTTGTTATTGTAGGTGTTTTCCTTCTCTTGTGTTTCTTGCCTAGAGAAGTTCCTTTAGCATTTGTTGTAAAGCTGGTTTGGTGGTGCTGAACTCTCTCAGCTTTTGCTTGTCTGTAAAGGTTTTAATTTCTCCATCGAATCTGAATGAGATCCTTGCTGGGTAGAGTAATCTTGGTTGTAGGTTTTTCTCCTTCATGACTTTAAGTATATCCTGCCACTCCCTTCTGGCTTGCAGAGTTTCTGCTGATAGATCAGATGTTAACCTTATGGGGATTCCCTTGTGTGTTATTTGTTTTTTTTTCCCTTGCTGCCTTTAATATGTTTTCCTTATATTTAATTTTTGACAGTTTGATTAATATGTGTCTTGGCGTGTTCCTCCTTGGGTTTATCCTGTATGGGACTCTCTGTGCTTCCAGGACTTGATTAACTATTTCCTTTCCCATATTAAGGAAGTTTTCAACTATAATCTCTTCAAAAATTTTCTCAGTCCCTTTCTTTTTCTCTTCTTCTTCTGGTACCCCTATAATTCGAATGTTGGAGCGTTTAATGTTGTCCCAGAGGTCCCTGAGACTGTCCTCAGTTCTTTTCATTCTTTTTTCTTTATCCTGCTCTGTAGTAGTTATTTCCACCATTTTATCTTCCAGGTCACTTATCCTTTCTTCTGCCTCAGTTATTCTACTATTGATCCCATCTAGAGTATTTTTAATTTCATTTATTGTGTTCTTCATCATTGCTTGGTTCCTCTTTAGTTCTTCTACATCCTTGTTAAATGTTTCTTGCATTTTGTCTATTCTATTTCCAAGATTTTGGATCATCCTTACTATCATTATTCTGAATTCTTTTTCAGGTAGACTACCTATTTCCTCTTCATTTGTTAAGTCCAGTGTGTTTTGAGCCTGCTCCTTCATCTGCTGTGTGTTTTTCTGTCGTCTCATTTTGCCTATCTTACTGTGTTTGGGGTCTCCTTTTCACAGGCTGCAGGTTCGTAGTTCCCGTTGTTTTGGGTATCTGTCCCCAGCGGCTAAGGTTGGTTCAGTGGGTTGTGTAGGCTTCCTGGTGGAGGGAACTAGTGCCTGAGTTCTGGTGGATGAGGCTAGATCTTGTCTTTCTGGTGGGCACGTCCACGTCTGGTGGTGTATTTTGTGGTGTCTGTGGCCTTATTATGATTTTAGGCAGCCTCTCTGCCAATGGATGGGGTTGTGTTCCTGTCTAGCTAGTTGTTTGGAATAGGATGTCCAGCACTGTAGCTTGCTGGTCGTTGAGTGAAGCTGGGTCTTGATGTTGAGATGGAGATCTCTGGGAGATTTTTGCCGTTTGGTATTACGTGGAGCTGGGAGGTCTCTTGTGGACCAGTGTTCTGAAGTTGGCTCTCCCACCTCAGAGGCACGGCCCTGATGCCTGGCTGGAGCACCAAGAGCCTTTCGTCCACACGGCTCAGAGTAAAAGGGAGAAAAAATAGAAAGAAAGAAAGAAAGAGGCTATACTATAGTGAAGTAAAATAAAGCTATTGTAAAGCAAAGCTATACAGACAAAATCTCACCCAGAAGCATATACATATACACTCACAAAAAAAAAGGAAAAGGGGAAAAATTAATATCTCCTGCTCCCAGAGTCCCCCTCCTGAATTTGGGCTGATTCGTTGTCTATTCAGGTATTCCACAGATGCAGGCACATCACGTTGTTTGTGGAGCTTTAATCCGCTGCCCCTGAGGCTGCTGGGAGGGATTTCCCCTTCTCTTCCCTGTTCGCACAGCTCCTGGTGTTCAGCTTTGGATTTGGACCCGCCTCTGCGTGTAGGTCGCCTGAGGGCGTCTGTTTCCCGCCCAGACAGGACGGGGTTAAAGGAGCAGCTGCTTCGGGGGCTCTGGCTCACCCAGGCCGCGGGGAGGGAGCGGTACGGAGGAGGCGGGGCGAGCCTGCGGCGGCCGAGGCCGGCGTGACGTTGCACCAGCCTGAGGCGCGCAGTGCGTCCTCCCGGGGATGTTGTCCCCGGATCCCGGGACCCTGGCAGTGGCGGGCTGTACAGGCTCCCGGGAGGGGAGGTGTGGAGAGTGACCTGTGCTCACACACAGGCTTTTTGGAGGCGGCAGCAGCAGCCCCAGCGTCTCACGCCCGTCTCTGGGGTCCGCGCTGATCGCCGTGGCTTGCGCCCTTCTCTGGAGTTCGTTTAGGTGGCGCTCTGAATCCCCTCTCCTTGCGCGCAGCGAAACAAAGAGGCAAGAAAAAGTCTCTTGCCTCTTCGGCAGCTGCAGACTTTTTCCTGGACTCCCTCCCGGCTAGCTGTGGTGCGCTAACCCCTTCAGGCTGTGTTCACGCCGCCAACCCCAGTCCTCTCCCTGCGATCCGACCGCAGCCCGAGCCTCAGCTCAAAATGTCAATTTTGAAATCATTTTATGGTGGAGTTTTCAGTGAAAAAGACTTAAGAATTGGGCTTCCCTGGTGGTGCAGTGGTTAAGAATCCGCCTGCCAATGCAGGGGACACGGGTTCGAGCCCTGGTCTGGGAAGATCCCACGTGCCGCGGAGCAGCTAAGCCTGTGCACCACAACTAGTGAGCCTGCGCTCTAGAACCCGCGAGCCACAGCTACTGAAGCCCGCGTGTCTAGAGCCCATGCTCCGCAACAAGAGAAGCCACCGCAGTGAGAAGCCCGCTCACTGCAACGAGAGCAGCCCCCACTCGCCACAATTAGAGAAAGCCCATGCCCAGCAATAAAGACCCAACACAGCCAAAAAATAAATAAATAAAATAAATAAATTTATATTAAAAAAAGGCTTAAGAATTTTCAGTGTTTATTTTATGAACCTCATAATTATATCTACTTTGATTTTTCAGCAAATCAGTGTTTAGAAATCTGTGTGTGATTCTCCCCTCAGCAACTTTCTGCCCATCTGCTTTTCATTAAAAGATTTGAACTATGAGTTTATCATCTTTCATTATTGAGATTCACTTATGAGATCAGTGTGCTTAAAAGTAAAATAAGGGGCTTCCCTGGTGGTGCAGTGGTTAAGAATCCGCCTGCCAATGCAGGGGACATGGGTTCGAGCCTTGGTCCAGGGAGATCCCACATGCTGTGGAGCAACTAAGCCCGTGTGCCACAACTACTGAGCCCATGTGCCACAACTGCTGAAGCCCGCGCGCCTAGAGCCTGTGCTTTGCAACAAGAGAAGCCACTGCAATGAGAAGCCCGCGCACCACAATGAAGAGTAGCCCCCGCTTGCCGCAACTAAAAGAAAGCCCGCATGCAGCAACGAAGACCCAACGCAGCCAAAAATAAATAAATTAATTAATTTTTAAAAAAAGTAAAATAAAACCAGTCTAAATTACTGAAAGCTGTGAATTAGGCAATATGTAATTAAAAAATTTAGCTTTCTTACCAAACTATAGTTTATGATTTCATAGCAGTTACAAAAAAGTCATCTATCACCTTACCACTTTTCTCATTAGACTTAATTTCTTCTGTTTTCTTCTAGTTCTTTATCATTTACATAATTTTTAAATGATTTAAATCGTAACAGATGTAATTTTTATAATAATACACCTATGAGAACTTCTGTTAGGTATATATAGAAATTCCAGTTAGTTAGTGGTAATGTTCTAGATTGATATTATGTGGGTTTGCCTTAATAAAAAAGTAGCTAAATATTATTCATATTGAAAGAGTATTAAACTAGAAGTTTGACATATTTATTCTTCTATTGTGACCTGGGACAAGTTATTTAGCTTCTCCATTTCTATCACTTGTAGATTGAGGATACTCTTATTTCGTTAGTCAACTTCTCAGGGTTTTTAAAAGAAATCAAATGAAATATTCAAGGTGAGAGAACATTGAATCGTATATAGGCCTCTACAGATTACAAGTTGTAGCTAATCAACAAATTTATTTGCATATCAACAATTAATATGCTGAAGTCTTTGAACATATTTCTTCTGTAGAAGGTTAAACAGTTCTTTTCCTTAGTCTCCTCCCATGTTGAAATACTTTCTTTAAAATATAACATAAAAGTTAGTTTCAACTCAATTTAGCCAAACAACCCCAAATTCTATGTTAGTGGAGTTCAAATTACTGAAAATCTGCTAAATGTTTACAATACTTAGTTGCAGTTTTGAGTTTTTTAAAATAGATTATTTTTCTCTGTAGAGTAAACATTTTTTTTTAAGTCTGATTTTATGTGGAAACTTAAATTACTTCTACATTTAAGAATATGATAATAAGATTTTTTTTTTTTTAGGTTGCTCTACAACCATTTGGTAAGCTTCTTCTCTAAGATTATGTATTATTCAACCTCTTTTTTCTTTCTTTAATCCCTGAGGGCCAACACCATGGCCTGGCAGTTTCCATTGGTACCTCTTAATGTTACTTAAAAATTTGAAGTGTGGACACATGAAGAAGAATGAGACAGATGGGTTGACAGAAAAGAAAAGAGAAAGTTGAAAAAGAAAAAAAATGTTGGATGGTGGAAACTGCCTAAAGGACCACAAATAATTCCTTCTGGGGCTGTATGTTGGCTCCATGGTATAGGTCATTGGTCATCAATTAAGTTATCAGCCTAAGTATGCTGCTTCTGTGAACTCCCATGGTATTTTACTTGCCAACTGTAGCCTGTCTGACTTGTTACACCAGCTGACTAAAATACTGTAAATAACTCTTACATATATTTTTATGTGTGACAGTTATCAGGAATAGGTGTTAAGTTCATTAGATGACCCATTTTATATATTTATTTTGGTTGTGGACACTTGTATTCTTGAACTACAGGCTTCATATGAAATTAGCTTTTTTCCCCTACCAGCAAATGTTCTTTCTTGTTTATTTGTCAGTTTTGGAAAACCAGTTGCCATCTGACAGTGGTACTCTGTTGATGAATGAAGGAATGCGTGCTGTAACAGTGAGCTCTGGTCTTTTTATTTTCATACATGAACTAATGGCAGGGTCTCCTTGAGGTTGTGGTGGAGAGCAGATCTAACCATCAAGGCCAGGGTTGTTTTTCTTCTCTTCTGTCACCTCGTGAATCATGGCTCATGACATCTGGACACATTTTCTGCATAAATGGGTGATATAGTTGATCATCTCTTTTTATAATGAAAAATATTATCCACAGTTTTTTACTTCGTATTTGCTAATTTTTTTCTTTTTCTATCACAGTTGAACATTTCTGTATCCTCTTCACTATACCATTCTTCAAGTTAAGGCCAGAGTTGTTTGTCATGTCAGGGGATTGTAACACAGAGTTTAAATCCAAAGAAGTTGTAAACTCTCTGTACAGTGGTTTCTTGATATGCCCCACCATCCATGTTAGTTGATACAAAAATTGTCTGCCTGGTACAGTGAAAGAATTTAGATGGTGTTGAATAGAATTTGTTTTAAATTTACAGTGGCATGGTAATTTGCCAGTTAGATGTCACATCCTTTATGAATTCCTCTCTATAGGCAATTTTAAAGGGAAAAAAAATCTGTATTTGTCATGAAGGTTCTTATGCTTGCATACTGTCAACACATGCTTATCTGAATATAAAAATCATTGGATTTGGTGTCAAAAGATCTGGGTTTGTAATTTTGCAGATTTAGTAATATGTATGGGTTAAGCCACAGTTATGCATTTTGGTTTATGCATTTTGGTGGGAATGGTAATTGGTTAAATCTTTCTGGAATGTAATTTGCAGTATTCATCAGAACAGAAGTGTCACTGACCTAGCAATTCCACTTCTAGAGTTTATGTTAAGGAGATGATTGGACAAGTTCAGAGATGTATGTGTAAAGACATTGGTAGCAATGTTTATAACAGAAAATTGCTAACAATCTAAGTGTCCAGATGAATGAACAAACAAATAAAAATGGTGCATCTGCACACTGGAACAATATATAGTCATTAATAATGATTATGTGTTTATAGGTATGGAAAAATCCACAACATATTAAGTGGTTAAAGCCAGTTATAAAATCGTTCATATAGCATAATCTCATTGAAGCAAAATTGTGTTATATATATTAATTTTTAAAATGTGTATATTTATCTAATTCTTCTGTATAAGTTTTTATAGCTTTATTTTTATGTTTCTTTTTTTTAACTTGTTATTTTGAAATAATTATAGATTCACAGGATGTTGCGCACACACACACACACACACACACACACACGCACAAAGTAGTACAGGGGAGGTTCCTTGCATCCTTCCCTGTTTTCCCCAATGGTAACGTCTTGCGTAACTCTAATTCAGTACCAAAACCAGGAAATTGACATTGGTATAAGCCACAAAAGTTATTGAGATTTCAGCAGTTAGTTATACATGCACTCATTTGTGTGCACATGTATAGTTCTGTACAGTTTTATCACATGTGTAACCACCACCACAATCAAGATGCATAACTGTTTCATCCCAGCAAGGCTCCCTTGTGCTTTCCCTTCATAGCCACACCCATTCCCCATCTCTAAACCCTGGCAGCCAGTAATCAGTTTTCCATCTCTATAATTTTTTTATTTCAAGAAGGTTGTTTAAGTGGAATCATACAATATGTAACATTTTGAGATTGGCTCTTTCATTCAGCATAGTGTCTTTGAGATCTATTCAGGTCGTTCTGTGTATCATAGTTCATTCCTTTTTTTTTGCTGAGTAGTATTCTGTGTTGTGTGTATACTATAGTTTGTTTCTGTTTAAACACTGACTTATTGAAGGACATTTGGATTGTTTCCAGTTCTTGGCTGTTATGAATAAAGCTGCTATGAACATTTGTGTACAGGTTTTTGTGTGAATATAAGTTTTTATTTCTTTGAGATAAATGCTCAAGAGTTCAATGACTGGGTTATATGGTAAATGTTTAGTCCTATACAAAACTGCCAAAACTGTTTTCCAGAGTGGCTGTATCACTTTACATTCTCCCCAGTCATGTATGTGGTAACCAGTTTCTCTGCATCCTTGCCAGCATTTGATGTTGTCACTCTTTTTTATTTTAACAGTTCTGATTGGTGTGTAGTGTTTCCTCCTGGTGGTTTTAGTATGGTTCATTTTTACAATAATAAATAAAAATTATTTCCTTGTTTAAAAAAGAAAAATTACTTGGATTTAAGTTTCTTTTCTGCCAGTTATTAAATGTTACTTAATACTGAGAAGTTTTGCTAGGTGAATAAGGAATATTGATTTCCTTTGTAATCCACTAGTGTTATACTTCTACTGTAGTAACATATTAATGGAAATAAAATCAAAGCAGATCACCTACAGTTGTTTGACACAGCTGTTTTGATACTATTTCAAAATGTAAAACTACTTCAAATATTACTAAATTATGCCTTATACTTCCCCTCTGGGGGGAAGAAAGGTGAAGACTGGCAAATTACTTACAAGATGTATTAAGGAATAAATATATGCAAAGTTTGATAGTTTAACACTTGTGGATTTGTTTCACCTTGTTGTTGAGGGGTTAGGGAGCTCACATTTATTGAGCAGAGTGCTGAGCACTTTCCACACGTTGCTACGTAGTCCTTACAACTATCCTATCAGATGGTGGCATCCTTATATCCATTTACATATGAGGAAACTGAGCCGCTCAAATTAAGTATCTTGCCTAGTCATACCAATAGGAATGAGGAAGCTGGAATTTAAATATGTGGCTTTGGAATCTTTCCATTATATGGGAGCATATGTTGTCTTCAGTAACGGGAATGGTTGGAAATCCATGTGGGCAGTACGCAGGAATGAGTTTGTTAATTGATGGTAATGGTTAAATCGAGAGGGTAGTACACTTGGAGTATAAGAATTGAAAGTGACCAGTCTGTGAATCTAGTGGGAACAGAATCATCTATATTATTTCTGTTACTGTTTCTTACTAGTGTTCCAATTTGGTATATTATTTTAGTGGAATTAAACTAGAATTTTTTTTTTTTTTTGACCACGCCATGCACCATGTGGCATCTTAGTTCCCTGACCAGGGATCACACCTGTGCTCCCTGAATTGGGAGGGCAGAGTCCTAACCACTGGACTGCCAGGGAAGTCCCTAAACTAGAATTTTTAAAGATTATGTACTTGACTGTGTTCTGCGTTAGTAATAGTAGTTTATCCAAGTTTGCTGGCCCAACAGTTGGCAGCAGTGGTTAATTATAGTGGTGGTTGTATCTGGTTAGGCTTTATTATATGTACTACTAGAGGCATTATTATCGTTGTTGCTGTTCACATTGTCTTTTTTTTTTTTTGCTAAAAATTTGAAGATGATTGAAGACATTTAACCATTGTACACCTGGGGCACCTCGCTGCTCTGTGAAGAGTTCTGTTAGTGTGTCTATATATATATTATAATATTCCAGCTGGATTGTTGTTTTTTTAAAAATATTTATTTATTCTTTTGGTTGCATCGGGCCTTAGTTGCGGCAGGCGGGCTCCTTAGTTGCAGCACGTGGGCTCCTTTGTTGCAGCAGGCTGGCTCCTTAGTTGTGGCTCCAGGGCTCCTTAGTTGCAGCATGCATGTGGGATCTAGTTCCCTAACCAGGGATCAGACCCGGGCCCTCTGCATTGGGAGCGTGGAGTCTTATCCATTGCATCACCAGGGAAGTCCAGTTAGTGTATGTTTTTGATTTTTTTTTTAAATTTATTTTTGGCTGCATTGGGTCTTCGTTGCTGTGCGCGGACTTTCTCTAGTTCGGTGAGTGGGGGCTACTCTTCGTTGCAGTGCACAGGCTTCTCATTGCAGTGGCTTCTCTTGTTGCAGAGCACAGGCTCTAGGTGCGTGGGTTTCAGTAGTTGCAGCAGTCGGGCTCAGTAGTTGTGGCGCACGGGCTTAGTTGGTCCGTGGCATGTGGGATCTTCCCAGACCAGAGATCGAACCCGTGTCCTCTGCATTGGCAGGTGGATTCTTATCCACTGTGCCACCAGGGAAGTCCAGTTAGTGTATATTTTTGATTCTGTGCTTATTGGCTTCCTATTTTATGTAGGATAAAATCCAAATTCCTTTAAATGGCATTAAGGTTCTTCTCTCTTTTGCTCTATTTTACCTTGCAAGTCTTCTCTGCTACCTACACGTCCCAGTTACTTAACCTTGTCATGATGTATGTTGGCGCGCTCAGCAGAGGTGGCAGAGATGACATTGATTATTTGAGACATAACTTAGAAGTGATCCAGCTGTATTATTGGTATTCATTGGGGAATTTTGTTGTGGAAACTGTCACTGGAACATGTGGAGAGTGAGAGGTTGACGTTGATGTTCTCTCCCGAGGGAGAGTCTCTTCATGAAATCTAAGTAAGGAAGGGAATAGACTTAGGATATAGCCCAGAAATGGCCATGTAATGTATAAGAACTTCCCTATAGTTGTGAAAATCTTGATAACCACTTCCTTGCGGAATTATCTTCAGGGAAGCCCAATGAAGGTTCTTAAAACTGGAAAAATCCCTTAGACCAGTTTCAAATTTTCCAGTGTGTGTGTGTGAGAGCTTCTTGGGCATGGCTCTCCAGTCCCATAGGTCTCATTGTCCATCGGGGTGTCACCCGCAAAACTGAGATTCCTGTTCTGTGAATCCATCTGTTTATGTTGTTGCTGGCATGATAGCAGCTCTGCAAAGGAGGAGCCTGGTCTGCTGTCACATAGAAGGATTGCTTCAGACAGAGCCACACCGGGCCATTGGATCAATATGATTGTTTATCTAGAGTTTAGTTCCTTTAGCAGATGTTTGATTAAGAGATGACTAGTTTTAAGTATTTATCTCTAATCTCTCATTAATGACATTTTCCATATTGACCTGGCTGTGGAGTTTATGTATACAGGAAGTTTGAAGATCTCTGTGTGATATTAATTTATTTAATCTGTATTGGTATGAATATTTGCTGCCTTTTTGCCCCCCTTTTGTATGCCTCCAGTGCCCCAAATCTGCTTTCAGAAACAGCATTCGGTTTCTAATTGTAATTGTCTTGGAAACATTGGCATATTTTGCATTTCAGTTTTACTTTTATTTACTGCAAATGATGATTTGGTAGTTGCCTGCTACCAGAACATCTGAGTCCATTTGTTTAACTAAACAGTACTGTGCATAGATGCCTATAAACACGCGGCAGCAGTTACCAACCACCCCAGTTGCTTACCACCTCATTTCAGCTCTACATCAAGCAAATGGGAAAGATTATTCTTAAAATGTTCCGAAAAGTTTAGGAAATTGGAGGATGGAGGGATGGGAGGAAAGGAATTCTATTATAACAATCAGTGTGTTGCTTTTGGCAGGCGTGTGCCTGGCTGATTTCCTTTGTAGAAATAACACTGCAACAAACTGCGACAAACAGAGCTTTATGAATCCTTCATTTAATAGGTAATTGCCATGTGTTCTTCTTCTGACTGAGCCACTGTACCAGGCGTGGTGGGGGAAGGCACGGATGAATGAGACATTTTCTCTGTTCTCACGGAGGTTATAATCTGGATACTCAAGATGCTTCTGATCTGCAGTGGTGATTGCTGAGGAAGTGTGGTAGCTGTGGTGCTGTTTCAGATCATGGCCATATGTAGGGGACGCAGGCTTGAGGGGCCTAATTACAGAACGGTAGGTGCTGACTGGCTCACCACAAGCCGGAGCTTTCCAGCAGAGGTGGGATAGTTCCCAGCTTTTCCTGTCTCTTCATCCTTGAGTGACAAAGAAACCAGCCTGCTTCAAAAAGTTATATTATTTTACATTTAGAAACAAATAAGTGTCTTTAAAAATATTTTAATAAAAATTTAAACTGTGGGGCAGATGTTGCCTTGAAATCTGGAGAGTGTGAAGTGTTTCTTGAGGGATGGGGAAGGAGTTTTGTTCTCTGGTAATAAAGTGTCTGACAAAGGCTTTCATTGATTCAGTGCATTTTTATTAAGTGCCTGGTTTGTACCAGGCTGAGAATGCTGTGATGAGCAAGGAGCACACAATCAAGGGGGGCCACAGACATAACTTGGCAGTCTTGCTACCGGGTGCTCGGTTTCATGATCGGGTGCTGTTGGGACAGAAAGCAGGCTTCTTACCTGGTCTCTGGTGATCAGAGCTGGTTTCCTGGAGGAAATGGTGTCCAAACCAACCTCACTAATACATGTTGGGATTAATTCTTTTTTCAGGCTAATACTGTATTCAAAATAAATCAGAACCTTGTTTTTGTTTTGGGAACACTCAATACCTTTCTGTTGAGAACGAGTTGAGAAACTGAACTCCATACTCCAGCCATCTGGTATATTTTTCCAGGCTTGTAGTTGATCATTCTCCAGTGTTGATTAACCTCTGCTTCCCAGAACCTTCCAGGCTCTCTGTGACTGCCATGCCTTTGTGTACGCATTCCTTGTGTCTGGAAAGCCGTCCCTTTTTGTCTGCCCAACTGCCTTCTCTTCCTCCTTCAGGACAGACAATCACTTCCTCCAGGATGCCTTCCTTGAGTGCTAATAGAGTAGGTTGGGACAGGGCCGGGCTTGATCTGCGTACTTCCTCTGCACCAAATAGTGTGTCTGATTCTTCATTCCTCTGTGTAGCCTGGAGGCAGAGGCAGCATCTTTCACAGAGCCCAGCATGTCCTGGGCACCCAGTCAGTGTTTGTTGAACAAGCAAATTCCGAAACTTTGGAAGGTTATAGCCACATGTATATAATTGAAGCTCTTGGTTCCAGCTGGTTTTAAGAGAGTGTTATTGACTCAAGAAAGTAGAAGCACCAGTGAAACAGACTTCATGCATGTGGTCTAGTTATTAGCCTCATAAAACTCTTTACAGTCTTTTGCATTTTATATGTCTTTACTTTTATTTTTGCCCGAGTAACCCATAAACTGAGTAATTCATAGTTTTCACTTCTTGCCAACTACTAATGTATATTATTAAATCTGACCACAGTGATTTATTAATTAGAAGTCTTTTGGTTATTAACAAAAATCAATTTGATTTAGCATATGTCAGAAAGAGGGGCTTATGTGATGAAGAGAAAGGGCTGTCTCATAGAATCCCAGATGAGAAACACAGCTAGGCTTCAGGAAGAACTGGTCCCAAGAATTACAAGGCCAGCAGGAATCCTGAGTGTCCTTTTTGTTTATCTCTGCTGCTCAGTGGACAGAGGATGGCTTCCTGTAACCCTCAGCATGGCAGGCCAGTTCCAGCCATACGGAGAACCTGTCTTTCCATCTCAATTCCAAATTCCCCAAGACTCTGGCATAGCTTTTGTTAGATGCCTATCTCTGATCCATCAGCTATGGCCAGGGAGTGGGGGTCAGGCTGAACAAGCCTGTCTGCCTCTGCTCACCCCTGAGGAGTAGGTGGGAAGGTAGAAGAAAGGGAGGGGGAGGACAGTACACAGATCATATGAGGTCGGCAGACTCTCCAAAAATATCTAATACAGGGATAAAGACCAGGGACGTGCAAACAGTTGACTGTAGAATCATTTCTAGGTACTTTTGGCTAAAAAATTTTCAATCTTAGGAGAAACTTAAAGATTCTTTGGAAAAATATTTATCTTTTTGAATACGAATATAATTTGAGATTCTTAAGGTAATGGCATATTCACTGAAGTAATTAGTTTTAGCTTTGTGTATATGTACAATACTTCTTATACGTGATACTGTCTTCAATTGCTGGGAGACAAGTTCTAGAGTAGCTCTAATAGAAATAAAAGGTTAGATTGGAATGTATTTGAAGTTTTCTAGTAGCCGTGTTAAAAATGTAAAATAAAACAGGTGAAATTAATTTTAGCAGTATGTTTTATTTAGCTCAGTATATCCCAAATATTATAATTTCACGAACATAAAGATTAATAATGAAGTATTTTCTATTTTTAAAAAAATCTTTGAAATCTGGTATGTATTTTGTATTACAGTTCATCTCAGTTGGGACTGGCCACTTTTCAAGTGGTCAGCCACTACGTGTAGCTAGTGGTTACCATATTGGACAGCATAGTTCTAGAAATAGCTAAAGTAATCCATTTTCTTTCATGGTTTCTCTAAAATTTTCTTGTCAAAAGCATTGGTGCTTATGGATTGTTTTCTTTTAAAAGTATGCTTCAGCAGCAACAGCAGAGAACCCTGGGAGGTAGGGGTTTTTAAACTAGCCCTTGAAAGAGTTGCCCATTTGGAGGATTTGCTATGTGCCATGTGTATTGGCAGAAAAGAACAAAATTTTTAAACCAGTCACCAGGCTGTAAAGCTGGTTCTTGTTCTTCCTAGACTGCTGATTCCTGGAATGTTACTTAAACTCCTCGGAAGCCTCAGTTTGCTTATCTATTAAAATAGGGTTTATAATTGTTCTGCTCATTAGAAGAGGTTCTCATGTGCTAATAAATTTGAAAGTGCTTTGAAAAACTTTTAAAGGGTTACACAAATGTAAAGCATTATTTTAATTTATTAACTGGGAAAAAAGCACTGCATTTTGGAATCAATAGTAGCTCATTTATTGAGGTTTTACTTTGTGCCAGGCACTGTTCTAAGTGCCTTATACATGTTACATAATTTAATAACAACACCTTTTGAAACAGGTACTGTGTTTATCATCTCTGTTTTATGTATGAGAAAACTAAAAGAAGGTTAAACGATCCCTAGGTTATATAGCTAGTAACTAGTTGAATTGGAATTGGAATGCACTTTTTTTTCCTAAATTGTGGCAAAATGCACACAACATAAAATTTATCATTTTAGCCATTTCTAAGTGTTTACTTCTGTAGTATTAAGTAAATACATTCACATTGGTTTTTTTTTCTTTTAATAAATTTATTTATTTATTTATTTTTGGCTGTGTTGGGTCTTCGCTGCTGCACGTGGGCTTTCGCTAGTTGCGGTGAGTGGGGGCCACTCTTCGTTGCGGTGCGCGGGCTTCTCATTGCGGTGGCTTCTCTTGTTGCGGAGCACGGACTCTAGGCGTGTGGGCTTCAGTAGTTGTGGGGCACGGGCTTAGTTGTTCCATGGCATGTGGGATCTTCCCGGACCAGGGCTCGAACCTGTGTCCCCTGCATTGGCAGGCGGATTCTTAACCACTGTGCCACCAGGGAAGTCCTACATTCACATTGCTGTTTTAATTATCTCCATCGTCCATCTCCAGAACTTTTCATCTTCCCCAACTGAAACTCCATACTCATCACATACTAACTTGCTGTCCCTCCCCCATCCCCCCACCTCCCTATTCCCAACCACACCAATAGCAACCACCATTCTACTTTGTCTCTATGCATTTGACTACTCTAAGAACCTTATAGGGGCTTCCCCGGTGGCGCAGTGGTTGAGAATCCACCTGCTGGTGCAGGGGATGCGGGTTCGAGCCCTGGTCTGGGAGGATCCCACATGCCACGGAGCAGCTGGGCCCGTGAGCCACAACTACTGAGCCTGCGTGTCTGGAGCCTGTGCTCCGCAACGGGAGAGGCCGCGATAGTGAGAGGCCCACGCACCGCGATGAAGAGTGGCCCCCGCTTGCCACAGCTGGAGAAAGCCCTCGCACAGAAACGAAGACCCTAACACAGCCAAAATAAATAAATAAATAAATAAATAATAACTTAAAAGGTGCTAATAATTAAAAAAAAAAAAAAGAACCTTATATACGTGGACTCATACAGTATTTGTGTTTTTGCGACTGGCTTATTTCACTTAGCATAATGTCTTCAAGGTTCATCCACGTTGTAGCATGTGTCAGAACTTTTCCTTTTTAAGTCTGAATAATATTCCATTGTATGTATGTACCACATTTTTTGCCATCATTCATCCATTGATGGACACTGGTTGCTTCCGCCTTTTGGCTATTGTGAGTAATGCTGCCGTGAATGTGGGTGTACAAATATCAGTCCTTTTGGGTATATGTATACCGAGAAGTGGAATTGCTGGATCATATGATAATTCTATTTTTGATATTTTGAAAAGTTGCCATACTGTTTTTCACAGCACTTGCTCTGCTTTACACACCCATGTAAATGCACGAGGGTCCCAGTTTCTCTACATCCCCTCCAACACTATTTTTCCTTTTCCCTTCCCTCCCCTCCTCTTCCCTCCCCTCCCCTTCTTTTTTTTTTTAATAATACCATCCTAATGGTGTGAAGTAGTATTCACTGTGGTTTTGATTCGCGTTTCCCTAATGACTAGTGATGTTGAACATCTTTTCATATACCTGTTGGCCGTTTTTATGTCTTTGGAGAAATGTCTATCTGAATCCTTTGCAGATTTTTAAACTGGGTTGTTTGGGTTTTTTTGTTGTTGTTGAGTCAGAGTTTTTAAAAAATATATCCTGGCTATTAGTGCCTTATGAGGTATATGATTTGCAAACATTTTCTCCCATTCTGTTGGGTTGACTTTTCACCCTCTTGGTAGTATCCCTTGATGTGCAAAAGTTTTAAATTTTGATTAAGTCCAATTTATTTATGTTTTCTTTTGATGCCTGTGTTTTTGGTGTCATATGTAAGAAATTACTGCTGGATCCGCTGTCCTGTAGCTTCCCCAGTTTTTAAATCTAAGAGTTGTATGTCTTTCTTTCCTGTCTGTTTGTCAATTTGCATTGGCTTCTGTTTTTCTGTATATTTATAAATTATTGAAGCTTATGTCTGTGTTTTCTCTCTTTTCTTGCCTTGTTTCTTTTTTGTTGTTGTTGAACTATTTGAAAGTATTATAGAAAAATAATGGCATTTTTCTAAATAACTATAATCCTGTGATCAGTACTTCCTTGGAAATGGGCACATGAGGCCCCTGCCTTGTGCTCTGTGTTTGAAAATACCTTTCTCGAATTTTTCTAAGTCCCTCCAGCCCCACCTCTCCTCCCCGCCTCAATACCTAAAAGGCAAGGTGCCCCAAGTGCTTTTCTTTAGGAGTCTCATGTTGAGAATTATAGTAAATTTTCTAATTACATTGAGAATAGAAGCTTTATTTTGCTGATATTATTGTTTACCACTGTACACCTTATTTTCCTTCTAAATTGTCTTTCTTGTCTTTATTTTTATGTATTCCTTTAACTGGTTAGTATGTACATAGTTAATGTTATAGTTATTAATTACCTTTCTTCTCATTTTCCAGTACCGAGTTGAAGCTCTTGGAGGAGGCAACCATTTCAGTCTGCAGGTCTTTAGGTAAGGAGGAAAAATGAATGTGTTTGTGTGTGTGTGTGTGTGTGTGTCTGTGTGTAATGTGTATATATATGTATGTGTGTGGAGACAGTTATTTCAAAATTTGTTACAGATTTTGCTGGTGCAATGTGAATTGAATTAATGAAGTGATATATTTTTGTTAATGATGATAATTATAGTTGTACTAATAATTATATTCTTGGTGCTCATTGATGCCTCTAGAGGTTCTCATTCAGTTAACAGCAATGAGACACATGCTTGGTTTATTTGCAGTAGTGGTAACGGACTCCACTAAGCCATAGAGCTTATTCTTTTTACAAATTTTGAAATACTGAGAAAAACCCAAAATATTCTTTGTTTTGTAGTTGCATGTATAGTTCCTAGAGAATATGGATCATTCATGCTTTGCTTTGCCAACTGCGCATACTATATATGCTGTTGCTGGCTGTGTTAACTAGAATAATTATCACTCATTAATAGGAAAATATATTAGGAATCTTCTCAAATTAGTAATAACAACTTGGTGTTATGGTAAAGTGCATGGGCTCTGTTACTTACTAGCTGAGCTTTAATTTCCTCATCTAAATTGCAGGATTCTCATGAGGAAGAAGTCAGATAACATATGAAACATCCAGTATAGTGCCTAGCATCTCGTTATTATTCATTATTTATGTCAACGAATGTTACCTTTTTTTGGACCTCATTTCTCAAATACTTTACTTTCAAATTGGTAGCAGTTGGAAAGAAATGTATGTTTTAAAAAATGTGAATGATTATACTTACATTTCATTGTTGCTTTGAAAATTAGAGATAACGTATCTGTGAAACAACTGGTGGACAGGAGCTTAATAAGTGATGACGAGCTTGTTTTTAAATCAAGCTTATGGATATGCTCCATGTAAGCTATGTGGTTAACTCCCATACAAGTTACTCTGCCAAAAACAGTCTTTGATGAAATATTTTTGCTTTTAAAAACAAATTATGTTGGTAATGATAGAGGTGGTATTATAATAGTTGCCTTGAATTTTGTCTGCAGTTATAACCATAGATTTGAGGATTTTGCGCTAAATAGAGCTGACTTTCAAAAACCTATATGACAGTTTGCTGAAAATTAATTTTATGTAACAGTGATATTAATGCAATTATTATGATGATGGTTTTTAACGTGACCTTGGGGTTTTACAAAAATAACATTTTAAAATTGGGAGTAATAGTTACTTATTAATACAATGTGGAAAGCATACTAAAATGTAAAAAAGGCAGTAATTGCTCATATTCCACAACCCTGACATAGCTATTGGTAATATTTTGCCTTCTGTTATTTATTCTTTGGATATACACTTACATGCATATTAAATACACATACTCAATTATTTTAATCTGTGTTTTTCACTTGATATTATGTATCTAAGTGTGTCATTCTATATTTAAAACTACTTTGGAGAATAGCAAAAAAATATATATATACACTTAATTCCCCAAATTCTAACAATATAGTAGTATAGTTAAAATTAAAGTCTTCCCATATTAAACAGTGCAAGAAATCACTGCTAATCTTTTGTGATAAGATCAAAATTTTATCAGTATTCTGTGTGTATTGATTTATATGCACAATTTTATGTAAGTGGTATTATTTCTATGTTGTTTTCACTTAGCAGTATTCAGGAACTTCTTTCCACATTAATAGATATAAATGTCTATCAATATTAAGGGCTATGTGGGTATGTAACAATTCTCTCTCTCTCTTTTTTTTTTTTGGTCTGAAAATGTTTTCATTTTTCCTTCGCTTTTGGAGGATATGTTTGCTGGGTGTAGAATTCTAGGTTGGCATTAATTTCTTTCCATACTTTAAATATACCATTCTGTTATTTTTCTGGTTACTCTCATTTTTGTTGAGATTAAAGCTGTCAAAAAAAAAAAAAGCTGTCAATGTTAGTGTTGTTCCTTTGAAAACAATGGAGTTTTTTTCTTCTGGATGCTTTTAAGTTTTTCTTTTTTGTCCTTTGGTTTTCAACATCTTAGAATATGCTGAGGAGTATTTTTCCTTCCTTCTCTCCTTCCTTCCTTTTTTCTCTCCTTCCTTCCTTTCTTCTTTCCTTCCTCCCTCCTTTCTTCCCTTTCCTCCCTCCCTCCCTGCTTGAGGTTTGTAGAGCTTGTTAAATCTGTGGGTTGATGTCTTTCATCAGTTTTGGAAAATTCTCAGCCGTTATCCATTTATACATTGTTTCTGTCCTATTCTGTCTCTCCTCTCCTTCTAGGGTCTCTGTTATATTTGTGTTAACATTTTCATTGTGTTGCATAGGCTTGTTAGGCTCTCTCTCTCTCTCTTTTTTTTTTTTTTTTTTTTGTATTTTACTTTCTTTTTTACTTTGTCTCTGACCTTCCGTAGGATATTTTTTTATTAATCTGGCTTTAGTTTACTAATCTTTTTTCTGGTAAACACATCTATTGAGATTTTTAAAATAAAATTTTAATTTCAGAATAGCTTTAGATTTATAGAAAAGTTGCAAAGCTATGTAGAGAGTTCCCATATAACCCTCATCAGTTTCCTCTGTTGTCAACATCTTACATTAATATGGTACATTTGTCACACTAAGGAATCAACATTGGTACATTACTATTAACTAAACTTGACCCTTTATTCAGATTTCACTAGTTTTCCCAAATGTCCTCTTGGACTTCTTTCTGTTCCAGGATACTACATTACGTTTAGTCATTAAGTCTCCTTAACCTCCTCTTGTCTCAGATTTTCCTCAATTTTAATGACTTTCATAGTTTTGAGGAATACTGGTAGAGTATTTACAGAATGTCCCTCAGTTCGTTTGATGTTATTCTCATGGCTAGGTGGGAGTTATGGGTTTGTAGGTGGAAGATCACAGAGGTGACATGCTGTTCTCAACACATTATATCAGGGATACATGCTATTAACATGAGTTTCACTGATGATGTTGACCTTGATTATGTGGCCAGGGTTGTTTTTGTCCATTTTCTCCACTGTAAAGTTGTGCCCCTGCCCTGCTGTTGCCTTCATTTTGAAGGAGAGTTTTTCTGGATACAGAATTCTTAGTTGGCATTTATTTTCTCATATATCATTCTGTTGCCTTCTGATAAGTCATTTTTTTGTTACTGCTGTCAAGATTTTGTCCTTGCCTTTACAAAATTTTAAAATTTATTCTTTATTCTGCTTGGGGTTTGTTGATGTTCTTGGATACGTAGATTAATGTTTTTCATAAATTTGGGGATGTTTGTGGCCATTATTTATGTTGGGCTTTTTATATTATCTTTATTGCTTTTTTCCATAAATCTGCACATGAGGTTCTCAGGGTCCAAACAGATTTCTTATTAAGTATCTCACAGTGAATTTTAAGTGCATTTCCCCCACTTTTTCCTAGTTCTTACCTGCTAGGATAGTGCTATGAGAGGCAGGTCAGTTGTTTTATGTGAGGAGGTGAGGTTTGCTCTGTGTTTGGCTTGTTTAATTCTTACCAGTTGTTTTCTGGGACTTGTCGCCTCTGAATCTGTATAGCAAGGTATTGGGTGGGACGATTAACGTAAGTTTTCTGGTTGGAGTAGACAAAAGTACTTTCAGGCAGTTAGGCTTGCTAATGATCCATTGATTACCAAATAAAATTTTAATTCACTTCTATAAAATTTGTAATTAGTTAAAGTGTTTCCTGTTTTTTGGGGAAAAGGACTATCCTGACTCAGCCTTTTCATGAGCTTGTATCTTTTTGTATTTTTTCATGGGTATTTTATTTTTAATTCTTTATTTAAAAAAATTTCCCACTCATACAGAGGCAGACAGAATAATATAATGACCTCCTGTATGCTCATCTCCCAGTTTCAATCATTTTCAACTCATGGCCAGTCTTGTTTCATCTGTATCTCTCACCTATTTATTGACGTATAGATATGTACAGAAAAGTGCACAAGTAAAAAGTATATACAAAACAAGAAGCATATCCTCACATAATTAATTTGACACAAACCTCTGGCATTATATTATTTCATCCATAGATATTGTGATATGTATCTCATACTAACAATTTTTTAATGGAAAAAAATACCATTATCTACTAAAAACAATTTTTAATATTGCAAAACATCCACTGACTGTTCAAATTTCTAATTGTCTCAGTTTGTTTGAATCAGGAGCCGAATAACGTCCATACATTATTATCGGTTAATATGTCTTTACATTCTTTTCAGAGCTAGGATCCTCCTGAATTTGTCTTGCCTTTTTTCCCCTCTCAATTTTCTTATTGAAGAAAGTGGGTAGTAGAGTTTCCCACAATGTAGATTTTGTCGATTGCATCGTTATGGATTGTTAACATGCCTCTGTCTTCTATATTTATGGTATATTGGTTATTGGATCTTGGAGATCATGGGTATTTTAGTGAGATACTGGGAAAGGTTGTTTCAGGGGCTGGAAGCAAGGGCAACCTCTCACCCCAGGTGGAAATCCTCTTTATAATACCCTTGTCTGAGTATTACCTGGAATTTGCTTGAACTCCTGTGGAGATGGAGAATTCCTTTTTCACAAAGCCAGTTCAGTTAACAGATTGCTGCAAGTTCAAGCTCTAGAGTTAAATGAGTTAGTTTTCCATTACTGAAGTATTATCATTACTTGAATTTTACAGGTGAAGAAACTGAGGCATGGGGAGGTTAAGTAAGTTGCCAGGTGTCACACAGCTAGTCAGTGCTGGAGCTGGGCTTTGAACGTAGTCACGTTCTGTAGTCCAGTTCCACGTGCTTTTCTGCCTTCCTGTCAGATATCCCCTGTTCCTACTCTGGTCCTGAAGCGCCTTCAACTTCAATGTAGCATTTGATTTTTGCCAATTAAGTTTGATCCTGTTAAATTCCACTGAGGTATTTTGGAATATTGAGTCTACCATTGAGTATTGTTTTTGAAACATCATTAAGTGTACTTAATTTTATAAATTTATGACCCCATCTACATCTTGTCCAAAAGAGTACTATGGAAACTTAGAATGTCATCCACATTAAGACAGGGAGTTCTGTTTGTAAGTACCTTCTTAGTACCTGACACAGTGCTGGGCACATGTAAGTAGCTCCATGAAGACATGCTGAATGAATGAAAAGGGTACACAGAACTTTAATTACATCAATCTAGTAGTCTTGGTTGTTCTTTCTAACAACACAGGGTTTTTTGTTATTTTAATGGCTAACCATAAAATTCAAATGATTACTTATAAAGCCATTCAATAATGAAGGGGCTGTTGAATGAACACAAGATTGTGAAGTTGGGATTCCGAAATATGGTTGAAGCCCTGTCAGCCTCAGCATTTTGTTTCAGTATTTTGTTTTGATTTACAATAGCTATGAAATATTAATTCACACAGAGACGCACTTGCGCACATTAACTGGTTTTTTTTGTTTGGTTTGGTTTTTTTTTTTTGGCTGCGTCGGGTCTTAGTTGTGGCACACGGGACCTTTGTTGAGGCATGCGGGATCTGTCGTTGCAGTGTGCGGGCTTCTCTCTAGTTGTGGCGGCACTCGGGCTTCTCTCTAGTTGTGGCCTGCGGGTTTTCTCTCTCTAGTTGTGGTGCGTGGGCATGGTTGCCCCACGGCATGTGTGATCTTAGTTCCCCGACCAGGGGTTGAACCCGTGTCCCCTGCATTGGAAGGAGGATTCTTTACCACTGGACCACCAGGGAAGTCCCCTACATTAACTGGTTTTAAAAAAAAAACGTTTGTCTTGAAATCTCAGCATAGTCTTTCATTAAGCTAAACCCAAAGCTTAAAAGTAGGAAATTTTTGATTCAGAGTGAAACTCTAACAATATCTAATCACGTGTCTATTCTGAATTATGGAATCTGGACAAAACCTGCCCTAACTTAGAGCACAGGTTGCCCCTTGCTACTCACAGTGGGGCTCTCCACCCAGCAGCAATGGGCATCACCCGGGAGACTGTCACAGCTGCAGAATCTTAGGACTCACTTCACACATGCAGAATCAGAATTTAAACTTTAATGAGAATGCCAAGTGATTTAAATGCACATTAAACGTTGAGAAGCACTGTCAATGTCAGTAGTGTGGGTGGCCGTGGGATTCTGTGCTTCCAGCAAGCTCCCAGGTGATGCTTTCGCTGCTAGTCCGTGAACCATGCTTGGATGAGCAAGGTGCTATACATTTTATCACTATGAGAAGATTGTACAGTTACTTGCATCTACTCTCAAGCTGTGACACATACCCAGCAGATAGACCTGGGTTAATTGGACAGTTACTGAGCGCTAAGCAGGTGGGCTGTAATGGTGTACTTATTCCTACGTATATCTTTTCTTTACAGTTTTGGATTCTGAGAGGAGGTGGCTGTTTTCTCCTACAGTTTCTATTATTTCCATTTGTAAATCATTTTTCGTTGTTTAGAATTAAGACCAAGCAGCAGTTTCTCTTGTTGCTACTTTCCCCAATTAGATTTGAAATTGACAATAAGGTTCATCCCTGAACAACTTCAATCTGACATTTGGTTTTATAAATGTTATGATATGCTCATTTTGATTTCAGTTCTTAACTTTAACTTTTAAAAACCTTTTCTTCTCTTGCAGTTGAAAACAATCCTCGAACAGGAAACCTTGGTGCACTAATTAAGGTCTTCCTGTCTAGAACCAAAGAACTAAAACTTTCAGCAGAATGTCAGAAGTAAGCTGGATGATTAAATCACACTCTCTCTATATTTAATTTATATTTAACAATATGAGTATTTTTCATTTATTGGTAGAAATAGGGTATGGTCTTGGAATTGTTCTCATTATTAAGGCAAGAAGTAAAAGAGGTTTTAATTTACTGTCCAGGTCATTGTAGTGAGATTATAAATTCTGGAATCTGATTTCAGCATTTTAGACAATCTTTAGAAATATATCCTTTAAGAAGATTAATTGTGTAATTATTATTAAAAAAAAAAGGTAATTTTCTCCCATTTCCAGTGCTGGTTGTATCTAATTTAAATACAATAAGTCCCCTACATATGAACCTTCAAGTTGCAAACTTTCAAAGATGTGAAAGTGTGTTTGCATATCCAGTCACGTAAGTTAGTTCACGTATCTGGCGTACATTGTCACATGTGTGCATGCTCTACAAGTGGTCGTGCTTTTGTGTACTTTACAGTACTGTATAGAGTACCATAGTACAGTATCTTTATTTCAAGCCCAGGATGTCTGGAAGCAAGCGTAAAAGCAGCGGTGATGTAGCTGGTACTGCTAAGAAGTGCCAAGTGATAACAATGGAAACAAAAGTGAAAACAATTTTGAGAGTGGAGCGAGGCGTGTGAAAAGTATTATAAACCTACTACAGTACAGTACTATTTAGCCGAGTTTGTTAGTTGGGTACCTAGCCTAACTTTGGTTGGACTTACAAACAAATTGGACTTATGAACATGCTGTCAGAATGGAACTCGTTTGTATGTAGGGGACTTACTGCAATGACTTAGTGTATTATTTCATTCCACATTTATTTCCTTTATTTCTTTCATATTAGGTGAACGAAGGTTCAGATTAGATATTATGGTTTTATATTTATATAGTGGAAGGTTCACCTTTTATGCACTGGAGCATTTTTTGAAACCATTTTTGGAGGGTAGTCTCTTAAAAGATTGCTCATTGCCCTGTTTCCAAATAATTTATATTAAATCCAATTAAAATTGTTGTGAGTCCATGATTATTAATACAAATAGCAGGTATTGTACTGTGCAGCTGGTGATGCCCCATTTAAAATTTTGGTTGTGGGGACTTCCCTGGCGGTCCAGTGGTTAAGACTCCAAGCTTCCACTGCAGGGGGCATGGGTTCAATCTCTGGTCTGGGAATTAAGATCCCACATGCTGCAGGATGCAGCCAAAAAAAAAAAAATTTTTTTTTTGGTTGTGTATTTACGTATATTCTCTTTATGTTACTATAGTTTTTATTTTTTCTATTTTTAGTTTTCTTTTCTTTGAATTGCCTGTGTATGGGGCAACTATAAAGTTAAGAACAAAGAGCAGTCATGCCTAAAGGAAAAAAATTTTCAAGTTGACTCACTATGTAAAATACACAGAATGAAATATGAGGTAAATTATAGTAGATATTGTTGGTCCAGTGTCATAAATCATGAGCCATAAAAAAAAAGTATGCACATTGTTCTAATATTACAAACCAAATGGGCAAAATGATTGAGAAATCAATGGACTAGAAATAAAGTGATTGTGCTCATGATTAAATACTGATTCTTGTGTAATTTTGCTCTCTCCTTTCTAGCCACATCTTCATTTGGCAGACACACAATGCTTTGTTTATTATTTGCTGTTTGCTGAAAGTGTTCATTTGTGAGATGTCAGAGGAAGAGTTACAACTTCATTTTACTTATGAAGAAAAATCTCCTGGCAGTTACAGTAAGTATTGCCTTTGAAGATGTTCTGGGATAACGTGCGTAACATATAAGGATAGAATTTGAAGAATTAGAAGTATAATTTTGAAAATTCTACTTTTCCTCATAATTTTTTTTTTTTTTTTTTTTTTGGCCA
Organism: Balaenoptera acutorostrata; assembly: GCF_949987535.1. Classification (NCBI taxonomy): domain Eukaryota; kingdom Metazoa; phylum Chordata; class Mammalia; order Artiodactyla; family Balaenopteridae; genus Balaenoptera; species Balaenoptera acutorostrata. The sequence continues at coordinate 25,303,348 of NC_080076.1, forward strand.
CGCCGCCTGGCACATGGGATCTTAGTTCCCCGACCAGGGATCGAACCCGTGAACCCGGCAGTGGAAGCATGGAGTCTTAACCAGTGGACTGCCAAGGAAGTCCCAATTTTCATTTTTAAGTGACCTGACACCATCACTCTTTCTTCCCCTATATTAATTTAAATGAGCTGAGACACTTATAATTTTTTGCTTTTTTCTCTTTTTTTAAATAAGGGGGATGGTAAGATTGAGACTTTTCTTTATTTTGACTTCTATGTATATGGGAAATAAAAATAAAAATCACAAATATTCCTTTCAGGAAACAAATGTCAATTTAAATACCATTACTAGGCCAACACATTATTAAGGGAGACAACCAATCAGAATTACAGATTTTATAAATGTTAAAGGTTACTTTCATAGGACATAACAGTCTCTGAGTCTGGGTATCTCTGGGACTCCTTGATCAGAAATAACGTTTTTAAGTATAGTTTTATGATGCCAAAGTATATTGTCTTTTTCTGAAGATACGGGAAAAGGTTACCATTTTCTCCTGATATTGCCGAAATTTTTTTTTTCCCCAGTAGTTAGGAGGGCCTATAGTTTTCAAGATCAGCTGCTGGTGTTTCATTTCTTTTTGTGTGTGTGTGTGTGTGTGTGTGTGTTTTTAATCAGTCATCAACTTTATACACATCACTGTATACATGTCAATCCCAGTTGCCCAATTCAGCACACCACCATCCCCACCCGACTGCAGTTTTCCCCCCTTGGTGTCCATATGTTTGTCCTCTACATCTGTGTCTCAACTTCTGCCCTGCAAACCGGTTCATCTGTACCATTTTTCTAGGTTCCACATACATGCGTTAATATATGATATTTGTTTTTCTCTTTCTGACTTACTTCACTCTGTATGACAGTCTCTAGATCCATCCACGTCTCAACAGATGACTCAATTTTGTTCCTTATTATAGCTGAGTAATATTCCATTGTATATATGTACCGCAACTTCTTTATCCATTCGGCTGTCGATGGGCATTTAGGTTGCTTCCATGACCTGGCTATTGTAAAGAGTGCTGCAGTGAACATTGCGGTGCATGTGTCTTTTTGAATTACTGTTTTCCCTGGGTATATGCTCAGTAGTGGGATTGCTGGGTCATATGGTAATTCTATTTTTAGTTTTCTAAGGAACCTCCATATTGTTCTCCATAGTGGCTGTATCAATTTACATTCCCACCAACAGTGCAAGAGGGTTCCCTTTTCTCCACACCCTCTCCAGCATTTGTTGTTTGTAGATTTTCTGATGATGCCCATTCTAACTGGTGTGAGGTGATACCTCATTGTAGTTTTGATTTGCATTTCTCTAATAATTACTGATGCTGAACATCTTTTCATGTGCTTCTTGGCCATCTGTATGTCTTCTTTGGAGAAATATCTATTTAGGTCTTCTGCCCATTTTTGGATTGGGTTGTTTGTTTCTTTAATATTGAGCTGCATGAGCTGTTTATATATTTTGGAGATTAATCCTTTGTCTGTTGATTCGTTTGCAAATATTTTCTCCCATTCTGAGGGTTGTCATTTCGTCTTGTTTATGGTTTCCTTTGCTGTGCAAAAGCTTTGAAGTTTCATTAGGTCCCATTTGTTTATTTTTGTTTTTATTTCCATTACTCTAGGAGGTGGATCAAAAAAGATCTTGCTGTGATTTATGTCAAAGAGTGTTCTCCCAATGTTTTCCTCTAAGAGTTTTATAGTGTCCGGTCTTACATTTAGGTCTTGAATCCATTATGAGTTTATTGTATGGTGTTAGGGAGTATTCTAATTTAATTCTTTTCCATGTAGCTGTCCAGTTTTCCCAGCACCACTTATTGAAGAGGCTGTCTTTTCTCCATTGTATATCTTTGCCTCCTTTGTCATAGATTAGTTGACCGTAGGTGCATGGGTTTATCTCTGGGCTTTCTATCTTGTTCCATTGATCTATGTTTCTGTTTTTGTGCCAGTACCATATTGTCTTGATTACTGTAGCTTTGTAGTATAGTCTGAAGTCAGGGAGTCTGATTCCTCCAGCTCCGTTTTTTTCCCTCAAGACTGCTTTGGCTATTCGGGGTCTTTTGTGTCTCCATACAAATTTTAAGATGATTTGTTCTAGTTCCGTAAAAAATGCCATTGGTAATTTGATAGAGATTGCATTGAATTTGTAGATTGCTTTGGGTAGTATAGTCATTTTCACAATATTGATTCTTCCAATCCAAGAACATGTTATATCTCTCCATCTGTTGGTATCATCTTTAATTTCTTTCATCAGTGTCTTATAGTTTTCTGCATACAGATCTTTTGTCTCCCTAGGTAGGTTTATGCCTAGGTATTTTATTGTTTTTGTTGCAATGGTAAATGGGAGTGTTTCCATAATTTCTCTTTCAGATTTTTAATCATTAGTGTATAGGAATGCAAGAGATTTCTGTGCATTAATTTTGTATCCTGCAACTTTACCAAATTCATTGATTAGCTCTAGTAGTTTTCTGGTGGCATTTTCAGGATTCTCTATGTATAGTATCAGGTCATCTGCAAACAGTGACAGTTTTACTTCTTCTTTTCCAATTTGTATTCCTTTTATTTCTTTTTCTTCTCTGATTGCTGTGGCTAGGACTTCCAAAACTATGTTGAATAATAGTGGTGAGAGTGGACATCCTTGTCTCGTTCCTGATCTTAGAGGTAATGCTTTCAGTTTTTCACCATTGAGAATGATGTTTGCTGTGGGTTTGTCATATATGGCCTTTATTATGTTGAGGTAGGTTCCCTCTGTGCCCACTTTCTGGATAGTTTTTATCATAAATAGGTGTTGAATTTTGTCAAAAGCTTTTTCTGCATCTATTGAGATGATCATATGGTTTTTCTTCTTCAGTTTGTTAATATGGTGTATCACATTGATTGATTTGCATATATTGAAGAATCCTTGCATCCCTGGGATAAATCCCACTTGATCGTGGTGTATGATCCTTTTAATGTGTTGTTGGATTCTGTTTGCTAGTATTTTGTTGAAGATTTTTGCATCTATATTCATCAGTGATATTGGTCTTTAATTTTCTTTTTTTGTAGTATCTTTGTCTGGTTTTGGTATCAGGGTGATGGTGGCCTCATAGAATGAGTTTGGGAGTGTTCCTTCCTCTGCAATTTTTTGGAAGAGTTTGAGAAGGATGGGTGTTAGCTCTTCTCTAAATGTTTGATAGAATTCAACTGTGAAGCCATCTGGTCCTGGACTTTTGTTTGTTGGAAGATTTTTAATCACAGTTTCAATTTCATTACTTGTGATTGGTCTGTTCATATTTTCTGTTTCTTCCTGATTCAGTCTTGGAAGGTTATACCTTTCTAAGAATTTGTCCATTTCTTCCAGGTTGTCCATTTTATTGGCATAGAGTTGCTTGTAGTAGTCTCTTAGGATGCTTTGTATTTCTGCAGTGTCTGTTGTAACTTCTCCTTTTTCATTTCTAATTTTATTGATTTGAGTCCTCTCCCTCTTTTTCTTGATGAGTCTGGCTAATGGCTTATCAATTTTGTTTATCTTCTCAGAGAACCAGCTTTTAGTTTCATTGATCTTTGCTATTGTTTTCTTTGTTTCTATTTCATTTATTTCCGCTCTGATCTTTATGATTTCTTTCCTTCTGCTAACTTTGGGTTTTGTTTGTTCTTCTTTCTCTAGTTCCTTTAGGTGTAAGGTTAGATTGTTTACTTGATATTTTTCTTGTTTCTTGAGGTAGGCTTTTATAGCTATAAACTTCCCTCTTAGATGTGCTTTTGCTGCATCCCTTAGGTTTTGGATCGTCGTGTTTTCATTGTCATTTGTCTCTAGGTATTTTTTGATTTCCTCTTTGATTTCTGCAGTGATCTCTTGGTTATTTAGTAACATATTGTTTAGCCTCCATGTGTTTGTGTTTTTTACATTTTTTCCCTGTAATACATTTGTAATCTCATAGCGTTGTGGTCAGAAAAGATGCTTGATATGATTTCAATTTTCTTAAATTTACTGAGGCTTGATTTGTGACCCAATTGTGATCTATCCTGGAGAATGTTCCGTGCGCACTTGAGAAGAAAGTGTAATCTGCTGTTTTTGGATGGAATGTCCTATAAATATCAATTAAATCTATCTGGTCTATTGTGTCATTTAAAGCTTCTGTTTCCTTATTTATTTTCATTTTGGATGATCTGTCCATTGGTGTAAGTGAGGTGTTAAAGTCCCCCACTATTATTGTGTTACTGTTGATTTCCTCTTTTATAGCTGTTAGCAGTTGCATTATGTATTGAGGTGCTTCTATGTTGGGTGCATATATATTTATAATTGTTATATCTTCTTCTTGGATTGATCCCTTGATCATTATGTAGTGTCCTTCCTTGTCTCTTGTAACATTCTTTATTTTAGATTCTATTTTATCTGATATGAGTATAGCTACTCCAGCTTTCTTTTGATTTCCATTTGTATGGAATATCTGTTTCCATCCCCTCACTTTCAGTCTGTATGTGTCCCTAGGTCTGAAGTTGGTCTCTTGTAGACAGCCTATATATGGGTCTTGTTTTTGTATCCATTCAGCAAGCCTGTGCCTTTTGGTTGGAGCCTTTAATCCATTCACGTTTAAGGTAATTATTGATATGTATGTTCCTATGACCATTTTCTTAATTGTTTTGGGTTTGTTTTTGTAGGTCCTTTTCTTGTCTTGTGTTTCCCACTTAGAGAAGTTCCTTTAGCATTTACTGTAGAGCTGGTTTGGTGGTGCTGAATACTCTTAGCTTTTGCTTGTCTGTAAAGCTTTTGATTTCTCCATCAAATCTAAATGAGATCCTTGCTGAGTAGAGTAATCTTGGTTGTAGGTTCTTCCCTTTCATCACTTAAAGTATATCATGCCACTCCCTTCTGGCTTGTAGAGTTTCTGCTGAGAAATCAGCTGTTAACCTTATGGGAGTTCCCTTGTATGTTATTTGTCATTTTTCCCTTGCTGCTTTCAATCATTTTTCTTTGTCTTTAATATTTGCCAATTTGATTAATATGTGTCTCGGCGTGTTTCTCCTTGGGTTTATTCTGTATGGGACTCTCTGAGCTTCCTGGACTTGGGTGTCTATTTCCTTTCCCATGTTAGGGAATTTTTTGACTATAATCTCTTCAAATATTTTCTCTGGTCCTTTCTCTTTCTCTTCTCCTTCTGGGACCCCTATAATGCGAATGTTGTTGCATTTAATGTTGTCCCAGAGGTCTCTTAGGCTGTCTTCATTTCTTTTCATTCTTTTTTCTTTAGTTTGTTCCACAGCAGTGAATTCCACCATCCTGTCTTCCAGGTCACTTATCCGTTCTTCTGCCTCAGTTATTCTGCTATTGATTCCTTCTAGTGTAGTTTTCGTTTCAGTTATTGTATCGGTCATCTCTGTTTGTTTGTTCTTTAATTCTTCTAGGTCTTTGTTAATCATTTCTTGCATCTTCTCAATCTTTGCCTCCATTCTTATTCCGAGGTCCTGGATCATCTTCACTATCATTATTCTGAATTCTTTTTCTGGAAGGTTGCCTATCTCCACTTCATTTAGTTGTTTTTCTGGGGTTTTTTCTTGTTTCTTCATCTGGTATATAGTCCTCTGCCTTTTCATCTTGTCTATCTTTCTGTGAATGTGGTTTTTGTTCCACAGGCTGCAGGATTGTAGTTTTTCTTGCTTCTGCTGTCTGCCCTCTGGTGGTTGAGGCTATCTAAGAGGCTTGATGGGAGGCTCTCTGGTGTTTCATTTCTTAGCATTAAAAGTTACAACCTGGAAAATAAAAGGGCATAATGGGATTATTAATAACTAAAATACGGGGAATGTGGTTTTGCACCTACCCTTCATGCTCGTTTCTCTCTTTCTCAAGGCAAAGGCACTGTTGCTTCTGAGTTTCCTGGGTTCATTTTTCAAAACACACCTCTGCCTTCATCAGGCTTTCTTGCCCACCTAGAGCTTTATACATTGAATATGTTTAATTTACTACCTTGAGAGTCAGCCTTCTATATTTGTTAAACATATACTGATGTTTAAATGGTTAGAGCTTTTAATCAGGATTGTATCTTGTATGTGTTAGTTTTGTTAATGCTAGGCTTTGTTTTTGTGGTACCAATAGTGCCAAAACATAGTTCTGTTTAGTAAGTTGCATTCCTTTCCAGGAAGTTCTGTCAGCAAGAATGGAGTGAATGTTTTTCCCCGTTGGGCCTGAGAGCATAGTCCAACCAGCACCTGCAAACCCAGTACTTTGTTTTGCATTATGTCACAAAAATTAGGCAAATATTGTGCTTTATTTAACACAATATCATTTTTATTTTAATATAAAATCATTTTTTTCCATTACTTACCATTGAGCAAATTGATGCACTTGAGAGATACACTGTGCTTATTTGGGGGCCAAACATCTTCCCACAGTACCCTCTCTGTACCTGCACTCCCCACTCATATCCAGGCTTGAGAAGCATGGTTTTGTTGTACATCTCAGGTAGCTTCATGTAGAGGCAGGACAAAAACGACACTCTTCAACCACGGCCACTTTATCAAGATGGTTGTCTCACTGAAAGAGCTGTCTGTGAGGTTTGGTAATTGGTGATTTTGTGTGCTGACAGACTGTCCTGTTCCCTTATCCAGTTGGCAATTCAGGATTTTATACATGCTCTTCTGTTCTTTTCATTTGCAGCTGAGCTGCTGTTTGTCCACTAGCTTAAGTCCAGTGAACATCTCCTTAAGGTTAAAGACTTGCTGTTTTTGGCATGTGTAATTATTTTCATCTTAGCCTTAGGTTGTTAGTTTGATATTTCTACTTCTTATTACTAGTATAAGTTCTTTTTTATATTTTCTGTCAACGTCTTTTTACAGTTTGTAAAAGTGTGATAAAATTAAATGATTGCACAGATACTGTTGAATGGGAAAAAATGGAACCTCACTCTGAAAACATCCATTTGTTAGCCAATATATGAATATCTGACTTAGGTGTGTAAAAGACTGTTCAGGGATAGGTAAGATACAGTGGTAAGGGTTGTTTGAAGGTTGAATTGACAAAAGTAGAGGAGCATCTGCAAACAATTGAGCAAATCAACCGAGGCATTTTAGGATTGTTGGGTTATTACAGCATACTGAATTTTTTGTTTATCCCAACTCACTGTAATACTGCCATGATCAGATGGATATTGCTGCCATATTCAGTGAAGCCATCTTTATGAGGGTAGTATGACTCTTAGTCCGCTCTCAGTTTGTAATTGAAATTTGTGAGGATTTCATATTTGAACATTTTCCTGTAGGCTATGTATGATGTGGTAGTAGATTGTTTGCCATAGAGAATTTGTATCATTATGCAAACATAGCTCTTTCCACTATTCCATGCCTTCGAGAATAGTCAAGGGGACAAAGCCAGCCCTAGGCAAAACTGTGAAGTACTACAAAATTGTTTGCATTCTCCCTTTGCCTTCAATGCAAGTTTTCCTTTCCTCTGTCTTGGTATTATGTCCTATTTTTGCTGACATAATAACTGATATTTATTTTACATTTTTTATACATAAAGCCAATCTTTTAAGTCCTTAGGGGCCTAAATCTGTTGCTGGCTTCTGCAAACACTTATGGTAGCTTGTTTCCTTATGTCTTTGATGGTGCTGACTGTGAGCTTTTATTTGTTTGATCTTAACCTGAGGCCCCAAATAAGGGTAGGATTTGCATTTGCTTCTAAAGGGATCCAGGGGCTGCACCATAGGCCACTTCAGTCTCCTTCAGCAGTTCTCGGCTTCATGTGGCTCTCAGGTTCAGCTTCCCAGTGGCAAATCTGAAGACTTAGTCTCCCAGTAGCTGGCTTCATCCTCAGGGACACCCTACCCTTAGAGTTTGCTTATTCCTCAGTGTTTTACTCTGGATTCAAGCCACGGTTTGTTTGCTTGTAGCAGTGGTTCTTTTTGGTTATGGTGCTGGGGTCCTTGGAGATTTCCTTTACTTTGTGGAAGCCCATCAGTGCACTAAAGAGTGTATTTTAACCAAGAACTCGTTGTTTTGTACAGGAGGGCCCTTTGGAGTAACTAGTCCACAATACTGCTGCCAATTATAGTTTCTTTACAAATATTTTTAATTTTTTAAATGAGGGAAGATAACCTTAGGAGATTGAGAGACTGAAGATAAAAGCAAAAAAATAGTAAAAAGGTGGGGAGCGAGAAGCTGTAAAAAGGTCCAGGGAAGTAAGAGGCACTAGGATCTGGAGCACAGAGAGGGAACACAGGTTTGCTCTGGAAGAACGTGCCGCCTGTGTCCCTGAGCGGGCAGGTGTCGGGGCGCCGAGGAGGAGGGGGAGGTGGAGGAGGAACTGCACCTGCCGAGAGCTGGGCAGAGCAAGACGTGTGGGCCTGAGGAGCCTGGGAACCAGTTAGCACAGCTTTGTGCAGAGTAGAAAGAGACTAGGCACTTGTCAAGTCCAGGTAAAAGGCTTGCTTGACTACGTTTCCTTGGTGCAGAATAGTTCAATACATATTTATTTTTAAAAATCATTTATTTTGTAGGACTTGCTCTCAAGCATAGTAGGTTAAACATAGATGATCATCTTTGCTTTCTCCTGAAACCCCGATAAAAGATCAGTAAAGGGATTTTTAATAAGTTATGAATTTATTAGGTTAAAGAGAGAGGGGGGGGCACAATGTTTTTTGGGTTTTTTTCTTTTTAAGTCTATTGAATTTGTTACAATACTGCTTCTGTTTTATGTTTTGTTTTTTTGGCCGCGAGGCATGTGGGATCTTAGCTCCCCGATCAGGGATCAAACCCGCACCCCCTGCGTTGGAAGGCAAAGTCTGAACCACCGGACCGCCCGGGAAGTCCCCACAATATTAGTAACATTTTGCAAGTTGGAAAACTGAGTGATGCTGAGCTAAACTGACCAGTGGAAGCTGGGAGCTCAATGCCTTCAGGGTTGGAGAACTTCAGAGAAAAGCCAGTTCTTGCCGCAGAACCCTGGAGATGCTTAGGAATTGGAAGTGCCAGGTGTCTCTGAAGGCAGACCACCAGGGGGATTGATGGAAAGATCTCTCCCCTGTCATGTACAGTCATGGGACCACCCCTTCCCCAGTTTAGTACTAAAATCTGCTCTCTGTAGAGGCTGGACCAATGGGGCCTCCCTTTGTGAGCTCTTGGGCACAGTGGAGGCAGTGGTGTACCGAGAACAGGGTTAAGAGAAAAAGCTACAAAATGGAAGAGTGAGGCATCTTGACTTGGCTTCTAGAATGCTAGCACTGGGGTTTTACCCACCCCACTTTCTTTTCTGCCAGAAGACGAGTGGATACTCTTCTGGAGAAAATGAACCCAAAACAGGGAAAGACTTATAGAAACTGACATTTAGGTGCCCCTCAATGAAGCAGCTCACAGCCCACCTGTGGGGACCACCGCATGGCAGGCTGTGCCGTCTGTCTCCCTCTGGCTGGTAGATGGGGAGTCAGGGATCCCATACAGGTGAGAAAACTTATAATTTGTGAGAGACCAAAACAAACAGAAGAAAAAAATTATATGAGATGGAAATTTATGGGAAAAAAAATCCTTAATCACACCTCTTCAACACAACCAATTTCCTTTTCATTCCCCTCTGGCTTAAAACCTTTTCGAAACTGTTTGGAATTACCTTCCAAATCCGTGTTGTATTTGTTTTACTAAATGCGGTGGAGGTAAATCTCTCTCCTTTGAAAGTAGCTTTGATTTTTTTCTGATGGCCGAGGTGCTTTGGCTCCCACGATGGCAGGGCTTTACTGCTCTTTCCTCCACTTGAGCTGGTCCCTAGGGCCTGGGGCCGCTGTCGCTCAACAGGTGAACCGGAAATTGTATTGTGGGGGGAGGTGAGTGATTTTGGTTTTATTTTTGTCTTAATATAAAACTTAATAGTTTAATCTCATTAGTTATAGATAAGTAATGCAACCCCCCCAAAAAAAACTCCACGATAGTTGAACAGTGTGACTCAGAGAAAAAAGAAAGCGCAGATTTATTCTTTTAAAATATTTAACGTATAAGATCTGTAATCTGACTTTGCAGAAGAATAAAGTGCTTCTAGGGACTCCTGACTTGTTCTTTGGTTATTTAATAGGTGATAGTGGGATTCGCGATATTTCTTTCTCTCCCCTTCTTTATGTAATCAGTGGAACAAAATGAATTAAATTTTACTAATTGGCACATTTTATAATGAAACCTCAAAGAGTATATTATCCTTTAGGGTAATTAGAAACGTTTCTGTTCGACTGCAGTAATAGCAGTCCACCAAAATTATTGCAGATTTTATTGGAATGGTTGTGCGACACAGGTTTATAAATATTGTAATGCACGGGAATGTAGACCGGTTTTATTTTTAGAAAAGAGTGAATCCATTTGCTTTTCCTTAATTAATTTATGGAGGCATATTTGATTTTGCTAATTAGAAGTTTAAATATGATTTTTAATACTTTAGAATAATTCCAGTATTAGCTTCACAGTTAAAATAGACAGTAACGTAGACTCTATGTTTTTTCTGAGTAGAAGTTTATAGTAAGTATAATCTAGCTATGTGTCTTCATCTTAAGGAAGTCTTTTGCTCTGAACTTTCAGGCACTCTTTGCAGTGTAGCTCTGTTAATTCTTAAGTTTTAAGTACCTGTACTAGCACAGTATTGGGCAGCATTGAGAAACTGACAGTTTGACTTTCTGAATGCAGGGAAAACAATGATTAGCTCTCTGTCTTTTAATATTCCTTCTAATAACTACGTGTAACCTGATTTAATTGACCCATATGTTTCTTTTTTTCTGGCTGCTTCTTTGTTTTCCGTCAGTGCTGTTTTTTCCCCTTCCTCGAATGAGTGCTTTAAAAATTTTTCTTTTCTCTCTCTCTTCCCCACCCCTCCTCCCCCCAACTCTGATGGAAGGCGTTTGGTTATGACAGTATTTTATTATCTCTGGTTGTCTCCCTAAGGCCAAAGTAAGAGAGTTGAATCTTAGTCCGTGATTCTGAATGGGTGCCGAACAGAAAGCACTAACAGGGACTGGCCACAGCTTAGTTTCAGGTGTAGATTTATTAGAGCTGTGAGGGACCATAAATCTTGTCTTTCTTTCTCTTTCTTTGCACCTTCCTCTGCTGATGCTCATAGGGACCTGGGAAGTAGCATTTGGGCTTTAAAATGGGAGAACCTCAGGGACAGGGGTGGGATTTCAGTGACCTTGGTCTGCAAACTATTCGTAATAAAAGTTTGTATTTATTCGTTGTTTGAGATTATTTGTAAATTGGATATTTAAGTCAAGAACTTGAGTATGTGTTGATGAATGTGTAGGCCGTCACCTTGACGTGTAAAGTAATATGTGGTATTTCCGAGCTGTCCCCTAACACGGCTCAGAGTACTCACTTACCAGGGATTTGTATTTAGGGTCTTCAGTGAAACATGGATTGGTTGACTGGATTTTTTTCCAGCTTTGTATAGAAACAGGTCTTTAAAAGTAATTTGTAAGGTTGTTTTTTTTTTCTCCTTTGGAAGTCTGAATTTGGGTTAAATCTGAATTCTGCCACTTACTCTAAGTAAACTAACCTCTCTGAGCCTTGATTTCCTCATCTGTAAAATGATGATGATCATACCTGCTCCTTAACAGTTATTGTTAGGATTAATGTGAGCTAGAGAGAATGGAATGCTCATGATTTAAAATATTAAAATATTTAACTGGAGATATAGAGGCAGTTTAAAACGCTTTAAGAGATTAAAAAAACAGCTCTAGGTTGTAAAAGTTCACAACACAGTAAACACTCTGAATCTCTGCAAATTTCTTTACTCAAAGAACATCAATTTACTTTGTCATGAACCTGCAAATTTCAAGGACTTTTAAGATTCTCTTTCCTGTGAGAAATGCATGAATGTGTTACTATAATTTTTGGCAGGTGAGTTTTATATTTACTTGTTTTTATTGAAACTAAGGAAGATATTTGGCCTCACATGAAAGCTGAGTGATATAAATGCTGCTTGGAAACTAATGCAATATGAGTGACTTGCTTAATGTAAAACCTGATAAGCAGTCACTCTTCACTTGCTGTGAAATTATTTGCTTCTAGATTAGCCCCAGAAATAAGGATATAGTATTATGCAAGAATGTTTTTGCTTTAGTAAATGGAAGTTGTCAGAGATTTCACCTGGAATTTGCTTATTCTTGCCTTTAGTTTTGTTAGAACTTTGGCCTTGAAATGCTACTCTTTACTTGTATGAAATGGATTTATCATTATTTTCATTAGTATTGTATTACATTGGTAACGAAGCTGTGTATGTACTCCTTAATTAACCAGCTGTAAACTTGGCTGAGGTCATGATGTCGATGGCACATGGAACCAAAGAGAGGATCCTTGTCACCATTTTAAGATTTGAAAATTAGATGTGTTTACACCCCGGAAGGAAAAAAATCCAATCAAGCACCATCTGTGTGTCCTGAGTACTTGTTCCCTCACCTTCTGTAATTAAAAAACTTGTGCTGGGGACTTCCCTGGTGGTCCAGTGATTAAGAATCCGTCTTGCAGTGCAGGGGACGCTGATTCGATCCTTGGTCGGGAACTAAGATCCCACATACTGCAGGATCTACTGAGTATGTAAAGCCCGCGCACCGCAACTACTGAGCCTGTGTGCCACAACTAGAGAGCCCACATGCCACAACTACAGAGCCCTTGTGCTCTGGAGCCCGCGTGCCACAACTAGAGAGAAGCCCATGTGCCACAACTAGAGAAAAGCCTGCGCATCGCAACGAAAGATCCCACATGCCGCAGCTAAGACCTGACGCAGCCAAATAAATAAGTATTAAAACAAAAAACCTTGTGCTGGCTGCTTGGCTGAACCAGGGGTATATTATTAAACTGGCTAACTTATTTGGTCTAAAATGTTCTTTAGGGAATCAGTGAGTGATTTTAAATGTTCTTGCTGGGTCTGGGTCACCACATTCTCTGGGGTAAGCCAAGGAATGACAGTTCAGCAAATAAGTATTATGTATGTATTATATGTCAACAAACCAACTTGTTGGAATTGGTTGTTAACTCGTTTGGGTTATGTTGGACAGCTTTTTTTTTTTTTAAGATTTATTATTTATTTATTTTAGGCTGCGTCGGGTCTTAGTTGTGGCGCGTGGGATCTTCGTTGAGGCACGTGGGATCTTTTATCATTGCTGTGCGTGGGCTCTTTGTTGTGGTGTGCGGGCGTCTCTCTAGTGGTGGCATGTGGGTTTTCTCTAGTTCTGGCGCACGGGTTCCAGAGCATGAGGGCTCTGTAGTTTGCAGCACGTGGGCTCTAGTTGAGGTGCGAGAGCTCAGTAGTTGTGGCACACGGGCTTTAGTTGTCCCGCGGCGTGTGGGATCTTAATTCCCTGACCAAGGATAGAACCTGCGTCCCCTGCATTGTAAGGCGATCCTGTTGGACAGCTTTGGCAGAGAGAGATTTAGTTAGATCTTCTCCTGACTTTCTTCACTAGTTGAGCTATAAGCATACCACTTCTAGAATGAGATTTAATGTGGTTATTGAACTTGACTCTCGCTGTGTATTCTCTCTAGCATTGATTCATGTCTTCAGTGTGAAAGAATAATCTCTTCGAGCTTTGCACTGACCTCTCAGAGGGCTACCGTGCCAGTTCTGTTTTTGGTGAGGCAGGAAGGAATTTCTTCATACTTTCTGATGATACCAAGTGATACTGTGGTCTAGAAAAACAGAATTGCTAAACTTCGTTTTGAGATTCCAAGTGCTTTGATGCTTTGGAAGTAACCACTAGGTTTGGACTTAGACACCTGTGTTCACTTCAGTGAACATGTATTGAGTGTATATTATGTGCCAAGTTCTTTGTCAGTCATCACCTTGAAGAAGGACAAAGTCGAATAGGGGCCAGCTTTACATGTAGTCAGAAACTGAGATAATGCAACCAACATCTATAATAACAGACAGATGCACAAGGCATAGATGCTGTGTAGATGATTATTTTTATTCAGGGTGAGGCAAGAGAGTTGGATTTTATGGAGGAGATGATGACTGAGGATGGTTCAGGTAGATAAAGTTGGGCTTTTTAAAAAAAAAAAAAAAATCAGGTTTTTTGGGCATTCCAGGAAGAGAGAATGTAATTGTGGGAGGCATGGTACGGCATGTAGCAGGCAGCTTGGCATTGCAGGAATATAAATCACGAAGGGAGTAATGGTGGGAGATACAGATAGAAAGGGATTCAGGGCCTGTATCTTGAAGGGTCTGACATACGGTACTTTGGGGCTTTGAGTTTTTTCTGATGTGTAGTAATCAGCTTAAAGCAATTGACAAGATCTAAGCCGGGAGAATGAAAGGATGGAATTTAGTTAGCTCCCTCTGATAGCGATCTGGGATTCGGATTGAAGAGGAGTAAAATTAGAGGTAGGAATACTAGTTAAGAAGGTTTAAAGAAGTTCCAGAATGAGTTTTAATTTAGTAAATTTGTTTAACTGAACTGAAATGATGACATAATGAACGAAAGAATGACAAGGAGTTAAAGAAAGAGGAAATATCAGAGGGGCGGACTGTGTAATTGAGAGGACCTAGAGATTGATTGGTTATAAAAAGATGAGTAGGAGAGAATCATCTGGGTTTGGGGCTTGGGTTACTGATGTAGTCACCAAAAAGGACAATAAAGAATAAAGAACTGGATTTGAAGTGTTGGGAAAGAGGAGTTCAGTTTTGAGTGTGTTGAGGTTGAGGTACCAGTGAAGTATCTAGGTGGAGGTGGCCAGGAGGTAAGTAGATATAAAAATATGACGTGCAGTGGAGAGGCTGAGAGGAAAACCATAGACTTAGGAATCACCAGCGTGTAAGTGATGGTTGATGAAGGGAGAACACAGGGAGTGAGAAATGAAGAGAAGAAACCCAGTGGTGGAATTCTGGGGGAACATGTCAATGTTGACAGGTATTCTGAGGTAGCGGATACTGGGAATGAATAGAAAAAGTAGTAGGTTAGAAAGAAGGCATAGGGACTGAGAGAAGAAAGAACTTCGTGAAGGAGTAGGTGTCAGTAATGTCCAAAGCCGGGAGCCACATGAGATCCTGATTGGCTTTGGAAGTTAGAAGGTCACTTGGCTTAGAGCAGTTTGGGACAGAGGAGCATTTCTATTGGAACAGTAATTTGTAACCTACCTTTGCTGCTTAACTTATTGTGTGACTTGGGAAAGCCATTTTGTCTTTGGCTCTTTGTAAAGAGGTGGTTGGCCTCTTAGCGGGTTTCAGTCTGTGATCGGTGGGACTCCATGGGTTCAGAGAAGGCACTTTGAGGTTCATCAAGGAGATCAAGGGTTAGGTCAGATATTCGTCGGGGGAGAAGGTGCAGATAGTCTATTCCTGATTCAAACAAAGCAGCTGGAGCAGCTTGAATTTTTATCTATTTTATATATTTGACTTCAGTATCATTTTATTTGAAAAAACATAGTGCGGTATAAGAAACTTGAAAAGTATTGGCCTACAGAAGCCATAGTTAACCTTCAAGCATTCAAAGAGATAGAACAAATAGCTGGTGTTCAGAATTCCTCTACTAGATGAAGATTATAATAGATGCTGACTTGCTTCATGATATAGATTTTATTCAGAGGTCAATATTAGTGTTCGAGTTTCTGTAATAATAATTATTCTTATTTTCATTAGGAATCAAAACTAAACTTCTAAATAACTGAATTCTAGGGACTTCCCTGGCGGTCCACTGGTTAAGACTTTGTGCTTCCACTGCAGGGGGCCCGGGTTCGATCCTGGGTTGGGGAACCGCAGGCCGCATGGTGTGGCCAAAAAAACCCCCCAAAAACTGTGAGCTAAACAACCGAATTCTATTTTACACTTTGTTAAAAAACTTTTTATGTGTCTTACCAGGTTCTGACTCAGAAGATCTTTTGGAAGAATTGCTGTGCTGTTTGATGCAATTAATCACTGATATTCCACTCTTGTAAGTTCTGGCTAAGCCAGGATTAGTTTTATCTTCTTTGTATATTGAAGATAGTAATTGATCATGTTGAAGAGTTTGTGGGTTGTGGTGTAGTACTTTCATGTATGCCTTTTACGTATGCCTCCATGTACATCCATGGGCTTCTTCTGTCTCTCCTGCCTAATAATATTTAGACTCTGACGACCTGTCATCAACACAAGAATTTTATGTTGTTGAGGGGAAAATAAGCTCTTTAGCAATGCTGAGCATATGATAGGCACAGAATTAATCTCTGTAAACAAGGGTTTGAGAGGGAAACAGTTAAATCTAGTATATATGTGGTAGATGCAGCTAGTTTTCCACCCATTATTTGTTCTCCCCTTCTTCCTTGCTTCCTGATTTTATTGATATATCTGGCCTTTTTTGGAGAGGTTAGATTTCCATTTCTAGCCTTGAAGCTAGGTGTGGTCAGTGAGATGTGGAGGGAAGTCCTCAAATGAAACTTACGGATGCAGCTCTTTAAGGGGACCTGACTCATCTAGGAGGCATACATATATTTTTGTTTGTGAGAGCCCATTTTCCTGCTTTCTGGAATGTGGGCAGGGTCTCTTTAGAGTTGTGTTGGACATCTTGGTAACAGGAGCTAAGAGACTCAGAGAAAATTCTGCCTTGACCTCATTGAGCTGCCGAACCAAAGTCATCAACTACTACACTTCCTCCGCCTACCCCACCCCCGCCCTTGCAATTCTCATGTGAGAAAACTAGACCCTTATTTGTTTACACTGTTACAACTAGATTTCTGTCACTACAGCTGAATGCAGTTTCTATGTGATTCAAAATGTTTGTTACTTTTAAAGCAGTTACTCTCAACCTTTTTTTTTTAGTTGCCTCTCTGAGGAGCCTCTTTAGAATTTTTTTAATTGCCTCTCCAAAGTCCTAATGAAATTTGAATACCCCAGATACACTGAATATCTGTTTATGTGCTATGGCCTTTTTGAGGGCCACACATCATTATAATATCTATGAAGTTTTTCATCCCTTAAGAACCAATTTTCACCCTCTTGAGGGTGATCTCAACCCCCCATCGAGAATGCATATTTTATTTTATTTATTTTTTATTTTTTAATTTTTGTCCACACTGCATGGCATGTGGGATCTGAGTTCCCCGACCAGGGATCAAATCCATGCCCCCTGTGGTGAAAGCTCGGAGTCCTAACCACTGGACCACCAGGAAATTCCCGAGAATGCATATTTTAAAGGAATTATTTTTTGAAATAAAAAAGTAGATTTTTAAGATTTTCATCACAGAGTCTCAGTCTATGCGGGGATATCGTTGGAAATGTGCCACTTGCCCGTGGCCCAAAAAGGAAAGACGGGTATTTGTGAGAAAACAGGCTCCTGGCCTCTGTTGTGCACAAGTGCAGCATCCAAAATTGTAATATAGATTTAGAAATGAGAGCCACCAAATCCTGTTGTGACTTGGTCTGGTGACATGCAGCCTGGAAGGTAGGGCTGAGACAACTGAGGAATCACTGACAGGGAAGGGCATGGGAAAAATGTCCCAGGCAAGTTGAACTCTTGTGACGGACACAGCTCTTTGCGTGCCTGGTATCCTTTCTCCGCTTCCTCTCCAATATTGTTGGGGGCAAGGTGTGCCCAGCTTAGTTTTCAGGCACTTTGGGAACTAAATATGGCTCTGTGACACAGTTTGAGCCAATTACACGTAAGCAGAAGTCATGAGCTTGCAGAGCATGTACCTTCAGCCCATTGCCCTTGGCCCTTCTCTTCCTTCCTGGATGTGGAGGCAGTGCTTGGGCCGTGTTGAAACTATGAAGATGGGCGCTACACCCGAAGAACAGTGTCCCAGCAGTGTGGGATACTGATAATGTTATAGAACCATTACACCAACCCTAGATGGCTTATCTTTGGATTTCTCCTTATGTGAAAAGAGCAAACAGTTATTTTGGTTAAGCCACTGTGGCTATTAGCTTTCTGTTACTTATGGTCAGATGTGGGAAGGGGAACACATATATTGCCTACTATTTGCTTATCACAGTATGTGTGGTGCTTCATGTGTTCCTGATTTAATTTTAAAAGTAGCACTACCTCTATTACATTTGTTATTACCAAATACCAGCAATTTTGTATATATCCTGAATGAGTGCCTTTTGTTGTTGTTGATAAAATGTCATGGTAAAGTTAAGGGGGATGGAAGTGGTAAATCCCTTTAGATAGTAAATAAGCTGTGAATACAATAAATAGACCAGCCACTTAAACACTCTTGGAGAGGAAGCAGTGTTGTAATAAATCAAACATTTTAGTGTTTTATATGTTTATACTTTTTAAATGAACTGAAAATGCACAGACAACCAGATGTCTTGTGTTATGTATACTCAGCTTTAACCAGCTGCTGAAACAATTTCTTATGATTTAATGTTCTTGGAGCTCCATCCTACAAGAAGGTTTGTCTTAGTAACAGTTTCCATGTGAAACCAACCTACTCTTTAAATGTTTCATCTACTATAACCATAGTGCAGTGTTACCTATCAGCTTATAATTTAAGGAGGAATGTTAACCTATGAAAACTGGGGATGGTCTAGACACACCTGACTATCATCAGTCTCACTATAAACATTGAAGTTTAACATTGGCATGCCAGTGCTGCATTACGGGTGAACAGCAAGAGGAAACTAATTTTTTTTTTAAATAAATTTGTTTATTTATTTATTAATTTTTGGCTGCGTTGGGTCTTCGTTGCTGCAGGCAGGCTTTCTCTAGTTGCGGCGAGCAGGGGCTACTCTTCGTTGTGGTGCACGGGCTTCTCATTGCGGTGGCTTCTCTTGTTGCAGAGCACAGGCTCTAGGTGCGCGGGCTTCAGTAGTTGTGGCACGTGGGCTCAGTAGTTGTGGCTCGTGGGCTCTAGAATGCAGGCTCAGTAGTTGTGGCGCACGGGCTTAGTTGCTCTGTGGCATGTGGGATCTTCCCGGACCAGGGCTCGAACCCGTGTACCCTGCATTGGCAGGCGGATTCTTAACCACTGCGCCACCAGGGAAGCCCGAAAGTAATTTTAATTGCCATCGCGGGTAATGCAAAACTAGCTTAAACGTTTCATTTGAGACTATGAAATCATTCTATTAATATTGAAAGCAAATGATTACCAAGAACAGAGGTAGACAGACATTTAGAAATCTATATGTTTTAACTGATACTTCATCATTAAGAGAACAGGATCAACTGTGGTAGTTTAAACTCCCAGAATTTGTAGGAATTCATTTGTAATGAAAATGGACTTTTAAGTAGTAAGTGAATACTGCTTCTCAGTTTGGATTTCTTGATAAAATATTAATTCTCTGAGGTGTTAGTCTTCAAAGACAGATTCAAGTTACACACCTTCCAGGAATCCTTCCTTAACACCACACCTCTCAGCGTTTATATATGTATTTAAAAGAAAGATTAAGTCAGGCACCGTCTCGTGACTTGACATTTTTTAGTGTATATTGGGTTGATCCAGTAGAATTGAAATGTCTTCCAAAAGTAAAACCTTGTCTTTAATTGTTATACCTTCTTGATCTCAAGGAGTTGAATGAGAGAGGAATAAGGTACGATAAAGGATGTCCCTCAAGACACTAATGGAGAGTGTAATGGAACATGGTCGGCAGCCCAGAGTTGAAAGCACACACTTAGAATTTGTGACACTGGTTCGCTTCTTTCAGTGTTACCGTGAGGGTTGAATGAGACCCCGTGATTCTTGCCAGTGATGGAGTTTAGGTGGGGCCCTAGCAGCATAAGCAGTTACCTTGTATGGGCCTAATACTTACATTTTGAGGACTGCTTATGATGCTTTTTTATTATGAAATAGAGTTTATTTTGAGAACTTGAACTGGATGTCTTTTCCTTGTCTTTTTGTCTCTGTTTGTTGCTATTGTTTTTGTCAAAGCTGTCGCTCTTAGCTGTTTACAGAGATGCCATTGTCAAGAACAGGCCCTACTCCTTGTCTCTGTGCTCTCACTCTGGACACGTCCTGAGAGGTCTGCTTAGAGTGGGCCTTTCTGTGGGCTCCAGCCCCTTCCTCTGAGATCCATTTATGTGTCTTCTCCTTTATCAACCTGTGAACTCAGTAAGGAGGATTGGGACGGCTTAATTCTCAGCCTGGCCCTGATGGGCAGATTTTTTAATTCTATAATTTAAGAAACTTTAGTTTTTTCATAAGTTATATATTGATAAAGATACGATATTCAAACTGGATTGCCTTCACCGCCTTTTCCAGGAGTGTGTGTATGTCTGTGTAGTGGGACTTCGCAGCTTCAGTGCAGGGGTATCTGATGTCATCTGCTGACCTTGTCCATGTTACTCATTCTGCTTCAATAACGCTGGTGTCCTTGCTAATTTGGAACATGCCAACCCACTGCTGTCTTCAAGGCCTTCGACCTTCCTTCTCATGCCTTGAGTATCTCTCCTCAGACATCTGCATGGCTCTTGTCCTGACCTCCTTCAAGCTTTCTTCTGCTCAAAGTTCTGCTTCTTAGAAACAGCCGCTCTGACTACCCTAAAATAGCACGCCTCTCATTTTCTGTCCTTTTATCATGCTTTATTTTTTGTCCTAATACTTATCACTGCTTTTAATTAATTAATTTATTTATTTTTGGCTACATTGGGTCTTCGTCACTATGCGCGGGCTTTCTCTAGTTGCAGCGAGCAGGGGCTACTCTTCGTTGTGGTGTGCGGGCTTCTCATTGTGGTGGCTTCTCTTGTTGCGGAGCATGGGCTCTAGGTGTGCGGGCTTCAGTAGTTGTGGCTTGTGGGCTCTAGAGTGCAGGCTCAGTAGTTGTGGCGCATGGACTTAGTTGCTCTGTGGCACGTGGGATCTTCCCGGACCAGGGCTCGAACCCGTGTCCCCTGCATTGGCAGGCAGATTCTTAACCACTGTGCCACCAGGAAAGCTCCTATCACTGCTTTTCATATTACCTGTTATTTCCCAAAGAAATTGGAATGAAAGCTGCATGAAAACAAGGGCTCTTCCTGCGTTAACATTTGTTTT
This sequence comes from Balaenoptera acutorostrata, assembly GCF_949987535.1. Taxonomy (NCBI): domain Eukaryota; kingdom Metazoa; phylum Chordata; class Mammalia; order Artiodactyla; family Balaenopteridae; genus Balaenoptera; species Balaenoptera acutorostrata. Next base: position 25,324,255 of record NC_080076.1, read on the forward strand.
GCTCACTCCTGTCCCCTTAGTACTCAGGTTAGCCTGGCAAGTGGAAGACTCAAAAAATATTCGTGGGAGCACAGCCTATTCAATGTGCTTAAATATTTTGTTTGTTTCTCATTATCTGGTCTATATGGAAACACAGTAGTGTGCTAAGGCATATTCCATTGCAGATATAGTGGCTCAAAGCCCCTTGCAGTTGGTATATTATATTATAAACACTAGGTATCTTATAGACGTTAGCAGTGGAAAGGGGCTACTAGAAACCGAAACACTGAGAAATTACATCTGACAATATTTAAGGAAATGGTAGATTAATTAGCTATAAATGCTGACTAGTCTGGAGCCATTTAGTTTAGGGACGGACAGTCAGCATTGTATCTCAGTAGTCCCCCAGATGATCCCTTCACAATATAATAATTAACCTTTTCATTAAGTTCATCCACAAAAACATATGTTATGAATATACTAAACTATGTGTATTTACGGTACTGGGCCCTGGGCAAAGAAAGGCATGACTTTGGAAGAGCTTAGAGATGGATAGATGCATAGAAAGATAGCCTAGCAAGACGAACAACTGATACATGCTGCAGTCATTGGGAGCTGTAGTGATGAGCAGCGGCTAGGTCTTCAAGGAGGCAGAAAGGAGCTGCATAGGGACCTCTTGGATGCATCTAATGTGTTTGTAGAATCACAAGTTCATTCGTTTGATTAGAGTGGAGGGTTTGTGGGAGACTAGGGCTGGAGAAGCTATGTGGTTTGATGGAGTAAAGACTTGAATGTTAAAAGGACTAAATGTTTGATTAGGTTTAGGGTTCTCTTTATTAAGATATAAAAGAACATAATATATATATTTTAGAGCTAGTTCTCTGAAATCCATTTTGGATGTATTTGGGGAGGGATGAAACTGATAAAGAATCTTATTGGTAAAATTAACTTTACTGGATTTATGAAATGTAATAAAATGACAGAAAATAGACATTTATTCGACCCATAGTTGTTGGTATTGGCTTAGATGTTATACTTTGGAAAATCTGAATATTGAAAACTTTTGGTGGCAATGGTGAAGTAGGTGGTTCAAGAACCTGAAGAGCCATAGACAGTTTCTTTATGAAGTCTGCAAGTTTTTGAGAGTGAAGGAACTGGAGAGACCCACGTTGGCAGTGAACCGGCCTAACTGTTGGGAAAATGTCTTTGTACAGCCCTGCATGTTGATACCCAAACTCTTCTCAAATCCAGCCTCAGCAGAGTGGGTAGCTAAAACCCCAAGTCAGCATTTAAGTTTTAGGTGCTGTAAAGTAAATATCTGGTGTAGCTTTCTGATTGAATTAGATGTTTAAGACATTACAAGCACTGAATTAAAGATGATAACATTTTCAAATACCAAGACAGAATTAAGTTCACAATAGCTTATTAGTTTGAAAATTGATTTCTGGTGCCTCTGGGAAAAAAATCCCAGTTAAAAAATTTTAATATGTAAGCCTTTACCAGGTTTATTGAAGAAATCTGACTGAGATATATCCAGTACCACAAATATTGGTACTATAAACTATGTGCTCAGATTGTTCATAATTGCATTATTCAGTATTGCCAAGAAGTGTAGGAGACATTATGTATTAGGAAAAAACACCACTAATTCTGCATCCAGAAGGTAGTGTTTGAATCCTAGCATTACCACTCATCAGCATTGTCACTCCAGGCCTCAGTTTTCTCATTTTAAAATTGGGGTTCATAGATCATAGACTGTCACTTGGAAAAGACATTTGAACACATCTGGTTCAGTTGTTTAATAGTTTGGATGTGGAGATTGAAGTGCATGAGTTTGGAGATCAACTCGTGTAGCCATTGAAGGAACAGCCAGGCCAGTTGTTAGTTTAATGCACCACGTCCTGAGCTTCAGTAGAGGGGCCTGCAGCTGAGAGGGAGCATCTCATCCTGGGATGAGGTCTGTCTAGTGCTCTCACTGCTTACTCTGTTGCTTAGGATTGCGTTGAAGACCAAAGTAATGCACTCGAAAATGCTTTTATAAATTTTAAAATGCTTTATGATTATAAAACTGTGTTGCTTTACACATACTAAGTACTTAAGAAAAACACTGAATATATTTGCTTCTGAGTCAATTTTCCTATTTTAAACTTCTCAGTAAAAAGTAATAGCACTTGGTCATTAACAAGTATAGTGGTCATAGGACGCAGCATGTCTGAGATTCAAAAGAACAAGGCTGAATAGTTTGTGTGGGAACTGAAGTCAGTTCCTGTTGGGTCAGGCTGCTTGGAGGAGCTTCTCTGGCTGCTTTGGAGGACTGGTTCTAGCCTGGCATTAGGTGTGAGAGATTAGCAGCAGCTAAAGCAGAGTCCTGAATCCTGACTGTCATTTTGCCTGTGTTTGCATGTTTCCTTGTTAAGTTGTGGACTATTTAGAGGCGTATAATCATTGAATTTTTTAGAACTAGAATTAAGCTTATTTTATGCATTTTCATTTTGTGTATAATGTCACTGAAGTAGAGAGAAAGGAATTGACTTTCCTAAGGTCAGTTTGCAAGATTCTTAGGTAGCTCAGCCCTGAAAATGTTGAATCTCTGCCTTCAAAGAATTTTTACTCTTATGAAAGCAAGACTGGTACAGGATGCTTTTGTTAATTTCTTTTGCTGTTATTAATACATGTGTAGCAAAATATGAATGAGGTAGTTTGATATTAATAGCTACAACTTTTAATTCTACCAACAGTCAAACAATTGATTTTCTTTTCCTTTTTAATTTTTTGTGTTACTTATATAAGTTAATTCTTTACAGAGTAATTTCTTTTTTGGGTACAGTCCAGATTGCATTACCTTTGGATATTTGAAGCTAGTCATTGATGCTGATGCAATTATTTTAAATTGTAATGTATGTGTGCACATGGTTTGGGAAGACAATCAAATAGCACAAAGGGCTTATGATGAGAACAAATCTCCTTGTCCTATATCCCTTTGCTCTCCAGAGACAGTCATGTTTTGTTTTTGACTATTCTGGTGGTTTATATAAACCTTTACGCTTATCTTACCTTTATATGTATTTCTAAATAGTATGACACTATTTCTTTCTTTTTTTTAATTAAAGGCTTTATTTTTCAGAGCAATGTTAGATTCACAGCAAAATTGGGTGGGAAGTACAGAGTATTCCCATAACCTTCCTCCCACACATAGCCTCCCCTGCTCTCAACATTTCTCACCACAGCGGTACATTTGTTACAGTGGATGAACCTACATTGGTACATCATTATCGCCCAAGTCATAGTGTACTTTAGGGTTCACTCTTGGTGTGTTGTACAGTCCGTGGGGTTTGACAAATGCATAATGACATGTATCCACCATTACAGTATCGTAAGTGTCCTTTCACTGCCCCAAAAGTCCTGTGTGTTCTGCCTGTTCATCCCTCCCACCCCCTTTACCCTTGGTCACCCCACTGCTCCTTTTACTGTTTCCATATTTTCACCTTCTCTAGGGTGTCATATAGTTGGAATCCTACAGTTCGTAGCTTTTTTAGGTTGGCTTCGTTCACTTAGTAACATGCATTTAAGGTTCCTCTGTGTTCGTGGCTTAGTAGCTTATTTCTTTTTAGCACTGAATAATACTCCGTTGTCTGGGTGTAGTACATATACATACATTCACTTAATGCATATATACAGGTATAGTCCTTATTTAAGTCTTAGAATTGGAGTTAAGTGTGACCATTTTAAAATTTGATAAAAATATAATAAATTTGGTAAAAACTTGTTCCCTAAAGGGAGTATATCATTTATAGTCCCACCAAAAACATTTAACAGAGCCTTGACAATATTGTATATTATAAAATTTTTTGTATGCTAAAAATGGAAATCATATTGTGATCTTTATATGCATTCACTCATTACAAGTGAGGCTGAACATCTCTTCATATATTTAAAAGCCATTTCTAACTTTCGATGAAAGTTTAGCAATCATTTCTAGTTCTTGAGAGCTCTTTCTCTCTGATTGTTCTTTGTTTATGAATGTTCTTTGTTTAAGCTGGCATAATTGCAATTTGGACACCCACATAACAATTTTGGTATATTTGCTTTATTATTATGTATCCACCTAATCAATCCGTCTTAACTTTTGATTTTTTAGAATGTTTTTAAAACCTCTTTTTGGTTGAGCTTTATTTCAAGAAGGTATGTGGCTATATTTTATACATTTGATGCACTGTTACATATATAGCATTAGTTCTTTGAGAAGCTGTAAAAACATGGAATGGATATTTGAGTTTATTTGATCCACTCCATTAATTTTTATGTATGATGAAGCTGACAGATAAGGTGACTGATAAAGGTAACAAATGACAGTTCTGATACTAGAATGCAGATTTCTTGGTGCCTAACCTCCAGGCACTTCCTGTTCCATTGTTAATACTTTTATAAATGAGGAGTATTACCATGTCTTTGATTTTGTTAACTTTTAAAACTAGCCATTACTGGTATTGACCGTATCTGTAATACACTATACCACTTTTTAGTCTTTCCTCATATTTTACTTTTGGAATCTCCATGTTGGCATGACATTGATATTTCTAACTTTTGGTCTTAATCCTTTGAACTTGTCAGTTGTTTTTGTTAAACTTATGTTCCATTTACAGTTTCTTATCCAATAGCAAGTCAAAGGAGGATGGTTTTTTCTCCTGCATATTCATTGACTTTGACCTTAGCCAACACTAACACCCATTTCGTGAAGGCTTTTGTCTTTATCCAAGTGTTCCACTCTGCCCTGGCAGAGCACTGCAAGGTCATGGCGCCTTTTTTTCTTCACATGAAATTAATAACTTGCTCCAACAGTAGTTTGTTCTAGGACATTTCCAGTCCAGATGGTGGAAAGTTCTTGTGATAATATGGCAGCCGAAGCAACATTTTGGCTTTTTAAAGTTGACTTTGTTTTGGCGATTGTGTAATGAAAATCTTCTGAAGATTATGCAAGGACATTAAACAAGAAAGATCTGTTGACTTAAAACATTTTTCATTTTTTAAAAACCACCACACTCAGCATGGTAGAATTTTGGTTTCTTTCAAGTATTGGCCTGTCTTGGCTCTTTTCCTTGATTATTTGGCACTTAAGATAGCCCAATTAATGGATTTAAAATTTTGTTTCCACAGGAATATAACGTTGCTTTGAATTCCTTTTTTTGAGCATCATAGAAAGTTACAGCAAGAATTGACATTAGAGGTCATCTTGCCCAATGTACTTATTTACAAATAAGGAAACTGAGACCCAGAGGAGTTATTTTTTGAAGTTAATAGAGTGAGTTTAATAGAGAACTTAGAAACAGATCCTAGGTTTTCTCACTTGGGGTCAGTGACTCTTTCAGCATACCACAATATGATTTAGTTTTTTGTTTATTCTTATTTCAGTGTCATCAGATTTTAATCAGTAAATTTTGATTTTATAATTTATGATAATCCTCTATTTTTAGTTCTTGATTAATTTCATTTTCAAACAGATGATACATTTATGTTGTTCAGATACCAAACACATAAAAGTGTACATGAACGATCTCCTGGCTGTCCTTGTTCCCCATCTCTCCAGCCTTCCCATTTGTCTCCCTAGTAACCACTGTTCGTTCTTAGTTTCATATGTATCCTTCCTGAAATTTTTCATGCATATATATTCAATTACGAATTTAGATTTTTATTTCCCCCTGTATTCATATAAAAGGCTGGAAATTATACATAGTGTTTTGAATTTTCCTCTTTTTCCAGTTAGCAATCTATCCTGGCAGTTTCTGTATACAAGCATTCAGAGAGCTTTCTCATTTTTGTCTTTTAAGTAACAACTTTATTGAGATATAATTCAAATACCCCAAAATTTACCCTTTCAAAGTATATATTTAAGTGGTTTTTAGTATATTCACAAAAGTTGCGAAACTACCACTGCTCTCTAATTCCAGAATTTCATTACCTCAAAGAGAACCCCTGTACCCATTAGCAGTCAATTCCCATTTCCCCCTCCCTCCTGTCCCAGTAACCACTAATCTGCTTCCTGTCTCTATAGGTTTGCCCTTTACGGACATTTCATATAAATAGAATCATATGATGTGTGGCCTTTTGTATCTGGCTTCTTTTATTTAGTGTAATGTGTTCAAGGTTCATCCATGTTATAGCATGCCCCAGTACTTCATTCCTTTTTATTGCTGAAAACTATTCCATAGTATGTATATACCACATTTTGTTTATCCATTCGTCAGTTGATAAGCATTGGGGTTGTTTCTACTTTCTGAATAATGCTGCTGTGAGCATTCATGTACAGGGTTTTGCGTGGACGTAGTTTTCAGTTCTCGGGTATGTGTCTAGGAGTAAAATTGCTAGGTCATATGATAACTCTGTATTTAACTTTTTGAACAACTGCCAGACTTTTCTCAGTGGTTCCATCATTTTACGTTCCCACCAGCCGTGTGTGTGAGTTTTGATTTCTCTACATCCTTTCTCATTTGTTTTTAAAAGTTGCATTATATTCTGTTGTAGGTCAATATCAGTTTATATGTAATCATCCCCCTATTGAAAGATGTTAGAATTGTTAACACATTTTTGCTAATATCCTTTGCTCATTCTCATTTTGGCACCTTTATTGTATCTATTTGTAGGACCAATTTTACATTAGAAAGGTTAGCCCTTTGTGACATAAATTTAAAGTACGTTTTGTTTCTAAGTTTGCTTTTTGACTTATTTGCTTTTAGTATGTGTTTGTTTTTGCCATGATACATTTTTAAAAACTATTTTTAAGAATTTGAATTTATTGGGGCTTCCCTGGTGGCGCAGTGGTTGGGAGTCCGCCTGCCAGTGCAGGGGACACGGGTTCGAGCCCTGGTCTGGGAAGATCCCACATGCCGCGGAGCAACTGGGCCCGTGAGCCACAGCTACTGAGCCTGCGCGTCTGGAGCCTGTGCTTCGCAACAAGAGAGGCCGCGATAGTGAGAGGCCCGTGCACCGCGATGAAGAGTGGCCCCCACTTGCCACAGCTAGAGAAAGCCCTCGCACAGAAACGAAGACCCAACACAGCCATAAATAAATAAATGAATGAATGAATGAATGAAGACCAGCCTGGATTAAAAAAAAAAAGATTTTGAATTTATCAATCTGTTACAGCTTTTAGACCTTTCAGGCTTTTTGTTATCTTTTTGGCCTCTTCTCTTACTACTCTCCTTCTTGCAGATTTCATTCTAACCCCACTGACCTCTTTGTTGTTCTTTAAATATGCTAGGTGTGTTCCTACCTCAGGGCCTTTGTGTGTGCTGGTCCCTCTCTCTGGAAGACTTTTCCCTTGTTTCCTTATTTCTTTCAAGTCTTTGTTCAAATGTGAACTTCTTGTTGAGTCTTCCTATTTAAAATTGTAACACACCTGTGATAGATGTCAAATTTTGGGGTACTGAAATATGAATTCACTTTTTATGATTATAACAAATTAGGTGAGTGTTAGAATGCTGTTTTGTTTCTTATGAAGGAACAAAAATTTCTAGGTGTAAAACCTTTCAAATAGTGCTTAAATGCTTTTAATGACTAAATGCTTTTAATGAGACTGAATCTGTGGCTCTGTGCCCTTTCCCAGTATTTAAACATTTAACTTACGTCTTTGGCAAGTGTGATGGTTAATTTTGTGTGACAGGTTGAGCTGAGGGATGTCCAGAGGTCAAACATTATTTCATTATTTCTGGATGTGTCTGTGAGAGTGTTTCTGGAAACAATTAGCATTTGAATAGGTAGACTTTGTAAGAAAGATCATACACACCAGTGTAGGTGAGCATCATCCAGTACATTGAGGGCAGGAAGAGAACAAAAAGGTGGGGGAGGGGTGAATTTTTTCTCTTGCTTAATCTGAGACATCCATCTCCTTCTGTCTTCGGGTATTGGCACTCCTGTTTCTTGGGCTTTTGCCCTCAGACCAGGGCTTTTCTGCTTCTCAGCACTTTGCGTTTGGACTGGAACTACACCGCTGGCTTTCCTGGGCCTCCAGCTTGCAGATGGCAGATAATGCCACCTTTAGCCTCTGTAATTGTGTGAGCCAATCTCTTATAATAAATTACTTTCTATGTATATATTTCTTTATATCCTGTTGGTTCTGTTTCTCTGGAGAGCCCTAAATAATGCAGCAAGTGTGTCTAATTCATTGCTACAGTCTGAATGTTTGTGTCCTCCCAAAATTCATATTTTAAAACCTAACCTCTAAGATGATGATGTTAGAAGGTATGGGGTCTTTGGGGGATGATTAGGTCATGAGGGCAGAGCCCTCGTGAGTGGAATTAATGCCCTTATAAAAGATACCCAAGAAAACTTCCTTGCTGCCTTCCATCATAGGATAACATAGCAAAAAGACGCTTAATCTCTGTGACCCAGAAACCAGCTCTCATCAGATACTGAATCTGCAGGTATCTTGATCTGGCCTCTCAGCCTCCAGAACTGTGAGAAATAAATTTCTGTTGTTTATAAGTTACCCAGTCTGTATTAGTTTGTTATTACAGTCCAAAAGGAGTGAGACACTTAGATTGTTTTTCCTAGTTGCAAATCCTCTTTACTTTGATTGTTTACAGTGAAGTGAGAGAGAGGAATAATTAAGAAAACCTGGGACTTCCCTGGTGGCACAGTGGTTAAGAATCCGCCTGCCAAATGCAGGGGACACGGGTTCGAGCCCTGGTCCGGGAAGATCCCACATGCCGCGGAGCAACTAAGCCCGTGTGCCACAACTACTGCCTGTCCTCTAGAGCCCACGAGCCACAACTACTGAGCCCATGTTCCGCAACTACTGAAGCCCGCGTGCCTAGAGCCTGTGCTCTGCAACAAGAGAAGCCCGCACACCACAAGGAAGAGTAGACCCTGCTCGCTGCAACTAGAGAAAGCCCGCGCACAGCAGCAAAGACCCAATGCAGCCAAAAATAAATAAATAAACTTATTAAAAAAAAAAAACAGAAAAAGAAAATCTATGGTCAGAATGAGATTAGAGATTGTCCTCAGACCATCTCTCCTGATATTTTTTTTTTTTTCAGGAAATTTCCTGGTGGAGACAGCCAGTTTGAAGCCAATATTTCTCCCATTCATTTTCTTTATGCCCTTCCTATTTTGAAAATTTAAATTAAAAATAATAAAAATATTCACCTATAATCTCATCTTCCAGGATTGCTCTTTTTATTTTTTGCATATTAACATCTATGTGTATTCAGTCATATGATGCATACTGTTCTGCTGTCTTTGCTCAACATCACATCATGAAGCAAATATTTTTTCAATAAAGTGTATTTCAAAAGCAGATGGGATGACTTGTTTTATGAGGCCAGCATAACCCTGATACTAAAACCTAACAGTGGCGTTCCATAAAAAGAAAATTACAGACTGATATTTCTCATGAATACAGGAGAAAAAGCTTAAAAAATAAGCAAATTTCATCCAGCAATATAAGAACAGGATAATACATTATAACCAAGTGGGGCTTATCTCAGGAATACAATATTGTTAACACTTGAAAATCAGTATAATATGCCACATTGACAAAATAAATTAGAAAAGCCATATGATTGTCTCAGTAAATGCTGAAAAAGCATTTGACCAAATTCAACATCTATTCATGGAAAAAAAGAAAAAACTTTCAGCAAACTAGGAATAGAAGGAAACATCTTCAACTAGGTTAAGGGCATCCATGAAGAACCTGCAGCTGACATTACACTTAATGGTGAGAGACTAAAGGTTTACCTCATCTGTGATCAAGAACAAGCCAAGGATGTTTGGTCTTAGCATTTCTGTTTGCTACTGTATGAGGCCCTAGCCAGTTCAGTAAAGCAAAACAAAGAATAAAAGGCATAGAGATTAGAAAAGAAAAAGTAAAACTATATTTGCCAGCAACATGATTGTTTATTTAGGAGACCCTAAGGAATATACAAAAGCTACTTGAACTGAAAAGTGAGTTTAGCAAAGTTGCACATTGCAAGATGATTATACAAAAATCATATACTAGTAGCAAACAACTGGAAACTAAAACCTTAAAAATTCCATTTTAAAATCATATGAAAAACATGAAATACTTAGTAAATTCAACAAATATGTGTACAGCTTATATATTAATAACTAAAAAACATTGCTCAGTGAAGTCAAAGAAGACCTAAATGTAGACATACATCATATCCATGAATTGGAAGAGTCAATATTGTTAAGATGTCAGTATCACCCAGATTGATCTACAGAGTCAATTCATCACATTTGTACCAGAGTATTTTTTGTTTGTTTGTTTTCTTCATAGACGTTGACAAGCTGATTCTAAAATATATATGGAAATGCAAAGAACCTAGAATATCTGAAGAAATAATTGAAAAGGAAGAACAAATGGAATGCTTACACTATATCACTTCACAGTGTACTATAAAGCTACAGTTTTGAAGATAACGTGGTACTGACCTAAGTATAGACAAATAAATCAGTGGATCAGTATAGGGGGCCAAGAAATAGATCTGTACTTCTCTGGTCAGTTGTTTTTTGTTTGTTTTGTTTTGTTTTGCGAAAAGAAGCAAAACAATTCAGTTGGGGAGGGAAAACTTTTTAAACTAATGGTGCTGGAAAAGCTGATTATATGGGAAAACAAAGCAAAACAAAAAAACTTTGACGCCTACTTTCACATATAACATAAAATTTAGAAAAATACACACAATCTTGTTTTAGGCAAAGATAACTTAGAAAGCATACAGAAAGCAATAGCCAAAAAAAGAAAAACTTGATAAGTTAGACTACTTCAAAAATAAAAATCTTGCCTCTTCAAGAGAGACGGTTCAGAAAAAGAAGAGTCAAGCCACAGATGGGAGAAAATGTCTCCAAAACATATGGCTGACAAAACACTTTATTCTTGAATACTTAAAGATCTCTTACAATTTAAAAATAATTAGGCAAATATCCCAATTAAAAATGGAAAAAAGATTTAAATTGATCCTTCACAAAAAAGATATATGAATGGCCAATAAGCACATTGAGTTTTAGTGTGATTAATCATCAGAAAATGCAAATTAAATGCTATAGTGAACTATCACTACACACAACTAGAATAGCTAAAATTAAGAAGACTGATAGTACTGAATGTTGGTGAGAATGTGGAGCAACTGGTACTTTCAGAAATTGCTGTGGGTAAAGAAGCCAACCTGAAAAGGCTGCATACTGTATTATTCCCACTATACATTTTGGAAAAGGTAAAACTATGGAAACAATAAAAAGATCAGTGGTTGCCAGGGTTTGGCAGGAGAAAGGGATATATAGACAGAGCACAGAGGATTTTTAGGGCAATGAAACTGTTCTGTATGATACTATAATCAAGGATACACGTTACTACATTTGTCAAAATTTATAGCGATTATAGAAATTACACAGCAGTAGTGAACTCTTATGTATATTATGGGGTCTTTAGGTGATAATGATGTGTCAATGTTGGTTCATCATTTTTAACATATATGCTACTCTGGGGCAGGATGTTGATGGTGGAGGAGGGTATGCATATGTGGGGCAAGGGTTATATGGAAATTCTCTATACCTTCAGTTTTGCTGAGAACCGGAAATGGCTTCGAAAAATAAAATCTATGTAAAAAATTGCTGTGGTGTATAAAATGGTACAACTAGTTTGGGAAAAGTTTTGACAGGTTCTTATGAAGTCAAATATCCACCTCTCCTCTCATCTAGCAATTTTACTTTCAAGTATTTACTGAAGAGAAATGAAAATATATGTTTGCAAATGACTTGTATGCAAATGTCTATAAATCTTTCTTCGTAAACCTTCTCATAATAACCCCAATCTGGAAACAAATGCCTCTCAACATCGTCGTGTTGTCTCTCTGTACTTTATTCTCAGTTATTTCTTATGACTTTATGTCCAAGTCACTAAATCTCTCTTCAGCTGAGTCTAATCTGCTGTTAAACCCATTCATTGAGGTTTTCTTCCTTCCTTCCTTCCTTCCTTCCTTCCTTTCTTTCTTTCTTTCTTATTTACTTATTTTTTTAAATCAAGTTTTAAAATTTGGCTATTGTATTTTTCAGTTCCAGAATTTTTTTCTAGAACTTTTTAAAAAGAAATACCTGCTATATTTATATAGTTTACAGGTCCTTGAGAAATTTTTGATTTGAAAGATTTGGCTTTTATGCCATAGGTAGAGTAGGCATAGTTGTATTTGGTAATTAATATTATTATTGGGAGAGGTTTGTTTGTTTTATGGGTGTATGGTGGTTCTTGTTCACGTAGTCTTATCTCTTTATGTGCCTATTTTTGATTGTTTGCTAGTTTTTGTATTTGTAAAGTTGTAGAAATAGTTTGATAGTATGATTTTATCTTTCTTCAGAGGGGATTATCTGTTTCTGTTGGGTGCCTTGGATTCTTCTTAATTCCGTTTCAGAATTTTTCTGGCCACCCAGGGAACTTAAAGCTGGGTTGTAGCCCATGAGATCGTTGATTTACTTCCTGCTCCCCCTTACTTCCAAGGTAAGGATCCCCTTGAGGATTTCTACCCTGTGTGTGGGGTGGAGTACTAGGGCTTACTCCCTTGGCAGGCTTGGACTCCAGTTTTTGTCCCCTAGATTGTCAACCCTGTCAAAAGTACTGCTTGGATTCCCAGCCACCACTTATGAATCAGGAAACATCCCAAGGCCAAAGCAATTCCAGATGTCAGGCTGACCTCTCTAGGTTTTCTTAGTGCCTTGAATCTTGGCCTTGTAATTCTTCAGTATTTTACTAGCTCTTTGGTCCTTTTAGAAAGTGCCCCTCCAGACCCTCTGTCAATGATTTTTGTTGACTTCATTGGGAATATTCTTCTGAATTTTCTGTCTAATTTTCTGAAATTAGCATCTAATTCTTACTAGCTGCTAGTGGTAGGCAGAATACTGTCCTCTCCAGCCCAAGATCAATTCCTGTGATCTCTTTAAAAATTATGTGGTTGTGTAAGTTAATATATAAGCTGTGCTTTATTGCATTTTTATTTATTTTCTAATATTGGTTGATATATTTTTTTTTTGGTTTGGCAAATATTTTCTTATATGATGTAGACTATAGACTATGAAAAGCATAGTCCAAAGTCTTGAGTGATGAATATGAGTCAGCCAAACAGTTTGGGGGCAAGGGTAGAGGGAGCTGAAGCCCTCACACAGACTTGGGAGATGTGCGGGAAGATGGTAACTAGGAAGATAATTGATGGATAGTTTCATTTTATCCATGTGTGTCTTTAAAACATATTTCTTAAATGGCTATTTCAGAGGTTTTCCTGTTTAGATCATTTTTTTCCCCATAGGCAGAACCCAAATTTGTGTTCACAACTTATTTTGAAACTGACTTTAAAATTATCAGTCATTTTCTTTCTTTTTTTTTAAACTTTTATTTTTAAAAAAATTTTTATTAATTTATTTTTGGCTGCGTTGGGTCTCCGTTGCTGCGCATGGGCGTTCTCTAGTTGCGGTGAGTGGGGTCTACTCTTTGTTGTGGTGCGTGGGCTTCTCATTGCAGTGGCTTCTCTTGTTGCGGAACATGGGCTCTAGACGTGCGGGCTTCAGTAGCTGTAGCTTGCGGGCTCTAGAGCGCAGGCTCAGTAGCAGTGGTGCTCGGGCTTAGTTGCTCTGCAGCTTGTGGGATCTTCCTGGGCCAGGGCTTGAACCCATGTCCCCTGCATTGGCAGGCAGATTCTTAACCACTGCGCCACCAGGGAAGTCCAGTCATTTTCAATACCACTTATAATAGAAAATGGATTAAATGAGGTCATGTTGAGTAATTATTTTTGCTGTTGCTACTAATTCTGTAACTGTAGCCCCAGGAGTCTAGTGAATTTTTTTTTTTTTCTTTTCTTTTTGGCCACGCTGCACTGCATGCGGGATCTTAGTTCCCGAACCATGGATGGAACCTGTGTGCGGCCCTAGCACTGGACTGCAAGGGAATTCCGTTTTTGTGTGTGTGTGAATTTTTATGCAGAGCACTAAATCATGAATTAGTTTCTGGAAGCTGGGAGTTTCAGATATACTTTGTCATGTAAAATTTGTGCATGAATGAATGTATTTTTCTTGGTTTTGGTAAATCCCAAATAATATTAATTTCTCACTGTGCCCAAGAGCACAAAGAGACTATTCAACAAATATGTGTGTACTTGTGGCCAGCCACTGTTTCAGGTGCCAGGGATACCATAGTGAATAAGACATAGATTCTAGTTGTGTGTAGGGTAAGACAGATAATAAACAAATTAATATATTAATTAATGTTAGAATGTGACAAGTACAATGGAAGAAAGTAATGTCATGGTATTTTAGTCAAGATTGTAAGGGAGGGCTTCCCTGGTGGCGCAGTGGTTGAGAATCTGCCTGCCAATGCGGGGCACACGGGTTCGAGCCCTGGTCTGGGAAGATCCCACGTGCCGCAGAGCAACTGGGCCCGTGAGCCACAATTGCTGAGCCTGCGCGTCTGGAGCCTGTGCTCCGCAACAAGAGAGGCCGCGATAGTGAGAGGCCCGCGCACCGCGATGAAGAGTGGCCCCCACTTGCCACAACTGGAGAAAGCCCTGGCACAGAGGCGAAGACCCAACACAGCCATAAATAAATAAATAAACAAATAAATAATAATAATAATAAAAAGAAAAACCACTAATAAAAAAAAAAAAAGATTGTAAGGGAAGGCTCCTTGTGAAGTGGACCTTTTAATAGAAACCCAAAGGAAGTCAGAGAGGGAGTCCTGTCACTCTGGTGGGAGAGCATTCTAAGCAGAGGGAACAGCAGATGCAAGGCCCTGAGGTGGGTGCATGCTTGCTGTACCCAGGGACCACTAACTAGTCCAGTAGAGCTAGAGCCAAATGAGCAAGGATGGGTGAGTGATAGACAAGGTTGGATGGTTAGTCAGAAGTCATGTAGGGTCTTAGAGGCTAGGTTCAGGACTTGGCATTTTATTCTGAGCAGGATGGGCAGCTAGTGGGTGGTTACTGTCCTTGTTTGAATATTTGTTACTCTGTGCATTTAAATTTTCTTCTGCTTTGTGGCTATAAGCACTATCTTCAGACAATGAAAATTGGAAATTGGGTTCTTGACATCTTTGCCAAAAAAAAAAAAAAGAAAAGAAAAGATTCTGTTTTAGCCATTTCTAGTATCTGTATCTTCGCTATGTCATTTGAAGCTGTGCTTCATTGTATATTTAAATTATCTTCTACCCTGCCCGTTTGTTAGAGCCTGCTTTAATCCATTTATTTGAACATTATATTCCCCCCAGCCCCCAAATCTGGTAGATTAGTATAACTTTGAGTAATATTTTCATGTTGGCTGGTAGGGAGGTTTTTGGTTCTTATTGAAATTAGCATCTAATTCTTACTAGCTGCTAGTGGTAGGCAGAATACTGTCCTCTCCAGCCCAAGGATGTCCACATCCTAATCCCTGGAAGGCTGGTGAATAGATACCCTCACATGTCAGAAGGATTCTGTAGATGTGGTTAAAGTTAAGGGCTTTTTGAGGGGGAGATTGGGCCCACTAGGATAATAGAGGACAGTCTAATCACATGAGTCCTTAAAGCTAGAAGAGAAAACCAGAAGGGTGGGTCAGAGAGATGCAGCATGAGTCATTCAAAGCCACTAATGGCTTTGAAGATGGAGGAAAAGGATCCTTGAGTCAAAGAATGAGGCGACCTGTAGAGCCTAGGAAGTGCCCTCCCTCATCTTACTGCCAGCAAGAAAATGGGGACTTGGATCCTAGAGTCACTAAAGCCTGCCAACAACCCAAGTGAGCAGGAAATGGATTCTTCCCCAGAGCCTCCGGAGTGCAAAGCAGCTTGCTGACACCTTGATTTTAACCCCGTGAATCCTGTACTGCAACTACAGAACTGCATGATAATAAATTTGTGCTGTTTTAGGCCACTAAGTTTGTGGTGATTTGCTAATGACAACAATATAAAAACTATTGAAACATACCCAACTTCTCAAAGCAGATAACTTTAGCAAATTAAATTTGTTAAATATAGAATTTTGGATGATTCATTCACTCCAAATAATATCTGTTAAGTGCCTACTATTTGCCAGGAAATGTGGTAGGAGCTAGGAATAAGAGAGGTCCCTATCTTCATCAAAATCTGGTCTACAGTTACGCAGTCAATTTTTAATTTTATATTTTTAATCTTACGTAAAATTTTAAGCATATAAATGTGGAGAGACTAATGAACTCCCATATGCTTATCACTTAGCTTTAGTAATTAACAACTCATGGCCACATTTATTTCAATTATACCCCATCCACAGCTACCCTCCCCTACTTCTCAGATTATATTTAAGAAAATTCCAGACATCATATCATATCTGGATAGTCAGTTTTATATGAAACTTTGCTATGTAGTTATTTCCCGTTCCCCACTGACATTAGAAATATGCAGACTTTAATTTTATCATCTTTAACAAAGTAACTTTATCATCTGTGAGTTCATTTGCAATCGTTTAGCTATTTTTTTGTCATGAAATTTTGCCTAGGATTCCTTTGGTGCAAATTAGAAAATTACGTAGATCATTTCAACTTGCAAAAGTGCTGCAGAAAATTGTTTTGGGGTTATAAGTAAATTTTAGTGAGTAGGTAAATTCACAAACATGGAATCTGTGAATAAAGAGCATCAATAGATTATACATGTAAAGTGATTTTTCCATTTCCTGTGTTCTTGATTTAGGTTGATAACATCACCTTCTCTGAGTTCTAAATCTAGAAGCTTTGGTCTTCCTTGATTAGTCTTAGTCTTTCTCCCCCACTTTAAGCATCCAATCTGTCACTGAGTGCTATTAGTTTTATTTTGTTAAGTGTCATTCAAGTCTTACTGCTCTTTTCCATTGCCATTGTCATTATTGTAATGGTGGTCCTTATAATGTCCTAACTGGATAATTTATTGCTGGTATTTTTTATTTCTGGGATTAATCTGAGCATTCTCCCACTTCAATATGTCCCCCAACCTCTTATGCCTCCCTTCATTCTACAATCCCTGATTTTGGACACATCAGGCATAGGGTTGAGTCAGTCACATTCTTCAGTTCAAGGGTCACTATCATTGTCGGTTTGTGTAAGGCCCATCTCCCCCTCCATTTAATATTAATCCATTTACTTATTCCCATTTATCCCCATTCATTATTCCTTTTCTTTCCCATAAACAGCCATTTTAATATGTTTAATGCATGTATTTTTATATGTATATGTATATACAAGATGTTACAAGATGTTATACTTATGTGTATACTTAAGTATAAGATGTTATACTTATGTGTACAAGATGTACAAGATGTTATACTTATGTGTACATGATGTTATACAAGATGTACAAGTACAAGATGTTATACAAGATGTTATACTTATGTGTACAAGTGTTATACTTATGTGTACAAGATGTTATACTTATGTGTACATGTATTTTTCTTTTTTTTTTTAAACATCTTTATTGGAGTATATTTGCTTTACAATGGTGTGTTAGTTTCTGCTTTATAACAAAGTGAATCAGCTATAGTGTACATGTATTTTTAATATACATAAATAGAATTGTGTTATAGAACTCATTGTTTTTTGCTTTTTCCTCTCAGAATTGTTTTTAAGAGTTACCTGTCATGCTAAATGAACACCTAGTCTATTGCTGTTAAAACTGCTCCATTGTGTACGTCCACATTTTACTTATCCAGTTCCTCAGTGCTGGACACCTGGGGTGCCTCCAAATTTGCAACACCACAAATAATGAATGTCTTTATATTATTTATCTATTACTGCACAATAAGCTACTCTAAAATTTAGAAGTTTAAAACAACATTGTTTCAATACCATATGATACCACTTATACGCAGAATCTAAAATAGGACACAAATGTGAACTTATCTATAAAACAGAAACAGACTCACAGACATAAAGAACAGACATGTGGTTCCTAAGGGCATGGAAGTTGGGGGAGGGATGGAATCGGAGTTTGGGGTTAGCAGATGCAAACTACTATATATAGAATGGATAAACAACAAGGTCCTACTGGATAGCACAGGGAACTCTATTCAGTATCCCGTGATAAACCATAATGGAAAAGGATATAAAAAAGAATATATATGTATAACTGAATCACTTTGCTGTACAGCAGAAATTAACACAACATTGTAAATCAACTATACTTCAATAAAAACAAAACAAAACGTTGTTTTATAGTTTTTTAGTATCAGGAATCAGGGTACTGTGTAGCTTGGTTCCTCTGACTCAAGTGCCTCATGAGGTTGTAGTTGATCTTATGGCTGGGGCTGTGGTCTCATCTGAAGGCTCAACTAGGAAGGACCTGCTTCCTAGCCTTCTCACTTGGCTGTTGGCAGGATTCAATTTCTCTAGGGCTGTTGGACTCAGTTCCTTACTGGCTGTTGACTGGAGGCCTCCCATAGTCCTTTGCAAGGTGTACTTCTCTGTATGTCAGCTCACAACAAGGCAGCTGGCTTCCCTTGGAGAAAGCAAACAGAAGAGCAAGAGCAGGTGCCCAACACAAGCCACGGTTGTTTTGTAAGCCAGTTTCCTCTCAGAAGTGGCATGCTTTCACTTTTACTGTATTCTCTTGCTTCTAAGCAAGTCTCTAGATCCATCCTACACTCAAGGGGAGGCAATTACACAAGGACATGAATAGCAGGAAGTAGGGATTATTGAGGGTCATTTTGGAGGTTGCTCACCACAGTCCTCAGACATATTTCTGTGAATTTTTCTTTGGCATATACATATACTGGGTTATAAATTGTTCTCTAAAATAACTGTGTTGGTTAATATTACTATCAGCAGTACATGAGGGTTTATATATCATTATGTGCCTGCCAATACTTTACATTTTCTAGGACATCAAGGGATATTACACTGTTTTAAACGGACTGTTTTTTATCTTTTGCTCTTTTTTTTCCTAGTGAAGTTGTTGGCTTTTTCTTGGCTTTTTGTGGGAGTTGCTTGTAATATTCTAGATATTAGTTCTTTGTTCTTCTTCCATTTTATCATCTGCCAGTTAACTTTGTTCAGGGTTTCATTTGTTGAGCAATAATCCTTAATTTTGATGTAATTAAATGCTTTATTTATTTACTTACTTTATGCTTTGTGCTCTTAGGCTTTTATTTAAGAAGTCCCTTCTTGTGCTTATGTTACAAACTTATCATTGTACATTTTCTTCTATTAATTTTAGTGTTGCCATTCACATCCAAGTGAATGTAGGTCTTTAATTCTTCTGTAGTCAGTCTTTGAATATGTTGTAAGATAGGGAGCCATCATTATTTTTCTTTATGAAATAAGCCAGTTTTTCCCAGCACCATCTTCTGTACAGTCTGTTCTCCATTGATTTATGGATCCGTTTTGTTGTATGTTTCCATAGAAACACAGGTTTGATCTGTACATTCAGTTCTCAGTTGAGTGCCATTGGTTTGTCTAACTTTTTTGTGTGTGCTTGCAAATACCATTACCGTTTTTATTGCTACAGCCGTGTAACATGGCTTGATATCTGGTAGAGGAAGTCCCTCTCTTCATTTTTCAGTTTCAAGATTGACTTGGCTATATGTTTATTCTTTCATAAAAATGTCAGAGTCAATTTATGAAGTTTCTGAAAAAAACTCAATGAGAATTTTGGTTGTGATTAAGATTAATTTGTGTAGAATTATCTTCATGGTATTTAATCATTCCATTCAGATCATCCTGTTTGCCCTTTATTAATGTTTTAATACTAATAAGTGGATGCTGGCCAGCAAAATGAATAGAAGATATCCTCTAAGTCAGTCAACAGCATCCTGGATCCTTTTTTCATGAAATTCCCTTTACATTTTTGTTGCAAAGAGTATTCCTTTTGTATTATGATCATGTATTATATGGCCTCAACATATTTCTTCCTTTTTGCTGTTCTGAGTTATGTATGCCTGGTACACTATGCTGATGACTCTGTTCAGGAAGTCCTAGTTAGTTCCAATCAAAATCAGAGCAATAAAGATCCCTCCCATTTGTGATGTTCTCCCATTTGTGATGTTGTTTGGCCCACTTTATTTTGAAGGAGAACAGCCCTCTGTTCTAAATCTACATTCTTTCATTAAAGTTGTCAGATATAGTATTTATTAATAGTCATAGTTTTTAGTTTAAACAAATTAAAGCAGTTTCTTCCTGGATCAGGGACCTAGTGTAAGATGTTAAATTGTAAACCACTGCTGTTGTCTTTTTTTTATTATTGATGCAATGACTAAATGCATTAACAAGTGTACTGGAGGTAGTCACCTACCTAGATAGGATGTACTGTGGCAAGATACTTGTTCTTCAGGATTTGGCTTTAAGCCCTGACCCAACTGAAAAGCCTAGCAAATTGACTACAGAGTATGGATTCCTGACAGGCGTAGGCTGTATGAATAAATGATTATTGTGATTCAAAATCCTTTGGGTTTTGAGCACCCAGATCATCATTATTGAAGAATTAATAAATCCTAATACAACACATCAGGGTTGTTTTTCATTCAATTCAAGAAATAAGTTCAAATGTAAGATGTGCCTTTTATGTGGTTAATATTTACAACAATAATTATGGAAATTTCAGGAAAGAGAATTGTTCTACAGTATTAGTCAGATTTCTGAGTAGAAATGAGATTTATTCGTTACATAATAAGATCATTTGCACAGGTCTCTTGTGTTTTGTTTTTGTATACTTTGCTTTTAAAAGATATTTCATCAGCAAAATAACTCCGTAAATATCCGATAGAATTAGAACTTAAAAATCTGGTAAGCTTCTCCATTTCTAGAATCAAGTTCTCTTTAATTTGTTTAATGAGCTTCATTTAAGTAGGTGTTAAGTATTTTTCTTTGGGCTTTCTGTGAATATTTCAGTTCTGTAAAAATATATTCTTTTGGAGCTGTTACTCTTTTTGTTGTGTTGTTGAGATTTTCACTTTCCTGGGCTAACATGATACTCTTCCCCATGATAATTGTGTTTAAACTTTTGCAGTAATTGAAGATTTCTTGATGTATTTGTTCCTGTTCGTGGTCAGCCAAAATTGTGTTTCCTTTTTATTTGTTCTAGGATTTGTTTCTAAAAGGGGTTAATGATCTTCGGAGGACAACGGTAGTCCTTCGTAAAAGAAATATGCTTAATAAAACAGGAACAATTTGTTTACTGTTCACATTTTGCTCAACAGGCAGAGTTGGCCTTGAGAAAGTAGACACTTAGAGATAGAAGATCTAGGGTATACCATAGTTCTCACTGTAAAGTTATTATCAACTCAAAAAGACATTGTTGTCTTCCCTACACTGTGACTTCTTTTCAGTTTTACAATCTAAATATTTGTTTCCGTGTTATAACTAAACAGCGAATGAACATAAGGGCTTTAGAGTGGACCTTCAAAGCAGAACACTGCTGGTAACTGTTTCCATTATACACTAACATATTGATACTTGTCATTCATTAGTAGATGGGACCTGGAAAATAGGAAGGTAATGGGATATTTGACCCAAGTACAAGAACTAATGACAAGGAAGGGTTTCATATTTTTGTTTGACTTAATTTTTATGTTAAACATACTAGTATTTTTTAATAATCTGGAAGCATATTGAATATTTTGATTTGAGTTTTTAAATGTATAGTTTATTTAGAAAAGAGCAATATCTTAATCTTCCAAAGTGATCATTATTCTGATTTGTTTCCTATTTTTTCAGAGATATTACATATGAAATATCAGTAGAAGCTGTGTCAACAATGGTGGTTTTCCTTTCCTGCCAACTCTTCCACAAGGAAGTTTTGCGACAGAGCATCAGTCACAAGTATTTGATGCGAGGTCGATGGTATGTTTCTATTTTAAATTTGTCAAGTTTTTTATTGTATTAATCTATAGTTCTCGTCTTGTCCTCTTTCCTTAGTGTTGTTCCATATTTCCAACCAGACATTTCCTCTGGTTGTTCTATCAGAACTTCAAACCCAGAACATAAGGATCTGCTTTCCTGTCTAAACTGTCCATCCTCCCTGCCCCTTTCATCCCCTAGCTTCATTACCTTCTCTAGTGGTTTCTTTGTAGAGCTGAAACTTTGAAGCCATCTTTTCTTCCTTCTGCATCATTCTCTATGTCTAAGCATTCATCCAGTCATATTTGTTCATTGAAATTATTTGTATCTTCCCCTTCCCACCAGTCCCATTGAAACGACTACTGAAGTGTATGCCCCGTCACCATGTGTTTGAACTTCCCCAGCAGCCACTTAACTGACTGTTCCTACTTTCATTTAGTCAACAAATGTTTATTGTGTGCTAACCATGTGCCAGGCATGTGTTAGGATGTGGAGCTGTGCTCCTGAGCAGAGCAGAAGCTTACAGTCTCCTGGTGGGTAGGGACGGGAGTAGATAAATATTAAACACACACACACACACACACACACACACACAGAGAGAGAGAAGCACCTTTGTCTTTTTCACATCCCTCTTGCTACCTTGATTATACTTGTGGCACATTCACAGAATCCTTTAGGGCTCTTTTGGAACATATTTGAAAATCACTGATAATAAGGATAAAAGGCCTTAAGCGTTGGCTGAAGAGTCTATTCAAAAGTTTTCTCCAGATTGCAGGAATTGATTTATCACCAATTTGTGGACACATATCCCTTTTAACCTGTTTTCTCTCCCTTCTCCTCTCATTGTGTTACTTAAAATCAAAGGGTATTAACATTAAAAGAAATCTGTATATATATGGATATGTTTTTTGTATGCATGCATAGATTGAATAACTTCATACTTTTATTTATTTTAAACAATGTGAGATATTTAACAACTATTATATTGTTTATATGTTGAATATTTTGGATATATTGGGTTAATTCAAATATACTATTCAAGTCAATTTTCATACTTTTAAATTCTTGCTTTTTCCTACTGACTCTGTGTTACGACCTCCCTTCAAGTGCCAAGTACTGTATTATACACTGAATTTATAATATCTCACCTGTTATACAGATTACAAATAAGGTAACTGAAGCTTTGGAGTTGAAGCGATTTGATGAATGACATACGGCATAGTAAGAGGAAAGCCAGATTTAAGCCTCAAGTCTGATCTCACAGCCCATGGTCTTCACTGTTGTGACAGTGCCAGATTTCTTTGAATTGTGCTAATCCATTTTATGTCGGTAGATTATATAGGTTATATTTATCACGATACAAAGCCAGTTGACTCCCCCAAATCTGAGTTTATTTTCTTCTTTCTTCTTTTTGTGTAGCCTCCCATATACCAGCAAACTTGTAAAGACCTTGTTGTATAACTTCATCAGGCAAGAAAAGCCGCCTCCTCCAGGAGCACACGTTTTCCCTCAGCAGTCAGATGGGGGAGGACTGCTGTATGGACTGGCATCAGGAGTAGCAAGTAAGTCTCTCCAGATTTTGTCAGGTCTTTGATATACGTAGGTTTTGTCCAGTTAGTCATGAGAAATTCTGTTCAGTTGGCTGCCACTACTAACTGTCATATTGCATCTGTGCAGCTGGTTAAATGTGAAATACTGGAAATAATTTAAAATATTTTTTCCATTTGGTGCACTGATTTATACAAGGAAATATATGCAAATCATGAATAGACTGTTTACCTATAAGAGAACATTTTTCAAGAAGAATATTTATAAATATGCATATTGCGTGCATTCTAGCTGTACAATATAAATACAGTTATGCTCTTGGAAACTTTTTACTGCTTGTGTTTTATGAGGAAATTATTCTATTTTAGGGGCTTTCTTGGTTAGGATTTTACATGACTAATTAGGTATAGTTTTCTTATTATACTCAATGTTTCATTTGTTCGGTGACAAATTAGCACATTTTGAAGAGTCTTGTAATAAATTCTGAAGTGGCACAAATGTGAGTTTTATCAGATTGGAAGCAAATTTCATTAACTGAAGAAAGTCCTTTCCCACCATCCAGTAAAGCCTCATTTCTGCTTCACAACGTTTAGACCTGAAGAGACCAGAAATACAAGAAGACCTGGGTCATGTGAGGTTACGTCAACTGAACTTGTGCTTTGTTCTGAAGGAGAAACAAAAACTAGACTGGCACTTTGGCAGTTGTAAGGTCTGCCTGGGTGCTCTTACTAAAGAAACAGTATACAGTCTGCTTAATTACACAGTGCAGAGTTCAGCTGTCTGAAGGAATTTTAAATGGAGCTGAGTTCCACAGCTGAATTAGGCTGGGACGTGCTCTCCACACTCAGGCAGGGGTGTCAGTTTGTTAGGAAAATAGAGTACTGTGGGATAATTTATGGGATGAGGAGTCTCAGGAACCCCTTTGGATGAAAAGACCTCTGTTCTAGGTTTGCCTTCCTTTGATTTCTTTCAGTATTATGAGTTGAATTACATTTGTAATCACTCATGGCTCTGTCTTTGGTGCTGAGTATGCTACCTAGACCCCCAGACCTGCAGAGGTTCATCCTCCGAGTCACCCCTCCCACTGCCCTCATTGTTTCCGATGAGGAAGCTGTACAAGGCTTGCTCATGTTCGGCCTCTAAAGGCAGCACAGGAATCCTGTGTGCCTGTGGGAATCAGGTGTCCTGTGGGAAGGCTTGATTAATCCATTAGTGTTTTCTTTTTTCAGTCATTAAACTGGTGTAAGTATTCAAAAGCTGAGTATTTTCCCGTTCTCCAATATGGTTGGACATTTTTTTTTGGAGGAGGTAGTAGAAGTTCATTACCTGCTTTCTTCAAAACAGTGGCAGTGCTTTGCAGTTTTTAAAAATATAGACTTGTGTGTAGTTCTTGATTTTTCTTGCAGTTACGTGTCATCATAAAGAAGTCCAGTATGGTATGTGGTGTCATTAGTACTGGGTGCCAAAAAACTTGACTTGTTAACTTTAGATCTACTCTGCGTATCGGAAGGAAGTTCCTTACTTTTCTTAGCTCCCAGTTTCTTTGTCTATCAGATGTCGATCACGGTTGGAATAGATGATCTCTGAGAATATTTCCACATAACTTTTAATGGTTCTCTGGTCTTTTCCCCTACCATTGAGAAATTTAATATTCAGCTAAGGGCATTAAAAGAGACTTATAGTGTGCCTGTAGTCATAAGATGTTTTACATAGCTTCTTAAATCTTCATAAAATTATTCATGTAAAAGTATAAGTGATGGAGTAATTTATTATTTTACAGTATGTGACACAAAGAATTATGAAAAAACAGCCAAAGGATGTTTTCCTTTTAAGTAGCACAGCTATGTATTGTGGGCAAAAAAATAAAAGTAAGAATGGTCATAGTCATGTAATTTTGAATTAAGCCACATTACATGAAAGTCAATCAAGTTGACAAAGGAAATTTGACTTTAGTTGTGTCATCTTTTGATTTGATGATCTTTTGGTTGGTAGTTAAGGAATTTTCTTACTTTAATATTAGCTTGAGAAAAATATGATTTCGAAGTTCCTCACTGAAAAAAAAAGTGAGATTCCAAAGCCAAATGTAAATTATAAACCCTTTTGGATTTTTAATGGCATTTTCTTTGGGATTAAATTTTTCCTGGATATATCAATAGAAAGCATTTCCTTTCATAGCAGGATGTGTATAGTATGGTTTGCTTAAATTAGTTCCTTTAAATCAGGGTGCCTTATTTTTAAAAAAACTTAACAGTTTTGGACAGTGAGGTTTTGTTGTTACTGGAAGGGACGAGGAGAATCTTTTTGCCAGAACTGGGGTCCCGAGGAGTGTGAGCTACACATCTGGACCTTCAAAGGAGTTAGGCAGGGCCCTCCCCATTTTATTCTCACTTTTTTCAGATTTGTATCTGGCTGTTACACTGTTTCCCAGACTTTAGCAAAAACTCTGCTGCTTCTTGGCATGCCTGATATTCTTCCTTTTTTTTTTTTTTAAAGGATTTTCTTATTTATTTATTTATTTATTTATTTATTTTTTTGGCTGTGTTGGGTCTTCGGTTCGTGCGAGGGCTTTCTCCAGTTGCGGCAAGCGGGGGCCACTCTTCATCGCGGTGCGGGGACCGCTCTTCATCGCGGTGCGCGGGCCTTTCTCTATCGCGGCCCCTCCCGTCACGGGGCACAGGCTCCAGATGCGCAGGCTCAGCAATTGTGGCTCACGGGCCCAGCTGCTCCGTGGCATGTGGGATCTTCCCAGACCAGGGCTCGAACCCGTGTCCCCTGCATTAGCAGGCAGACTCTCAACCACTGCGCCACCAGGGAAGCCCAATTCTTCCTTTTTTATACTTTTATTTGGGTTATCTTTTTAACCTAGAGTCCTACTTCCTCCTCTCTCAGACTGATTTTTCTGCTCCTCCATGCCTTTTTTTTTTTTTTTTTTTTGGCTGCATTGGGGCTTTGTTGCTGTGCACGGGCTTTCTCTAGTTGTGGCAAGTGGAGGCTACTCTTTGTTGTGGTGCACGGGCTTCTCATTGCGGTGGCCTCTCCTGTTGCAGAGCACGCGCTCTAGGCGTGTGGGCTTCAGTAGTTGTGGTGCAGGCTTCAGTAGTTGTGGCTTGCGGACTCTAGAGCGCAGGCTCAGTAGTTGTGGCGCACGGGCTTAGTTGCTCCACAGCATGTGGGATCTTCGCGGACCAGGGCTTGAACCCGTGTCCCCTGCATTGGCAGGCGGATTCTTAACCACTGCGCCACCAGGGAAGTCCCTGCTCCTCCATCCTTTAAAACCATTCTCAAGTACCACCTTCTCCACAAAAGACTTCCTTTCTACCTCCTGGCTAGATGTGATCTTTTCCGGAGGCACTTAACACCCTACTTTGTCTTATGATCACTAGGTACAAGCATCATTATCCCTCCATTGGCTCTACATACAATAAAATGAGAGCTGACATATATCTAACACTTCAGAGTTTACAGAGCAACATTTATGTATCTCACTTTATTCTCATAGCAACTTTGTGAAATAGATGGTTTTACATTTTTAATATAGTTGATGAAGAGATGTTCGTAGTTATTAAATTATTTGTCTAAGATCACATAGGAAAGAGGTGATGTTGGTTTGCACTTTGACTCCTGACCTTTGCTATCTGGGCTTTCTTTTTTTTTTTTTTTTTCATTTTATTTCATTTTTCTTTTTCAATTTTTAAAAAGTTTTTTATTGAAGTATAGTTGATTTACAATGTTGTGTTAGTTTCAGATGTACAGTAAAGTGATTCAGTTATACATATACATATATCCACTCTTATTTAGATTCTTTTCCCATATAGGTCATTACTATCTGGTCTTTCATTGTCACCACTTGAGTCCTGAGTGTGTAAGCTGCTTCATGACTTATGCGAGGGTGTGTGCTGCAGCAATGCACCTTATATCTGTGGACTGTCAGTAAATACTTGTTGTATGTAATTAAATACCAAAAGCTAATACTTGTCTGCACTCAAGATAGATGTGAACTCAGTTAAGATAACATGTCTATCATTGACTGAATGCCTTACATTTGCCAATCACTTTAGTAGTTAATTTACATACATGATTTCACCTACTCTTTATTTAGTATCTTTCTTTTTTAACATTTTATTGTGGAAAATTTCAAAGATGTACAAACATAGAGAATGGTAGAATGAAGCTACTATCTATGCATAACCCATCTTCAAGAATTATCAACACTTTGCTATTTTTTCCACTTACCTTTCTGCTCCTCTTTTAAAAGAGCTTTTTATTTGGAAATAAGTTCAGACATATATAAAAATACCAAAACTAAAAAAATCCCCCAAATTATATACCTTTAACAAGGCTGATTTATTGTTAACATTTTATCCCATTTGTATTGTATTTGTATTCCTCCCCCCCCCATCTACACACACACACACACAAATTTTTTTTAAACCTTTTTTGAGGATAAGTTGTATACATCATGGCCCTTTACCCCTAAATACTTGAACGTGTATTTCCTAAAAGGGGATGTCTCTTTTTTTTTTTAACTTTTGTTAAAAAAATTGAAGTATAGTTAATTTACAATGTTGTGTTAGTTTGTGATGTACAGCAGGGTGATTCTGTTATTCATATATATATATTCTTTTTAGACTATATTACAAGATAATTGAGTATAGTTCCCTGTGCTACACAGTAGGTCCTTGCTTACTTATTTATATATAGTGTGTATATGTTAATCCTAGACTCCTAATTTATCTCCCCCCCCCATCCGCTTTGGTAACTATAAGCTTGTTTTCTATGTCTGTGAGTCTCTTTCTGTTTTGTAAATAAGTTCATTTGTATCATTTTTTTAGATTCCACGTATAAATGATATCATATGATATTTGTCTTTCTCTGTCTGACTTCACTTAGTATGATAATCTCTACATCCATCCATGTTGCTTGAAATGGTATTTTCATTCTTTTTTTAAAATTAAATAATTAATGTATTTTATTTTTTATTTTTTCTTTCTGGCTGCATTGGGTCTTCGTTGCTGCGCACAGGCTATCTCTAGTTGCAGCGAGCGGGGGCTACTCTTTATTGCGGTGCGCAGGCTTCTCATTGCGGTGGCTTCTCTTGTTGGGGAGCACAGGCTCTAGGAGCGCGGGCTTCAGTAGTTGTGGCATGCAGGCTCAGTAGCTGTGGCTCGCGGGCTCTAGAACGCAGGCTCAGTAGTTGTGGCACATGGGCTTAGTTGCTCTGCGGCATGTAAGATCTTCCTGGACAAGAGCTTGAACCCGTGTCCCCTGCATTGGCAGGCAGATTCCTAACCACTGCGCCACCAGGGAAGTCCTATTTCATTCTTTTTATGGCTGAGTAATATTCCATTGTCTGTGTATGTTTGCGTGTGTGTATGTATGTATATATTTATATGTGTATATGTGTGTGTGTGTGTGTATACACATATACACATATAAATATATACAGGAGTGGGATTGCAGGAGTGGGATTGCAGAATCATATGGTAGCTCTATTTTTAGTTTTCTAAGGAACCTCCATACTGTTCTCCATAGTGGCTGTAGCAATTTACATTCCCACCAGCATGTGCTTGTGCTTACACCTTGGAATTTCTAAGCCATTAGATATGAAGTGTGGCCTGATCATACATATTTTCAGTAAGCATTCTAGATGGTTCTGAAAAAGCTGGTCCATTTCTGCACCACTCTGTGGTACGGGTCCCTTTCCTGTGCTTGCATCTGTTCTGCTGTGGGCCCATCATGGCAGATAGTTGAGCCAATTCTGTTAACTATTGGGGAATACATTGTTTTGAGGCAGCTCTAATGGGTTTAACTGACACTCTTCTTCAGTATTATCTTGCTTTCTCTTCTTATTGCTCTCTTGCTGATGAGGTCCAGTTTATCAGGATTGTTGTTTTTTTTTTAATTTATTTTTTTATACAGCAGGTTCTTATTAGTTATCTATTTTATACATATTAATGTATACGTCAATTCCAATCTCCCATTTCATCCCACCACCACCACCCCCACCCCCGCCACTTTCTCCCGTTTGAGTCCATACTTTTGTTCTCTACATCTGTGTCTCTATTTCTGCCTTGCGAACTGGTGCATCTGTACCATTTTTCTAGATTCCACATATATGCGTTAATATACGATATTTGTTTTTCTCTCTCTGACTTACTACACTCTGTATGACAGACTCTAGGTCCATCCATGTCTCTACAAACGACCCAATTTCGTTCATTTTTATGGCTGAGTAATATTCCATTGTATATATGTACCACATCTTCTTTATCCATTTGTCGGTCGATGGGCATTTAGGTTGCTTCCATGACCTGGCTATTGTAAATAGTGCTGCAGTGAACATTGGTGTGCATGTATCTTTTTGAATTATAGTTTTCTCTGTGTATATGCCCAGTAGTGGGATTGCTGGGTCGTATGATAGTCTTATTTTTAGTTTTTTAAGGAACCTCCATACTGTTCTCCATAGTGGCTGTATCAATTTACATTGCCACCAACAGTGCAAGAGGGTTCCCTTTTCTCCACACCCTCTCCAGCATTTGTTGTTTGTAGATTTTCTGATGATGCCTGTTTTGACTGGTGTGAGGTGATACCTCACTCTAGTTTTGATTTGCATTTCTCTAATAATTAATGATGTTGAGCATCTTTTCATGTGCTTCTTGACCATCTGTATGTCTTCTTTGGAGAAATGTCTGTTTAGGTCTTCTGCCCATTTTTTGATTGGGTTGTTTGTTTTTTTTGTATTGAGCTGCATGAGCTGTTTATATATTTTGGAGATTAATCCTTTGTCCATTGATTCATTTGCAAATATTTTCTCCCATTCTGAGGGTTGTCTTTTCATCTTGTTTATAGTTTCCTTTGCTTTGCAAAAGCTTTTAAGTTTCATTAGGTACCATTTGTTTATTTTTGTTTTTTTTTTCTGTTACTCTAGGAGTTGGGTCAAAAAAGATCTTGCTGTGAATTATGTCAAAGAGTGTTCTTCCTATGTTTTCCTCTAAGAGTTTTATAGTGTCCGGTCTTACATTTAGGTCTTTAATCCATTCTGAGTTTATTTTTGTGTATGGTGTTAGGGAGTATTCTAATTTCATTCTTTTCCATGTAACTGTTCAGTTCTCCCAGCACCACTTATTGAAGAGGCTGTCTTTTCCCCATTGTATATCCTTGCCTCCTTTGTCATAGATTAGTTGACCATAGGTGCGTGGGTTTATCTCTGGGGTTTCTCTCCTGTTCCATTGATCTATATTTCTGTTTCTGTGCCAGTACCATGTTGTCTTGACTACTGTAGCTTTGTAGTATAGTCTGAAGTCAGGGAGTCTGATTCCTCCAGCTCTGCTTTTTTCCCTTGAGATTGCTTTGGTTATTCGGGGTCTTTTGTGTTTCCATACAAATTTTAAGATTTTTTGTTCTATTTCTGTAAAAAATGTCATTGGTAATTTGATAGGGATTGCATTGAATCTGTTGATTGCTTTGGGTAGTATAGTCATTTTCACAATGTTGATTCTTCCAATCCAAGAACATGGTATATCTCTCCATCTGTTTGTGTCATCTTTGATTTCTTTCATCAGTGTCTTATAGTTTACTGAGTACAGGTCTTTTACCTCCTTGGGTAGGTTTATTCCTAGGTATTTTATTCTTTTTGTTGCAGTGGTGAATAGGATTGTTTCCTTAATTTCTCTTTCTGATCTTTCGTTGTTAGTGTATAGGAATGCAAGAGACTTCTGTGCATTAATTTTGTATCCTGCAACTGTACCAAATTCTTTGATTAGCTCTAGTAGTTTTCTGGTGGTGTCTTTAGGATTCTCTATGTATAGTATCATGTCATCCGCAAACAGTGACAGCTTTACTTCTTCTTTTCCAATTTATATTCCTTTTATTTCTTTTTCTTCTTTGATTGCCGTGGCTAGGACTTCCAAAACTATGTTGAATAAGAGTGGCGAGAGTGGACATCCTTGTCTTGTTCCTGATCTTACAGGAAATGCTTTCATTTTTTCACCATTGAGAATGATGTTGGCTGTGGGTTTGTCGTATATGGCCTTTATTAATGTGAGGTAGCTTCCCTCTGTGCCCACTCTCTGGAGAGTTTTTATCATAAATAGGTGTTGAATTTTGTCAAAAGCTTTTTCTGCATCTATTGAGATGATCATATGGTTTTTCTCCTTCAATTTGTTAATATGGTGTATCACATTGATTGATTTGCGTATATTGAAGAATCCTTGCATCCCTGGGATAAATCCCACTTGATCATGGTGTATGATCCTTTTAATGTGCTGTTGGATTCTGTTTGCTAGTATTTTGTTGAGGATTTTTGCATCTATATTCATCAGTGATATTGGTCTGTAATTTTCTTTTTTTGTATTATCTTTCTCTGGTTTTGGTATCAGGGTGATGGTGGCCTCATAGAATGAGTTTGAGAATGTTCCTTCTTCTGCAGTTTTTTAGAGGAGTTTGAGAAGAATCCGTGTTAGCTCGTCTCTAAATGTTTGCTAGAACTCACCTGTGAAGCCATCTGGTCCTGGACTTTTGTTTGTTGGAAGATTTTTAATCACAGTTTCAATTTCATTACTTGTGATTGGTCTGTTCATATTTTCTGTTTCTTCCTGGTTCAGTGTTGGAAGGTTATACCTTTCTAAGAATTTGTCCATTTCTTCCAGGTTGTCCATTTTATTGGCATAGAGTTGCTTGTAGTAGTCTCTTATGATGCCTTGTATTTCTGCAGTGTCCGTTGTAACTTCTCCTTTTTCATTTCTAATTTTATTGATTTGAGTACTCTCCCTCTTTTTCTTCTTCTTATTATTTTTAAATTTATTTATTTTTGGCTGCGTTGGGTCTTCCTTGCTACGTGCAGGCTTTCTCTAGTTGCGGCAAGAGGGGGCTTCTCTTCGTTGCGGTGTGTGGGCTTCTTATTGCAGTGGCTTCTCTCGTTGCAGAGCATGGGCTCTAGGCACCCGAGCTTCAGTAATTGTGGCACGAAGGCTTCAGTAGTTGTGGCTCGCAGGCTCTAGAGCACAGGCTCAGTAGTTGTGGTGAACGGTCTTAGTTGCTCCGCGGCATATGGGATCTTCCCGGACCGGGTCTCCAACCCGTGTCTCCTGCACTGGCAGGCGGATTCTTAACCACTGGGCTACCAGGGAAGTCCTCCCTCTTTTTCTTGATGCGTCTGGCTAAAGATTTATCAGTTTTGTTTATCTTCTCAAAGAACCAGCTTTTACTTTTATTGATGTTTGCTATTGTTTTCTTTGTTTCTATTTCATTTATTTCTGCTCTAATCTTTATGATTTCTTTCCTTCTACTAACTTGGGGTTTTGTTTGTTCTTCTTTATCTAGTTCCTTTAGGTGTAAGGTTAGATTGTTTATTTGAGATGTTTCTTGTTTCTTGACGTAGGATTGTATTGCTATAAACTTCCCTCTTAGAACTGCTTTTGCTGCATCCCATAAGTTTTGGATTGCTGTGTTTTCATTGTCATTTGTTTCTAGGTATTTTTGATTTCCTCTTTGATTTCTTCAGTGATCTCTTGGTTATTTAGTAACGTATTGTTTAGCCTCCATGTGTTTGTGTTTTTTACATTTTTTTTCCCTGTAATTGATTTCTAATCTCATAGCGTTGTGGTCAGAAAAGATGCTTGATATGATTTCAGTTTTCTTTAATTTACCGAGGCTTGATTAGTGACCCAAGATATGATCTATCCTGGAGAATGTGCTGTGTGCACTTGAGAAGAAAGTATAATCTGCTGTTTTCGGATGGAATGTCCTATAAATATCAGTTAAATCTATCTGGTCTATTGTGTCATTTAAAGCTTGTGTTTCCTCAGTAATTTTCTGTCTGGATGATCTGTCCATTGATATAAATGAGGTGTTAAAGTCCCCCACTATATTGTGTTACTCTCGATTTCCTCTTTTATAGCTGTTAGCATTTGCCTTATGTAGACTGGGTGGCTCGAACAGCAGACATTTATTTCTCCCAGTTTTAGAGGCTGGGAAGTCTAAGATCAAAGTGCTGGCAGATTTGGTTCTTAGTGAAGGCTCTCTTCTTGGCTTGCCGATGGTTGCACGGTATCTTTACATGGTGTCTCTTCTTCCTCATATAAGGGCACAGATAACATCATGGGGGCTCCGCCATCATGACTGCATCTAAACCTAATGACTTTACAGAAGGCCCTACCTCCTATTTCCACCACATTGGGGTTAGGGCTTAATATATGAATTTGGGGTTGGGGGACACAAACATTCAGTCAGTAATAGGTATTAAGTAGGTCGTGCTGGAATTCCCCTCACTGAAATTCTCAGTTTGGCAGGCCATTGGTCTCTTTTTTATGTCAACAGCTAAGGCACCTTTTAGCCCCAGTCATTCTTTATTTTATTTTATTTATTTTTATTTTTTTTAATTTATTTATTTATTTATGGCTGTGTTGGGTCTTCGTTTCTGTGCGAGGGCTTCCTCTAGTTGCAGCGAGCGGGGGCCACTCTTCATCGCGGTGCGCGGGCCTCTCACTATCGCGGCCTCTCTTGTTGCGGAGCACAGGCTCCAGACGCGCAGGCTCAGTAATTGTGGCTCACGGGCCTAGTTGCTCCGCGGCATGTGGGATCTTCCCAGACCAGGGCTCGAACCCGTATCCCCTGCATTGGCAGGCAGATTCTCAACCACTGTGCCACCAGGGAAGCCCCATTCTTTATTTTAAACCACAACCTGTTTAGTGATGGAGGTGAGGGTTTTGCCCAAAGTAGATCACTCACAGCCCATTCCAACCTCACTAATATGTTTTTTTTAAAAAATAAATAAAGAAGGAAAAGGCATTCCAGAATGCATAAGGATTCCACCCCCACCAAATAATCCTGTGATTGAAACAAGTTATTTTCTATTCTGATTTTGGAGGCCACTCCTTATATTGTCCTTTGGGAGGGACTAGCTTTAGATTTTGATAATTTGGTATTATGGAAGAGGCATAAGTTTCAGACTCTGGCTGTTGGTATTAGACCTAGAATTGAAAGCCAGTCCTGCCATTTACTAACTAGATGTTCTTTGACTATTTAACCTCTTAGTGACTCAAATTCTTCAAAGCAAAATGAGGATAATACCTTCCTTTATAGGGCTACTGAGGGCATGAAATGAGCAAAAGTGTAAGAAAGAGCCTCGTACGCAGTAGGTGCACAATAAATGGTCACTGTTAGTCACAAATATTACATAGTTGTATTTGAAAGATAACTTTTGTTTAAAAAAAATAGAAAAAATACAGTGAATGATTTACAAGTTTACTCAGATTTTTAATGTAAATAAATTATGAAAATATCTGATATTTGGTATACACATTTATAATAGAGACTTCAGATAGTCACTAGAAGAGTTATGTTGAAAATTTATGTTGTGAGAAGGAAAAACAAAGTTATAACATTTATTGTTTTCCTTTTGATTCTATCCTTACTTCTTTGACCCTGTCTTTTAATATATTTTAAAGCTTCTAAATTGCCTCTAATACCTAAAAAAAAGGGTGAAGCAAAGGAAGCATTGACCTTGAAACTTCTTGTGTGTTTTTTCATTATGAGACAAAGCTGTAATGTGATTATAACTGAGTATTTAATGTTTTAAAGAGCCAAACCTAATTGAATGTGTTCTGCCAAACTGGGCTTTCCATCACAAGTACTGAGGTTTTACATGATAATTTTTGATATATGGCTTTTCCATTTGAATGAGCCATCAAAAATGTTTTTGTTTTTCCTTTGCTTGCAGTGGTGGGTGTCCCAGCCAAATTATAAAGCCAAAGTAGTGATTATTTGTTTAGGTAAATGCTATAATAGAGAAATTAATAAAGTAGAATTTGAAGATTAAAACTCATTTCTCCCAATTGGTGTTATTGAGAAAGTTATTGAATTTATTATGATAGGTATGGTATGCAGTAGTTGTAATTTTTTTTACGTGATGGTTGTTTTTCTCTTCAGTTTTGGCTTCTTCTGGGCTGACTCATTGAGAGAAAGAAAAACTACAGTAAGCGAAAAAGTATGTGGCACTCAGAAACAGGCATAGTTGTGAAAGCATTTCTAATTAAAGCACTTTGAGTTTTCAAAAAAAAGAAAGTGCTTTATAAACAGTAATTACATTCTTAATTCCTTTTTAATTTGAATGATCTGATAGATTTTTATACACCAGGTGAAAGAATGACTTTTTTCTCCCCTTCTTTATTTTCAGGACTGAACTCATTTTGTGACTTTTAAAATATAGTTAATTTCAGTTTACTGTTTACTTGTAATGGTTCTTTGCAGGCATACAGTGAGCATTTATTTACTTTATTTTTGGCTGCATTGGGTCTTTGTTGTTGCGCATGGGCTTTCTCTAGTTGCGTAGAGCAGGGGCTACACTTTGTTGTGGTGCACGGGCTTCTCATTGCAGTGGCTGCTCTTGTTGCGGAGCACGGGCTCTAGGCGCACGGGCTTCAGTAGTTGTGTCTCGCGGGCTCTAGAGCGCAGTCTCAGTAGTTGTGGCCCATAGGCTTAGTTGCTCCATGGCATGTGGGATCTTCTGAGACCAGGGCTTGAACCCTTGCCCCTTGCATTGGCAGGCAGATTCTTAACCACTGTGCCAGCAGGGAAGCCCCAGAGTGAGCGTTTAGATTAGTATCTACAATACAAACTGACCATATTTAGTTGTAGGGTCATAATATAAGTTATTTTACTTTTAATTGCTCTCTGAAACAAGCATTATTTCAGATTTTAGACTTTTAAAAAATGTTTATTAAAAGATATTCGTTGGAAGTGTCAAAATATAGTATTGACTTGTTATCTTTTATCCTTGTAATTTGCTGACAACCGCTCCTAAACCAGTTTCCAGAAATGGTTTTGAAAGTCAGTATGCCATCCCTGTAGTCTCATTTTCTTCTTAACAGATTTGAGGGGAAGACTGAAGCTTATTTTATGCCACAAATAGTTGGGGAATGAATTCATTCATATTCACCAGGAAGAAAATAGAATAATGCAATCAATTTCAGATGAAATCCTAGGAATAATTTTCTAAGACTGCTATAAATGTTGTTTATTTGCCATCGACGGTTTAATCTGTTTTTGAGACTCCACTAATGTAACTTATTTTATTGTGGAATTTAAAATATTAAAGATATTTTAAATATAAGAATATTAAAATCATGGAATTCTAATTTTGGGGACTGAATCTTATTTGAAAAATGAAGCAATTAAAGTGGATTTGCTTTAAAACTGTTAAATTCTATCACAGTCAATAAGTATAACTTTTATTAAGCAGCTGCTTTAAAATTTACATTAATTTCAGTATGGATGTTTGGAGTAAATATAAAGATTAGATTTATTCAAGATTACTTGCTGACAGAATTTGTGAATGCTAGTAAAAACCCTCATAAGTTATAGTTGGTATAGTTTTGAGACCACCTTTCACATGAATAAATAATAATTTAAAGTCTAGTGTTAGGAGTTATTCAAAGACTTCCCTCTTAGGGGCTTCTCTGGTGGCGCGGTGGTTAAGAATCCGCCTGCCCATGCAGGGGACACGGGTTCAAGCCCTGGTCCAGGAAGATCCCACAGGCCGCGGAGCAGCTAAGCCCGTGCGCCACAACTACTGAGCCTGTGCTCTAGAGCCCGTGAGCCACAACTACTGAGCCCATGCACCACAGCTATTGAAACCCATGCTCCTAGAGCCCGTGCTCCACAGCAAGGGAAGCCACCGCAGTGAGAAGCCCATGTACCACAATGAAGAGTCGCCCCCGCTCGCCGCAACTAGAGAAAGCCCGTGCAGAGCAACGAAGACCCAATGCAGCAATAAATAAATTAATTAATTAAAAAAAAAACAAAACTGAAAAACAAAGACTTCCCTTTTAAAATGTTTCTGCAACTTACTTTGAAATGCATTAATAAAATAAGCTACATTGATGGGGAATATAGGGATGCATAGACGGATAGGGATGTTATCTCAAATATAGCAAAACGTTAATGTGAAATCTAGGTGGTGAGTATATGGGTATTCACTGTATAATTCTGTCAACTTTTCTGGATGTTTGACAATTTTCATAATAAAATGTTAGGGGAAAACCAGAATCACTATGAGCATGAATTAGTGTTGTAAATTTCAGTTTGTCCATTAAAACGCTGTCTCTTAACTTCCAACCCTTCCAGAGTTGCTAGGTAAGATTCTGAAGAACGTGTGGGTCTGGCCAGACCTGGACTCGAACCTTTAGTGCAAGCTGGTTAGCTCTGTAACCTTGTGAAAGTTTTGTATCCTCTCCAAGCCTTTTCCCATCTGTAAAAATGGAATGATGATTCCTTGCAGGATTATGATAAATGTCTCTTTATTTTTCTCTTGTACTTTGCCAGACTGTGGTCCTTGAAGGCCCATCGAATCCAACTGGATGGAGTGGTGGAGAGAGAGAGGGAGTTACCATTCATTGTGCTGCCCAGCAGCCTCCAGAGTCAATTCTGCAAGGCCATAGGGGCCCCATACTTTACAGAGGCTAGGCAAAGGAAAGGGAGTGGGAGAGCAGCAGCTAGCCATCCTTACCAGATCATGGATTGGAAGAGAATATAGCTTTTGGCATCAGATAGGTCTGAGCTGGAAACCAGGCTCTGGCTTCTATTAGTTTTGTTACTTTAAGTTACTTCACTGAATCCTAATTTTCTCATTTTAAAAGTGGAACTTAGAATATCTTTACCTGTGGGCTTTTGTTACATTTAAATAACATACAACAAGTAGTGAATAAATGTCTAGAACATGGTAAATACTGAAAACAAGTACTAGCTACCCTTGCCTGCCTCATCTTTCCCCCCACCACCTGTATCACTTTCTCTAGTTTTCCAAACACCTTACATATTTTTATCTTACATGTTTCATGTTCCCTTAGCCTTTGTGCTTAAAAAATTAAGGCAATCTCCCCCTCTGTTCTAGATTACGAAAAGGGAAGATAAACAGGTTGACCAGGAGCCTCCTTAGCGTCCTTAACCATAACTTCATCAAATTGAAAGCCTTGCTTAGCTGTCAGTACCATTTTTCAGGCCAGTTGAGTGGTGCAAAAGCAAGCCAAGTTCAGCTAATTTTGCAATTAAAAATGTCACAAGTTACTGAATCATATATTTTCATAGTCTGACATGTATTATATTTTCTGTGGCTCCTGATGCTGTGGATTGAGGGTAAATGTTGAAAAGTTTTAAACTTGTCTTTTCACAACTCATTCTAATAATACTTCCTATGCCTCTTTGTAGTTAGTCAGTTCTCAACCCCCAGTTTGTTTATTTTAGAAAGTGTACACAGATTAACAGACATTAGCTTTAAGAGAGGAGGTTTTTTCATTCGTAATTATTCCAAAGTATAAAGCGTTCCAGGAATATTTCTAAAAGTACAAAATAGTTTTGCCTGCTTACACATCTCTGTTGCTCAACAGGTAGTGCTGTGTGAGTAAAATAGCAATTTGTGGCTTTACCTATTTGTTTGTTTTTAAAGATCATTTCTAGACTGCCCCGGTTTGCTTTCAGTTTCCTATTCTTGTTTGCCATCCCCCCCAACCCTCAGTATTGTTCTTCCCTGTCTTCTTTGCTCTTAGCTTTCTAGCCACTGCATTTCCTGGCCTTAGTTTGCTGTTTGTGGCCCTGACGTAAACAGCTGCTTCCATCTTGGAGTTGCCAGTGCTAGGAGCAGTGACGGCTACAGGAGAAACCACGTGGTCCTGAGCTTGGGAACCTTGGAGCAAGGGTCTGAGGTGGTCGGCGTAGGCTTGAGCAGAGTCAGCTGGAGTTGAGAATTAGAAATACTGTAGAGTGTAGAGAGGGGTGGGATCTGTGCTGGGCGGCCCCAGTTCTTGAACTGATCTAGGACTCTCCGTTGCCTAACTACTACCCCTCGCTAGACTGTGAGGAAAGTCTTATGAGCAGGAATTACTTGTTGTTCAAACCTGTATCCTCGGCACATTAGCAGAGGGCCTGGGTTGTGGGAGATACTAATTACTTGTTGAATGGGTGAATGTCATGTAGCCTCTGAAAATTATATGACTGGTCTGTAAAACCTGGATGACTGAGGCCTAGAAAAGTACCATTGTAAAGAGGTAATTGTTCTGCTAAAGATTTTTGAAATTTTTCCATGTTTAGCCCTGCTTCTAACTCCTGCCCCCAATCCATATACCTTCTCGAATTCTAGACCCTTGCTAAAGATCTACTGTGTAGATGGACCCTCTTCTTTCATTATAGCTCCTGCTATGAGAATTTCTGTCTGTGTCTTCTTCCATTGTGTTCACTGTTAACTTTCTACCAGAAATTTGTTAAAATCTTTCAGCTACTTATGGCTCTATTCCCTTTATGGTTGTGGATTTATACTTTTAATTACTCCTTTACATTTCATTTTTTAAAAAATTAATAGACTTTATTTATTTATATTTTAGAGTGGTTTTAGTTTACAGAAAACTGAGCAGAAAATACAGTTTCCACTACCTCCCTTTCCTCCCTCCCCAGTGTCATACATTTTTTTGTTAAAAAAATACAAATATGTTATTTTTAGCAAATTAGGTTATTGTTGTCTTAACACGTTCATTGTATTTTTTTTAAGGTTCATTCATAACATGTATCAGTACCTCATTCCTTTTTATGGCTGAATAATATTCCATTGTATGGATGTACCATGAAATTTACAACTATTTGAGTGATGTCAATTAAGTCAAATAGCTTTAAAGTATTTTTTTAATATTTATTTTTATTTATTTATTTGGCTGCGTCAGGTCTTAGTTGCAGTACGCGGGATCTTTGTTGTGGCATGCGGGGTCTTTTGCAGCACGTGGGCTCTTTGTTGCAGCATGCTGGCTCTCTAGTTGTGGCAGGCTCTAGAGCGTGTGGCTTAGTTGCCCTGTGGCATGTGGGATCTTAATTCCCTGACCAGGCATCGAACCCGTGTCCCCTACATTGGAAGGCGGATTCTTAACCACTCGACCACCAGGGACGTCCCACTTTCATTGTATTTTTAAAAGAAAATACTTGATTCAAGTGTTTTCTCCCATAGACTGGTTTTCTTCAATAACAATCAAAGCATTGACATGTAGGGTTCCAATTGCATGATTACTACTGAGTGATGTTTTGAGATTATCAGTGATTAATTATATGGACATTTTGGTACAACAAAATGATATGATATATCCGTTTGTTTTTAAATTTTATTTTCATGTTTAAAGTCCTGGCAGAATTAGATAAAATTGGGCTGATTATTTGAAATGTGTTTATTTTGAGAAATTTTTAAAAATAACCTTTCGATTTTTCACAGTCAGTGTGGCGACAGCTTAATTTAAGTAATCAGACCATAAATGTTGATAGTTTTTCCATAATGGACAGTGATTGGTGAAAAGTGGGGTAATTCTCTGCAAAGAACATCACATTTTCTTATAGTAAAGAAAATTCAGTATTTAAGAAATCTATTACATTTTCTTACTACAGATGTTGGTATACCTTTTTCCCCCCACACCTGGTGGGCAGTCAAATATAATTCTGTTAGATAAAAATACCCTTCAATTTTTTTTTTCATGGGAGTGTAAATTTATGGAGCCTAAAACCGTATGTCAAATGACTAAAGAAATAAGCAATGTTAATAAACATTATTACAACACATAAAAGGAGTTAGCCAAGCAGAAGAAGAGACTAGTAAGTTGCTTTGGGATGCTTGGGATACTTTCCAGAGATGTACAAAGGATAGGATACGAATATCTTAATTCACCCTGCTGGTCCTGTGTGGAGCTAGGTGCTGCTTATTAGACTGGAGATGTAGTTTTACCCTTATTTTGCATGAAGTGAAAGTGAATTAAATTTGTTTCAAAATCAGACATATATGAAAGTAGGTACAATTGCAGCCAGTAACTTTCAGAGGTATAACACTGGAGATGAATGTTATATTTTAAATTGTGAAAGAAGGTGTTGGTACAGCAGTGGGAACTCTGACAACTCTGCTAAGAGTGTAATTAGGTATAGCTACGTTGGAAAATGTTTGACCGTTATTTAGTGACACTGAATATGAACATACCCTGTACCCCAGCAGCTCCATTCTTAGGTATACATCCTAAAGGAACCCGCATACGTAAGTGCAAGAAAACATGAAAAAAGGTTCGTAGCAACATTGTTTATAATCGTCTCCAACTGGAAACACGTCAGATGACCATCAAGAGTGGAATGGATGAAGAGTATTATGTTCATTATATGCAGCTGAAGGGACTGCAGCTCCCCACGTAAACTGATGACTCTTAGAACACCATGTGGCATGAAAGAAGCAAGTTAAAAGAAAACATATACAGTATGAAAGTACAAAAGTAGGCAAAACTACACCAAAAAAGCCAGGCAAAACTAAACTACATTGTTTAGAGTTTGGTCTGTAGGTGGTTGAAACTATAAAGAAAAGCAAGGAAATGATTATCATAAACTTGTATAATAATATTTGATAAGGAGTAAACTACCTATCCTCCTCGATTTACCATGGATGATAGCAGTGTGTAAGAGTTTTATTCTTCAGCTGCCTTTGGTTTGCAGTTTTATATTAATTTCTTACTTGCTCTTGTTCATTACTTTTATTTTTTGTCCTTCCTGCCTTATAATCATATTATCCTTTCAACATATTAATCACTTGAAATGCCTACACAGAACACTTCCTCCTCTTGTATATTCAATATAGTGGATCTCTGGTTCTTTGAAATGTTTTGATATAATTTGCAAACTTAGATTCTCTTATGTCTTGGTGTTGCATGCATCCATGGCGGTTCTCCTGCTGTACCCTGAACCATTTCTGTTGTCCCCCTGATACCTGGACACTGAAGGTCCATGCCCTTCAGATGGGTTTTGTTTCAACCCTCTCCTGCATACATGGGTTCAAGTTCTACCAATATGTACTTTATTCTTCAGGGAGATTTCTGTTTGCAGGTGTTTCTTAACATGTTTCCCCATTTTGTCATCCTAAGGAGCCTTTTTATTTTTAGTTTTAGTTTTTTTGTAATTAAAAAAAAAAAATTTATTTATTTATTTGGCTGTGCTGGGTCTTAGTTGTAGCGTGTGGGATCTATAGTCATGGCGTGCGGGATCTTTAGTTGCAGCACGTGGGCTCTTTTAGTTGGGGCATGTGGGAGTGAACCCGGGCCCCCTGCATTGGGAGCACAGAGTCTTAACCACTGGACCACCAGGGAAGTCCCAGGAACCTTTTTAGACTGTTTTTTCTTAATTGCCACTGCCACTCCCAAAGGAAAATTAAAACTACAAATATACTGTAAAGCTGTTTATGTACTATATATATCTGTGCTTCATACATAAAAAGAGGGTTTTTATTTTTTGCTCTCTTCCGAATCAAGTTTTCAAAGTTTGTCCCCTTGAGATGATATTGCCAACTTTGCAATGCATAATGTAAGCAAAAGTCTGCAGCCCTCCACTTAGGCTGAGCCAAATTCCTCCCTATGCTTTTTACTGCTGGAATACATTTTCTCTTCTTTCATGTTCTTTCTATCTGGCTGGGCCGTAGCTCTCATAGATATTTAAATGATACACAATTTGATCTGCATTTCCCTCATGCCCTTGTCATGCTCTGCAGTCACAACACTAACTGATGCTAATGGCAATATAGTTTTAAGAATCCTGTCTTGTTTGTGTAACATTATGTTGTATTTTCCATGCCATTAATATTTCTTCATAAATACAATTTTAATCATGTATCATATAGATTCACCTTAATCAATTAAAATGATTAGTCATTTTGGTGGTTTCCACTGTTTTGTTATTCCAGATAACACCCTAGTGAACATCTTTATACAGTATGTTGCAAGAGAACCTGCTGGCTCCACCACAGTAGGAGCCTTACTACCTGAGCAGGAAGCCATTGGAATCCTGATTGAATCTGCTAGAGATCCCCCCAGCAGCTGAAGGAAAAATGGCTTCTCTGTTCTCACGCCCCACCCTACCCCCAACCCAGTGTCTCCGATTCTCTGCCCTAATCTGAAGCCAGCAGGCAAAGAAGTTTGGAAAATACAGTTTTCAGGTTTCTAGCCCCCTGCACTACAGATCATAGATGGGAGGGGTGTGGAAATGGCTAGTACTGTGACCTTATTTTACAGAGGTTATGTAATTTTCGTAAAGTCACACAGCTAGTAGAAATCATGTGTGGCTCTCTTTCTCCATACTGTATGCTGTATGTATGTAAGATACATGTGAGTGTGAGTGTGTGTTTATAAAGTCTTAAATATTATCACACAGGGGGCACTAGAAGTTATGAAAATTTTAAAAACTAAGATTAGCTATAATTCTACCACTGTAACAAATCAACTGTTTCCATTTTTTCATTCTTTTTCCAGTGCTTGTCCCTATGTATAGGTATATACTTACAGCAAATTAAATAGTAAAGTAGGGAGCATTTAAAATGTGCAAATAATAATCAAGTTTTATCTTGTTACTAGGGTTATGAAAATAAAATAGTATATTACTATGTATTTGAAAAGTTAGAGCCCTAATCCAGAAAGGTGCGGTTGAAATCTAAGCTGTTACTTTTGTTAATTTCAGTTCCTGACTTGGTCAAATCAGGAGAGCAGGCAAATTTTTGCTGTAAAGCAGCTAAAATTACTTACCTCCTTCTTTTGGCTGTATGGTTAATAACGCATGTTTTGAGGTATCCTGTTGCTAGTATTCAAAGGGAAGACGTCATGGTAAGACTACCAATACTTCTGCCAGTTCTCATGTTCATAAAGCTCACTGGTTTATCTGGGCACCGTTGTTTCCCTGAGTAAAGGTAAAGACAGGGCTCTAAAGACAGGGGACCTAAGGCCAAGTTCCATCATCTCAAGTAGAAGGGATATATTTTGGAGACATTGCAAAGGATTTATTCATATGTGTCATGATGATGACTGCTAGTTTGTCTCTTCCCCCATTTTAGCTGACTACATGGATGCCAAGAATAGGTTATATTTCTCAGTCCTCTTTTCAACCATATATGATCTATATTTTGGCCAAGGGAATGTAAGCGGAAGTGGTATGGGCAAACCTGTAGGTAGAGTTCTCAAAGGAAGTGCATGTCCTCGTCTCTGTCTGCTGACTTGAATGAAAATGTGATGGCTGGAGCTGGATTAGCCACATTGTACCGTGAGTAAACTTAGAAATGGAGACTGTACACAGTGAAGCAACAAGAGAAAAGGAGCCTGGCTCTTGAATATCATGGAGTAACGGGCAAGCTCTACTACACCTACTTTTGGACTTCTGTTGAAGCCGTAATTAATACAGGTCTGTTACTTGTAACTCACCCTAATCCTGACTTATACTTGGTTGATAATGTATAGTGGATGAAGATGAGGCAGTAATATAATAAACTAGCTTTCTAGGGCAGGTTATTTGTAGGAGTTATCAGCATAATCTCACAGAGACCAGAAGACGGTGGGATGAGGCAGAACCTGGTACTTCTCCCTCTCTGCATACCAGATTTTGTCCTCAGTCCCCCAGCATTTTTGTTATACTCTTCACAAAATACAACATTTAAGTTCAGAGTAAAAGAAACAACAACA
Source organism: Balaenoptera acutorostrata (assembly GCF_949987535.1). Lineage (NCBI taxonomy): Eukaryota > Metazoa > Chordata > Mammalia > Artiodactyla > Balaenopteridae > Balaenoptera > Balaenoptera acutorostrata. The sequence continues at coordinate 25,369,053 of NC_080076.1, forward strand.
AAAACAGTGAATTACACAAATAATCTTTTTTTGTTGTTGAATTCTACCAATCATAGTAATTTACACATTATTGAGAAAACCATTAGAGCCGTTAACAGTGCTTTTTCAGCCAGCCCATAACAGCTGAGGCAAATGAGTCATAACCTTAAAGGTCTAGGAGTTTGTCAGAAGCCTCTTAGCAATGCTCAGGTTTCATATTTTATCTTATAAATTAATGCACTTTTTTTTTTTAAAGTAGAGGGAAGGATTTTTAATTAATTAATTAATTAATTTTTGGCTGTGTTGGGTCTTCGTTTCGTGCGAGGGCTTTCTCTAGTTGCGGCAAGCGGGGGCCACTCTTCATCGCGGTGCGCGGGCCTTTCACTATCGCGGCCTCTCTTGTTGCGGAGCACAGGCTCCAGACGCGCAGGCTCAGTAGTTGTGGTGCACGGGCTTAGCTGCTCCGCGGCATGTGGGATCCTCCCAGAGCAGGGCTCGAACCCGTGTCCCCTGCATTGGCAGGCAGACTCTCAACCACTGCGCCGCCAGGGAAGCCCAATTAATGCACATTTTAAGTTCTACTTCAGTAATCATATCCACGTTTGTTTTCTTACTATTAGGATGGAATTACATGACAGTCCAGTGACTTAATTAACTTTCCAGAAATCTTAGTGTAAGATTAGTGATCCAGGAAAAAGTATCATGTTTGTTTTCTGACCTTGCTTGTTCCTGGCGCATCCTGGATTGTCTCCAAAAGTTCATGCATGCCTGTTGGAGAAATAGCATGTGTATCATTTGAGCCTAATGGAGTTTCTCAGCTAACTGGATTTTTCTTTCTTTCTTCTCTGAGTGGTGTGATATATTGCAAAAAGCCTGAAACCTGGATTTAAGCCTGCTAGTTTTGTGACCTTGGGGGTAGTGATTGGGATCATTAAATTTCTACTTTCTGGTAGCTTTTGTGATCTGCAGTTTTATTTTGTTGTGTTATATCTCTGCTATTCTTTTTTTCTTTTTTGCCATGCTGTGTGGCTTGTGGGATCTTAGTTCCCCAACCAGGGATCAAACCCGGGCCCCGGTAGTGAAAGCCCCAAGTCCTAACCAACAGACCATCAGGAAATTGCCTCTGCTATTCTTTTTACTTCTGAAATTTCTGTCATATCTTCATAGTCTTCATATCTCTTAATCTCTCTTAGAATTTCATTTGTCTCTCTGAACTCTGAATAAGTTCTTCAGATTTATCTTCCAGTTCACTAATTCTCTTTCCAGTTGTATCTGATCCATGAAATTGTTTCACTGAAGTTTTCTGATGTTTGAATTATAACATAGGTGCAATAAAGTACAAAATCTTAAATGTACAACTTTATGCAGATTTAAGTGAGAGGTTGATTAAGGAGAGGCCTTAGAAATGACTGTTGGAATCTGGTAAGATGGAAGTTGTTGGTTACTTTGTCAAGAATCATTTAGGTGGAATGGTGTTTAGGAAGCTAATTAGGGTGGGTTGAGGGGAGAATGAGAGTCAGAGAATAGGCAGAAAAATAGGGCAGCCACTGGAAGGAGACATGGATTCTAGGGAGGTTTTATTTTTTTATTTTTGGCTGGGAAATGGTGCAGCATGTTTACATACTGTGGTAGGAATGATTCATTCCAATTCTGTAAATATTACTAAATGTCTGCATTCATAGAACTTACATTCTATTACAGATGGAGAAATTCTTACTCATAAAGATTGGAGAAGGGATATTTCACTCCTTTATAACAGGAGTGAAGGCAGAGTATGTACATGTTGATGCAGGTGGGTTTGTGGATTTTAAAGTGGAAAGACAGGGTAGTTATCTGATGGGCTCTATTGAGAGTCAGCTGAGCATGAAGACTGGAGATTGGTGTTGGAAGTTTACCAAGAGAGAGCTGTAGGAGAGTTAATTCCCCTGGGACACTAGAGAAGCATAATAGGATTGCCGGACAGAGCTGAGGGCCCACTTGAAATTTATGGGGATGAACTTAAAAGCAATCAGAATGGTTGTATGTTGTTCTTCAGTTATGTATAGCTGCTTTGGAACGTGGAGTAGTTAGAGAATTGGACTGAATCAAGGCTGGAGTTTTGCTAGGCAGTTATGATGGAGGAAAGCAGGAGTGTGAGGGAGTTGGGACGGAGTAAGCAAGGGAGTGATCCTGATGCCGATCCACTGAATCCTAGCTGGGTTAGGAGGGCGTGGTGGTAGACAATGAAAAAGTGGTAGAGAGAGCCAACCAGGTCAAAAATTGTTTGAGTCGGGTACTAGAGGAAATGGTCTGGAAAGCTGGGCGGTGGTGGTATTCAGAGAGTGGAATATATGAATTCAAAATTGTGGTGGTAGTGCAATTATTAGCAAAGAGAATGTGCCGCCAGGGCATGACCATGGGAGTGGGTAGTTGGGGTAGGTTAGAGGAAGTGAACAAGCAGATCAAGGCCTTAGAGACCATATTTTTGGGTGGCTTGAATATGAGTATGTTGATATTTTAAAAATGAGGACTGGAGTAGTGTGGAGGGGCAGACAGTGAAGCAGGTGCTCAAATGATTAGAAAATGAGCAGGAGTGACAGTGCCGTCTATAAATGACTGTGGCAAGAAGCATTGATGGGTAGTGTAGTCTGATGGGATGTTTCAGGGCACCTGGGATGTCAGGAGAAATAGTTTGGAAGCTGTACTGCTTCTCTGTGGTACATGGGTTGTGGAGAGAGAAAAGCAAGTCACCAGTTGTAAAGGCTCCAGAGAAAGAACTGTTCTCAGGGGACACCCAGGTTTCTGTTAGACCAGGGGCAAAGGGGTTAAGCTTGAAAATATTGAGGATTTTTTCTGATGAAATATGTGAGTTCCAGAGGGGATGGGGAGAGCTACGGGAGACTGTGTTAGTTTAGGGGCTGTACTGAATCGTACGGCATTGGGCCAGGGTATGTAGCAGCTTTAGTTCTCTTTGCTGATCAAGGTAAACAGGAATATAAGGCATAATTATAATTAGCCCTGATGATCCTTTAGGGGAAGGTAGGTAGTATTTCTAATTATAGCTTTGGACAGTTTGTCATGGTGAGGCTTTTGGCCTCATGGCCTGAAAAGGAGGTGTCTTACTGAAGGATTCAGAGCTCCGTGAACCTCCCTTATATCCCGCTGGCTGGTTGTGTCCTGGCAGGGGAAAGGGTATCTTATTAGTAGTGTGGTCTTAATAGTTATGCATCGTTGTATTGTGTAGGGTTAACTAGAGAATCTACAATCATCTTAACTCCTCATTTTGAAGCTAATTTAACTGAAATTTATGACTTAAAAAGCTTGAAATGCATCAGTGGAAGACCATGACCAATTCAGAACAAAATGGATAACAGAACTTCCTTCCCCCAAGCTGCCGGAATTCCAGGCACCTGTGATATGTATGTCTGCGTGCGTGTTTGTGCACAAGGAGCTTTGCAGCACAAACAAGCATTGCACAGCAGCCAGACTTTTTGATAGGAGACTTAGTTATTAGGATCTCCTGTAAACTCTAGTTTTTTCTAGGTTTATGAAAATACAATGTCCCATAACTGATTTAGTGAGTTAATAGGTTAGTATTAATCCTGGGTAAAATTGAAAGTGAAGGTTGTATGTATGTATGAATTGTATGTCATTCATTTGTAAGATCACCAGAAAAGACTTGAATTCTTGGTCTGTTTGTGGTCCTTCGGAATTGGCAATTGGAGTGACCTTCAGAAGCACCGTCATGTAAGCCCCTCACATGTCCCCTCTCTTTCCAGCCTTACCTCACTCAGAGTCTCCAGCTGGAGCGCCAGGTGCACCGAAGGTTCACCCCTGCCCAGCTTTGTCTGATACCATCCCATGCACCGAAATGCCCTCCTCCTCTCCTTCTGCAGATCTGTCACTCACCGTCACAGCCCAGGTTACAGGCAGCCTTCTTTGGGAAGCTCTCCTGGAAAGCCCAAGCAAAGCTAGTCCTCTTTCTTTGCACAGGACTCTGTGAAACTCTCAGAACATTGTGTTATAAAGACATTCCTGCCTGTCTCCTCAAGAAGATTATGGGCACCTTGAATGTATTGAAAACAATTTATTCATTGAAGAACCTGTGCGTGCCTGCCAAAGAGACAATTTAGTAAATGTTTATTCACCATAAAAAAGGGGCAAAACGCCTGGGAGAGATGGTTCCTTAGGGGGATATAAAGAAATGCAGATGTGGTACCAAGATGAACAGAAGGTAGTAGAGCCAAAAACACAATCCAAGCAAAATATATATATATATGTAGGGTTCCGTGGATGAGGTTGAAGAGTGGGAGAGACTTCTGTCTGGCAAGATAATTTGGGACCAGACTCATTGTAAACCACAGAATGCTATTCCTTATAGCAAACAGATTGAATTTAGGCCTGTTATATCCCAAGTGCTTGAAGATCTGACTTGTGGTAAATTTTAAACTTGTAATCCCCAGCGGAGGCCAGGGGACCCCGTTTATTGTTTTGGAGCTGGAGGGGCAGTGAGGGTAGTGGGGGAGAGCATCTGCTATAGACTCAGAGCACTGTGGGTGCAGACCTGCTTAGCTCTATTATGTGCGTAAGGAACTTAGCCTCTTTGAGTGTAATTTCTTTATGTGTAAAATTAGGTGAATGATAATGCTTGGTGAGTTATAAATTTGATAATTTGTATAGATCACCGTTTAATGGCAGAAACTGCTCTTTTTCTTCCCCTCTTTCTTTCACTGCCTCTCCCCACAGCAGTCCCTTGTGTATAGTAGTCTTTACTTATTTATTTATTTAATTAATTAATTTATTTTATTTATTGATAAGCTGTGTTGGGTCTTCATTGCTGCATGCGGGCTTTCTCTAGTTGCAGTGAGCGGGGACTACTCTTCGTTGCAGTGCGCGGGCTTCTCTTGTTGCGGAGCACGGGCTCTAGGTGCGCGGGCTTCAGTAGTTGTGGCTCGTGGGCTCTAGAGCGCAGGCTCAGTAGTTGTGGCGCATGGGCTTAGTTGCTCCACGGCATGTGGGATCTTCCCGGACCAGGGCTCGAACCCATGCCCCCTGCGTTGGCAGGTGGATTCTTAACCACTGCACCACCAGGGAAGCCCTCCCTTGTGTATAGTAGTCTTTAAACGTTATTGATTATACATCCCATCAATGTAACCTTTTAAAGAAACCCCCCGATTTAAGTGGATTGACATAAATTATATAATGCATTGTTATACCAATATATTATGTAAATTATAAGATATCTGCAAATTGACATTTTCCAAAAGATAAAATTAATAAAAAAATTTTAAGTATTTAAATTTGAGTTTATTACCAATACAGAAAAAAATTTGATATTACAAATATTATTAATCATCTGGATGAGTTTTTAAACTCAGTTGCTAATCACAGTGGCTTCATGGTGTCATTATTTAATGTCTCAAGGAACAGCATATTTTATAGCCATATTCCTTGTTAATAATGGTGGCTATATATCTTTATTTCAGAGAGGGTTGGTAATGGATGGGGAGGCAATTTTCTTCAGAGATTTGATAAACATTGTCTTTGTTTTTAGCTTACAAAAATGACTTAACAAAGAGCCAACACAGGGAGTAGAAATGTAGGCTCTACTGTTGTTTGCTTGTACTTGAATCTTTAATTTATATTTTTTTCGGTCTGTGATTTCTTTACCAGAAAGTTTAAAACAGTTTTATGGTTCCATTTTTTTTTTAAATTTCATTTTTTTGGCCATGCTACGTGTGTGGCTTCTGGGATCTTAGTTCCCCAACCAGGGATTGAACCCAGGCCCTGGGCGGTGAAAGCGCCGAGTCCTAACCATTGGACAGCCAGGGAATTCCCTGGTTCCATTATTATTTTTTAAATTAATTTTTAATATATTTGTTTATTTTTTAAACATCTTTATTGGAGTATAATTGCTTTACAATGGTGTGTTAGTTTCTGCTCTATAACAAAGTGAATCAGCTATACATATACATATATCCCCATATCTCTTCCCTCTTGCGTCTCCCTCCCTCCCACCCTCCCTATCCCACCCCTCTAGGTGGTCACAAAGCACCGAGCTGATCTCCCTGTGCTATGCGGCTGCTTCCCACTAGCTATCTGTTTTACATTTGGTAGTGTATATATGTCCATGCCACTCTCTCACTTCGTCCCAGCTTACCCTTCCCCCTCCCTGTGTCCTCAAGTCCATTCTCCAGTAGGTCTGCGTCTTTATTCCCGTCCTGCCCCTAGGTTCTTCGTGACAATTTTTTTTTTTTTTATATTCCATATATATGTGTTAGCATACGGTATTTGTTTTTTTTTTTTTTTTTTTTAAAGGATTTTCTTATTTATTTATTTATTTATTTATTTTTGGCTGTGTTGGGTCTTCGGTTCGTGCGAGGGCTTTCTCCAGTTGCGGCAAGCGGGGGCCACTCTTCATCGCGGTGCGGGGACCGCTCTTCATTGCGGTGCGCGGGCCTTTCTCTATCGCGGCCCCTCCCGTCGCGGGGCACAGGCTCCAGACGCGCAGGCTCAGCAATTGTGGCTCACGGGCCCAGCTGCTCCGCGGCATGTGGGATCTTCCCAGACCAGGGCTCGAACCCGTGTCCCCTGCATTAGCAGGCAGATTCTCAACCACTGCGCCACCAGGGAAGCCCAGGTATTTGTTTTTTAAAATTTATTTATTTTTGGCTGCATTGATTGGGTCTTCGTTGCTGCGTGCAGGCTTTCTCTAGTTGCGGTGAGAGAGGGCTGCTCTTCGTTGCGGTGTGTGGGCTTCTCATTGCGGTGGCTTCTCTTGTTGCGGAGCACAGGCTCTAGGCACACGGGCTCAGTAGTTGTGGCTTGCGGGCTCTAGAGCGCAGGCTCAGTAGTTTTGGCACACGGGCTTAGTTGCTCTGCGGCATGTGGGATCTTCCCGAACCAGGGCTTGAACCCGTCTCCCCTGCGTTGGCAGGCGGATTCTTAACCACTGCACCACCAGGGAATCCCTGGTTCCATTATTTTTAAAATAGATTTTTACGAGAGTCAGTTTAGTTAAACCTAGATAGTATAATCAAGCACGCTAAACCACAGTATGTCTCCTTATGCTGCAAGAGAAGGAAGGAGCGCGTGCCTCTTTCCCCCCTGTTGCGGGCAGGACCCCACTGAGGGTACCTGGATTACTGGCATGGCATGTGACTTCTGACAGGTGGGCTGAGTGTGAGCACCAGTGACAGTCTGAGTAATGTGTACTGCTAAGGCTTAGGGTCTTCATATTTCTTAGATGAAACACAAAGTTCTGATATTTTCTTTGCTCACCCACTTTGGAGACCATTAGTGTTAGTGTGTGTTTATTAACTGCTAGTTGGATTGTATTGAATGCTCTGTGGATATTTCTTCAATCTCATGAGTACTTTCAGACCATTTGATCTACAGTGTTTACTCTTGTTTGCATTTACTACCTGTAACTTTCATTTGGGCATCATTTATATCTTGGGAACTTTCTGGATTCACTAATTTGGAATCCTCTTTTTCAAATATTTATGAATGTGCTCTCTTTTCATAGAATCTACTTTCCTAGTCCCTCCTAAGCTCTTATCTTACTCTCCTTATCCTTTGATGGTAGATGACATTGCTGTTGCTACCTTTAAGGCATTTAAAAATTCATTTCAAAGTGGTCCGAGTTTTGGAAGAAATTCTTCCCATGTTTCCTTGAATGTCACTTTCAACCAAAGAGTAATAGTTACTTACAGATTCTCAGTTTTTAATGCCCAGGAGAGTAACAGCTGGAAACCTATATGGAAAAAATGACTGTTACTGAGGTGGGAATAAATCTATTCTGCATATTTTGTTATAGTCATTTGATTTATATTTACTCCTTCACAAGTGGAAGTTAAATGCTAATGTAGGCACTCATTCTAAGATTTTACTGTTAGAAATCTAACAGTAATGGATTCTTTTTGGTTATTGATACTGTTAAAGTTAATAAACTTATTAGTATAGGTAGTTTTTGACAAAATCTCTTGCATAATTCAGACTTCAATCGTGATTTTTATTTGGAGAAAGTAAAGAATTCCGTATGAATATTTTTACATAAAAGGTAAAAAATTCAGTTTGCAAAAATGCAAAATTAAAAATTACTCATTTCCTATTTAATGTAATATAAAAAATTATATTGTCAGGGTGCAAATGAATCAAACCACAGTGAAGAAGGGAGACACCCATCTCAAGCAACCCACAGTCTAGCAGGGAAGGCAGTCGTGCAAGCCAAGGGTATGAAGTAGTACAGCTGTGTATAAGAGAGAAAAGTTTGTAGTAACAGTGAAAGCTCTAGCCCTAATAAGGCCCTTTAATTTTCACAGGGGTGACATACTACACTGTTGGATTTCCTCAGCTGAAGGAGGGGTGAATGGTTGTATTTGGTTAAAGCTTGTTGAAAGGTACTTATGTTTCTCTTCCATCATTAACACACATACCTCTATTTTATGTTTTGTTGGGGATGCCTCATTGCCAGCAGATGGAAAGGTGGCCAGGGTATTGAGGGGTTAGAGATCATGTATCATGAGAAAATGTTGTGGGAACAGGGCTTTTTTGGTTTGAAGAGTGGGACTTCTGTGTAAGTATACACTGCCAGATGCTTAGAGCTGTGATGTGAGGACTTCTCTGTTTTCCTACAGGAATATTTCCCCAACTTCACCCACATCCATGCAACCACCATGATTTTGTCTTATATGAGTACAGCTTGAATTCCAGTTTACTTACCTCACTTTTTCAAAAATTTAAACACATTGTTTACTCTATCCTTATATTACATGGTGAAGTCCTTGAAAATTGAGATTGATATCCTAGTTTATATATTTCTAATATACATAACTCTTGAAGATTTTTAAAAAGTGCCACACTTAACCATCTCTCACTTCATCAGTGGTCCGTGCATCATTTTGGGAAACACTGCTTTAGGGGCCAACCTCAGGACAGATGGAATGAGGTTACTGGGGAACCAGATATGGACCTGTTCAAGGGAAGGGCTATCTGTCCTCTGAGCATACAGGCACAGTGCCCCTTTCTTATTTCTTGCATCAGATTTAATTTATCTAACATTTTTGCATGGGGGTATGAGATGGGATTTATCTCAGAGGACACTAGGTTTTTTTATTCATTTTGTTTCCCTTCATACTCTACACTTTACTATAGTACCTGGCTCATCTTAGGTTCTCATAAATGTTTATTTTAAGGATATGTGATTCCAGAGTTTTACTTAGACCAATGAATTCTGTTACCTTTCATTTTTTCTCCTTTTTGAAAACAGGTGTTATCTTCATAAACACTGAATTATTTCAGTGGATTTTTTTTCAATTTTTCTTTAATAGTTCTGTTCTTAAAGGAGTAAGACTTTTAAAGTTTCATATGGCTTATATTATGCTGGATTATAAATCAGAGGTTCTGAAAGATTTCAGACTACAAAGGTGGATGAAATGTTTTAGTGTGCTATGAGTTTTTAAAACATTTTCCTCTGTTCTTTTGTGGTGTGTTTTTTTCTCTTTTTTGAGATGGTCAAAGCATTCCTTTTGGGAGACAGGCTGGGGGTTTTAATATCATGTTGTTTTGTGTTAGGAAAATTGAATTTGACTCAGAACTGTTTTAGGAACTAGAAGTCACCAGATATTTTAAGAGTGCTTTAAATGTAAACACATGTAAAAAAGTGAAAATATTAGTGACCTTCCCACCACCCTTCCCCCTTTCCTAGCACTGTAGTATGATTGGCTGTAGTTCAAGATTGTGTATGTTGCTGTTTTATATTCATTTTCAAATGAAAAAAATAAATTGCTAAAGAATGTTTTCTTAACGTATAGGCTGAACACATAGAGAGGTACTTGAGGACTGTGCCCTTTAATAAAGATATAATATCAAATAGGGTATGTTTTCCTCAATAAACTGACATTTTAATATATTTCTTTTAAGAAATATTGTTCTAAAGATATCATGTGAATTTTTTTTCCAATTTTATGGTTTCTTTTACTACATTATCATTTTAGAAATCAAAGCATTCTAATGAGAAAAACAGATCACCTTTAGTTCCAGTAATCAAAGGTAACCACTGTGAGCATTATGGTATATACTTATCATCTTACAAAAAGGAATGCATACTGGGTTTTCTTAGTGGTAAACATTTTAATGTAAGTTTAACATCTAGAAAATGTACAATTAGTGTATAGCTCAATTCATTGTCATAAAGTGAATGAACATACGTGTAATTACCAGTCAGGTCAAGTAATCCCAGCATCCCAGAAACCCCGCTCGTGTACTCTCCTAATCGCGGTCCTCTCCCAACTGCACGGGAAACCACTGTTGTGACTTCTAGCACCGCAGGTTAGTTTTGAACTTTATATAGATGGAATCACATGCTATGTATTCTTTGGCGTCTTCTTTGGTTTGTAAAGTTCATTCATATTTTTGCATGAAGCATATTTTGTTCATTTTGATTATTATGTATTATTTCATCTTAAGACTATTCCATATTTTATTTATCCTTCATACTGTAATGTGTATGATTATTAACACATTTGATTATTTCTAACTTTTGCCTGTTAAAATAATGCTGCTATGTATATTTTTGTACATGTCTTTGCACATAATGTAAGCATTTTATTAGGTATAATAATTAGGCAAATTGGTGGGTCCTAGCTGTGCATCATTCAAGTATAGTGGTTACACTTAAACAGTTTTCCAAATTATTTTCACCAATTTACTCTCTCACTATAGAGTATATGAGAGTTCAACTTGCTCCACATCCATGCCCAACATGTTTTTGGAGAGGGAAAGGATGGAGTCATGTTTATTGAGATATAATTTATACACAGTAAAATTTACCTTCTGTTAGTTTTAACAAATATGTATAGTCATGTAATAACCACCATAACCATAAGATTTTTCACATTTCCATCATCTTAAAAAGTCTCCTTGTGTTCCTTTGTAGTCAGACCCTAACAACTGACCCTCCAAACTAGTTATACAATGCAGGTATCTACCACTTAATATCAGTAATCACAAAAATTCACAAAAATCAGACATTATGCCAAAAATACTGATCTGGAACCTATTTAAATACCATTATTTTAAATTTAAAAAATTATAGTGTATGTAATAACTCAAATTATTCAACCAGTTTTTTAAAGCACACTAAATGCCAATGTTTAACAAACTAGTGTGTTTTTATATAAAATGCTTAAAACATGGCTTCCTGATGAAAGTGATGATTTAAATAGTAATCTCTTCTCTTCCATTTAGTCATTTTTTCCTCACTCTTCTTTACAACTTTTTCAACTTTTACCTCTTATTGTATAACACTTAGCAAAAATCAAGGGCTCAGTGTGAAAGGTCTTAGGAAACACATTTAGTATGTGTGCCCAGTGGTGGAGAATGGCTCACACAGGGCATGACACTAAGATGCCCTGTTAGTTATCAACAACATCTGAGACATTCATCTCCTTTTTTTTTTTTAGCACTCAGTTCAGTTTCAAAATGTCAGCAATTCTGTCACACCAGTTATCTTTGTAATGAAATTTGATTCCCCCTCTCCCCCAGTACATTATTTTGTTTAAAATGTTTTGAGTTTTGGAGATACAAATATAAAAGATTATTTTATAAACACTAGTTGAAAAGGATTAAACTGAGTGATATATTCTGGGAAGTTTAGATATTAAAAACTAGCTGACATTCTACTGGGAAAATGTTAACCTTGTTGACATTCTGGGTGATACGCCTGTATTTCTAACCATGGGCTTGGTTTTCTCTTGTGTTGATGAGTTATGTCACAATTGATTCAGCCAGTTTCTTCTCATTCAGTATTTAAGTGTATATGTTTCTCTGAGTTTTAAGGTGGATAGCTCTTTAATTTGATCTTTGTATTCATTCTTTAGAATAAATTGTGGAATTGGACTTCTTAGGCCAAATAATCTGTGTATTGTTAATGTTTGTGATGCACATTACTTGACTGCCTTTCCCAAAGATGGTGTGTACCCATTTACAGTCCTACCACTGGTGTCTGAAAATACCTGTCTCCTAGTATTCTCTTCAGCATTAAAGCATTATAATTTAAAATATGGGACTAAAGCCAACTTTTGACACTTATATTTAGAACTTTAAAAACAGCATGCTTTTCCTTTAAATAGCAAATATAAAATCTATATTATTTATATACTTTTAAAATATCAAATATAAAATCTGTCTTATACACTGTAAAAATAACCTTTGGTAAGTAACTGAAGTAAGAAAGAAAGTAAAGTGAAGTTGAAGTAAAGGAACAAATTAAGTTTATAAGTTGGAGCCCTCTAAGGAATATGAAACATGAAAAAGATGTAGCTATTTTCTATCAAGGAGTCCACAGGAAGATTTGTGCCTAAGTTACATACATAAGTATAATCAATTTCAGACTGTGGTAAGTACAATGCTCCAGAGAGCTATATAATCAAAGTGCTGTAAAAGCAGTCATTTTTTGCTTCATTAGAATAGACGAGTCTGATTTGGACCTTGAAGGATGTTCTAAGCAAGAAAGAAAGTAGGAAAAAGAAATGAAAGAAAATTTTTTAAAACTGGGGGGAAGTAGAATGGCTTCTCTGGTTAATTGTAAACTTGGAAAAAGTCTATAAACCAATGGTCAGTTCTACACATTGATTTCTGAGTTATTTCTCAACTGTTTTTTCTTCCAGGGTCATCCTGACATTTAGGTAACATTCTTTTTCTCCCTGCAAACTCATTACAGTTTATTTATTTGCTTGTCTTTTCCATGTCCATTTCTCCTTTAGACTATAAACTTCATGGATAGGGCCTCATTGTCTTTGGGCTCCTTAGTGTCTAATCCATTTTCTTGCACTTTACCTAATCCACGATGGTACATTTCCTCTGTGGCTGGTGTGTGACCCTTAAAAGAAATTAACTTCAAAGAAGTTTAGTGATCATCAGATATTTTTTCCCATACAAATGTACCTAACTGGTGATGGAATTGTTCTGTATTTTGATGGTATCAATGTTAAATCCTGATTGTGATACTGTACTATAGGTTTGTAAGCTGTTACCCTTAGAGGAAATTGGATAAAAAGGTGCGTATTTTTTTTACAAGAGCATATGAATCTATAATTATCTTAAAAACTTAAATAAATTTTTGATATGCAAAAAAATTTTTTAAACTATTGTTTGGGGAAAAAAAAGGTCTCTAACCAAGCAATAATATTTTGGAACTTTATAACACGTATTTGTGTTAGGATATTGGTTTGGCTTTTAATAGAGATCAGATACCAGTGGCTTAAAAAAGATAGAAGATTAATATTTCTCTCACGTAAAAGTCTAAGCTAGTCCAGGGGTGTAGGCAGGTTTGCTTCCTGAGGTCATCCAGGGCCAGACTTCCTTCTGTCTTGTTTTGCCATTCCCTTGGTGGTATCCTCATGCACAAAGTCAAATCTGTCGGCCCACCACTCTACCTGGGTTCTAGCCCATGGGAAGGGTGAGGATTTGAAGAGAAAATAATTTCCTTTTAAGGATATAATCTAAAACTCGCTTGGGCTGCTCCCAGTCACATCCCATTGGCTGGAATTTAGTCATATGGCCATAGTTTTCTGTAAGAAAGATTGGGAAATGTAGTTCTGCCCAGCTAAATCTCAGGGCGTTTTATTAATAAAAGGAAAGAGAGCATGGTATTGGGATCAGATAGTTACTCTGCCCCAATGTTTGCCCTGGGATGCATGTTCAGTAACTTTATTGGTGAAACTGTCTTCCCTTATTTCACTATACTTATATAGGAAAAGTATAGATGTTTGTAGAGTTAGGTATATTTGTTGGATCATTATGACAATTAAAATTGGTATGAATATTTGCTTCCCCTTTCTCTAACCTCCTCAAAGACAAAGTATAATTTTTTTCTTCTTTGTATTTTTTATACCTGGCATGGAGCCTAACCCTAATTAGGCACTCACTACCTATTTATTGACTGATTACCCTTTTATCTGTGTTGATTGAAATGTCTCTAGCAGAATTTTCATAAGTATTTGTAATAGCTGACCTGCTTTCTCCTTAATTTCTTCATGGTCTCTGTTTTGTTACAGTATTACAGGCTCAAAATATATGAATATGACCCTTTTAGCAGATTTTTATAACTATGGATGACAGTATAGTATGTTATCATGTATTTTTTGGTATAGTTTTGCTTGAATAATTAGTGTTCTGTAATGTATTTTTTAGATATAAGAAATCAGTTATAGGGCAAGTGGCATGTTTAGTAATATAAAAAAACAGTAATTTACCTTAATTTTGTTGTCTTAATAGTTTACATTTGAGTTCAAAATTTCTTAAAATGAGAGTTCTTTTTTCTTTGGTTATTATTTTATTGATGTTTCAGTTTGTCATACTTTATATTTTTCTCACATTTTTATTGTTAAGGTTAAGTAATCTTGAGTCAGTACTTTTAAAAGGTGGAATTATCAACACTAGATTTTTTTCTTTTAGTTAATTTCAGTACTTTTTTAGTTTTAGTTAGATGAATTTTATTTTAAGCATTTATTCGGAGGACCTGAGGGATACAATTAAAAAACTTTGGAGACCATCCTTAATTTGGTTTTTAGAACAGAAGGAAATATACTGTAACTTTCCCTTATTTTTTTGGTGGAGAGAAGATTTTTTTTGCCAACAGGAAAATGCAGTTCCACTAAGATTCTTGGGTCATAGATCAGAGGCTTGGATCAGCAAAAAGAAACAAACTTTTGGAAGAATTCTGGTCCAGTATTATGACCAGTTTAAACTACAGTGTAGGCAATGGCAGGCTGCCTCATTTCTCCCTGTAAGGAAAGGCCACATAGCAGTAATATTTATCAGAGAAAGGAAGGAAGGCTGTCTGTCCGGTGGGGGCGGGATAGCTTCTCAATAAAATGTTCATTTGTTGACATTATAAGCAGCTTTGCAGCCCTCTTGAAAAGACTTGAAGGGGAGTGGGGGGGGAAGGAGACTTGAAGTTCTGTTAAAAGCTAGTCAGAATTTTGTTTGTGAAATTTGTCCAGTGCTAGTCAACTCTTATTTCTCCTAGTAATGAAGATGCACAGCTGTGAAGAGAATCCCCCCCAAAATAAAACACTTATATTTTACCTTGGAGAGCATTTTGTGATTTTTTTTTTTTTTTGGCAGATTGAACTTTCTAATTGTGTTTTTCTTTGCCTGCAATCCTCGAACACACAGTGGTGGATATAGGGGTAGGCAGTCATGGAGCATACTCTGAGTGGAAGGAAGTGACTGGAAATTTTTAAAAATGTTAAGATAAACAACAGATCAGTCCCAAAGCAAATAATACTTGGCTACTGGTTGTACTTTCTTATATAATTTTGATTTTCTTATTAAATGCCTCAAGTTTCCCAACTATATCATGAACATTGTTTTGAATAAATTTAAATTTGTGATGTGTAGTGATCACTTATTTTTTTGGTTTGTTTTTAATTGAAGTACAGTTGATTTATATATAATGTGTTAATTACTGCTGTAAAGCAAAGTGATTCAGTTATACATATATATACATACTTTTTTTAAAATATTCTTTTTCATTATGGTTTATCCTGGGACATTGAATATAGTTCTCTGTGCTACACAGTAGGACCTTGTTGTCTGTCCATTCTATACATAACAGCTTACATCTACTAGCCCCAACCTCCCACTCCATTCCTCCCCCCCCCACCTCCCCCTTGGCAACCACCGGTCTCTTCTCTGTGTCCGTGGTTCTGTCTCTGTTTCAAAGATAGGTTCATTTGTGTCATATTTTAGATTCCACATATAAGTGATAGTCTCTCTCTTTCTGACTTACTTCACTTAGTATGATAATCTCTAGTTGCATCCATGTTGCTGCAAATGGCATTATTTTGTTCTCTTTTATGGCTGAGTAGTATTCCATTGTATATATATATACCACATCTTCTTTATCCATTCATCTGTGCTTGGACAGTTAGGTTGTTTCCATGTCTTGGCTATTGTAAATACTGCTGCTGTGAACTTTGGGGTGCGTGTATCCTTTCGAATTACGGTTTTCTCTGGGCATATGCCCAGGAGTGGGATTGCTGGATCATACGGTAATTCTATTTTTAGTTTTCTGATGAACCTCCTTACATATAAGTCTTTCACCTCCTTGGCTAGGTTTATTCCTAAGTTGTTTTTTAATGTGATTAAATGCATTTTTTAATCCAGTTTCTGTATCAAGGAGATTTTTCTGGCCTTGTCAAATGAGTATGTAGCTATGATTCTTGTTCTGTACTTTGGCACTGCATGTACAGTATGAGAATTATCTGTGCTTTGAGGGTTTGGTAGACTTATTTCTAAAAAAAAAAAAAAATCTGGACTTGGATGGTTTTTAAGGATTGGCTCTTTGACTCTGGTTTACACTGTTATAAGGTTATTTGTCCATTCAGGCTTTCATCTTTTTTGGCCAATTTTGGTATTTTGTTTTCTCCTAGATATTTTAATATTTTGCTTAGGTTTTCAAATATATTGGTATAAAGTTGTATGTGAAACTTTTTTATAATTATGTGTATGTTTTTATATGTAAAGAAAAATTGAGAAAGATACATAAGAAACTTTAATATTATCTTGGTTATCTATGGGAAGTGGAAGTGGAATTATGGGAATAGGGAATGATAGTCTTTAAAAATTTTATGTCCTTGGGCAATATGAGAATTTCCAAATTATGGACTTGTTTTACTTTCATAATCAAAAAAGGGAGTGTTCTTTCAAACTTTAAAATGTAAGTATAGAATATTGTACAGAAATAGATTCATCTTACTAGTCCCAGCACATTTCTTTTTTGTAGTTTTCTACCAGAGCTGAGTTGTATTTTTATTTTTATTTATTTATTTATTTTAACATCTTTATTGGAGTATAATTGCTGTACAATGGTGTGTTAGTTTCTGCTCTATAACAAAGTGAATCAGCTATACATATACATATATCCCCATATCTCCTCCCTCTTGCGTCTCCCTCCCACCCTCTGTATCCCACCCCTCTAGGTGGTCACAAAGCACCGAGCTGATCTCGCTGTACTATGCGGCTGCTTCCCACTAGCTATCTATTTTACATTTGGTCCATGCCACTCTCTCACTTCGTCCCAGCTTTCCCTTCCCCCTCCCTGTGTCCTCAAGTCCATTCTCTACGTCTGTGTCTTTATTCCTGTTCTGCCCCTAGTCCCAGCACATTTTAATTGTGTGTTTTCTTCTCAAGCTGGGCTCTGGACTGTTTTCACACTGGGCGGTGTGGGCAGCAAAGCGGCCGCTGCTCCAGAAGTTTCTTCCCCTCTGGCCAACCAGAGTCTCCTGCTTCTGCTGGTGCTGGCCAACCTGACAGATGCTGCAGATGCACCAAACCCCTACAGACAGGCCATCATGTCCTTTAAGAATACACAAGGTTTGTGGTGTTTTTTTTCCTCTGAATAGTCTTTCTAATGAGGAAAGAGGGTATTGTTTACTGCATATTGTGTACTTTCACTTGTGGAGTTGACTGTCAAGTTGTATATTTTCATGTTGGTTAAAGATGAGAAAAACTAAATTTTCTGTGTATATTCTCAGGAAGGTCAAGTAAATCTTAGATGAAGGCTGTGGTTCTTTATATCCATTTATATTTACATTTCTTTCAGAGATAACCAAGCCAGCATGTGCTTAATGTAGATCCACCTGTCCTACCTATTAGGGATAGGAATTAACCTGGAAAACTCCGAATGATACATTATTTGAAATTTTTTATTTAAAATCTATATTCCATCTAGGGTTTTTTTTTTAAATATTAATTAATTTATTTATTTTAGGCTGTGTTGGGTCTTCGTTTCTGTGCAAGGGCTTTCTCCAGTTGCAGCAAGTGGGGGCCACTCTTCATCACGGCGCGCGGGCCCCTCACTATCACAGCCTCTCTTGTTGTGGAGCACAGGCTCCAGACGTGCAGGCTCAGTAATTGTGGCTCACGGGCCCAGCCGCTCCGTGGCATGTGGGATCTTCCCAGACCAGGGCTCGAACCCGTGTCCCCTGCATTGGCAGGCAGACTCTCAACCACTGCGCCACCAGGGAAGCCCCCATCTAGGGTTTTATATGACTAAAAATAGAAACAGAACTCAGCAGACTTTTTCTGCAAAGGGGCAGATGGCTTTTGTGGTCTCTGTCACCACCTCTTAACTGCCATTGTAGCATAAAAGCAGCATAGGTAATAAATAAGCAAATGAGCATGACTGGGTTCCAGTAAAACTTTATTTCCAAAACAGGTGGTGGGGTGCCTGTGGGCTGTAATTTGCCAAAACCCTGACATAGAGCACGCGCAGATAGTTCCATGTTGAAGCAGTAATCACTTATCAAAAGGTTATACTCTAGAAGCAAGATTAATATGGTAGCTAGATTTTCAAAATACATCCAACACTAATATAATTAAGATGGGTAAGAAGTGCAGTTATTGGCTAGGAAGATTTTTAACACTTCTGGTGCTCTTTGCTTTGTTCCTTTCCAGAGCTGTTCTAGTATACGTTTCTTATAGACAGTGTTTGTTGAGCCTTTGCCAATTCTGGCATTATTATTTGCAGGGGGATATGAGTCTCTAACAATTAGATAGATAAGAAATGAAAACTCATGTATCTAATAGTATTTTCTATTCTCATTGCTGTACTCTTCTTGGTGACAGTGTGACTTTAGGGTTAAAAAAGGAAGTTTTGGAGTCAAGCTGACCTGAGTTCATGTCACACTCCTGTCACTTCAAAGCTGTGAGGCCTTTCACAGTTTGCTTAATCTCAATAAGCCTCAGTGACCTTTTCTGTAAAATGAAGATAGTATCACCTAATAGGGTTTGTATAAGTACCAAACAAGATAAGGTTTTGAAATGATTAGCTCAGATTTTGCAACATAGCAGGTGTTCAGTGTATGGTATCTGCTATTATTACTTTTGCTGCTCTGGCCAAATGATACTGTTTAGGGTTGAACCTTCTTGGGAGAGTCATCTTTTGGGAGACTGTGGTACAGAACAGTGTGATTCAGAACATTGGCTTTAGGGTTAGACTGACCTGAGTTCATATCCCAGATTATATTCTTTATATACTAGTTTCCTTATTTGTGAAGCAAGGATTATAATCTCTACCTCATAAGGTTCTTAGAAGAATTAAATGAGCGTTTATCATAGGACGGACCCACTAAATTATTGCTGCTGTTGTAAGAAATAGTATAATGTGGTGAAAACAACAGGAGGTGATCTGTGTTTACTCAGGGATGATCTTGGAAAAGTTGCTTAATCTCTCTAAGCCTCTATTTCATCCTTTGTAAAACTGGTCAGAGTAATGACATGGTTGTCATATGGGCTAAATAAGGGGTAATACACATAAAGCTGTCAGTATAATGGCTGGTTCATAGCACTTACTAGCTAGTAACGTATAGACACACAACATATGTATTCCATTTGTAGTCAGGTATAATACAGGTTGATGAACCTGTGTTATTCTGCTTCCATTGTAAAGAGGTGTAGTGTGTCCAACATCTTCCTCCACCAAGTCTTCTGTAAATCCTGTAATATTTGCATACTCACAATATATCCAGCACTTCCTTTTGCCATCCTTTGCAAAAATGTAGGTCAGTCTTACAAGACAATTATTTTTGTAAGTGTCAAAAAATACAGTGCTAGGATTGAAAAAATAACCTGTGTTCTGAATGTGGAAGGAAAAGTGAGGGCAGTTTGTAGTAAAGTTGAAGACATTTTTTAGATGCATTCTTCTCACAAATGTAAAGGTTAAAAAGGAAAATCTGAGAGACATAGGACTGTGCTATCATGACGATTTTGTTGGCACACGTTTCTTTTCCATAAGAGCACAGCTTCTGGAAATGTTAAAGCAGTATTATTTTAAAATTTTGTTTTGTTTTGTTTTGCTAGTGGTTCTGGGTCTTTAAAAAAACAATTCTTTATGCGTACTTGTCAAAACACATTAAAATATCAGCTCTTTGTGCTGTTATGTTCCACTGTTTTATCTGATGAGACTATAATTGTCTCTAAGTCAGTGGACCTAGCTTTACCTCCTTTTAAACTTCCTAACCTTGCTTGCTTCAGTTTTTAAACAAATCCAGTAAACTGTAGGAAAGGGGCTATGTCAATTTTGGAATATCAAGAATTTTCCCTATGTGGGTTGTAATTTATGCTTTTCATCATTCCAGTAACTCTACTTAAAAAAAAAGTTTCTTAGTAGTTGTAGTCAATTAGTTTTAAGTTTTCCTTTAAACAAAAATGTTTTATGTTTTCCAAGAGTTGTCTTAGGTTTGGTATGTTCTATTATAGAAGCTAATGTTGAACATACTGATTTTGATATCATTTTTAAATTATCTAAATTATATGTTATTCTAGCTATTTTCTTCATAAATGGATTGATGGCATTGATGAATACTTCAGCCGTGATAATTCACTTGAAAAAAATTAGCTTCAAGGCAGTTTTTTTTTCTTTTTAACTCTTATCTTACAAGAGAATTGTCTGTTTGTCTCTAGATATTTTTATTTAGGACGGATGGCCATTTAGTTTTGGTAACAAAGCATTTCAATGTTGTGGTTAAATTGTATATATTAAAGGTGTGTTTTTTTTGGCCTACTCCCATAGCTGTATTTATTTAAGCTCATATTTTTATTGACAATTTAATTCAGCTATGTTAATGCAAAAATAGTAGTGGAGTCAAACTGCGTGACTTAGTTTAGTTTTATTTTTATACTTGGCTTTAAAAAAAAAAGTCGCTCTGTTACATGGTATTTGCTCATA
This sequence comes from Balaenoptera acutorostrata, assembly GCF_949987535.1. NCBI lineage: Eukaryota > Metazoa > Chordata > Mammalia > Artiodactyla > Balaenopteridae > Balaenoptera > Balaenoptera acutorostrata. The sequence goes on from NC_080076.1 coordinate 25,389,751, forward strand.
TATTTATAATCATTGGAAAGCTGTGGTTTAGATAGTACAGAGAAATAAATTGTCCGAGTTTAGGTTGGGTTGGGTTTTTGTGTTTTGTGTGTGTGTGTGTGGTTGTTTTTTTGTTTGTTTTTGTTTTTGTTTTTTTTGTTTTTGGTGAGAACATTTCAGTTCTACTCTCTTAGCAAATTTCAAATATACAGTACTGTGTTATCAACTGTAGTCATGTTTTAGTTAGTTTAGTTCTTTTTTAGGTAAACTTTAGAATACAAATTGAAATTTTGAGCCTGAAATGTAGCAACTTATACAAAATTAATGGGAACTGAATTGTATACATTAACAGTACTTTTATTATTTATTATTTAATATCAGGCACAGTCTAGAAAATAGATGTAATATTTTAAAAATTTTGTGTTTTCCGTATTCCAGATAGCAGTCCTTTCCCCTCGTCAATTTCACATGCTTTCCAGATTAACTTTAACAGTTTGTATATGGCCCTATGTGAACAGCAGACATCTGATCAAGCAACTCTCCTCTTGTATACATTGCTCCATCAGAATAGTAATATTAGAACATACATGTTGGCTCGCACAGATATGGAAAATCTTGTAAGTATCATATTAAACATGGTTTTATATTTTATAATATTTTGAAGAGTAATTTCATTTCCCAAGAGGATATGTATATTTGCCTGGTTGCAAAGGTGATAGTCAAGAGGTTGATAGGGAGATGCCACCAGGCAAAGGCAGAGGTATGAGTCTTACAGTGTAGGAGACAGTGCACATAGAGATGGCGTCACAGTGCAGAGCAGGAGAGCACACAGCACAGCAAACTTCCCTGTCCTTTAGGTCCTTAACAGCCACCCACTGCCCATGATTCAGCCTGGATGAAGTCCTCCGAGAAGCACTGGCTGCCATTGTCAAGAAGATTTTTATACCCTCTTGGTTCCTTTCCGCTACTAAGTGCCTGCTCACTAAGTTCAAGTAGCTGGTCACAGTTGTCGCATATTCCTGATGAGTATGGCTAAAAGGAAGGGTGATTTTTCAACTCAGTTTCCCAAGTGTCCTATCCCTTCAACAGGCTTTGACACTAAGGCTGTCTGAACTCAGTTCCTGAAGTGTTATAGTTATTTTAAGGTACCATTGCCAGATATCATATAAATGGACATTACCCTTTACTATGTGAGTGAAATTGGTTCCAAGTTTTTGCTCATAGACAAAAACTCCTATGGGCAATTATTGATTTCCATTATAACTAATGTGTAAACAAAAATGTTTCTATGAAAAGTAAGCTGCCTCACTAAGGTGTTGATGTCATGTTTGAAATTCATAATTATAGATAACATTGGACTGTTCATGCATTAATAAAATTGTGAACATCTCTGAAATAGCTGGCAGCTTGCTGGTGGCAACAGGAATGTCCCCTCTGCACCAATTTTTATAGAGTGATAGCAGGATTCACCAGGGATTTGGTGGCCACTTTTTTTCAGCATTAAACATGAAAATAATGAGTAAACATGGAATATTAGAATTTATTTGAAGAGCATATTCTATGTCAGAGTGACACTAAGGACAAAAAAATGTGATGAAAGAACCCATCTGCGCACCAGCTATATGTGGAAAACATTGGCTTAAATAGCAAAATTGGGTGTGACAGTGTACTGCTCATGTGAGTAAAAGCTTGTAAAGAAAAGGCTTGCTTACTAATGGGTGAGTGAATATAAGCAGAGACAATTCTGAGCATGATGTAGCCTAAGGAAAATGATGGGAATAAGCAGAAAGCCCATGACATCATCGGCTCTAGAAAGTTCCATGGTAAGGATGTTGGTACAAAAGATCATGCAGGGGAACAGTTGTCTGTATATGATGACTTAACACCAGTGAAAAGTTAAAAGGTTTTGTTTGGGGATTTTTTGGGGGGCTGGGGTGGGGTGAGGTGGGGCTTGTATATTTGTTTTTGTTTTTAATGTCTTGCATAGATTACTTTTATAATGTTTTAACTGATGTCCTTCCCTTTCCTTGTTCATCTATAATTTGTTGAGTCTGTGATTAGAAAATATGTTACTGGTAGGAAATTCACTATGCTGATCTGATTTTGTTGTTAACAATTCTTTTATCCTACAATCTTTGCTGTTAAGAAGGTAATGCTTGATATATTGCAGTGTTTCTAAGAATACCTTATTGAGTAAGTTCCTGCTAGGCTGGAGGCCGAATCGCCTCTATTGAGTGTCAGGTGTTGACCATGAGCCTAAGTGGTCTCTGTAAACCCAACCTTTACGTGGCGGCAGACCTTTGCAGAAGAAGATGCTTTTCTCTGCTGGTACTTTAGTTATACAAATGGAAGGTACTTTCAGTCACAGGCTGGTTTGTGAAATTAAAGCAAAGGGTACATGATAAAAGTATAGAGGTTTAAAACATTGGTTTTATAATAAAGTAATAGTAAATTAAAATTTTTATTCACTAGGTTTTACCAATTCTCGAGATTCTGTATCATGTGGAAGAAAGAAATTCACACCATGTCTATATGGCCCTTATAGTATTGTTGATCCTTACAGAAGATGATGGCTTCAATAGATCCATTCACGAAGTGGTAAGTTGCCTTCACTTTAATCAGAGTTACAGAACAGACACGTCACTCCATAAAATTTACTACCCTTAGTACCCTACTTCCTTCTTTTCCTTCTGGTAGATATTTCTGCAAGTGCCTGACTTAGAAATGGTGTGCCTTTCTTCAGATTTATGAAGTGATGCTTTTTTATTTTTGAATGACTATTAGCTACTATTAAAAACTCTCTCAAAATAGTTTCTTTAGTAATTGATAGAAATGTTTTTGCTGCAGTGAGATCATTTTTCCTCTCCGTTTCCACTTTTTAGTTGTGGCAGAAATGATCAAACAGGTTTGCTCCTTTTATATAGAATAAGTGAAAGAATAGGGAAGAAGAAGAGGACTGAAAATTGTTTTGTAAAACAATGTAAAATAGTGTAGTATAATTTAACTCTTTAAATTTTAGTCCTGTTTGTGAGTTCCATTCCCAAACTGATTTTATCTTCCTCTTTGGTATTTTCTTTTTGTCAAAGTAATACATGTACATAGTTTTAAAACTTACACAGAAGTACTAAGTTTTAATGCAAACTAGCAGACCCCATGTCTACCCCATACCTGATTACCACTCTCCAAAGACAACTGCTGTCAGCTCTGTCCATGTTTCTAAATAACATGCTTATATTGTTATTTCTTGATTTTTCAGATTTAGAGATTAACTGCTGTCCCTCCTGCACATCTTGAGTGTTCCCTCTGGGTTCCTAGACCCCTTTCCAGAACAGAGACTTTTTCCTTCTTGCATCTTATTATCATTTTTGGTTAACTCAGCTTTTACATTATTATAATTTTGTTAACTATAATTCTGCCCTCAGATGGAGTGTATGATAATTGTATTTCCTTTCTTGTACATGTTTTAATTTTTCTGTAGCACATCATTGCCCTGTTTTATATTCATATACCAATCACTAATGCAACTCCCAACTTTAGCAGAACCGAGAACCCCCTCTAAAGCTATTAAAACATATTGCATATTTTCTCCGTTTCATTTTCGTCTTTGGCTCCTGTCTTAGTCCTCATTGGAGGCTTTCCTCAAATGTGTGGTGAATCTTGCTTATCTGTTTCTATTGAGGAGCATGCACTAGAACGTTGATTGCAAGTTCTGTGTGTGGGCAGGACATTTTCAACGTAACGTGCTCTACATATTCTATTTCTCTGGGTGTCCTACTCGCTGTAGGCCTTTTGGGGTAATTGATCAATTTCTGAGAAGGGATTCTTCCAGTCTAGTGTGGGGGTCGACTGGGAGAATGGGGCTATAGGGGTGTCACTCTTCTTCGGGTACAGACACCTTCTTCTTCTTCAGTAGAGCTTTCATGTCGTCTTTACTCTTCTCTACTGTTCCTGTTGAAACTATTTTTGCCTCTTACGTAGTGCGACCATCATTTCAACTAAGGTTTCAGGGATCTTGACACTGTAGAAAGAGGATAAAACATACACATTTTTTGATTCTTTTATTTAGTAAAGTACCATGAGAGAAAATATTTGCACTGACTTAGTTTTTCTTTTTTAAACTAGCATTTATCTTTCTTTTGATAAGAAGTTGAAAAACCAGTATGATTTTTAAAAACATTTAAAAATTGAAGTATAAAACAAAGTACACAAATTTTAAAGGTACAACTTAATGAGTTTCTATGTATGTATATATACCTGTATTATTACCACCCAGATCAAGTTATTGAACATTTCTAGCATAGTAGAAGACTCCCTTTTGCCCTATTCTGGTCAATATCCCACACCAAACTACATTTTGAATTCCCTCCTAATAGATTAGTTTTTGCTTCTCCTTGAACTATAGTTGTCACTGGGGGAAAATGAGTAAAGGATACATGGGATATCTCTGCATTTTTCTTAAAACTACAATTATTTCAAAATAAAAAGTATAATTTAAAACATTGGGGAGAAATTTGGAAAAATACTTTTCAAAAGAAGCTATGTAAGCACATGAAAAGTACACGAAAAATGCTTACTATTACTGGGCATTAGGAAATGAAATTAGGGTGTTCTCTTTTATTTTGGCTTCTTTCACTGAAAATAGTGTTGCTAAAATTCACCCATGTTACTATATCATTAGTTTGTTCTTTATTATTGCTATGTACTATTATTCCATTGTATGAATATGCCACAATATATTTATTCATTCCCTTCTTGGTGCTTATTTGGCTTTTCTTTCCCCACTTTGGGGCTGTTTTTGCTAAAGCAGCTGTGCACATTTTTGAACGTGCATTTTGGTGGACATATGCACTCATCCTTTTGGGCATATACCTAGGAGTAGAATTGCTGGGTCATAAGACAAGTGTGTGTTTAGTTTTAAGGGATACAGGTAAAATTGAAGCTCTGTATACCCCACAAGTCAGCATTTCACTCCAGGGTTATCTAGGAAGACTCTTGCACATTTGCAGAGAGGACATGCTTATTAGTGGTCGTCTACAGCACTGTTTATAATATTGAAAATGTGTGGAACATGCAAAGTAAAACAGTCAGGGTACCGGCTATATCAGAGCAAGAAAGGGGAATGAAAATGGGGAAGGGTGCACAGTGGGGCTTCCCCTAGGTCTGTAATATTCTTTTCACTTCAACAGCAGCAAAAACAAAAGTAAAAGAAGTAACCACACAAAACTTTGAACCATATCTGACCAAAATATTAAGATTTGACATAATTTAACAGTGGATATACTTTTTATTATATTATTTTCTATACTTTTTTGTATCTTTATTATGTTTGGTAATTAAAACAATTTTAAGTTAGCACAGGATTTTGCATTAAAATTAAATTTTACTGACTGCCAAAACAGGGATGGTAAGATAGGGAAGGCATTAGATTCAGTTAACATTCAAGTCCATTCCATAAGGATTTCAGGATATTCTAGATGACATTCAGGTGTTTAAACAAATTGTTCTTTTTCTCTAGAGTCTAACTTTCGTGTTGATCTGTTTACTTTTGTCCTTTTCCTTTTTGTGTGTAATAGTAAAAATGAGTAAGTCAAGTGTTTTTACAAAGTTCTGTACATGGTATCATCCACTGTGGACCTAGCTGTCTGTGAAATATATTCTGGTATCTTATTCTGGTTAGAATTATCATTTCTTAATACCCAGTGATGCTGAGCATTTTTCATGTACTTTTCATGTGCTTATATATTTGCTTTTGTGAAGTATTTTCCAAGTTTTTCCCCATTGTTTTAAATTATACTTCTTATTTTGAAATAATTGTAGTTGTAAGAAAAATTCAGAGAGATCCCATGTACCTTTTACCTGTTTTCACTCAGTGACAGCTATAATTGCAAAACAGTAGTATAGTATCTCAACCAAGACATTGACTTTGAAATAGTCACGATTCAGAGCATTTCCATCACCATGGGGATGTCCCTCATGTTGCCTTGTTTAGCCATACCTCCTTTTCTAAAAATTGGATTTTTGTCTTACTATTGACTTGTAAGGCTTCTTTATATATTTTGAATCACATGGATTTTTTTCCAGTCTGTAAATATAATGAATTATATACTGATTAATTTTTGAATATTAAATCAACCTTGCATTCATGGGATAAACCGCGCTTGGCCATGATGTAGTATCCTTTTATATATATTTTCATATACAATTTGGTTAAGTTTTGAGCTTTGGTACTTTGTGTATTTCAAGGTATTTGTACACTTCTTCTAAGGTATTGCATTCATTGTCATTAGTTGTTCATAATACATTCTTATTACCTTTTTATTAAACTTATTACCTTTTAATATATGTAATGGCCATAGAGGTGTTACCTCTCTCAATCTTGGTATTGGAATGTGTGTCTTTTCTCTCTTATTCTTCATCTATCTGGCTAGAGGTTTCTCTTCTCTTCTCCTTTCTTTTTTCCCTCTCCTTCTCCCTCCCTCCCTTTCTCCCTTTCTTCCTTCCCTCTGTTAAAATCTTTTCAAAGGACCAACTTTTGATTCCATTGAATTTTCTCAATTTTTAAAAATGTCATTAATGTCTGCTCTTTATTTCCTTTTTCTGCTTGCTTAAGCTTTACTTGTTCTTTATTTTTTTCAATTCTTTAGGTAGAAGCTTAGATCTTTGATTTTATATCTTTCTGCTTTTCTATTACAAGCAAAATATATGAAAGCTAGTAAGATTGATAAATCCCTAGAAAGATGATCAAGAAAAAAAGCTACAAACATTTATTATTGAGAGTGCGAGTGCATAAGAGGAGATCAGGAAGGGTTCCACAGATATTTAAAAATCCTCAGAGGATACTATTGATACAAGTAATTTTATACCATAAGATTTAAATGTTACATGAAATGGACACATCCCCTCCCCCTCTAGAAAAAACTTAAGTAAAGCTCACAAAAGGAACAGAAAATCAAAATAATTGTTTATTTTAAAGAAATTGACTTTGTAATGTAAAATCATCCTAAATAGAAAATTGTAGGCACAGATGATTTTTTACCTATGAATTCTTCTGAAAATTGAAGGAAAAAAATAACACCAGTCTTATAGAAGCTCATCTAGATGGTAGAAAAAAGGGAAATCTTTCCAACTCATTTTAGGAGGCCAACATAATCTTGATACCAAATGTAACAAAATTTGAATAAGGAAAATTGCAGGCACGTGTCATCTATGCAAATAGACGGGAAAGTAGAAACAAAATATAAACTGAACCACAATATGTGAAATGATTACATGTCATAATCAAGGTGTATTTATTCAGGAATGAAAGGTTGGCTTAACATTTGGAAAACAATGAATGTAGTTCATCATTTTAACAGAATAAAGGAGAACTGTCAAATGATAAATCTAAATAGATACCAAGAAAGTATTGTGTAAAATTCGGTCTCTTTATTCCTTATAAAAAAATAAGCAAACAAAAAACAAAACTTAATGAATCAGGAGGAAAATTTCTTAATCTGATGAAGGGTATCTACCAAAAGAAGTAATAAACAACGGTGTTAAGCATCATATCTAATGATAAAATGTTAAAAGTCTTCATTCTGAGATCATGAACAAGTCAAGGATATCTGCTAACAATACTCTATTGGACATGTGATTGGAGGTCTATTCAGTGTATAATGGAAAGAAAAAGAACTAAAATACGTAATACTAGAAAGGAAATAAAACTTTTTTCAGATGATATGATTGTTTAGATAGAAAATTCAAAGAAATCTATATATAAAATGTTAGAGTTAGTGAGTTTAGTAAGATTGGTGGGTGTAAGATCAATCTTAAAAAAATTGTATTTCTTGGCGTCCCTGGTGGCGCAGTGGTTGAGAATCTGCCTGCCAATGCAGGGGACACGGGTTTGAGCCCTGGTCTGGGAAGATCCCACATGCCGCAGAGCAACTAGGCCCATGAGCCACAATTTACTGAGCCTGTGCGTCTGGAGCCTGTGCTTCGCAACAAGAGAGGCCACGACAGTGAGAGGCCCGCGCACCGTGATGAAGAGTGGTCCCCACTTGCCGCAACTAGAGAAAGCCCTCGCACAGAAACGAAGACCCAACACAGCCATAAATAAATAAATAAATAAACCCAAAAGTGAAAAAAAAAATTGTATTTCTCATACCAGCAATAAGTTGAATATGGATTTTTTAAAAGATACCTTTTACAATAGCATCATAAAATATCAAATACCTTAGAATAAATGTGGTGAAAGATGTGTATGATCTCTACTTAGAAAATTCTAAAACATTGAGAAAGATTAAAGAAAATTGAAATAAATGTAGACTTTTATGTTAATGCATTAGAAATATTAGTATTGCAAGGATATCTTTACCCCTATATTGATATATATATTTAATGAAATTCCCCCCTTCGAAATATTTTTCTTTTGAATGTGAGAGTGTAAATGTATGTGTGAATTCTACAATTTACTTAGAAGTGAAAAGGGCCAAGAATAGCTGAGATGCCCTTGTAGAAGAGGAACAAAGTAGGAGGACTTGATCTACTGGATATGAGAACTCTATATGTGAACACAGCTTGTTTCAAAGGTTGCCACAGAGAAAGGTCTTTTCATTAAATGGTAAGTTATCCATATGGGGAAAAAATGAGCTTGATCCCCTACTCACTCCATACACAAAAACCAATTTCTGATGAATTCTAGATGTTAATATAAGGAACAAAACAGTAAAGCTTCTGGAAGATAATGGAGGAGAATATCTTCATGGCCTGGGGACAAGGAAAGATTCTCAAACAGGCCTCAGCAAGCATTAGCAATAAAAGAAAAGATTAATAAACCAAACTAGATTAAAATTTATTTATCAAAAAATACTAGTAAGAGAATGAAAAATCAAGCCAGATAGTGGAAGAAGATATTGCTATATATATATATTACTCACAAATGGCTTATATTTAACATATATAATGAACGCCTACAAACCAGTAAGAAAAAGACACAGTAATAAAATGAACAACAGGCTTGAAGAAGCACTTCAAAAAGGACAGTATCTAAATGGTCAATAAACATATTAAAAAATGTTTTAAAAACTTCATTTGTAATTAGGGAATTGCAAATTAAAGCCACAATGAGGTACCAGTATACACCTACCAGAATGACTAAAATTAAAAAGGATGATGATACCTAATATTGGGTAGGATGAGGAGCTGCTGGTGGGGTTTTAAATTGTTACAACTCCTTTGGTAAACTCACTGTCATTTTCTACCTAATTTGAACATATATATCCAAACACCCAGCAATTCTACTAGGTATATATGCAAAGAAGTGCATGTACATATATACCAAAAGACATGCAGAAGATTATATGTTACAGCAAAGTGTCATGATTATGCTAATTAGTCTTAAGATACTAGTTTCATTAAGAAATATATAAAAATCCCATAGCGCATAAAGCTTTTGAGCACTTGGGTACCATGCAAGTGTAATTGCTGATCATATGTAATTAAAGTAGAATAACTATCCTTCAAACCAGGTTGAACATGAAAAATAAAGTAAAATAATAAACAAGCTGAGAAATTTGAAATTTCTTATGTACTAATACAATCGAAAGTATCTTTCATGTTGAATATATGTGTTCAACTTGTTCTAAATTGGTAAATTTTCATATTAAACCCAAATACTGTAATGTGCAAAATTACTACCTGCTTCACTTTCTATTTCTAATAAGAAAAAAAGTCACTTCTTGCATATCACTATTATTCTACTGATTGCTGTGGTATTCATATCAAATTTTCAATTGACAGATAGTGAATTATTCTAATTCATTCATACCTGTCATCATCACCATCAGCAACAATAGTCTGTTGAAGGAGTTCAGCAAAGTATGGCCGGCAGGCCAGCTGCTTGTTTTTTGTAAATAAAACTTTATTGTAGAACAGCCACAACTATTTGTTAATGTACTCTCCACAGCTGCTCTCAAGTGACAACAGTAGAGTCTAGTCATGGGTGACAGAGACTATATGGCCTGCAAGCCTAAAATATTTAGTATATTTAGTCTTTTAAGAAAGAAACTGCCAACTCTAAAGAGTATAGAAAAGACAAGTGCAAAAAGTAGCTGTTATCATTAACCTGACAGAGGAGGAGGAAGGAATTTAGAAATTTAAAGGAAGCTTCCCCATATACACCCAAAGCTGAGGGCCAGATCTCTGAGGAAGAGGACCTGGTTGTCCCAGGAATATGCAGTTTGCCAGTAGTGAAGAAACTTGTCAGAGGATGTGGGCCAAAGTGGAACTGTGAAGGTCACTTAGGTAAACATTACAAGGTCCCCCATGCTGATCTGTTGTTGGCTACTGCATGGAAAACACTACACTGAAGAAGGGAAGAAAGAGCTTTCCTCTTGCTCTGATGTTGAGGTGTCCTTCCAAATGTCCTCTGTTGATAAAACTTAACATCAAGACAGCCAACAAAGGAGAAATGTCTACAGTGTTCAGCTTTGGTATCACAAAGCAGGACAAAGAAGAGTGGATTTCAAATTGAGAAGCAATACTGACACAAATGTAGTCACAAAGCTTATAAATCTAATATTGTAAAATGGAATAAAGCAAGATAGGAAAAAGAGTATGTCTGTCAATACCAAGTATTGCAGGAATGCAAGGATGGTTTCATATTAGAAAATATCTTAATGTAATTTATTAATTTAAGAGTAAAAAAACCATATAATCATCTCAACAGATGCAGGAAGAGCATTGGATAAAAGTCAGTACTTATTTATGATTTTAAAAAACCTTAACAAAATAAGGGTAGAAAAAAAATTCCTTGTCTCAACAGAAACTATCTACCAAAACCTATAGTTAAGTATTATATTTGATTGGGGAATTTTAAAAGTCTTCCCTTGAAAGTCAGAACAAAGTGTGTATGCCCTTTATTACCACTTCTCCTTAATGTTGTACCAGAATTCTAAGCAGGTCCTTAAGACTAGAACAAGCTATAAATGATTTAAAAATTAAAAAGAAAGGAAATCTAAATGACAGTATTTGCAGACGTTATGACTGACTACATAGAAAATTCAAGACTCTAATATTAGAACTGTTAGGAAAGTTGAACAAATTTTCTGGGTCAGAAATCAGTATACAAAATAAATACTATATCTGCATACCAGTAACAAAGGACTTCAAAATGTGATATAGAGATGCTACTTACAATGGCAATAAAACTACAGTGAAACCCAGGAATTAATCTAAAAGAAGTACAATATTTTAACGGCATAAATTACCTAAATGAAAGATATTAAATATAGCTTAATAAATGGAGAAAGATACCATGTTCACAGATGGGAAGACTCAGTGTCATAAAGTTGTTAATTTTGCCTCCAGATTAATCGCTATGTTCATCTGATCAGAATCTCAGCAGTTTTTTGTGAGGCTTGAGAAGCTAATCCCGGAAATCGAAGGGAAAAGCAAAAAGCCTAGAAAGTTTTTGAAGCAATTCATTGTGGAGTTACTCACCCTACCAGATAGACTAGTTATAAAACTTTAGTACTTAAGATTGTGTTTTATTAACACGGGAATAGAAAATAAATAAATGGAAAATAACTTAGTCCAGAAACTACACACTCAAATAGGGAAACATGAAGTGTGACAGAAGTAATAAATTGTGCTGAGATTGAGAACATGGCTCATCCAAATGGAAAAAGTAAAATTAGATTATCTTGCCCCACACACAAAGAAGAATTCCACTTGGATTAATAAGACCTAGATGTGAAAAGCTGCATTTTAAAATGTTCAAAGAGAAATTAAAGGGTAATATTAACTATGAACTTGAGAAAGGAATTTCTTAAGCATAAAATGTATAAACCATGAATGAAAAGATTAATAAGTTTGACTACATTAAAATGAATGAATTTCATTAAAATGAAAATTTTCACTGTTAGAGCAAGTAAAAACAAGATGCAGACAGGAAGACAGGGTTAGCATTTTTATTTATTTTTAAAATAAATTTATTTTTTATTTATTTATTTTTGGCTGCGTTGGGTCTCTGTTGCTGTGCACAGGCTTTCTCTAGTTGCAGTGAGCGAGGGCTACTCTTCGTTGTTGTGCGTGGGCTTCTCATTGCGGTGGCTTCTCTTGTTGCGGAGCACAGGCGCTAGGTGCGCAGACTTCAGTAGTTGTGGCACGCGGTCTCTAGAGCGCAGGCTCAGTAGTTGTGGCGCACGGGCTTAGTTGCTCCGCGGCATGTGGGATCTTCCCGGACCAGGGCTCGAACCCATGTCCACTGCATTGGCGGGAGGATTCTTAACCACTGTGCCACCAGGGAAGTCCCAGCATTTTTAATTTATAAAGAATCCTTATAATCAGGTTCAAAAACAAAGTATTGCTCGAATAATGGGCAAAGTAATAGAAAAACAGAATAAAAAACCTGAATGACCAGTAAGCATTATTATTTTATTATTATTTTTTTTAAAGAAGTTTTTTGTTTCGTTTTGGCCGTGCTGTGAGGCCTGTGGGATCTTAGTTCACTGACCAGGGATTGAACCCCAGCCCTCAACCCAGGCGACTGGCAGTGAAAGTGCAGAGTCCTAACCGCTGGACTGCTGGGGAATTCCCCCAGTAAGCATTTTTAAAGGATGCTCAACCTGATGATTCTTAGGAATCATGCTAATTAAGATATATTCTGTACTCATCAGATTGGCAAAAATTACGAGATCTCATATATCAGGTGAGAATACAGAGAAAGAGGACTCTCATATACTGGTAGTGACAGTGTAAACTGGTAGAACCACTTTTGAGAGGAATTTGGCCTCTCACATTCCTCAAATTACCTGCAGAAGTAAATACTCTACCTCTCAGCAATTCCATTTCCTGGTTTGAGTCCTAGGAAAAGCTTTTCCATGGATTCACAAGAGCACATTTGAAGCAGTGTTCATTGTAGGATTGTTTGTAGTGTTCAAAAATTGCAAGCACCTGATAACATAAATGAAATACTGCAGAGGAGCTAGGAGCTACAGTGAATGAAATAGAACTATATGTATTGACAATAATAAATTCAAAAATATTCATGGTAATGAAGTACCAAATTTAAGAGAGTGTTGTCAGAGGTTAGAGGGTCAGGGAGGAGTAGCTGGGGGACTTTAGGTGCTTCAAAAGCAAAAATATTAACATTTGCTAAAACTGGATGATGGATACAGTGGTGTTCTCTATACCAGGCTATTCAGTTGAACTTTCTGTGTTGATAGAAATCTTCTGTAACTGCACTGTCTGATATGGCAGCACTTGAAATCTGGCCAGTGTGACTGAGGGATTGAATTTTTAATTTTATTAAATTTGAATTTAAATCCCCACTTGTGGCTGGTGCTGCTGTGTTGCTCTGTGCTTTTTAGTTAATACTGATCAAAACATACATTTTTTTTTAACATCTTTACTGGAGTATAATTGCTTTACAATAGTGTCTTAGTTTCTGCTGTATAACAAAGTGAGTCAGCTCTACGTATACATATATCCCCATATCCCCTCCCTCTTGTGTCTCCCCCCCCCACCATCCCTATCCCACCCCTCTAGGTGGTCACAAAGCAAGAAGCTGATCTCCCTGTGCTATGAGCTGCTTCCCACTAGCTATCTATTTTACACTTGGTAGTGTATATATGTCCATGCCACTTTCTCACTTCGTCCCAGCTTACCCTTCCCCTTCGCCGTGTCCTCAAGTCCATTCTCTATGTCTGTGTCTTTATTCCTGTCCCACCCCTAGGTTCTTCAGAACCATTTTTTTCTTTTTTTAGATTCCATATATATGTGTTAGCATATGGTATTTGTTTTTCTCTTTCTGACTTACTCCACTCTGTATGACAGACTCTAGGTCCATCCACCTCACTAAAATAACTCAATTTTGTTTCTTTTTATGGCTGAGTAATATTCCATTGTGTATACATGCCAGCTCTTCTTTATCCATTCATCTGTCGATGGACACTTAGGTTGCTTCCAAGACATGGCTGTTGTAAATAGTGCTGCAATGAACATTGTGGTCCATGACTCTCTTTGAATTATGGTTTCCTCAGGGTATATGCCCAGTAGTGGGATTACTGGGTCATATGGGAGTTCTATTTTTAGTTTTTTAAGGAACCTCCATACTGTTCTCCATAGTGGCTGTATCAGTGTACCTTCCCACCAACAGTGCAAGAGGGTTCCCTTTTCTTCACACCCTCTCCAGCATTTATTGTTTGTAGATTTTTTGATGATGGCCATTCTGACTGGTGTGAGGTGACACCTCATTGTAGTTTTGATTTGCATTTCTCTAATGATTAGTGATGTTGAGCATCCTTTCATGTGTTTGTTGGCAATCTGTATATCTTCTTTGGAGAAATGTCTGTTTAGGTCTTCTGCCCATTTTTGGATTGGGTTGTTTGTTTTTTTTGATATTGAGCTACATGAGCTGCTTGTAAATTTTGGAGATTAATCCTTTGTCAGTTGCTTCATTTGCAAATATTTTCTCCCATTCTAAGGGTTGTCTTTTCATCTTGCTTATGGTTTCCTTTGCTGTGCAAAAGCTTTTAAGTTTAATTAAGTCCCATTTATTTTTTGTTTTGTTTTTATTTCCATTTCTCTAGGAGATGGGTCAAAACGGATCTTGCTGTGATTTATGCCATAGAATGTTCTGCCTATGTTTTCCTCTAAGAGTTTTATCGTGTCTGGCCTTACATTTAGGTCTTTAATCCATTTTGAGTTTATTTTTGTATACGGTGTTAGGGAGTGTTCTAATTTCATTCTTTTACATACAGCTGTCCAATTTTCCCAGCACCACTTATTGAAGAGGCTGTCTTTTCTCCATTGTATATTCTTGTCTCCTTTATCAAAGATAAGGTGACCATATGTGCGTGGGTTTATCTCTGGGCTTTCTATCCTATTCCATTGATCTATATTTCTGTTTTTGTGCCAGTACCATACTGTCTTGATTACTGTAGCTTTGTAGTATAGTCTGAAGTCAGGAAGCCTGATTTCTCCAGCTCCATTTTTCTTTCTCAAGATTGCTGTGACTATTAGGGGTCTTTTGTGTTTCCATACAAATTGTGAAATTTTTTGTTCTAGTTCTGTGAAAAATGCCATTGGTAGTTTGGTATGGATTGCATTGCATCTGTAGATTACCTTGGGTAGTACAGTCATTTTCACAGTGTTGATTCTTCCAATCCAAGAACATGGTATTTCTCTCCATCTGTTTGTATCATCTTTAATTTCCTTCACCAGTGTTTTATAGTTTTCTGCATACAGGTCTTTTGTATCCTTAGGTAGGTTTATTTCTAGGTATTTTATTCTTTTTGTTGCAATGGTAAATGGGAGTGTTTCCTTAATTTCTCTTTCAGGTTTTTCATCATTAGTGTATGGGAATGCAAGCGATTTCATTGGCTAGCTCTAGTAGTTTTCTGGTAGCATCTTTAGGATTCTCTATGTTTAGTCTCATGCCATCTGCAAACAGTGACAGTTTTACTTCTTCTTTTCCAATTTGGATTCCTTTTGTTTCTTTATCTTCTCTGATTGCTGTGGCTAAAACATCCAAAACTATGCTGAATAATAGTGGTAAGAGTGAGCAACCTTGTCGTGTTCCTGATCTTAGTGGAAATGGTTTCAGGTTTTCACCTTTGAGAATGATGTTGGCTGTGGGTTTGTCATTCATGGCCTCTATTTTGTTGAGGTAAGTTTCCTCTATGCCCACTTTCTGAAGGGTTTTTATCATAAATGGGTGTTGAATTTTATCAAAAGATTTTTCTACATCTATTGAGATGATCATATGGTTTTTATCCTTCAATTTGTTAACATGGTGTATCACATTGATTTGCGTATATTGAAGAATCCTTGCATTCCTGGGATAAACCCCACTTGATCATGGTGTATGATCCTTTTAATGTGCTGTTGGATTCTGTTTGCTAGTATTTTGTTGAGGATTTTTGCATCTATATTGATCAGTGACATTGGCCTGTAGTTTTCTTTTTTTGTGACATCTTAGTCCGGTATCAGGGTGATGGTGGCCTCGTAGAATGAGTTTGGGAGTGTTTCTCCCTCTGCTATATTTTGGAAGAGTTTGAGAAGGATAGGTGTTAGCTCTTCTCTAAATGTTTGATAGAATTCGCTTGTGTAGCCATCTGGTCCTGGGCTTTTGTTTGTTGGAAGATTTTTAATCACAGTTTCAATTTCAGTGCTTGTGATTGGTCTATTTATTTTTTCTGTTTCTTCCTGGTTCAGCCTTGGAAGGTTGTGTTTTTCTAAGAATTTGTCCATTTCTTCCAGGTTTTCCATTTTATTGGCATATAGTTGCTTCTAGTAATCCTTCATGATCCTTTGTATTTCTGCAGTGTCAGTTGTTACTTCTCCTTTTTCATTTCTAATTCTGTTGGTTTGTCTTTTCCCTTGTTTTCTTGTTGAGCCTGGCAATGTTTTATCAATTTTGTTTATCTTCTCAATGAATCAGCTTTTAGTTTTATTGATCTTCGCTATTGTTTCCTTCATTTCTTTTTCATTTATTTGTGATCTGATCTTTATGATTTTTTTCCTTCTGCTAACTTTGAGGGTTTTTTGTTCTTCTTTCTCTAATTGCTTTAGGTGTAAGTTTAGGTTGTTTACTTGAGATGTTTCTTGTTTCTTGAGGTAGGATTGTATTGCTATAAACTTCCCTCTTAGAACTGCTCTTGTTGCATCCCATAGGTTTTGGGTCATTGTGTTTTTCATTGTCATTTGTTTCTAGGTATTTTTTGATTTCCTCTTTGATTTCTTCAGTGATCTCTTGGTTATTTAGTAGTGTATTGTTTAGCCTCCATACATATCTTTTTAAAAGGAGGTGCTCAATGGCTTAGTAATTCTGCTTCCTAACAAACTCTTGCCAAAGTGCTTGTGAAGTCACTAAGTACCACACACTGGGTAACGTATAACAGGGATTTTACAGATATTTTTGTTTTCAAAATCTGTGTAATTCCTGACTTTAGGTAATTAATGGCCAGATACTACAAGTATGGAGAGTAAGGACTCCCTGGTTTCTGAGTTTAGTGTAGTGAGATTTTGGATAATGAGGGTAAGGATCTATATTGTAACACTGATTTTAATAGGGAAAAACCTGGAAATAACCTAAATTTCCGTAATAGAAGAGTGGATAAAAAAATGTGACCTGTTGACACAAGACTGTACCGTGCTTGGATGGAATGAATTAGAGGTGATTTTCAGCTATTTAACTGTCATGGCATCAAAATCATCCACTAAAAATGGCTGTTGTCCATATAGTCCTTTGTCCTCTGCTGTACCTTAATTGCCAAACCATGAGGAGGTCCTGGAGGAGTGGCTTGGGGCAGCACCTATTTACTAACTAGTATAGAAGCAGTTCATTAAAAAAACAACTAGTACTATTAGACCTTGGCTTATGTGGTAAACATAATTCTCCTTATATATATATATATATCAATATAGAGGAGTTGCAAAGACCTATTGAGTGAAAAAATTAGGATGCAAACAAATACTTAAGTGTATCAGTTTACTAGTGCTGCCATAACACACTGGGTGGCTTAAAACAACAGAAATTGCTTGTTACCGTTGTGGAGACTAGAAGTCCAAAAGCAAGGTGTCGGCAGGACCATACTCTCTCTGAAGGATGTAGGGGAGTGATTCCTTGCCTCTTTCTCGCCTCTGGTCATTATTCCTTGGTGTTCTTTGGCTTACAGCTGCAACCAGCCTCTGCGTTGGTCTCACATGGCCTTTTCTCATGTACCTATCTGTCTCTCCTCCTTCTCTTATAAGAACACCAGTCATATAGGATTTAGGGCCCACCCTAATCCAGTGTAATGTCATCTTAACTTGATTGTGTCTACAAAGACCCTATTTCCAAATAAGGTCACATTCACAGGTTTTGGGTGACATGAATTTGGAGGACACTATTCAACCTGATACAGTATAATACTGTTTATGTAAAGTAGAAAATATACAAAGGAATGCTGGTTTTTGGTTGTGTGTGTGTGTTTGTGTGTATACATACAAAGTATTTGAAATGGACGGGAAAGATATATACTGAACTCAAGATAGTGGTTGTCCCTCTTTGGGGGGGAGTAAAATGAGATTTTCATCTTAAAAAATAAAACATTAACATTAACGTTAAATGTTAATGTTAAAATGTTAATGTCATTTATGGGAGTATGGAAGTTCATTATTCTTTGTGCTTTTCTATATATATTTAATTTTTTAAAGAGTTGATATTATATCATATGTTACTGTATAATATTCTAGCCTTTGTAACATATGGAAGAGATACATTCAATAAAAACAAATCCTATGGGGGGAAGAAGCTGAAAAGAAGACCTAGAACCACAAACAATTCTCATATACTTTTTGAAAAGGAAGATATTTTCAAATCCTTGAGGAGTTCCCTTCTACATGTTTGAGTTATTTTGGTGTAAAATGTTAAATGTATGTAATGTGTAATCAAGATGATAACAGTCTACAGCTATTAAACTGTATGGATGTTGAATGCAAGAGATGAGGAATTGTTGTTGTTGTTTTTTTTTTTTGAAATTCACGTTCTTTTATTTATTTATTTATGACTGTGTTGAGTCTTCGTTTCTGTGTGAGGGCTTTCTCCAGTTGCGGTGAGTGGGGACCACTCTTCATCGCGGTGCGCGGGCCTCTCACTGTCGCGGCCTCTCTTGTTGCGGAGCACAGGCTCCAGACGCGCAGGCTC
Source organism: Balaenoptera acutorostrata (assembly GCF_949987535.1). NCBI lineage: Eukaryota > Metazoa > Chordata > Mammalia > Artiodactyla > Balaenopteridae > Balaenoptera > Balaenoptera acutorostrata. The sequence goes on from NC_080076.1 coordinate 25,408,403, forward strand.
AGTAATTGTGGTTCACGGGCCCAGTTGCTCCGCGGCATGTGGGATCCTCCCAGACCGGGGCTCGAACCCGTGTCCCCTGCATTGGCAGGCAGATTCTCAACCACTGCGCCACCAGGGAAGCCCCCGAGGAATTGTTTTTATAAGAACCAAATAAATAGGTCAAGAACTACAGCCAGGTTACCAAGAAAATTTTCTGTATGCTGCCTAGTATGCATTAATGTCCCCTGGGAAGCTGTGTGAGCTCTATAGCTAGTTATTTTTAATTTTTCTTAAACACTACCAGAATTTCCAGATAATGACTTATTTTTCACAGGAAGAAAAGACAGACCTTTACGTAAATGCCAAATTGGATTTCTGATTTTCATAAGTAGCATCATAAGTTTACTATGTGGATACTCATTAAATATTTGTTGAATGTTAAATGAATAAGACTACTTTTATTCAAAACACTTCTTCCATCCAGTTACATAGTAGACACACACAAGTAAACGTTAAGAACCAATGACCTTGGTTTCAAATAAGGTGGCTTATGATAATTTATTTCTAAACACAGGAGCCAAGAGAGAGGAGAAACCGAACTATGCTCAAGTGTGTGTATGCTCAAGTGTGACCTTTTGAAAGACAGAGACTCCTCTCACTAGTAAAGTTACCTAATGAGTGTCCTGGGTTAGTATTCCCTTGGAGACTTAGAGCAGTGGCCTTAACCTTGTTGGTCTTTACACTTAAAAATAGTTTAGGACACCAAATAATGACTTTATGTGTATTATTGTTCTCTACATTTACTGTATTGGAAATTAAAACTGACATTTTAAAAATATTTGATTAGTTCATTTAGAAATAATTATTATGATAATAAACCCCATTACATGTTAGCATCAGTAACATATTTTTATGAAAGGAACTATTTTCCACAAACAAAAGTTTAGCAGAAAGTGGCATTGTTTTACATTTTTGCCTTAGATTCTCATGTCTCCTTCTGTATTAAATTTGTTGTGCTATTAGACATGTTATGTAGCCTCTGGAAAGCTGAACTATACACTCATGAGAGAATGAGAGTGGAAAGTAATGTCTTGGTATTATTGTGAAAATAGTTTTGACCTTGAGAATGCTCCAGAAATGTCTCAGGGACCCCTAGAGGTCCCAGGACCACATTTTGAGAACTGCAGCCTTAGAGAGTAAATCAGAGGGACTGAGCATTGCATCATTCCTTTATAAAGATTCAACTGGCAAATCTCATTGTTCTGAGTATTTTCAGCTACTATCATTTGTTTTACACATAGGCTGTCTCTTCTAGTTGATTAAGGTCGTTATTAGTCATGAATAAATGGAAATGCTTAAAGTGTTACATTTTCTACTTCGCAAACAGTACTCAACTACCCTGTATCGGGCATTTGTACATGCCATCCTCTGAGTGGAGCCTCCGGCACTGGTCAGGGTTGGGTTATTTGTAATGGCGGATTCTAGGTGACATGGGTCTCTTGTCAAAGAGTTGAACTGTGTAAAAATCTGTTGTGGAGGCACTTATGGGCACTTACATGAAGTTGAAGACAGTATTTCTTTACTTTTTAATGCTTATCTGCTTCCATGCCCCCTTTCTCATTTTTAATATTGTTTGGAATTTGCAGGGAGGCAGACTTAGCAGAGAAATATTTATTTTATCTTAGCAAAGAATTAAGGTCAACCATATTATTTAGATTTAATTATATTTTCCTCATTTCATGAATTATAATTGTGGGTTTTGGGGGGGGGTTGTTGTTGTTTAGTAGTCCATATTTTCCTTCCTTGACTTTATCTGGCTGTTATTGTTTTGTTGTTGTCATTACGGTGGTGAGGAGGGGCAGCTAAGCACTTACATGTGTGGTGGTTTGTTTTTTCCCCAGAAATAGTGCATGGGTGGTTCATGCTGAGTCTTTGCATACTTAAAAGTCTTCACTTTTCTGTATCCTTGTGTGGTAGCTTCTCTAGATATAGAATTCTAGAATGATAATCTATTCCTCAAAAATTTGTAGACATTGTTCTGTTGTCCTTCAGATATATAGTGTTCAAGATGAGAAATCTTATGTTAGTCTACCTTTCTTTCTTTTGGTGATAACATGTTTCTTCTGTCTAGAAGCCAATAGATTTTGGCATGTTTCTTCTGTCTAGAAGCCAATGGATTTTCTCATATACTGTTGATTCAGAAATCTTATCAGACTAAATTTTGATTTTTTTCAATATTTTTGCTTAAAGTGTTGCAAGTTTCTCTTTCCCTCAAAGAAATTTTGTTACTAATTTTTCTTTTTAAAAAAAATTTTTTTAAATAAATTTATTTATTTTATTTATTTATTATTTTTGGCTGTGTTGGGTCTTCGTTGCTGCACGCAGGCTTTCTCTAGTTGCGGCGAGTGTGGGCTCCTCTTCGTTGCAGTGTGCAGGCTTCTCATTGTGGTGGCTTCTCTTGTTGCGGAGCATGGGCTCTCGGTGCATGGGCTTCAGTAGTTGTGGCTCATGGGCTCTAGAGCGCAGCCTCAGTAGTTGTGGCGCACGGGCCTAGGTGCTCTGTGGCATGTGGGATCTTCCCGGACCAGGGCTCGAACCAGTGTCCCCTGCATTGGCAGGCGGATTCTTAACACTGTGCCACCAGGGAAGCCCTATTACTAATTTTTCTCTTTTGCTTCTACAGTTCTCCCTTGGTATCGGCGGGAGGTTGGTTCCAGGACCCGCCGTGGATACCCAAACCCACAGATTGTCAAGTCCCATAGTTTGCCCTCAGTATATGCGGATGCAACCTGCGGATATGGAGGGCTGACTGTATACTTACTGAAAAAAATATCCACATATAAATGGACCCATGCAGTTCAAACCCATGTTGTTCAAGGGTCGATTTTAGTCTATTCCTTCTGGAGCTCTTATTAGGTATATACTGGATCTCCACTTTTCTCTTATATTTTGTCTTTTTGCCTTATACTGCTGTTGTCTGAGGGAACTTCTCAGTTTTGTCTTTCACATCCCAAGTTCTGTTTTCCATAGCGCCCATTCTGCTAATTTCTCTCTCTTTTCTTTTTTTTAAAAATTTTATTTTATTTATTTGGCTGCGTTGGGTCTTTGTTGCTGCACGCGGGCTTTCTCTAGTTGTGGCGAGTGGGAGTTACTCTTCGTTGCGGTACATGGGCTTCTCATTTCAGTGGCTTCTCTTGTTGTGGAGCACGGGCTCTAGGCACATGGGCTTCAGTAGTTGCGGCACACGGGGTCAGTAGTTGTGGGTCACGGGCTCTAGAGCGCGGGCTCAGTAGTTGTGGTGCCCGGGCTTAGTTGCTCCACAGCATGTGGGATCTTCCTGGACCAGGGCTTGAACCCATGTCCCCTGCATTGGCAGGCGGATTCTTAACCACTGCGCCACCAGAGAAGCCCTCCTCTCTCTCTTTTAATTCTCAGTCATCATATTTTTAATCTTCAGTAGCCTTTCTTCATTCTGTGATTCTCATTTTTCATAGTAGCCTGTTCTTATTTTATGGATACAGTATTCTGTCAACTCTCACCAAAGCTACTAATTAGAATTTCAAAAACTTTTCCCCAGCCTCTTAAATTATCTTTGTTTAATTGGGGGTCTGTTTGTTCTGCTTGTTTAGTTTCACATTTATTCATTTTCTTATTATTTGTTTATTTAATAAACTTTTAATTATGAACACATTAAATGTAAACATAATTGGAAAAAATAGTATAATGAATCCCCATGGATACATCAACATTCTTCTGTTCTCATTTCATCTACCCACCCCACCCCCTCTGCCTTTTATATTTTGGCTAAAATCTATTTTTTTAATCTTGTAAATCATATATATATATAAAATTTCATTTGTAGATATTTAAGCATGTCACTTTGATAAATATAGGCATAAAAAATAAACATAATACCATTATCACATCCAACAAAACCAACGATATTTTATTTTATTTTATTTATTTATTTAAATAAATTTATTTTATTTATTTATTTTTGGCTGCATTATGTCTTCGTTGCTGTGCAGGCTTTCCCTAGTTTCGACGAGCAGGGGCTACTCTTCGTTGCGGTGCCCGCGGCCTTCTCATTGCGGTGGCTTCTTGTGTTGCGGAGCACGGGCTCTAGGTGCGCGGGCTTCAGTAGTTATGGCACGTGGGCTCAGCATTTGTGGCTCGCGGGCTCTAGAGCACAGGCTCAGTAATTGTGGCTCACGGGCTCTAGAGTGCAGGCTCAGTAGTTGTGGTGCACAGGCTTAGTTGCTCCGTGGCATGTGGGATCTTCCCAGACCAGGGATTGAACCTGTGTCCCCTGCATTGGCAGGCAGATTCTTAACCACTGCGCCACCAGGGAAGCCCAACGATATTTTTAAAATACCTACTAATATTCAGTTTTCTCTCAATTATCTTTAAAATGTCTTCCTTGAGTTGGTTGGTTTGAATGAGTTTCCAAAGCATTTAGTTCTTGACTGTTATCTGTAACAGTCTCTTCCTCTCCCACCTTATTACACCATTTATTTTTTGTAGAAACTGACTTATTTGTTTAGTAGAATTTCATACATTTGGCTTTGGCTGATTATATCATTGTGTTATTTATCATGTTCTTCTGTCCTCTGTATTTCATATATGCTGGCAATTAGAACAGAGGCTTGATTAGATTCACCATATCTTTTTCACTGTTGGATTTCTCTACTTTTTGGTGGCTTCTTGTCCATTCATAGTTATAAATGAAAGTCTAGATTCACTTATTTTAAAAGGTGGTGAGACCCCCTTTGGAAGGTGTGAATGATGGAGGTCTCCTGTGCTCTACAGGGGGGCTTATCTCCTCAGTGGAGAGGGCGGGAATCAGCCAGAAGTCTTGTCCTTTTTCAGGCATGGATGGAAAGAATGTGGCTCATTGGCTTCATGCGTCAAGGAGAAAAGAAGTAGGGTGACCTCGATGGAAGAGAACGAGGAGTTCTGGTGCCAGATAAGCCTGTTGGTTTTTGTGCATTTTGCCTCCTTCTTTGTGGCAACCCAGCCTTGGCTGCTGTGCTGCCCAGTTTTTCTGTCTCTGATGCCCATGTTACAAGTCTGTGGAACTCACCAACTGAAGCTAGACAGTTTTTGCTTACCAAGGCCTGGAGGTGAGCACCAGAGCTGGAGCAGAGCATGGGCGCATCTCTTCTTGAAGATCTTGGCTTATTTGCATTCTTGGCCTCTCCTTGACCCAAGGGTAGAGATTTTCTGTGGTTGTTACGATAGCTCCACTTTTTCAAGAGACTCCTCGGTTTTCTTATTTTTGCTTTCAAACTACTGACCTCTGATGGTTTTTCTGTCAGACATGTTCTAAGTGCCATACCTTTTTAAATACAGCTCCTTTTTGTCTGCTAATGATAGCGTCGTCTGTGTTTTTTTCTTTTATATTTAAGAAGGAAGAAGAAGAAAAATACATCAGCACAGTTTCACTATCTTGAACTGAAATTCTCACAGTTTACTTTTATATACTGTTTAACTCACCTTCAGAGCAAAGCCACAGCTTGTCAGAAATTGTAGACATGGATAATCCCTTTTTCCCTAAAGCAATCATATTTACTTAAACTTTTCTTCCCTGTTACAGATGTTAAAAAATATTACTTGGTATTCAGAACGGGTTTTAACTGAAATTTCACTGGGGAGTCTCCTGATACTGGTTGTAATAAGAACTATTCAGTACAACATGACAAGGACACGAGTAAGTATTCCGTAGCTATTTTTCTACCTTTATACATACAGTACGATGAAGACTATAGTTTAAAGCAATCTCAATATTTAGAGTGCTAACGTTCTCATGGAATATGGTGGAAAAATATAGACCAACATATAGTTACTGTATTATGATCCTAAGGTAATGTTTAAAGTGTCTGCTTCTTAATATTTCATAGGTGGTATGATCAGAGATATTTTACATGTAATAGAAAATAAGCAGTGGAGCACATTTAGATAAAAGATGTTGTATGTCTTTGCTGGACTGATAAAACTGATTTACCTTTTAAAAGTAGCAACAGAAAACTGTAAGGAGATACAAGCACAAGAAAATATGAATTCAGATGGGAAAGAAATGGAGAAAAAGAGAATACTTTAAAGAGTAAAAGGAAAATTTCAACTAGATTGTATTTGCTATGCCTGGGAGCAAATTTCAGTTCCAGTCACTAGAGAAGCAATATACAGAATTCATAGCTTAGAGAAGTGGTCAAATTTACTGCACCATTTTCAGTTATGCCCCTCTGGGAAGCTAACATAGGTTAGCCTTTCCACAATCTTTTATCTGAAACTCTTGGAGCCAGATATGTTTTAGCACGGAGAATTTTTTGATTTTAGGAAGATAGTTATAGTTTGTATGCTACACTATACGTAACCATGAGGTTCTGGAGCCGCTCACTGTAACTAAACATTAATATTTCTGCAGCAAAATAGTTCAGTATTCTCCAGGGTGGGCTTAATGAAGACCATAAATAGCATCATTATCTTTTGTGCCAGATGTTGGTTCCAAACTAGCGGTGAAAAAACTTTGGATTTTCAGTGCTTTATGGATTTTGGAATTAGAGAAAACAGACTGTGGATCTGCACTTTCTAAAATCAGTGACAATTGAGTTTACATTTGCTTCTAGTTAACCTTGCTTAAAATGTCGAGAAGACTCGATGTATGTTTTAAACTTGCTGTTTTCTGACAGGACAAGTACCTTCACACCAATTGTTTGGCAGCTTTAGCAAATATGTCGGCACAGTTTCGTTCTCTCCATCAGTATGCTGCCCAGAGGATCATCAGGTAAATATGAGCTTTAAAAGAAATGCTGATTTTTGCCTTTTAGCTGGCCTATTGAAAAGGATACTGTGGTGGTCCCTTTTAAAATGCTTTCTGCAAGGAATATCACATTTTCCTACTTATTTTTTATCACCTTCTTGTCTGGCTGAAAATACCTTGTTCTGCTTTGTTTTCTAACCCAAGGTTTTCTATCAAAGTTAATTGTATTTGCTTTCAACCTTTTTATAAAATCTAGTTTTAAGATTTGTGTGTTAGCCTTTTACAGCAGAGCAGGTCTATGTCTTAGTAATGCAAACTAAATCTTAATTCACTTATTTGCTGAGCATTTTATAGAGCATCACTCTACCCTTTTCAAAGGCAGTTATCTGTTTTAGAGAATTCTTTCCATGACAGTTAACCATTGTATTAGTTTCCCAATGCTGCTGTAACAAATTACCACAAATTAATGGCTTAAAGCAACACACATTTATTATACAATTCTGTAGGTTAGAAGTTCAGCAGGGGTCTTACCAGGCTAGAATCAAGATGTCAGTAGGGCTGCATTCCCTTCTGGAGGCTCTAGAGGAGAGTCTCTTTCCTTGCCTTTTCCAGCTGCTAGAAGCTGCCCGCATTCCTTGGCTCATGGCCCCTTCCTTTCCTTTCAAAGCCAGCAACAGTAGGTTGTTGAGTTCTCCTCACGTCTTATCACTCTGACTTCCTCTTCTACTGTGAGGATCCTTGTGAATGCCTTGGCCCTACCTGAATAATCCAGGATGATCTACCCATTTCAAGGTCCTTAGCTGAATCACCACCACAGCAGAGTCCCGTTTGCCATGTAAGGTAACATATTCATAGGTTCATGGAAGTTAGGATGTGGATATTTTGGGGGAGCCATTATTCTGCCTGTCAGAACATCACCAGAAACTCCCGTCCCTTACCTGTTCTTTGCCAAAGGCCCAATCTTTAAGGTTAGGAAAGCTAATTAACAAATGAATGAATGACTGTCATTTGCAGGATTTAACAAATATGGTTACTTTTTGGTCTTCAGGTGGGTGCTCAGTATTGCCCTAGCAGCTCTCAAGTAGAACATTTTTTATGTAGTCAGTGACATTAGATCGTTTCTTTTAATTCTTGCTTTTGGGGCAATGCAGCTCTGATAATTAGTTGTTGTCTTCCAGTCATTGGTGGTTATCACAACTCCATATCACTTTTAAACTCTGATCTCACTTTCCATCCTTTGGTTAGAGACATTTATTGACCTGGGCTCATTTTTAACAATCAGTTAGAATTAACTTACGTTCTTAGTCTGTTTATTTATCCTCAGAATTTAGCACAGGATATTTTCCTTTGACTCACTGTTTACTTTAATCATACATTATTTTGGATTTGTTTGTTTGTTTGTTTGTACTTGAGAGATTGTCCAGTTGACTGACTTTGGACTAACTCGGACTTCGTGATTGAAAGTAAACATGGTGTCTCCTCATACCTCAGATTCTTCCAGGTGTTCTGAAGAGCCTTTAGTTTCTAAAAATTGACCTTTGTCACTATGCTTTATTTCAGCATGACAGATGTAATGATATCTGTGCTGCTTCATGTTCTATTTTTCTTTGTGTGTATGTGGAGTTTTAGAATGGTTTTAGGAAGATTTCATAACAAAATTTTCCTCAACTGATATATAAACATTTGGACTGTTCAATATGAAAATGCCAGATGAACTGGTTCAGAATTTAAGTTCTGATAAAATGATTCAAGTAAGATTAAATAAAAATTTTCTAGGTGTCAGAGTTGGAAAAAATGCAAATAAAGCATTGTGCCCAATTTTCTGTGATGACTGAAGTAGAAAACCAATAGTATTTGGAGAAATAAGAAATGTGATTTGGATTTGTGACTTGAGACTATTTAGATCAAGTTTATCATCATTAAGGAATAATGCTTTACTTCAATTTTATTGGAGCTTTTTTTTTTAATACATTTATTTATTTATTTATTTATTTATTTTTGGCTGTGTTGGGTCTTCGTTTCTGTGCGTGGGCTTCCTCTAGTTGCGGCGAGCGGGGGCCACTCTTCATCGCGGTGTGCGGGCCTCTCACTATCATGGCCTCTCCTGTTGCGGAGCACAGGCTCCAGACGCGCTCAGTAGTTGTGGCTCACCGGCCCAGTTGCTCCGCGGCATGTGGGATCTTCCCAGACCAGGCCTCGAACCCGTGTCCCCTACATTGGCAGGCGGATTCTCAACCACTGCACCACCAGGGAAGCCCTATTGGAGCTTTATTTAGCATTTAGTGAGGAACTGTGTTATGCAGTGCAGGGAATATCAAAATTAGTTATAAAAATTCCTACCCTTACATAGCTTGTAATTCAATAGCCGAGATAAGGCAAAGACCAACATATGTCATACCTAGCAGAATGTAGTAAATATTAGAATGAAAGAAAAATTCCTGTGGTGAGGGCAAGTGGTTGGTTCAGAGAATGGTGAGGTCACATCTCATTGAGAAATCAGGCAAGGTGAGTAGAGAGAGACGGCTCTAGAGACTGGCCTGATAGGGGAAAGCATCAACCAAACAAACCAAAACAAAGCAAGAGGGGGTGTGGTGAGAGAGCATGGTTTATATTTAGAAAATAACCAGTGCATTCAGTTGGCATGTTGTGGACCAGTACAGGGATTATAGGAGAGAAGCCTGAAAGAACCAGCTGGGGCCTCCTTGTGGAGGGGCTTAGCTGTTAGATCCACAGTTTAGGATAATGGAAAGAATAGAAAGAAAAGAAGGTGTCACCTTTTCTACCGACAAAAAAGAAAATGTCAGTGAATGAGTTGTAAATGGATTTGAAAAGAAATACTTTAATGTAAATGCCTGGAGTTACCAGCTTCAGCAGATGATATTGGTCTGTTGTTTGTCACACTGAGGGCCGTGCAGTTCGCAAAGTTCCCCAGTACTGCCGGTGCTTCTGGTCCAAGCACCACAGTGGAGTAGCCAGTGTGGACCAGAGCATCGCATCATGCAGGAGGGAGCTTGTTAGAAATGCAGAGCGTTGGCCTGGTTTCAGATCTGCTGAATCAGAATCTTCCATTTTAACAAGATCCCTGAAAGATTTGTACATGCATTAAAGTTGAGAAAGTACTTTGAGTTTGGGCCTGGAAATCAAGATTAATAAACACTTAGAAAACACTCGTGTTGAATTGGAAGTGGGGGCCAGCGTTTTTGTATCTTGAGGAAACTCATTTTCTACTAAATGTTTGTGTTTAGGGTATAAAATTGTAAAGTATAATAAGGAATGCATAACCAAAAACTGTTTAGATACACAGAAGATTTATTATAGCAGCACAACTCAAGATTCACCAGATGCTCTAGTAACTCCTTCAAATGAGAAGTAATTAGTTTTCATATACACGGTTTTCTAAATCCTTTTTTAGGAAGAGACTACACAATTTTGTAGCTGTCATTTGCAAAACTTAGAGGAGCCAATATTTCATGTGATCTTCAACAAAATGCAAAACAGAGTAACATGTTTCATTACTGTGCAAGTAGGATGTGAATAAAGCTTTAAAAAGTCTTCTTAGTTGGACATAAATGTATGGAATGATTTCAAATGGTGTCTAAGCTGTTGTTTCATATTAAATGACACTGTGTCTTCCACAAACTCTTGGTATTCTAGAAAAATCACAGACATACGTGATATAGGTTTTGCTCACCTATGAAATTTTTTGAATATGCTGTAAGCATGGATATTTGATATGATCATTATTTGGGATTATAGGGCTATTAATTCAGTTAAAACATTTTTGTGGAGTAGATTATATGCAAGGGATTGTTGTGAGTTACAAATATATCATCACTTACTTCCTGCCCTTAAGACTTTCTCTATTGCTTGTTTTACCCTCCCCCCCCACACCCCCCTCACTGGCTCCTTCCTCTGGCTCCTCCTTCACCTTTGGCTTAACAGGTACTTATACTTTTCTCCAGTATTTCATCCTAGATTGTTTTTCTCATCTTTGCTCATTTTCCTTGCGAGTTCATATCTATGCCTGTAACTTCACTTACTTTACAAGAGCACAGACCTGAGTTTGGGATCCCAGCTTCAAAACTGACTAGCTATGGAATTTTGGAGAAGTTACTTAACTACTCTGTACAGCGATTTCCCCATCTATAAAATGGGGCAGCAATAGTTGCTGTCTCAATGAATAGGATGAAGATTAAGCGAATTAATATTTGAAAAGGGCCTGGCACATAACGTTCACGATATAAGTGTTGACCCCTTGAAACCTAACTGCTAACCTCACTACCTGGATATCCCACACTTACCTCAAACTTTTATTACGTTTAAAACAGAACTCGTTTTTATTTTTATTTATTTATTTTTAATATTTATTTATTTTCTTTTTATTAGGGTCTCAGTTGTGGCACGCAGGATCTTTCTTGAGGCATGCGGGATCTTTCATTGCTGCGCTCGGGCTTCTCTCTAGTTGCGGCATGTGGGTTTTCTCTCTGTAGTTGTGGCACGTGGGCTCCAGGGCACGTGGGCTCTGTAGTTTGCGGCACGTGGGCTCTAGTTGATGCGTGCGAGCTCAGTAGTTGGGGCATGCGAGCTTTTTTGCCCCATGGCATGTAGGATCTTAGTTCCCCGACCAGGGATCGAACCCCTGTCCCCTGCATTGGAAGGCAGATTCTTTACCACGGGACCACAGGGAGGTCCCCGGAACTTGTTTTTATTTATTTATTTTAAAATACATTTATTTATTTATTTATTTATGGCTGCTCTGGGTCTTCGTTGCTGCCTGCGGTCTTTCTCTAGTTGCGGTGAGCGGGGGTACTCTTCGTTACGGTGCACAGGCTTCTCATTGCGGTGGCTTCTCTTGTTGCGGAGCTCGGGCTCTCGGCGCATGGGCTTCAGTAGTTGTGGCATGCGGGCTCAGTAGTTGTGGCTCACAGGCTCCAGATGCGCAGGCTCAGTAGTTGTGGCGCACGGGCTTAGTTGCTCCGCGGCATGTGGGATCTTCCCGGACCAGAGCTCGAACCCATGTCCCCTGCATTGGCAGGAGGACTCTTAACCACTGCGCCACCAGGGAAGTCCCCGGAACTCGTTCTTAAACGTGCTCTTCCTGTTAAATTCCCTATCCTAGGTAATGACTCTCACTACAGCCATCTAAATTGCCAAGTCAGAAACTTACAAGTAATTCTGTGCCATTTTTTTCCTTCCCCTCAAATGCTCTATCTGACTGGGCCCTGGTGTTCTTACTCTACCATTGTAACTTGCATTCATACCCTGTTTTTGTCTCCACTACTGCTGCGTGAGTTCACGTGTTCATCATCTTCACGCAAAACTATGTCTTTAGTCAGCCTAGTCCTTTTGCCTCCCTCCCTGCCCCTCTACAGTCGACCCCTGTACTGCTCCATTCATTCGAGAAGCAAGTCTGATCCGTTTTGTATTGCTTCCTATGCTTAAAATCATTAAATGCCTTCCTGTTGCCAGCAGGTTAAAATTCAACCTCCTGAAAGCTGTGGCTCTCAAACATGGGTGGTTTTGCCCCCAGGGTACAGGAGTCAAGGTGGTTTATTTGTGTTTTTTTTTATTTTGGGGTGTTTTTTTTTTGCTGTTTTGTTTTGTTTTTGTTTTTTCTGTTGGCGCAACTGGGGAGGAGGTTGCTACTGACATCTAGTGGGTAGAGGCCAGAGATATTGCTAAATATCCTGTAATACACAGGACAGAAGAATTATCCAGCCCCAAGTGTCGTCGTGCTGGGGCTGAGGAGCCTTGTCTTAGAGTGGACCTTGTCTGCCCAGCTGGCTCTCCTCAGCTCCTCCGTGGCGGTCCAGGAGTCACACAGCCAGTTTCTGGCCCAGGGGCTAGTTTCTGGGGTAGGAGCGGAGAGGATAGGGCAGGGAAAAGAAGAATATCACATGTTAGAAATATGGATTCTCTCAGAGAAGGTGTCAGGGAGAGAGAACTTCAGAGTCTTGCCCTGGCCAGTGTAGTTGCTTGTGATACACTGGCCTTGCCTGAAGTTTTAAGTCTCGTTGCTCAAGCAGAGTAGTAATTACTGGAGATAAAAGATTTGTCTTAGATTTCTCTGCATCACTTTACTAGAGTAGCTGTTAGTAGGTACACAAGAGAATTTTAATAAATACCTAGCCACTGATTCTTAGAAGATGGGCGGGCATCTGGGATTTAAGCTTAGTTGTGGCACCCATCATTCTGAGACTTGACCTAAATTGATTCATCCCATTTTGCAGATATCTGCTGCTGCTTGAAACTAGTGAAGTTGATGACAGTGTACATTACGGAAAGCTTTATGGTCTTTCAAACTTCCTGAGAATAAAATAATAAAAAACATAGATTAGATTTTAATTAAACTATTTAATTACAGTGCTGGTTTTGTTTTTTGTTTTTGTTTTTTGTTTTTGGTAAAATCTAATCATGTAATTTAAGAACTTTTAAATACTTCAATTCATAATTTATGCTTACACCTTTTCTAACTGTTAACAGCCACTAGTAGTGAACATATACTCTTCAGATTTTAACCAAGTTCACTGCTGTCCATCTTGTCTTTGTCTAGCCCCAGGCTGGCAGTTTATGTAAGGTGCCTTGTTCTGCTCTGCACATATAATGGTACATATTGTAGTCACCCAGCCTTTTTCTGAAGACTACAAAAACACAGTTTGCCTTATTTAACTCTGGGTGGTTAATTCCTCTCTTTTGGACAAATATAGATGTTTCAGAATGTCCCATGGAATCAAAGAAAGTTGGACAATTTGCTTTTAATTAATACCTCCTAGTATTAGCTTACCACATCAGGCTTCCTCACTTTTGTCCCCACTGAGTGAAGTCTTCAGGAGTTGATTTTTTTTCTGAACCAAATAATACATTGAACCGAAAACATACAAGAGAATGTTAAGAAGCAAAATGGCCTGTTTGTTGTTGGGATACATTTATATTATACAGTGTAAAATATTCAGATATAGTAACATGTCTGGTTATTTCTCTTGTTTGAGAAATAACCAATATTTGAGAAATATTGGTTATTTCTTGGTCTTGATATTTCAGGAATACTGTCTTATTTTTAAAATAAGGTCCATTTAATGATAAATTCATACCTATCACCTTTAGTGTTTCATCACTTCTCCCTCTTTTGTTACATTTAAGAGTGGTAAAAGTCTGGAGGCTTGTATAATTTAAGGTGTTGGTGTTGCACAGCTGACAGGTGGCTATGGAGACACTTGGCTGACAAGTTTGTCCAGATGAAATGCCCATGCCTATTCCACTGCACTGTCATGGAAAGACTGGCAGGACGTTATTAATGAGAGTAATTCACTGCCATGGGACCATCAATCCAAACTCTCTGGGGTTTTCTGAAACAGATGGTTCTCTGCAATCTAGGGTAGCCAAACCCTTGTTGATTATTCAGTTTGCTGCCCCCCACCCCTCATTCCAACTTCCTTCCAGTATAGCTAAACCCCTAAAGTTATAGTAGCAAAGACTGGGTCTTTCTTTCTTTCCACCCTCCCTCCATTCCTTCCTTCCTTCCTTCCTTCCTTTTCTCTCTCTTTCTTTCTTGAACTGGCTAGTTGAGAAAGGTATGGATGTGTCAGGTATTGCAATACAAAGTGTATGGGTATTTTCCTGGAAAATAAACATGGAAAAAAGGACAAGAACTGTATATATTTCAGCCTGAAACTTAATATTTTTCTTACATCTAATCCTGGATGTTACATTTTTTTTTAACTTTTTGCCAGAATTTACTTACTTATTTATTTAATAAATAAATTTATTTATTTATTTATTTTTGGCTGCGTTGGGTCTTCGTTGCTGCGCGCGGGCTTTACTCTGGTTGCGGCGAGGGGGGGTTACTCTTCATTGCAGTGCACGGGCTTCTCATTGCGGTGGCTTCTCTTGTTGCGGAGCATGGGCTCTAGGCACGTGGGCTTCAGTAGTTGTGGCTCATGGGCTCAGTAGTTGTGGCTTGCGGTCTCTAGAGTGCAGGCAGTAGTTGTGGCTCACGGGCTTAGTTGCTCCGCGGCATGTGGGATCTTCCCAGACCAGGGCTTGAACCCATGTCGCCTACATTGGCAGGCGGGTTCTTAACCACTGCGCTACCAGGGAAGTCCCTGATGTTAGATTTTATTTTTAATTAAATAAGTACTTATTGAGCTTTTGCTGTAAGCATACCACTGCCAAAGTCCTCTTTAGTTTATTTGTTTACATTTTAATTTCAGACAAATGCCATTCATTGTATCTAGAAATTAAGTGTTATAGTCATGTTGGTTTTAGTTTTTAAAACTTAATTCACTTTCAACCTCGTATCATTTTCTGATTTCATTGTAGTTAGGAAATTGTTTCTTTTTTTTTTTAAACGTTTTTATTGGAGTATAATTGCTTTACAATGGTGTGTTAGTTTCTGCTTTATAACAAAGTGAATCAGTTATACATATACATATATCCCCATATCTCTTCCCTCTTGCGTCTCCCTCCCTCCCACCCTCCCTATCCCACCCTTCTAGCTGGTCACAAAGCACCGAGCTGATCTCCTTGTGCTATGCGACTGCTTCCCGCTAACTATCTGTTTTACATTTGGTAGTGTATATATGTCAGTGCTACTCTCTCACTTCGTCCCAGCTTACCCTTCCCCCTCCCCATGTCAAGTCCATTCTCTAGTAGGTCTGCGTCTTTATTCCCGTCTTGCCTCTAAATTCTTCATGACCATTTTTTTTGGGTTTTTTTTAGATTCCTTATATATGTGTTAGCATACGGCATTTGTTTTTCTCTTTCTGACTTACTTCACTCTGTATGACAGACTGTAGGTCCATCCACCTCACTACAAATAACTCAATTTCGTTCCTTTTTATGGCTGAGTAATATTCCATTGTATATACGAGCCACATCTTCTTTATCCATTCCTCTGTCGATGGACACTTAGGTTGCTTCCAAGACATGGCTATTGTAAATAGAGCTGCAATGAACATTGTGGTACATGACTCTTTTTGAATTATGGTTTTCTCAGGGTATATGCCCAGTAGTGGGATTGCTGGGTCATATGGTAGTTCTATTTTTAGTTTTTTAAGGAACCTCCATACTGTTCTCCATAGTGGCTGTATCAGTTACATTCCCACCAACAGTATATGAGGGTTCCCTTTTCTCCACACCCTCTCCAGCATTTATTGTTTGTAGATTTTTTGATGATGGCCCTTCTGACCGGTGTGAGATGATATCGCATTGTAGTTTTGATTTGCATTTCTCTAATGATTAATGATGTTGAGCATTCTTTCATGTGTCTGTTGGCAATCTGTATATCTTCTTTGGAGAAACGTCTGTTTAGGTCTTCTGCCCATTTTTGGATTGGGTTGTTTGTTTTTTTGATATTGAGCTGCATGAACTGCTTGTAAATTTTGGAGATTAATCCTTTGTCTGCTGCTTCATTTGCAAATATTTTCTCCCATTCTGAGGGTTGTCTTTTGGTCTTGTTTATGGTTTCCTTTGCTGTGCAAAAGCTTTGAAGTTTCATTAGGTCCCATTTGTTTATTTTTGTTTTTATTTCCATTTCTGTGGGAGGTGGGTCAAAAAGGATCTTGCTGTGATTTATGTCATAGAGTGTTCTGCCTATGTTTTCCTCTAAGAGTTTGATAGTGTCTGGCCTTACATTTAGGTCTTTAATCCATTTTGAGTTTATTTTTGTGTATGGTGTTAGGGAGTGTTCTAATTTCATTCTTTTCCATGTAGCTGTCCAGTTTTCCCAGCACCACTTATTGAAGAGGCTGTCTTTTCTCCATTGTATATTCTTGCCTCCTTTATCAAAGATAAGGAGACCATATGTGCATGGGTTTATCTCTGGGCTTTCTATCCTGTTCCATTGATCTATATTTCTGTTTTTGTGCCAGTACCATATTGTCTTGATTACTGTAGCTTTGTAGTATAGTCTGAAGTCAGGGAGCCTGATTCCTCCAGCTCCGTTTTTCTTTCTCAAGATTGCTTTGGCTATTCGGGGTCTTTTGTGTTTCCATACAAATTGTGAAATTTTTTGTTCTAGTTCTGTGAAAAATGCCAATGGTAGTTTGATAGGGATTGCATTGAATCTGTTGATTGCTTTGGGTAGTATAGTCATTTTCACAGTGTTGATTCTTCCAATCCAAGAACATGGTATATCTCTCCATCTGTTTGTATCATCTTTTATTTCTTTCGTCAGTGTCTTATAATTTTCTGCATACAGGTCTTTTGTCTCCTTAGGTAGGTTTATTCCTAGGTATTTTATTCTTTGTGTTGCAATGGTAAATGGGAGTGTTTTCTTAATTTCACTTTCAGATTTTTCATCATTAGTGTATAGGAACGCAAGAGATTTCTGTGCATTAATTTTGTATCCTGCTACTTTACCAAATTCATTGATTAGCTCTAGTAGTTTTCTGGTAGCATCTTTAGGATTCTCTATGTGTAGTATCATGTCATCTGCAAACAGTGACAGTTTTACTTCTTGTTTTCCGATTTGGATTCCTTTTATCTCTTTTTCTTCTCTGATTGCTGTGGCTAACACTTCCAAAACTATGTTGAATAATAGTGGTGAGAGTGGGCAACCTTGTCTTGTTCCTGATCTTAGTGGAAATGGTTTCAGTTTTTCACCATTGAGGATGATGTTGGCTGTGCGTTTGTCATATATGACCTTTATTATGTTGAGGTAAGTTCCTTCTATGCCTACTTTCTGGAGGGTTTTTATCATAAATGGGTGTTGAATTTTGTCAAAAGCTTTCTCTGCATCTATTGAGATGATCATATGGTTTTTCTCCTTCAATTTGTTAATATGGTGTATCACATTGATTGATTTGCATATACTGAAGAATCCTTGCATTCCTGGAATAAACCCCACTTGATCATAGTGTATGATCCTTTTAATGTGCTATTGGATTCTGTTTGCTAGTATTTTGTTGAGGATTTTTGCATCTATGTTCATCAGTGATATTAGCCTGTAGTTTTCTTTTTTTGTGACATCTTTGTCTGGTTTTGGTATCAGGGTGATGGTGGCCTCGTAGAATGAGTTTGGGAGTGTTCCTCTCTCTGCTATATTTTGGAAGAGTTTGAGAAGGATAAGTGTTAGCTCTTCTCTAAATGTTTGATAGAATTCGCCTGTGAAGCCATCTGGTCCTGGGCTTTTGTTTGTTGGAAGATTTTTAATCACAGTTTCAATGTCAGTGCTTGTGATTGGTCTGTTCATATTGTAACACTAGGAATTTGTTTCTTTAGGGAAGGAGTTATGTGATATTAAGAGTTATAACAAGTAGCTCAGTTTTGTTTCTAAAATCTTGTTAAGTTGTTTAACTTCTATTTTCCATCTCTAAGATAATGTATGATACCTACTTCATTGTAGTGTTGTGAGAGTTAATAATGGCTTATAATGTCTTTTGTAGCTGTATTATAACATTTTGAAGTAATTTTAATCTAAAAACAAATCTAGATAACATCCTTACAAAAACTTTCTTGCTTTCTAGAAATTAGGCAAGGAATTGGGCAAAGAATCAGAATATTCCTAGATTGCAATTCCTAGCCCAAAGGATCATCGAATTGCCTGTATTTCCCAAATATTTCCCTCAGTGAAGACCTCATTGAATATAAATGGGGAGTTTTTGTTTTGTTTTTTAGTTGGGGAGTTTTTAATGATAGTGTTTTATTTTGGATTGGTAGGAGGTCTAAGCAATGATTTTGCAGTGTAAGTATTTCTTTTAAACTTATGTGATTTATTTTTTAGAAGACAGAGTTAACTTTTTCTTGCCCAGTGCCTTGGCCATAAAGTAGTTCCAGTTTCTCCATTGCTTTTGGTCTTTGCTGATCCTTGTTTGCTCTTGGCAAAGCAGTAGCCAAGAAAGGAAGGAGGAATGTTTTGCCTTAAAAATCCGGCTTCCTAAAAAAAAAAAAAGACAAAAATCTGGCTTCCGGCTCTTCCTACAGCCAGTGATACTTTGAAGGTAGCTACATTTTTCAGGAAAACCTGGGACATGGTTTGCTTTTCAGCTTAGCCCTTTCTTTAGAAGTTATATTGAGAGCATTTAGACAGCTCCCAGTTGAAAATTTGTAAGTGTTCAATAGAAAATTTCTAACTGTTCAGAGATTATTATACAACAAAGGGTCTTGGTAGATTTGATGGGACATGTGAAATGTTAATAATTTGAAGTTTAGTTTCAGTTTAGACTGCTGGCACATTCAAAATGTCAATTTTTTTTTTAAATTAATTAATTTATTTATTTATTTTGGCTGTGTTGGGTCCTCGTTTCTGTGCGAGGACTTTCTCTAGCTCTGGCAAGCAGGGGCCACTCTTCATTGCGGTGCGCGGGCCTCTCACTATCGCGGCCTCTCCTGTTGCGGAGCACAGGCTCCAGACGCGCAGGCTCAGTAGTTGTGGCTCACGGGCCTAGTTGCTCCACGGCATGTGGGATCCTCCCAGACCAGGGCTCGAACCCGTGTCCCCTGCATTGGCAGGCAGATTCTCAACCACTGCGCCACCAGGGAAGCCCCAAAATGTCAATTTTTAAAGAAGCATCTCATACATTTATCTGAATTTTGATTTCTTGTAAGTAAAGACCTTTGTGGGCAAAATTGTCACATGGGAAAGTAAACATTAAAATAATTGGCATAGAGCTTTATAAAGTGTTACATTCATATTATAGAGGTAATGGGAGGGTTCATACCTTGTCCTCTTAGCCATGAATTATTAAGCCCCCATTTCTGTCTACTACTGTGAAGAATCTGAGACTTTTACCCTACTCTCAAGCCAACAAATTAGCCTGCCACAGTTTTGAGGATCCTCTTAGAGACTCAAGATGCCTGGGTCAGAGACAAAGGACAGTTTATTGCTCACAGTAGTGTGAGCCAGAGTGTCATCACTTTCTTGTGTGGTTCCCCATGCCCACCGGGCAGTGCGACCAGGGTCAGGTGACATCTGCACATGCAGTGGCTTGCATTACTGGAGAGAACCCTGAGCTTAGGAAACCCCATCTTTTATAATAGGCTTCAAGCAAACCTGCCCAAACTTTGCTTTGGATGGAGATACCTTTCATATATTTGATAGCAGCAAACTGCCCTCTGCTTTAGAAGGAGTCACTATCTCTACTTTCCACATCTGTTCACTCTACAGAATTCATGAAAAGAGAATCCAGAGCACAAGGCTGCTAATGCCTCTGCTTTCAAGATGTACAGAAACGCCAGAGACCCATGGGAAACTCTCCCTATAGTCTTAGTACCTAGTTATGCCTTTCTGTTGCCAGTTGGAAAAACCTGTCACCAAGTCATTAAGGTAGCTAGTTGATACTGTTCTAGCTAATGCATGGGATTTATGTATCTTAGAAGAAGTAGTAAAGGACTGACTGGCCTCACTAGCCTCTGCTTTGTCCACGTGTCATAATGAATCTCCTCCTCAGGTGTCAGTGTCATTAATGCAATCCTTAAAGCCTTGTTTCTGAGTGGCTTTGACATAACCCAAATATTTTTGTATTAAACACAAATCATAAAATTTTAGGTTTGGAAGGGCCTTTAAAGAACATCTAAGAGAAGTTTGCACATTTTACATATGGAAATATAGACACCTAGATTTATTATGTGACTTGTCTAAGTGAACACTATTGTAGAAGCAGATGTATAAATCAAGCCTCCCAGCTCCTTGCCTAATATTCTTCCCAGAACAAAAGAGAAAAAAGGTGTGTGTTCACGCACATATATTCTCTCTCTCTCTTCCTTTCTCTTTTACATAGTTGTGATACCTGATACGTTTAAAATGCTAAGCCAGGTAAGAGAAATAAAATGACTTAATAAAGCATTTTCTTTCTTGATGAATTGCACATGCTTCACAGACTTTGTAAAAAGCACCTTTTCCAAGACAAAGAAACAAGGATTGTGCTAACAGGAGAAATGAGAGTAAACAGAAGGATAAAGAGATTTAAAATGACTCACATGTCCCATATAAACACATGCAGAATCGGATGTACCTGAGACGGGGACCCACAGGGAAGGGAGAATGCTTCTTTAGGAGAAGTAGGAGGATAGTTGGGAAAAGGTAGCTGCCGCAAAAATAGGTAAATACTCCCTATCAACAATACTGATGAGTATTCTGAGCATTTAACATTTGTTTATTCATTTAATGGGCCTCGATTTCCTCATTTACCAAATGGGAATATCCTCTTAGGACTGCCGTGAGGAATAAATGGGTTATTATACGTAAAGCACTTAGAATAGAGTCTTTTCAATAGCAATCACCTAGGAATTATCAGAGGAAACAAAAATCTTGCTTGTTAGAGGACAGACAGCACCATGTCTTGCTTGTGGTGGCTCAGTAGGTATTGGAACGAATGATGAAATTCTGACACTCTAACTGGATTAAAAGAAAAATAGCTAAAATCTACAGCTCTAGGTGAAGAGGAAACAACATGCCGTATAGACCGCCTTTGTTATTTTTGGTTTTTTGTATGGCTGGTGTCTGCCATATGCTACATACTAGGCCCTATACAACATGTTACTTGTGTTATCTGATGATATGGGTATTATTATTTCCATTTTATAGTGAAGAAACTAAATTTCAAAGAAGTAATTTATGTAAGGTCACCTTGCTGGACAGTGACCGTGCTGGGGTTTAAGCCTTCATCTGTCCTCCATCCACAGTACTGGACTGCCTTCCATCGTCAAATGCCTCTTGTAAATGAGGTTTTAAACTAAGAGCATGCAAATAATTTGTGTACAAGAATTTTAGTATCGCATCCTGCCCTGGGTGAGTTGTTTCTGACCTTTCTAAGCATGTGATCCCCTTGTTGACTATCTTTTAGTAACTGAGAAGATTCCAGAGTAAATTGTGGGGTCTCAGATACCTTGTGGTACTGTAGCAGCTTTTCTCAATTGGGGTTCTGTGAGGGAGTCGAGCCCTGTGGAGAATGACATGAGTGACAGGTTTTTCAGTTCTTCCAAGGATGGCACATAGACAACACCTTCCTAAACACGTAGGAGAGAATTTGATTGATTACCAGATTTACACCTTCTTAGGAACTCTGGTTGAAAAAGATCTGAAGGGCTTTTTGGGGTTGAAACCCATAAGTTAAGAAAAACTACTCTAGGAACCCAGTGTGACACTCCTGTTAGTGATGTTTTTCCATCTAAAATGTGCCTGTTTCCTTACCTTCATTAGTCAAACATGAAGATCATACTGAAGCCCAGGAACATTTGTATATTATTTACTTGATGAATTTTCATGACCCCATTAGTCCTGGCAATTCAGAAGTGTACACAACCCTGTCATTATTTACTGCTATAAACATAATCATGGTACCTTTGTACATAAGGTAATCAAAGACCTTCATATCATTACACATTTCCCATTTAGAATCACTCAGTCTTAAATAAATCACTGGGATTCTACATATACCCTCTGAGAAACTAGAGTAACTGGGTTCTAATAATGTTTTCTTCATGGAGTGTTTTATAACACGATTGTGATTTTTTAAAACAAGGGTAGGTATTTTGGGGTCATTTAATCGTTTATCAGGTATTTTGTACGTCTGCTTGTGTTAGACATTGCTGGTCATTGGAGGTTCGCGTCATATATTTGTGCTCTGCTTTCAAAGAGCTTCTCATCAGGCTGAGGCAGTGGGTTAACAGTCATCGGGCAGCGTGAGTAGTATGCTGACGGCAGGGCGACAAGGGAGAGAGCAGACAGCTAACCTGAACACCACTGCACCCTTCACCGGTGAGGTGATGGTTGCGTTATCTGAAGAGGTGAGCAGTCTACCCTCTTTTATATTGGTGATAAGGGAGACAGTTCTTTTCTCCTTCTGTCTTGCTCTCCCTAAACTTCCTTTAGAAACCGTAGGTAAGATTTCATTTATATAAATATAGCTCCCATTTAGCTACCTACAGAAAAACTCACAAAACTTAACTTCATCTAACTCGATTCCTATAGGAATGATAGGTGATAAAATTTTTAAAAAATATGTATTAAAATAAAAACACTACTGCAGAAGCCATCTGGCAAGCTGACCTTAGAGCAACTTTATTTTCTATTCAGAAAACTTTTCAACTTGTGTCACAGTTGTCACGTTATTGGAATACTCATGTGACTTTAAAATTTGGTTTGACTAAAGATGCAGATTACATCAGCACTTCCCAGGTGGAATGGGATGGGAAGGGGCAAGGAAAGCATGTGGTGTGTGGTGTTGTGGGAAAACTACTAGCATAGAAGGTGACTTGTTGAACCTGTGAATCTGTAAATTATCAAATTAGCTAGAGTCAGTGGACAAACTTAAGTATCATTTAAAGACTTTTCAAATAAGTGACCAGTGTTTTCCTTTTTAATTTGGAAATTTCAAAACATATTTAAAGAGCATACTATAATGAGCCTGTAGGTTCCCATCACTGAGCTTCAACAAATATATCAATTCATGACCAGCATTATTTTGTTTATATCTCTACCTTTTCCTCCTTATTTTGAAGCAATTTCTGACAGTTCTTCTATCAAAATTGCATTATGTTAAAGGATGAGTTTTTATGACAATCTGTTATGATTTGGTCCCTCCACAAGTGGTAGAGAGAAAAATAAAATCAGTGTTACCACTGTCATTCAAATATGGACATTAGCCGTATTTCTGGTTCTTACTCATTTAGAATCCTGTTCAGTTTAGGACTTACTCTGTGTCACACACAGTGCTTGCCATTGTTATTTGGAGACTGTCCAAGTGTGACTATAGCCCTGTATGTGGTACATAATTCCTACTTTATAGATGAGGAAACTGAGGCTCAGAGAGGCTGGGAAACTCATTCTGGATCAGACAGCTCATAGTGTGATGGAGCTGAAATCGGAATCCTTGAGTGACCCTAGCCTAGAAGTGTTCTTTCTTCTCTTTATGGCAGACCTGACATTGGTAAATACTGAAAAGGAAAAACAGATGTCAGCCACTTTAAACTCAAGTTCTCAGTTATGAATGAGTGAAATGTCTACTGTATAGAGTTTCTACAGTCTTTTTTCTTGAATCATACCTGTGCAGAGGTTCTCAAAGTATACTTCACAGACCACAGAGGTTCCATGGGGTCTAAACCATTTTTTATAATAGGACGTCATAAGCCATTTCCACTGTGCTGACATTTGCACCAGGGTTGTGAAAGCTACGTTGGGGTAAAACTGCTGGTGCCTTAAGCATAAATCAAGGCAGTGGCACCAAACTATACTGGGAATCACTATATTTTCCACAATCACACGCTTGCAGTGGGAAAAAAAAAAGCCACTTTTGCTTAATGTCCTTGATGAAACAGTAAAAATGATTAGTTGTAGTAATAAATCTCGATCCTTGAATCCATGTCTTTGTAATATTCTATGTGATGAAGTTCACATGAAAACAGTTCCACTGCATACTAAACTACAGCGATTATGTGTGTGATTTAGTTGTGAGCTAAACTAGCCCTTTTTTTGATAGGATACAATTTTCCCATGAAAGAACGAGTGACAGTCTGTGGTTGTTTAGACTATGCAGACATTTTCTTGAAAATTAATAAAGTGAGCCTGTCACTTCAAGAAAACAGCTGCCGGTGTTGGTTGCCAATGATAAAATTGGAACTTACAAGCAAAAATTAGAATTTTAAAAAACTTGTTTTGGCACCATGAGTTTGACAGCTTCCCAATAATTAAAGACTTTTGTGATGACATTGATGATTATATTAATAAATGTGGGATTTTTTGGATACTGTATGATGCAATGTGTCGACATTTGGAAGATCTCTATAACTCAATGAAGTGGTATTTTTATAAGAGAATTTTGATTCTCAAAAAGTTGACTTCCACTCTTGGTCTGAATTGACTCCTTTTAACGTCTTTGCCTTAATTCCAACATCTTCGAAAGACGCTAATATAATTGAGACTATGGAAAGAAAGTTATTTCATTTTGTGAAGAAGTTTGAAGACAAATAGCATTACAATTATGACTCACCTCTAAAAGTTTAATGTTTCAACCTTTGCTTATTATTGTCTTTTTGTGCAGCATGATTAATGCAGTCTGTTTCTTGTGATTGTCACAAGAGCCATGAAATTAACAACTTTTCCTTGAATGCTTGTGTATATAAACTTTATCATGTAAAAAGATTATACCACTCAAAAAAATAATGAAGTGGTATATTTCAAATGACCAGTGCATGAAGTTACAAATTATGCATGAGTGAAAAGATTCATTAAAAGTATACAAAATAGACTAATGAATCTTAATGCAACAGACTCAAAAAGCTTTTTGTTATGGTGTCTGATTCTACCTTTTTACCTATCTTTAAGAAACTACCACTTGTTTTATTGTAGTATCAAAGAAGAGTATCTGCAATTTTCTGTAAAGGGCATTAAAAGACTGCTCCTTTTCCCAAGTCCATATCTTTTTGAGGCTGCATTTTCTTCATATGCTTCAGCCAGAACACATATAGCATGAGACTGACTTCAGAAGCAGGAATGAGCATCTGTTTTCTGTTAAGCCAGACAGTAAAAAGATCTGCAGAAATAGAAAATAATGCTTCTCTTCATCACATTTTCTTTGGGTTTGGAAAAGAGTTGTTTCTGATTAAATATTTTATTTATGTTAAGGTGTAATATGTTCATTATTATATTTAAATGAATTAATAAGTATTTTACATTTTTCTCAGTTTCATTTCTGCTCTAGTTAATGTTTGTAGGTATATTCCACATACAAAAAAAGTTCTTTGGGGTCCTCAATAATTTTTTAAGAGTCTAAAGGAGCCCTGACATAAGTTTAAGAACCACTGTTCTAATGCCCTTTCAGAGGAAGGGGTAGAGATAGTGAATGTGAGCGTGCCTGTATCACAAAGGTCACTGTACATACTTTAAAATATCTATTTCTGAATTAATTATACCCTTACTTCCTTCCATCAATATAATCAATAGTTAGCTATGTTTGTATTATTCATGCTTCAATTTAATAAATATCTATTGAGAACTCAGTTATCAGAGGTTGGAAGAGAAAGGGGATATACAGAATGTATAAATCATGTTTATTGCCTGTAAGAGGACATGGTTCCTATCTCTAAAAGTCGTAAGATGGAAGGAGTTCCCTGGCGGTCCAATGGTTAGGATTCGGTGCTTTCACTGCCAAGAGCCCAGGTTCAATCTCTGGTTGGGGAACTAAGCCATGCAGCATGGCCCGCCCCTCCCAAAAGTCGGAAGATGGAAATGTTACTGTACTAAATTGTCTTATAAGTTCATTGCTCATCTTGCCAGCGTGTAGCTATAAAACAAATTTGTTCTGGTTGTTTATTGCTGTGTAACAAACCACCCCAAAACTAAGTGTGTTAAAACAACAATGTATATAATTCTCTCTCCCAGTGCTGTGGATTGATTGCTTAGCCGAGTGATACTCACTCCAAGTTTCTCACATGCTTGCAGTCAGACAGCAGCTGGGCTGGATATCCAGTGTGACCCAGTCTCCTGGCTGGCAGGTGATGCCAGTTGTCAGCTGGGGGGGGTCTGTTTAGACGGTGACTGGAGCACCTCATTTTTCCCATGTGACCTGTCCGCGAAGTTTGGTCTTCTCACCGGTTCCCAAGAGGGACGCTCCCAAGAATGAACATCCCAAGAGTGACAGAAGCTGAGGTTTCCTATGCCCGAGCTCAGCTGTCTCCCAACCTCGCTTTCACCACATCTTATTGGGCCAAAGCGGGTCACAGGACCAACACAGATTGGAGAGGAGGGGATCACAAATGACATAAACTCTGGGAGGCTTGGTTCCTTTGTGGCCATCTTTGGATACTAGCTGCCACAAGACTGTCATAAATTATTACACAGTGTAGCTGAAGAAATGAACAAGTATTTTCATTCTCAAATTCTAGGCTTAAGATAAATGTCTAGATTTCTATTCAAAAGAGAAAATTAAGCTGAATCCGTTCAAATGCTAAGAGTTCTCTCCCCTGACTTTTGCCTGTATTTGGTTTCTTTTGTTCAGAAGGAAATGCCCACTTTGCGTAATGGTGTCTTTACTTACACCAAGTGGGCGGAATTCCTGTCCTGTAAATGCTCCGTGGGGCTGCACTTGCTGGTTACTGAGCGGCTGTCGACAGCCAGCGCTTGGCTTTGGGCCGAGAAAATGTAGGGCTCCGTTACCCTGTGGCAGCGGGACTGGCCCGAGGGGCACTCCAATGATGGCAGCTGCAGAAGTCCTATATAAGGGAGGTTGAGTGGCAGCATTAAATTTGGAGGGCGGAACTTGGAGATTGTTTGGAGGTGGAATTTGTACAGCAGTTGCACTGTCTCCCGCTGATTATGTGTTTGCGGTGGCTTTGAGACCTGGCTGAAGGACATCTGATGGGGGGATGCTTTAGCTAAAGCTCCCCTTGGTGGTGCTGTTGCGCTATCAACTTCCAAAGAAAACATCTTTCGGTGCCAATTTTTTTTTAGCAAACATTTTATTGTTCATCTAAGGTGCACCAGGCCCTGTGCTAGGCGTAGGGGAACTAAGACGTGGTTCTTGTCCTCAGAGTCTAATCCTTGCCATTCACTTTCTTGACATTTTCTGAAAAGTGAAAAAATAATACCTAATTGAATTCAAGCCAGGCCCATAGCTACCTGTAGATGCTCTGAAGGTAGTAACCAATTTGCCTAAAGATGATGTATTCACAAAGTTTAAAAGTTTTTAAGTTAAAAACTTATCAGAGTCCTTAACTAAACTTTAAAATGCTTAATTTCACTCTAATAAGAAAAATGCAATTTAAAACTTCACTGAGATTGCCACTTTCCACCTATCAGATTAGAAAAATCTGTTTGCATGGTTGTGTGGAAACAGACACTGGAGTGTAAATTGGTACAACTCCTATGAAGAACAATGTGGCAATATGTGAACAAATTCTAAATACATTACCCTGTGACCCAACAGTCATTCCTGCATTTGTGCAAAATGACAATGTACAAGTTTATTTTGGCAGTATATTTTAATAATACGAAAAGGTTAGAAACAACTCAAGTATCCATCAGTAGAGACTTATTTCAGTAAATATGGTACACTGATACAGTGGAGAGCATGTAGCTTTAAAAAACAAAAAACAAAAAACAGTAAGGGTACTGGTAGGAGGCTTTCCAAGATATATTATGTGAAAAAGCAAGTAATGGTTTCCTCGCTTTCCTCGGTTTCAGTTACCTGTGGTCAACTATGGGCCGAAAATATGAAATGGAAAATTCCAGAAATAAACAATTTATAAGTTTTAAATTGTGTGCCATTCTTGTGCTGTCCCACCCAGGACATCCCTTTCTCCAGTGTATCACTTAGTAGCCACGCTGTGTGTGTGTGTGTGTGTGTGTCCACTGTGCTGAGAGGATATAGTTCCGTAGCATGACAGCTTCAAAATATCATTGAGTTTATCCAGTAAAATTAATAACGTCACGTACTGGATATTTAAGGTGTTGGCACACATGCATATACTGACACATACAGCTCTGGAAAGAAAATCCTTGCGTGTGCCTGAGGGGCAGTGCGTGATAGTTAGCAGTCACACTGGAGTGAGACCCACCTCTGCCGCTTGCTAGCTGTGTGATCCTGGACAAGTTACCTAACCTTGCTGCGGGTATACCTGTAAAATGTGGATTAAAATAATTCCTATCTTATAGCATTGTTGTGAGGATTAAATCAGTAAAAATATGAAAACCTTTTAGAACAATGTTTAGCACGTTTAAGTGTTAGCTAGCCTCTTCTCTCCAAATATGGGGATGAAATGGCAGACTTGGTTCTGAGGGACTATTACTGTTCATTATTAATGACCCTCAAAACTCTTCACAAACATTTGTTTGTAGCTGGTCCTTTAGGTACTCTCCCCTAAAGTGATCCCTGGGGTCACAAGCAGGAGGCCCTTATGGATAATTTGCATGAAGATACGTAGAATGAGCAGCTGCAGAGGAGTTCTTCACTTCAAGGAGGTGAATCTAGTTATGCTTCCAAATCTCAGGTGTGTCTTATGCATCATTATGTATCAGGGAAAGTTGTTCAGCGTCTTTCTGGGAAGAGCACGTTGAAAGTGGGTGATCCCGGATTCCTCATTCACCTTGCTAGATGATGTGAGCAGAGAGAAGACCTGGTTGGACTAACCTGACTCTGCTTGGTTACGTGCTGTGTTCTCCCACCACCTCAGAGGCTACGTGGTTGCCTTTTGGGGCAGTCAGGTCACATTTTCCCATCTCCTTAGATTACTATTTTTAAGTTTTTATGTTCTTTCTTATTTATTGTTAATTAGCTTCTAGAATTCATCCCTGCCTATTTTCCTTCCTGAGTCGCACCATTTATAAAGCAGTTTCTTCTTTCCACATATTGGTTCTCTTGAAGCAGGATATACTTGATCACATTGAAGTAGTTTTGAAATACAAAAAACATGACTGAGAATGGCTGTTGATATATATTTTTTTCATTTATGTATTAATGGATATTTCACAGACCACCCTCATAGAAAGGAGAGGCTGGAAGTCCTTTCTGATAGGTTTTAAAAGAAGATTTTAACTTTTAGATTATCTAAAAGTGACACCTGAAATGTGAATAAAGCATTCCACAACCAAAAAATTTTTTAACTAAATTTTCAAGTCTTTTACAC
The DNA here is from genome assembly GCF_949987535.1 of Balaenoptera acutorostrata. NCBI lineage: Eukaryota > Metazoa > Chordata > Mammalia > Artiodactyla > Balaenopteridae > Balaenoptera > Balaenoptera acutorostrata. Next base: position 25,437,702 of record NC_080076.1, read on the forward strand.
AGATTCTGTTTTCCTCATGTCTAGAATCAAACGTTTCATGTTAAGATTGAATTAGCTTAAACAGATTTTGTTTGCAGAAGTCTTTGCTTCCTTATGAAGAAAAATAGTATGAAGGTTTTATAGCAGTATGTGTTTTTTATATTACAGTTATGAAATGGAGTATTTTGTAATAATTAAAAGATTTAGGTATTTTTTCAAGCCATAGATATTTTTTTTTCTTTCACAGCGATATATAGTACTTACTTGAAATTGTGTTTTTCTTTCCTACCAAACTATTTGTATCTATTTTGCTCATGTATATTGTATCCATAGGTAGTTACTAATCCTGGCTGGTCTAGACATTGATAGCGATGTAATCTTATGCCATTTTGTTTAGACTTTCTTAAAATTGGATCATATACTAAGTGTTATGAAGTTTGAAGTAATGATATATCTGTTACAAATAAAAAAGTGAAAATAAACCTCGTTGAAGACTATTATCATTCCCTATATAAAGTGTTCACAGCTTGAAATAGTATTTCACTTTAGCCTCTTCCACTTTATAGCAGTTGATAATGATGCTGTGCTAGGTTGAAAGGATTTCGTCAAGTGTATCAGTCAAATTTAGGTTCAACTGTGAGTAACTGAAAAACTAACAATCCTAGTAGTTTAAAGAAGAAAAAATTTTATTTTTCTCCAGGTAAAAGTCCAAAGCAGACCTTCAGAGCTGATAAGGAAGCTCTACTCCAGGAAGTCTGTATGAGTTTCCTTTATCGGCTGTAACAAATCACCACAAACTTAAGTCCCGAAGACAACGCAAATGTATTATCTCACAGTTCTGTAGGTCAGAAGTCTGGCTTGGCTCAGCTGGTAACTCTGCTCGAGATTTCACAAGGCCTAAGTCAAGTTGTTGGTCTGCTGGCCTGACCAACAGCCTTCTGAGAAGGAGGCTCCGGGAGAATCTGCTTCTAGATTCCAGGTTGTTGGCAAAACTGGTTCCTTATGATGGTAGAACTGAGGTTCCCATTTCCTTGTTGATACTCAGCTAGGAGCTGCGCTTAGCTCCAGTAGCTTCTCTCTGGTCCTTGTACGTGGGCCCCTGCATCTCAGAGCCTAATGGTACATCAGATGGCTCACATGCTTGAGATCTCTTTTATTCTTTTGCCGCATCCCCCTGAGTCTAGCCAGAGAAAGTTCATTGCTTTTAAGGGCTCATGTGATTAGATTGGGCATATCTGGATGGTCTGGGATAATCTCCCTATTTTAAGATGTGTAGTCTTAATTACATCTGCACATTCCCCTTTGACTTGTAACATATGCACAGGTCCCAGGGATTAGAGCATGGGCATCTTTGGGTAAATTCCTTTCATTGTACCTACACCATCCCTAGGGTCTGATCTTCCTTCTTATGGTCCCAGTCAGCATCTGAGTTTAAGCCACAGAACAGAGGAGGAGACAAAGAATAAAAGGTGAGGCAAGGCACCAGGTGACTCTTAAGGAAGGTTCCCAGAAGCTGCCTCAGTATCTAGTAAGCCAGAACTTAGTCACTTGACCACACGGAGCAGCAGTGGAAGCTGAGAAATGTAGTTTTTATTCACTGCAGCCATGTGCTCTGCTAAAAGAATCTTTTGCTATAGAAGGGAAAAAATGGACCACTGGGGAACAACCAACAGTTACATTTTTCCAATTACTGGAAAACAAGAAACTAGAGGGGATTATAGTAGCCCAACTACCATACGATAAGAGTGGGGCAACAGTGGCTTCCTGGGTGAGTTAAAGGCCCTTAGGGGCAGATTGAACAAAATCCTTAAATAAGCAGTGTAACTTGACACCAGAGCACCAAGTTTCGATACCTAGAAGAGCATCTAGTCTTGATTTATTTGTCTATTCTTGTGTACCAGGCACAGTGCTTTTACAGAGTGGATTTTAGTAAGTACTTTTGGAATGAATAAAAAATGTTACTACTCATGTGGCACTTGGAGTAAGATTCTTTCATAAAGCTACAGTGAATCCAGCTGTTCTGTGAAAATACATTCTAGAAATCCCCTCAGTATGTGACCCATCCGTCCATTTTTGTATTATGTGAGTCCTTAATTCCGACAACATTTAAGTATCTTATCTACTGAAAAAAAATGTGAAAGTGTAGTATAGGAATAAGAAGTTCAGTTTCAATTCAGTAGAATTTCTATAAGGCCAACTGTAAAATAATACAGGAAGTGATAAGTTGCTCAAAGTGCTGTAGGAACATAGAAGAAGGGGAGAGTAATTGTAACCTAGGATAAAATGGAAGACTCCATGAAGTACCTGACAGTCAATTGCAAAAGTATGAATAATATTTCAACAGGTAAAGGCAGGGAAACAGGAAAATCATATGTGTAACTAAAAAACATCAATGGGCTGACAAGGAAGAAGAATTCCGGGAAGTATTTAGAACTGCCCGTTATTATAGAAGAATTACTTGTTTTTTATTTTATATCAATGAATATTTACTTCGGAACTTTTCTGGTCTGCAACCTCTAGTCCTTTTCCTGTTAGCAGAAGTAAAATCAGATACAGACACTATTTTAGGAGCCATGTTGATGTGGCCCTCTTCAAGACTAGTCAGTACTGTAATCTGCATTTGGACTTTGACTAAGGTTCTTCTGGTAATTTTTCAGCTCTAGATGTGCTAGTACAATCTGAGGCTTTTTAATGGCTGTTTAATGTCATTATCTTTGGATCTAGACTGCCACTAATTCAAAGGAACTGGACACAAATAGATTCACCCCACCCTGCTCTGTTTTGCAAAGTGGGCATGCTGACCTAATAACTAAAAGGGGTGTGGTAGCTTTCATACATTTCAATGTCTTTCACATTGAACAGTGTAGCAATGACTTACATTTCAGCTTGACCTGGGAAAAGGCTAAGATAACTTAAGCTATTCAACAGTGGTTACATACCTTTGGAGGCGACATAGAAGAGACTGATGGAAAGTAAGGAACAGCAAGGTCCCTCTCAAATCCAAGATGCTGCGGTTCTGCTTTTGTGTTTTATTCACCCGTAGAGCTCATGTTTTCCTTGGTGGTGGCCACATGAGCCACCAGGGCTCTCATGCTGCCCTACTCGTCCCAGAGCAGCACTGCTCTACTAGTGTCTGTGTTCCTTGTTGCACTTTCACACCAGATTTTGTTTGAAGAAAGGGTTTCCATTGCTTTAAATACATGCATGCATACATACCTCCATGAATAAATAACTAAGGTGAAAATGAGAAAACACTTCTTTAAATGAGGTAATGAGGTTGATCTTAAGGTTCCTCGAACTTCTCAGAAGGCAGTATATTATTCTAAGGTATGATATCCATCTAAAAGATCTACAAAATGAATATCATACCTTAGAATAATAGCATTTTTTAAGTACCATTAGTGAAGTCAATGTTTTTTAAAATAAATAATGGGTTTATTTGGTAATTTAAACTCTGCATTTTCTTATATACTTACAATTTAGAAACATTCTCTTTTGTCTTTTATTTATTTCTACGTATAGGTTATTGAGTTTTTCTACTTGGCTCTATCATTTACTCTCGTTCTCTGCCTTCCATAGAATTTTATCTATTAAAAGATAGAATGTAGAGTCATTCTTATGGAGAAAATCTGTTTTCGTAATTATAAGGCATATGTCCCAGACTACCAAACCAAGTATACTGAGTGTTTTGAATTAAATATTTATTGTTTTATTGACTGTTTCCTCTGACTTCCATTAAGACCTCCAGAAATAATTCTTCTCTAATAAGCCTTTTGTTTGTTTTGGGCCAATATGCAGATTGGTATGGAATGAACCATTGCTGTAATACTTAGTGTGTGGTAAGCTTTTCTTGATAGCATATCTAACTTCAATATAGTTCATTTTTGGTGAGATGTTCAGTTTCTAGCACAGTAAGAAACACTTGGTTTTTGTTCTCAGTAGACAGTAGTACTTGTTTGGGAATAGTAAGAAGTTTTTGATGATGCATGGAATAAGAAACTTTAAAAGTGTGCAGAGATTAAAAAGGGCTTGACATTAAAGGTTTTTACCAAGACAAATGGTCTGTGCTTGAACAGGATATATAGAACTGAGCTTGGAATCTATAACCTAATTTTCTTCTTCCCTTGAATACATTTGGTATGTCTGACTAGCAAAGGCTAATATTTCACCATAGATGATTGTTGTTTTTAATTTTTTAGGACAGTTTTAAAAATTGCTTTATTATGTACAGAAAATTTCTCCTTTTTTGTGTATAGCTTTTTTTTTTTTTCAAACATCTTTATTGAAGTATAATTGCCTTACAATAGTGTGTTAGCATCTGCTTTATAACAAAGTGAATCAGTTATACATATACAATATGTTCCCATTTCTCTTCCCTCTTGCATCTCCCTCCCTCCCACCCTCCCCATCCCACCCCTCTAGGTGGTCACAAAGCACCGAGCTGATCTCCCTGTGCTATGCGGCTGCTTCCCACTAGCTATCTATTTTACATTTGGTAGTGTATATATGTCCATGACACTCTCTTACCCTGTCACATCTCACCCCACCCCCTCCCCATATCCTCAAGTCCATTCTCTAGTAGGTCTGTGTCTTTATTCCCGTCTTGCCACTAGGTTCTTCATGGCCTTTTTTTGTGTATAGCTTTTTGAGTTGACAAACACATATAGGCATGTATCTACCACCATGATCAAGATAAAGAAAAGTTTTATCTCCCTAAAGATTTCCCTGTACGAGTCTATAGTCATACCCTTCCAGTCACCTAAGCCTTATTCTGTTCCCATGTAAGTGAAATCATATGATATGTAGTCTTTTGGGTCTGGCAATTCATCCATGTTGTTGAATCATTCCTTTTTATTACTGAGTAGTATTTCATTGTACGGATACTACAGTTTATCAATTTGTCAGTTGAAGGACATTTGGATTGTTTTCATTTGGCGGCATTGATGCATGAAGCTGCTACAAATATTTGTGTGGAGAATTTTGTGGGAATGTAAGTTTTCATTTCTCTTGGGTAAATGCCTAAGAATGGCGTCTTTGGGTTATATAGTAAGTGTATATTTAACTCTAAGAGAAACTGCCAAACTCTTTTCCAAAGTGACTGTACCATTTTGCATTCCTACTGGCAGTGTGTGAGTGTTCATTTTCACCAAATAGCTAATAATATCTTTTTGTAAAAGCCATTCTGATAAATACATAGTGGTATCTCATTGTGCTTTTAATTTGCATTTCCCTGATGATAATAACATTGAGCAGCTCTGTGTTCATATAATTCATATTAACTTCTTTATATTCATGTATTCATATAACTCATATTCATATATCTTCTTTGCTGTAATGTCTATTCGTACCTTTTGTCCTTTTTATATTGGGTTGTTTGGCTTTTTAATTTTGACTTTTGAGTGTTCTTAATGTATTTTAGATATAAAACTCACAGGTGTATGTTTTGCAAATATTCATCTACCAGTCAGTGGGTTGTCTTTTCCCTTAATAGCATCTTTCAAAGGGCAGAATTTTTTTATTTTGATGGTGTGATGATGCATATTCTTGTTATTTCCAATTGAATGGACACATCTCGCCCACTGTATTAGTTTCCTAAGGCTGCTGTAACAAAGTACCAGAACTTGGGAGCTTAAAACAACAGAAGTGTATCATCTCACAGTGGTGGAGGCTAAAAATCCGAAAACAAGATGTCAGCAAGGCCGTGTTTCCTCTGAAACTTGTAGGGTAGAATGCTTCCTTTCCTCTTCTAGCTTCTGGTGTTTGCTGGCATTCCTTGATAGTATTTGGCTTATAGATGCATCACTTCAGTCTCTGCTTCTGTCATCAAATGGCCATCTTCTCCCTGTATGTTTCTGTCTCCCTTCTCTTCTTATAAGGACACCAGTCATATTAGATTAAGTGCCCACCCTTCTTCAGTATAACCTCATCTTAACTAATTATGTCTGCAAAACTCCATATCCAAATAAGCGACATGTGGAAGTACCAGGAGGTACCAGGGATTAGGACTTAAACATGTATTTTGGGATGATACAATTCAATCCATGATACCTACGTTATATTTTTCTCCTGATACTTAATTCTTTATAGTCTACAATCTTCTCTTTTGTCCTGTTCGTAACCTCTTATTGTCATAGATTTATTATTTTGTCAATTAGTAAATATATGGAATTGTGATACATCTTAGGTAATTGTTTTGTGTCATTTAATTTTTACACTGTTTACACCTTGAATCTTCAGCTACACTATAAACTGCCTGATGGGTAACCATTGGTTAATTTTCTTATAGATTACATACCAAAGAGAGAGGAGAAGAGTCAAAGAACTAATAACTATTTATTCAGATGCTAGATAAATAAGCACTATGTCACTTCCATCATGATATAGATCTTTCTTGTACCCTGTTTTCTCCTTCTGTGAATTGTCATAAAAACAAAGTACTTTGGTCTGTCTTTCTATAGTAAGCTTTTTTTTAAATTGAAATATAGTCGATTTACATTGTTGTGTTACTTTCAGGTGTACAGCAAAGTGATTCAGTTTTATATATATATATATATATATATATATATATATATATATATATAAATATAAATATAAATATATATATATTCTGTTTTTACATTCTCTTCCATTATAGGTTATTACCAGATATTGAGTATAGGTCCCTGTGCTATATAGTAGGTCCTTGTTGTTTATCTATTTTATATATAGAAGTGTGTATATTTTAATTGCAGACTCCTAATTTATCCCTCCCTCCTCCACTCTCCCCTTTGGTAACCATAAGTTTGTTTTCTATGTCTGTGAGTCTATTTCTGTTTTGTAAATAAGTTCATTTGTATCTTTTTTTTTTTTTTTTTTTTAGATTCCACCTATAAGCGATGTATGATATTTGTCTTTCTCTGTCTGGTTTACTTCACTTAGTATGATAATCTCTAGGTCCATCCATGTTGCTGCAAATCATAGTAAGCGTTTTCCCTCCTTTTTTGATCTCTTTCATCCCATCTTGGCCATTTCCTGTATCCAACAGTTACAACTTTTGTCTTAAAAAAAGCATATGAAGCCTTTTATAAGGCACCTAGCTCTAGAAGTTGGTAGATTGTTGCAAATTTTGATCCAAAATAATGTAAAGTAATTCATAGAATGAATAGAGTGATAGCTAGTAAAGTCTTCAGAACTATTTCAGGATGGCCAGCTGTGAGGTTAATCATGTTGATCCAGTTCTTTACTCCATGGAAAGAAAATTAAAAGTTTTTGTTTGTTTGGGGAGGGTGGAAGTGATTAAAACGGTTGAATCTTTTGCACTTCTGCCATGTGGACAAATCATGGGATTCTTTTAAAATTTAAAAAACTTAGAAGTTAGGGCCTTAGAGAGAAATTATTGTGTAAGTTCCTGTTGCTAGTGATTTATAGACCTTTGCTCACTCCTAAGGAAGGAAGTAATTTTATATTTATGGTTATGACTCTGAATCCCAGCCCAGCGTACAGTGTGATTGTCAGTGTAGTATAAAATGCACAGAAACCCTCATAAGCAGAGTAACTTGTGGATCATTGAATATGGAACATTAATTTTTGTCAGTTTTCCTGTAGTGAATCAGTAAATATTGTGCTCTCTTAATGCCAGGCATTGTGCTGGGTGCTAGGGAAACAAAAATTCAGAATCTGCCCTCAAAGAGGTTACGGTTGGGAGAGAAGATAGATATGAAGACAGTTACAAATACATTTTGTTAAGTTGTGTATTGGCAGTAAGCACAAGGCAAAATGGGAACCTAGAACGGAAAGCACCAGAATGTGCCTGAGGCAGTCAGGGAAATCCTCACAGGAGAGTCACACTTACAGAATGGAGGAAGAGGAGTTTGCCAAAAGGACAAGGAGATTGAATGAGCATCTCCAGATAGTTGGCAGCAGGTGCAAAGACCCAGAGGCAAAAGAACACATGCCTGTCTTTTCCCCCAGGAATAGGTGTCCTGGCGTGTCTGTCAGGCTAATACTTCAGTTAGGCTGATGAGAGCATTGAGCTGGTGAGACCAAGATCAGGCTTTTCATCTCCACCCACCTACGCCAATGAGCTTCTTCAATTTCATGATGACCACATTCCTGTAACAGACCACTCCCGTGATCCTTGCCTGCCAGCTCACAGATGTGGGTATAGTGTGTGTCACCACGCCCATGTGGGTGAAAGGTTGAGGGAATGTGGTTCTTCCAGTGTATATCCATGAGCACACTGAAAAATGAGTCCAGAATGCTCTTCTGATGATGGGTTATTAGCATAATTTCTATATGTGAAGATTTGTTCTTATTTTTAATGACCTCAATAGATTTTCAGCTCTTGATTGTATAGCATTTTATCTTGTGTATATTTTTCCAGCTCTGCTGTAGAAAGGATGTGACACAAATATTTAATCAGTCTTAACAGAATTGGCCTTTTTTCATGGCTCCAGATTATCTAACTTCACTGATCTAATGCTTATGGCATATATGTTGAGAATTAAGACTCAGAACTCAGATTTTTCAGAATAATTTTACAATAGCTGTAAATCTTTCTGTGCCTTTTTGTCAAGAGAGTGTTTGTAAAATATAATGACCATAGAAGTGAACAAGCTTTTTGATGGTCATAAAATGTGCTGAATATGCTATTTTATACCTATTTCATTGTGAACCCAGTCTTTCTATTACATTCTTAGTGTTTATACCCCAGATTACTTAGTGTAGACAGATGTGTGTGGACTGAGGGACACTTTTTGAATCTAGTATATAGTCATTATGAATGTCCCCTGAAGACTAGATTTTTGAAAACAAGTCTTTTAATTTCTCAAGATGATGTGTAAAGATAAATTTTTTAAATTTCAGGCTAAGTTCTCTGTCTTTAATAGCTATTTCTGTAATGAGCATGTGCTTTAGGTCTTCCTTTCTTTCAATCACCTCCACCCCCACTGGAACCAATTTGGAATCTGTGGGTGTCATCGCTTTAACGTGTGCTCTGTCAATCTACCACTTCCCTCGACACAAGGAGGAACATAATGACATAGAGAAATGTTTCTTTCAAAATATAAATTGTAAACAAATCCAATCAAGAAATTGTTTTCAAGTAAATTTTCTTTCCTTACGAAATTTCCATCAGTGTTCCCTTCCTCCTAACTCTTAAGTTCATGGGAAGAAAGTGTTAGGAACTTGAAGTGAATGTCTGCATTTGTAGATTTTTTTAGACCTTGTTATTAGACCACAAGTAGGGTAGAGAACAGCACACTATTAACACGCTGAAATACAACTTCAGGCCATATAGCATAACTGTGCATTGTTGGGAACAAGCCAGCTCCACCTTGCTGCATTGCCATATTGGATACCTGTAGAGCAAAGTCTATAATGGAGAGCCACGGTGACATTCTTTTTAAATGGTTGCCTTGTCCAAAGTCAAAAGACTTTCTAAAAATACATATGCCACGTAAAAAGGAATGCTGGTAATAAATTGATTTGTTTATCCACACCTGTAAATATAGATTGTCACATCATCTTTAAAACAAGGGACAATGTTATACTTAATGAGTACCATGTAAGTTTCCATCTGCTTAATCTAATATTTTTAGATATTTGGTACATATGACATAATGTTTACAAAACTTAAAAAAATATATTTTCAAGTGCCTTATTCCCTTTGCTTTTATAGTATATGAAAATCAGTGCTTTTAACTACTTTGTTTTCTGTAAAAAGGAGAATGAGATTCTGTAAACTGTGATCAAAGGCAAAGTTGAGATTCTTAGAAACATTCTTGGAAATAAAGTTTGCCCCTAAAAGTGAATATGATTAATCCTATAGATACTACCAAATATATATCTGATTATAACAAATATTTTAAAATCAGGAAGCAAGTACATTTACAAAGACATCATGAAATTGCCATCTAAAATATTTGCCTATTTTTTTTTACTGCTTCCCCCTGCCCTTTTTTAAATTGAAATGTAGTTGATGTACAGTATTATATGTTACAGGTGTACAATATAGTGACTCACAATTTTTAAAGGTTATACTCTATTTATAGTTATTATAAAATATTTGCTATATTCCCTGTGTTATATAGTATATCCTTGTACCTTATTTTATAGACAATAGTTTTTACTCTTAATCTCTTTCCTCTGTATTGCCCCTCCCCCCTTTCCTCTTCCCACTGGTAACCACTAGTTTGTTCTCCATATCTGTGAGTCTGTTTCTTTTTTTGTTATATTCACTAGTTTGTTGTATTTTTTAGAGTCCACATATAAGTGATATCATGCAGTATTTGTCTTTCTCTGTCTGGCTTATTTTACATAGCATAATACCCTCCAAGTCCATCCACGTTGCTGCAAATGGCAAAACTTTATTATTTTTTATGGCTGAGTAGTATTCCAGTGTGTGTGTGTGTGTGTGTGTGTGTACCACATCTTTTTTTTTTAACATCTTTATTGGAGTATAATTGCTTTACAATGGTGTGTTAGTTTCTGCTGTATAACGAAGTGAATCAGCTATACATATACGTATATCCCCATATCTCTTCCCTCTTGCGTCTCCCTCCCACCCTCTCTATCCCACCCCTCTAGGTGGACACAAAGCACCAAGCTAATCTCCCTGTGCTATGCGGCTGCTTCCCACTAGCTATCTATTTTACATTTGGTAGTGTATATATGTCCATTCCACTCTCTCACTTTGTCCCAGCTTCCCCTTCCCCCTCCCCGTGTCCTCAAGTCCATTCTCTACATCTGCGTCTTTATTCTTGTCCTGCCCCTAGGTTCTTCAGAACCCTTTTTTTTTTTAGATTCCATATATATGTGTTAGCATACGGTATTTGTTTTTCTCTTTCTGACTTAACTTCACTCTGTATGACAGTCTCTAGGTCCATCCACCTTACTACAAATAACTCAATTTCATTTCTTTTTATGGCTGAGTAATATTCCATTGTATATATGTGCCACATCTTCTTTATCCATTCTTCTGTTGGTGGACACTTAGGTTGCTTCCATATCTTGGCAATTGTAAGTAATGCTGCTATGAACATTGGGATGCATGTATCTTTTTACATTCGTGTTTTTGGGTTTTTTTTCACATATATACTCAGGAATGGAATTGCTAGGTCATATGGTAGTTCTATTTTTAGGTTTTTGAGAAACCTCCATACTGTTTTCCACAGTGGCTGCATCAATTTACATACCCACAAACAGTGTAGGAGGGTTCCCTTTTCTCCATGTCCTCACCAGCACTTGTTATTTGTGTTCTTTTTGATGATAGCCATTCTGACAGGTGTTAGGTGATATCTCATTGTGGTTTTGATTTGCATTTCCCTGATGATTAGTGATGTTGAGCATCTTTTCATGTGCCTGTTGGCCATCTGAATGTCCTATTTTTTTGGATCTGTCTCCTAAAGCAAAGGAAATAAAAGCAAAAATAAACAAATGGGACCTAATTGAACTTAAAAGCTTTTGCACAGCAAAGGAAACCATCAACAAAATGAAAAGACAACCTACTGAATGGGAGAAAATATTTGCAAATGATATAACCGATAGGGGGTTAGTATTCAAAATATATAAACAGCTCAAATAACTCGACATAAAAAAAACAAACAATCCAGTTAAAAAATGCGTAGAAGACCCGAAATATTTGCTTATTTTTAAAATTTCTAAAAATGTTCACATTGTAGGTCTTTATTGATGCATTTATATCCCAAAATAAGTAGCTAATTTAGGATGAAAGTGTTTATTAGAAGATTTTTAAATCAGAGAATTTAATTAAATTTCAAGTATCAATGATAGTATAAATTCTATCTGATTAAAATGTTGTGTTACACTGCAAATCCAGGGGATTTTCTTATTTTGAGTTTATGACTGGAGGTAACAGTTACCTCCAGTCATAAACAGCAAATGAGAATAAAACAAGTCACAGAAGTTTCTATCATAGTGTTATATTGTTGTTGAAGCGGTCCTTTTTTTATTATTATTACAATCTCTATTACTTTCTAGACCTGGCAGTGGGATATTAGGTCATTTCATTCCTTCTGAGCTAGTACTAGATTGTTCCTTTCAATGTATTTTCCAGTGTTTGGGCCAGTTTGTTAATCCTTCATACTAGAGATTCCCAGGATCTTCATTGCTGGCAATAGATTTCGCTCCAGGAAAAATGGCTTCTGCTGCCAGGGAGTTAAATGATTCAAGGGTTGTGCTTCCACCACTGCTGTGTAGTTTCCTGACACTCGTCCCAGATTTTATTTTGCTTCATTTTTTGGATATCCTTAGATATCCACACTGTATTGTAAGTTTTATACTATGTAAAATTATGTGTGTGAGAGCTATTTTTAAAATTTTTTGGTTTGCAAAAATCACCCCTGGCAACTTAATGATATTTAGTGCACTTAAATGAGCTAATCAGTGGTATTAAACAGAAGTCTTATATCCAGAGTTGTGTTTTAATGAATGGAATTTTTTTATGTTGCTAACAAAAGGGACTGTTGGTCACCAGTGACTTTCATGTTGCTAAATCCAGGAGACATTTTCTGTCTTATTTGTCCTCTCAGTTGCATTTGACACTTTTAACTACTCTTTCTTTAAGACAGTCTCTTCTTGGTTTCCTCATCTTCCTTCTGGGATGATTGGTTTGTTTGTTTTTGCCACTCCTCAAAATTCTGTGGAAGTTTGTCTTCCTCTAGTCTAGCTTTAACGTGATCTTATTACACTGTTAAATGTTGGCACTTCTCAAGGTCACTCCTAGATCGCCTTCCCTCTACTCCTTTGGTAGGTGATCTCAGCCACTACCACTTATACGTGGATGACTCCCAAACACACATCTCCAGGCTAGACCTGTCCTCAGACCTCTGAAACCTTTTGGTCCAATCAGATACGTGGTATCATCTTTTCAAGTTTCTCAGAGTCATCTCAAACACAGCATGTCCAAAATGTAAATCTTGCCCTTTCCCAGCGCTCCCCAGTCCTCTTTCTTGTTCCCTGCCTCAGTGAATGACATCACCTTTTATGTGAGCCTGAAAGCTGGGGGTTATTTTTTGACACCCCCTTTCTCTTACCTGCCAAATCCAGTTGAGTAGCAAGTCTTGTTAGTGACTCTCTCTCAAATCCATTCACTTCTCTCCTTTACTCCATTGCCTTAGTTCCCTACAGTAACTTCCGAACTGGTCTGTTACCAACTCTTGCCTCAACTGTCTGCAGCCAGACTGATCCTTTCAAAATGCAAATCTTATCCTGTAACTCTTCTGCTTAATAGACTTCGGTTGCTTGCCATTGTTCTTAGGATAAAAACAAAACTCCTGTGTAATCTGGCCCCATCTACCTCTCTTCTCCCGCAAGGTCAGCTCCTGCCACACTGTCTTTTACTTGCATAGGATACGTGTTCCCTTTGTTCTGAATTTCACCATTGTTCATATATGTGATGGCTTAATCTCTTGATGATTGACCAAATTAGTTGTTTCATTATAGGCTGCCAAAAGGAAAAATTTTAATTATAATATTACATGCATATTTTTAGGTAGGATTCTTTTCCAGTTAGGTTTAGTTGGAAAGACAGGATTAATGCTTAATTAATTCTTTCCCTTTAAGTGCCCTTGTTACCTCCAGTCATAACTAATGCATTTTTGTTTCTTTTTTGTTTTATTTTATTACGATCTCCTTGATCTCTGTCTGTCTCTATATATACATATAGAATGTGTTTCAGTGTATATATATTGTGCGTGTGTGTGTGTGTGTGTGTGTGTGTGTGTATATATATAATGTGTTTCAATCACTTGCAGAGTAATTTTTCTGATTTCTTATTGTGCCATCTTTGGCCAATGGCAGACCTCGTATGATATTGTCTCTATGTCCTTTTGATAGGACCCCATTTGTCTTTGATAGTTTTCTTGCTTCCTTGTTCTTAGGCCAATAAGATGTCTCAGGCCATCTTGCACATTTCCTGTCTCAGACGTAGAAACAGCCATTCTTCTAAGGACTCTGGTTTCTTTTAGTGGGAATGATACTTAGAAACCACAATCTGGCTCGTAGGTGATAGGGGTGCTAATTGCTAAGGAGATTGTCATTTCTTTTAGCTCTCTTTAGTGGACAAAGCTAGGAAAATATAAATTCTTGGAAAGGAAAAAGTTTATACTGTTAGTTCTGATTCAAATTTAAGATTATTTAACATAAATTCTGATTTGATTGTTTGAACAGCATTAATATATTTTTCCTCTTTATCCTACTATGTATGTCTCTATATGTCTGTGTGTCTCTCTCATGTCTGTCTGTCTCTCTCTGTATATATGTATGTATATTTGTTTCAAAATAATGTTAATATTACTACTGTCAGTGAATGAAGTTTAGGATTTTTTGGTGTCTCTTTGTCCTTAGAGTATATCCCACTGATATATATGTAGGATCAATTCTACATTTTAAAGTTATACAAAATAATTCTTTGTGTAGTTTTATCATCACTTGATATACAGTTAAATTCATTTCAGTTCTCAGTTTGAGGGAATTTTTTCTTTTTGATTTAATTTTAGTTTTTGAAATTATTTTGAGCTGTACTGATAGAATATAATTTTCTCATCATTGCCCGAAACACAACACATCTAATATGATGAGTTCACTTATGTTGCCATATTTTAAGAATAACCAGTGGTGTACCAAGCAGTGGATAATATCAGTGGTTTAGGCAATAAGGGAGTGTATTGTCTATGCCCGTAAAGAATTTTAAAACTATAGTAAGACCAACTAAAAGTTGGTCTACATTTTATTATCAATTCTAAATACTATCAGTGAGAAAATACTCCTCTTTGCCTTTCTTACATTGCTGAGAAGGTTATTAATCAATGTGAATGTCCAAAGAAGAGTAATAAGATTGATGAAGAATTTAGAAACTGTAGTTCTTGAAAGATGGAAGAACAGATGTTTAGTATCAATGAGAGAAGAAAAAATTAAGGGGTTCACAGTTTCTTTACACAGTTAAAGGCTATTATGTAGAGAAAAAAGTTAGACTTTGTGTATCTAATTCCAGATGTCATAACTGGGTAGAAATTTAACTTACTTTAAGGAACAATTTTCTAATTGTTACACTTATCTGTGGAATGGGGCTGTCTGTCGAATTAGAGAGTTCCCTTTTGCTTAAAGATGTATATAGCAAGAGCAATATGAGCAACTTGCAGGAGTGCTTAGAAGGACATTCTGTTGTGGGTAGAAGATTGGATAAAACGACCTCTCAGGCCCTCCCGGCCCTGTGACTGTGAAATCACAGATCCCCATTATCATCAGGCGGCCTCATTCTTCCAGTCCCATCCACTGGAAAAACTCATTATCTTGTTCATGTCTGAGCCCTATTCAGATTGATTAATATCTCTTTCAGTTGAAATATCAAATGTTTTT
The DNA here is from genome assembly GCF_949987535.1 of Balaenoptera acutorostrata. Taxonomy (NCBI): domain Eukaryota; kingdom Metazoa; phylum Chordata; class Mammalia; order Artiodactyla; family Balaenopteridae; genus Balaenoptera; species Balaenoptera acutorostrata. The sequence goes on from NC_080076.1 coordinate 25,453,038, forward strand.
ATTCAGCTATGGAGTAAAGAATGTAAGTTAGTTCATAATATTATGAAATACTCGAGAAGTTGAGCTTGTAGTTCTCCTAGACATTCATTTCTCAGCTCAGATGTCATTCCATTGGTGAAACCCTTCCTAACAACACAAGTTAGCCCCTCTGGCCCCTCTCCCACCACCCTTGTTCATATTTTCTTTATTTCATTAACTGAAAATTTCTTTTTTCTTTTTTCTTTTTTTTACTCAGTTGTTCTCAATCTTCCTTCCTATTCAAATGTATGTTCTGTGAGATCAGAGCCCATGTGCATAAAACGTCCATATTCCTGTATTCTTGCCATCCCCATCAGCTTTTTTAAAAAAACACATCTTCCAGTTTGATAGCCAAACATTGGTGTTTCATTCTTGAAATTTTGTTTTTTTAATCACTGGTGAGAGTAAATTATTTTCAAATGTTTATTGCTTGTATATTTTATGAATTACCAGCATATGCACTTTGTTCATTTATCAGTTGTGTTTTTCATCTTTCATTTATTGATTTTAAAGAGTTCTTTATAGACACAAGGAAAAATTGACTGTCTTATGTTATAAATATATGTGTTACATTTTATTGATTGTTTTGACATTTTAAATGTTTACAAAGTAACATCAATAATCCTTTTTCTTATGGCCACATCTCCCACTTCCCTCCTTTATCCTTCTGGTCCTTTGGTGGATTTTGTTTGATTTGCTATGTAAGAAATATGTCTGTTTGGGGTTTTTTTGTTTTTTTGTTTCAAATATGTTACTGGTTTTTCCAGACACATATCAAAAAAAAAAAATCCCTCTCCCTTCCAAAGTTTAAATGCAACCCTTAGCACATACTAGATTCTGTTTTTTGGTTTTCTTAGCTGTTATATTAATTCATATGTCTATTTTTCTTCTAGCACTTTTCTTTCTACTTTTATTATTATAGACTTATATATTTGAATAGCATAAGGTTAAATCCCTCCTAATTACTATTCTTTTTCAAAGTCTTCTTGGCTCTTTTACCTATTTCTTCTTCTACACAGGAGCTCAGTACTTGTAGTTCATAAATCTGGGACATAGGGATCAATGAATGGGCTTCAGGCATTCCATGAAGAGCTTGAAATTTTATATAAAATTTTGTGTGTATGTGACTTGCTGCATTTTTCTGTAAGGGGATCCATATCTTTTATTGACTTTTAAGATGAACACTTAAATAAAAGAAATTTAGGAATCAGTGTAAGAGAGTTACACTGTCAAAATCAACATTCCTCTTGCGATTTTTAATCTGTGGAGGATAATGGCATTCTTTGTATTTTGTTTTCCTATGCAGAAGCATACTGGTGTGTCTTCATTTATTGAAGACTTCTGTTATGCACAATAGTAAATTTTTGTAATTTTCTTCATATTGGTCATAAACATTTATTATTAATTTAGTTTTCTTGGTATTTTAAACCTACTGGTGAATTTGCTGACAAGCTTTTTCAAAAGAAAGGAAGGGAGGGAGGGAGGAAGGGAGGGAGAAACAAAAATGGAGATTGGAAAGGGATACACAGAATATTCTAGGTAGTCCATAAAGTTTAACCTGCCCCTGGTAACCTCATTTTTATGTTGTAATTTTATTGTCAAAGTATTGTTAAATACATTATTAGAAAGCTTGACCCTAGGTTCTTTTTAGAGCATCACTCTTTTGCTTGTGGTTTTGGGGATCTTTTACAGACTTAAATGTTGTTCTAGGACAGAAATTTTCCTATTTTACTTTGGTGAGACATAACCATATCAAGTAACATTTCAGAACTATACATTGCATAATCTTGGACATTTTCATGTAAGAAGGCACTAAAGAGAATTTATTTTTTATGAAAGTGCAGCTCTTAAGTAACAGTGACTGTTTTTTATGGGATAGCTCCAGACCACATTTGCTTGCTTCCCACACTCTAGTTTTTCTGATGTCCTAAGCTTTAAGTATAGAGGTCAGGATGACATTTTAGGGCTCCAGGTTTACGTTCCATAACCTTAAAATGGATGTTATTCACTATATCAAAAAGGCTAGTTTGGTTTTCTTTTTTTTCTAGATTAAAAATAAATAAGTTTTTTGATGTTATAATATTGTATTTGTTTTTAAACACCTTTTTTCTTCAAATTGTAGACTTGGAAAGATAGTATAAAGATTTCTTACTTACCTTTAACTCAAATTCCCAAAATGTTAAAATTTCACATTTGCTGTATCATTGTGTGTCCTGTTTTTTCTGAAACGTTTGAGAATAAGTTTATAAACAAGTTGTACCTTTACCACCAAGAACTTCAGTGTGTATTTCTTAAAAATAAGAAGATATTTCTCAAAATTAGGAAATTAACATTGAGAAAATACTCTTGTCTAATCTACAGGCACTCAAATTTTGTCATTTGCCCCACTAATTTCCTTTCTAGGAAAAAAAAAATGCCTTTTTATTACCCTAGTCTGGGATCCAATCCCAGAATCACATACTACATTTAGTTGTCTTCTTTATTCTTCTTTAATCCAGAGCAGCCCCTTGGTTTTTCCTCATCTTTCAAAATTTGAAAAATGCAGACCCTTTTTTTCTTTAAATAAAGAATGCCCCTCAGTTTGGATTTGCCTGATGATTCTGTGTGGTTAGACTTAATCTCTGCCGTGATCATATCAGGAGACACATGAGGTTTACTTTACTGATGTTAATATTCACTGTGATCGCTTGTTTAAGGTGGTGGTGATTCGCGTTTTTTTTTTTAATAATTCTTTATTTTATTTATTTATTTTTGGCTGTGTTGGGTCTTCGTTTCTGTGCGAGGGCTTTCTCCAGTTGTGGCAAGCGGGGGCCACTCTTCATCGCGGTGCGCAGGCCTCTCATTATCGCGGCCTCTCTTTTTGCGGAGCACAGGCTCCAGACGCGCAGGCTCAGTAGTTGTGGCTCACAGGCCCAGCCGCTCCGCGGCATGTGGGATCTTCCCAGACCAGGGCTCGGACCCGTGTCCCCTGCATTAGCAGGCAGATTCTCAACCACTGCGCCACCAGGGAAGCCCCTGATTCGCATTTTTAAATAGCACAATTTTTATATTTTCTTAAGTTTTTGCTTTCCTTCGGTGGCCTTTTTAGGACTCAGTAAAAATATCTATTTAATTGTAAACCTGTTAAAAAAATTTTTTTTAACTCTACCTTATCTTGGACATTATCAGCTTCTTAATATTTTTATTTGGGAGAAGTGGGCAGGAATAGAACTTGGAGAACTTCCAGAGCAGATGGGTCCTGGTCTTGGATATTCATTTATAGAGTTAGAAAGCCTCTGGGCTGGAGCATGACAGCATTGTTGGTGGATTCCACTGGGTAGAATTCTTCCATTACTAATTTACAGGATAGTTAACATGTCACTTCTTTATTCTGCAATTTTATCATTTGTTAAATGGGGATTCTGATACCTGTTTTTAATTACCGTGGTGGAATATGGGGACAAAAAACATAAGTAGGTCATAAATGTGAAAGTATTTTTTTTTCACATTCCTTCTTCATATATTTATGGCTGAAAAACATGAAAATGCTGTTGATTAGTGTTTCTCTATGCACTGATGGCCAACACAGAGATCGCTAGTGCATTTTTCTAGGAGGTCTGTCCTTGACCTGTTTCTATTCAGTGCTTCTATTAATGATTTTCTTAGAAGAAATCATGAGAGATATTCTCAGTTTAGTAGATGACAAAGTCACAGAGTTCATATTCAAAATTATCTTGACATATTAGAATGAAACCAAGCACTGCAAGTTGACATTTCCTAATTTAAGTTCCAAAGATCAGTTGTAAAATAAAGGATTGGAAAGACTGTCCTATAATGCGTTACATTTGGTCACCAGCTTAATATGAGCAACTGCTAAAAATCCTAATGTAAACCTATGCTCATCAAAAAAATATTATACTGTTCCATTCATGGAAGGTAATAGTAATATTATCACTGTGTTTTAAGAATATTTAAAAATTAGAGTATATCTAGAAAAAGGTAACCAAGATGTTGATCTTTTTGTCTCAGCAAGGTTTCAATCAGATGCCATATAACTGTTTTTCAGTAATGATTAGAAGGTATTCTTTTGTGTAAAATGCTGAAGTAAATGCAACATCATATCTTTTATCCATTTTCATATTTGTACCTTTTGAAACATTTTATTAATTTTATGTAGACTACATGCCTTTAAAATAATTTCATAACTGAAGTCTTGTTCAGCAACCAATAAATATTATTTATCCAATGGATGCTCATAGAAATTAGTTAATAATGACAACTGAATGTAATTAAAAGCCAATTTTCTGTGCCTTGATTTATATTTAAGGACTACAGATTGAGCTGAATTCAAAATAGCCATTTCAAAGTCTAGGGTCTACTGAATTTTGAATTCATTTTTTACCATTTTTACAATTGCTGTGAAAATATTCAGGCAGACTTCATGATAGAATTGTAAGTGGTTAAAAGGTAATTCCGAAAAGCTAGTTGTGTTGTTTTTTGTTCATTTCTTGTTTTTTTTTTGTTGTTGTTGTTGTTGTAAGGTAAAAGTATGTAGCTAAAGGATTTTTCACACAATGAGAATACATCTGTCACGTGGCTGCTGGTCACCTGGGCTATTTCCATTCACTCTCTATGTAAAAATAATAAAGAATATTTCAAGATGATTAAATTAATAGGAAGGAGCTTCTCTAAATTGAACAGTAGCTCTGTTTATAAAAATATTTTTAACTTTCAATCATACAGTTTGAAAAGTTTATTATTTGTTTAGCATACTTGGAAATTATCTTAAAGGCGTTTTATTACCAAGGCTACCTTGAAACACTCCTTTTCTTGATTTCTGACAACGCTCTTAGATTTTCTTCCTGCCACTCTAGTTACCATTTAGTATTCATTATCATCTTCCCTCCCTCTCTCTCCCTCTCTCTCTCTCTCACACACTTGGAAAGGCTGTAACTTCTGGGTCCTGCTTCTGTCTCATCACTTTGACTATAGGTGATCTCATACATGCTCTCAGAGTTTTGATTTCCATCTGTGTGTCTATGTCTATATCTACCTGTATCTCTAGGTTAGTTAGTCCACACCTCTCCTAGCTTCAAACTTACCCATATACCAACTTTTACTGACATCTCACAACTACAGTGTCTGATACCGTACATGTTCAAAACCAAACTCATGATCTTTTCCATAAAACCTATCTCTCCTTCAGTTTCTCCTATCTCAGAAAGGTTACTTTCATTCAGTTCCTAATACAGAAATCAGGGAGTTATTCTTGATATCCTCTTCCACTGACATCATCCCCCATTCCAATCAGTGTGCAGGTTTTACTGATTTTACTCTGCTATACCCGTGCTCTAAGCCATCACCAGTATTTGCCTAAACTATTGTAGTAGCTTCTGACTGCTCTTTGCTTTTCTACTCCTGCCCTTGTCTAGTTTTATCTTTCAACTTTTGCCCCTCTCCAATTTTATCTTTGCATTGCAGAAATGTATCTTAAAAAATGTAAATCAGGGACTTCCCTGGTGGCACAGTGGTTAAGAATCTGCCTGCCAGTGCAGGGGACACGGGTTTGAGCCCTGGTCCAGGAAGATCCCACATGCCATGGAGCAACTAAGCCCGTGAGCCACAACGACTGAGCCTGCGCTCTAGAGCCCGCGAGCCACAACTACTGAAGATCGCGTGCCTAGAGCGCATGCTCCGCCACAAGAGAAGCCACCATAGTGAGAAGCCCACGCACCACAAAGGAGAGTAGCCCCTGCTCTCCATGAGAGAAAGCCCGCGCACAGCAACGAAGACCCAATGCAGCCAAAAATAAATAAATAAAGTTATTTTAAAAAAATGTAAATCAGATATAGTGGCTCTCCGTTCAATCCCTTCATTAATTTTCCATGATAGGATAAATCTTTTAAAATAGCACATAGCCTGCATGCGCCTGCCTTACCTTTGACCATGTATTCACTGTTACAGCAGCTGTACTGAACTTCTTTCAGATCCGTGAACTCGCCTAGATCTCCCTGCTTTAGGATATTCTCTCTGATTGAAAGTATCACTCCTGTGCCCCTTTAAATTTTTAAAAATTAATTAGTTGTTAACTTATTTCTGTGATACATGAAAATGGCAGAAAGTGCAAACAGTACAAAAGATAAAGAGTGAAAAGTGATTGTCTCCTCCATTCATATTTTCCATTTTTTTTGTGTGGTCAAATTTATGTCTTTATTTTCAGATGACTCTCAGGTGTATGGTTTATTTTTGAACTTTCTTGTAGTAGTGTTTTTCTTTCAAGCCTTTGATCAACTTGGAATTTATTTTAAGAGGTGAGGTAGAAAGTCAGCTATATTTTTTTCTAGTTATTTACCCAGTTAACTTAATATCATTTATTGAATAACTTATCTGGTTTTCTGTTTTAAAGTGCCACCTTTATCTTATACTAGGTTCCTGTCCTATTTGAGGCTATTCTGGTGTTCTGTCTGCTCATGCACTATACCAGACTGTTTCTGATAATGTCGCTTTAGAGTATTTTTTAATAGGTGGCAGAGCTAATCCCATCTTATAACTCTAGTTTTTCAGAATTTCCTGGCTCTTTTTTTAAAAAAAAATTAATTTATTTATTTTTGGCTGCGTTGGGTCTTTGCTGCTGCGCACGGGCTTTCTCTGGTTGTGGCGAGCAGGGGCTACTCTTTATTGCGATGCACGGGCTTCTCATTGCGGTGGCTTCTCTTGTTGCGGAGCACGGGTTCTAGGTGCACGGGCTTCAGTAGTTGTGGCACACAGGCTCAGTGGTTGCGGCTTGCGGGCTCTAGAGCGCAGGCTCAGTAGTTGTGGCACACGGGCTTAGTTGCTCTGCGGCATGTGGGATCTTCCCAGACCAGGGCTTAGACCCGTGTCCCCTGCATTGGCAGGCGGATTCTTAACCACTGAACCACCAGGGAAGTACCCCCCCAACCCCGGCTCTTCTTAAATGTTCAGTTTCCTATATGAACCTTAGAATTAACTGGTCTAGTTTCTAAAAAATCTTACTGATGTTTGTGAGGATATAAATTTTTAGATTAACATATGAACATTTGGTGACTTTACAACCCTAGAGTTTCCTATCTAAAAAAATTTTTTTTCCATTTTATCGAGTCTAAAATTTTTCCTTACTACCATTTTAAAGATTTCTTCATACATATTTGTACATAACTTTTGATTTATTCTTGAATACTTCATCATTTTTTGGTGTCATTGTAATGGAATCATGGTATTTTTTAAAAAACTGATTGTTTTTTGAATAGAGGAAGGCTATTAATTTTGAGCCCACTCTTTTTGCCACATTCGTATATTATTTGTAATAGAGTTTTAATTTACTCATGTCCCCTCTTCCCAGCCCACACTCTTTATTTAGCTAACTTGCATTCTTCCTTAAGATGTCAGCTTAAAGTTCACTTTGCAAGAGCCCTTCCTCAACCTCCACATCTCAAGGAGATCCCCATTTTACTCCTCTTGAAGCATTCTGTACTTTTCCTTTAGAGTGCTTATTGCAGTTCGAAGTTTGAAATTATACAGTTTATGGTGGAATTTTGTTACTGTCTAACATCTGTCTTTCCCTCTGTCTTGTAAGCTCTATATGGGTAATAATTGTATGTATTTTCTTCCTCATCCTGTCTTCAGTGTCGAGCACTGTTCCTACATGCAGTAGATAGTAGATACTGCTTGGCTTATTAGTTGATTGATTGGTTAGTTGGTTGAATGGATGATTGGATTGTCCATTTGTGGAAATTTCCCTGTTTCTAATCTTTCAGTCTCTTAGTTTTATTTTGAGTTCCACCACACTTTAAAAATCACCGGTTGCCTCCTTGGGAACTTTGATAGACTTTTGGTATGGTTTTTCAGACATGGTTCTCAAAGACAAATAGTCTAGGCATATCAATTGATGTATTCACTATTTGGTTAATTGACCTTGATTGATTTGGCATTTTCCTCTTTCAAACTTGTTGTTTTTAAGTGGTCTGAAATGTGATACAAGTGAAATTGCTCTGGCAATAATAATAATACTAATAAATTCTTACTATTTTACCTTTTTATAATATCACTTCAAACTTTTGGAGTAATTTAAACTTTTTACTTTCATGTTGCAATTTGTGGAATTGAGACTTAGATTAAGTACCAACTGTTATAAAGCTGCCAGTGGCTGGGCTGGATCTAGATTTCTAAGTTTTCTGACCCCTAGTATTCCCTCTACCATGGCATCTTCCACATTGTTGTAGTAGTATTACCTATCTTCCAGGAATGTATTTGTACTACTGCAAAGAGAAAATATCTCACGTCACTTTGCTCTACCAAGGCAAATTTTATATGGTTAACTAATGACATGATATTTTGAGACTTTTCCCTCTATCAGTATATCTTTTTTTCCTTTTAAATAGACTTTTTCTTTAAGAACAGTTTTGGGTTCCCAGCACAATTGAGCAGATTGTACAGAGAATTCCCATATACCCCTGCCTCGCCCCTACACTTAGCCTCCCCCACTATCAGCATTCTGTACCAGGGGTGATACATTTGTTATAATTGATAAACCTACTTGGACACATCATTATCACCCAAACTCCATAGTTTACATTAGGTTTCACTCATGGTGTTGTACATTCTGTGGGTTTCGATGAGTGTATAATGTCATGTATCCAACATTATGGTGTCATACAGAAGAGTTTCACTGCCCTAAAAATCCTCTGTGCACTGACTTCCTCCCCACTAACTCCTGGCAATCACTGATCTTTTTACTGTCTCCACGGTTTTGCTTCTTCTAGAGTGTCATGGAGTTGAAATCATACATTATGTAGCCTTTTTAGATTGGCTTCTTTCACTCAGTAATATGCATGTAAGTTTCCTCCAGGTCTTTTCATGACTTGATAGCTCATTTCTTTTTAGTGCTGAATAACATTCCACTGTCTGGATGTACCACAATTTATCCTTTTACCTACTGAAGGACATCTTAATGGTTTCCAAGTTTTGGCAATTATGAAAAAAGCTGGTATGAACATCCATGTGCAGGTTTTTGTGTGGACATAAGTTTTCAGCTCATTTGGGTAAACACCAAGAAGCATGATTGCTGGATTATGTGGTAAGAGTATGTTTAGTTTTGTAAGAAAACTAAAACTGTCTTCCAAAGTGGCTGTACCATTTTGCATTCCTATCAGCAATAAGTGAGAATTTCTGTTACTCCACATCCTTGTCAGCATTAGGTATTTTCAGTATTCTGGATTTTGGCCATTCTCATAGGTATGTAGTGGTATCTCGTTGTTTTAATTTGTATTTCCTTCGTAACATATGATGTGGAGCATCTTTTCTTATGCTTATTTGCCATCTGTAAATCTTTGGTGAGGTGTCTGCTTAGGTCTTGTCCATTTTTTTAAAAATCAGGTTGTTTTCTTATTTTTAATCTTTTTAATATTCTCTTTTACAGTTGTTTTTTCTTGGGCACCATCTAGTGAAAATACACAGAAAGCTTTGAGGTCATTTAGAATGATTTATTTTTTCAAAGGAAAACTCCTCTCTTTCTGTTTTTCTCCTTTTACCCTTGTCTTTCAGTTATACCTGCCGCCACTTGCGGAGATATGTTTATGTGTTGGACAAACTGTATTTCCCCCACTCTCACTGTTCTACGCTTCAACATTGCTTCTCGACCCTCAGTGACAATGGAGAGGAACTCTTGTCTTTAACTTGCTCTCACATTCTCAGATCCTATGCTTCCAGGTTATTAACCTATGCTGTCCATTTACTGCATGCTGCATGCTGTATATTGACTGATAATTGCATGCTTTAATGGGATACATGTCAATTAAATGATTAAGGAGGAAATTTATATTTGAAGTGATACTAAATAATTCTTTAAAAAAATGGCTGGGATTTTTTTTTTTTAAACAAATGTCTTAAGTACTTTGTTATGTTTCATGGGAGAGAGAAAAGCTTTTAGCCACATAGTTGTCATGTAAACTTGACAGAATTTTTCTCTACTTTGCTTCATTTGGAAATCTTGAGGTTTAACTTATAATAGTTGGGAGGAGGGCTCTGTCTGGTTTATATATGAAATTACATACGAATTTTGAGGTCTCTTTCTTGCTCTGCTCGTATAGCTGAGAGCTGGCTGTGAGGCTGCACCCGTGTTTTGATAGAGGCACATTCAGCTGAGCAGGTTTGATTTTATAAGAAGGTAGAAATTATTCATTGGGATTTTGTATTTCTCACTCATTTTATTTACATACAGAGGGGTTATAAAATCAGCAAGTTGCAACGTGTCATAGTTGAATCTAGATTAAACTTAATGCAGATGGGAGCAGTAAGAAAGAGACAAGCCATCAATCTCAAGTATCAGAGAAAATCAACTCCTGTTGTTTAGTAGAGGGGCAGTATGACTTTACTGCTTTGTACTTGAAGTTGACATTTCTAACACACATTTTCTATAAGTCAGAGATGATGCACACCAGCACTATACTGTTAGCCAAGTATGATGTCTGAAGGCAGTGTCTTCACTGCCAGTTGATTTAGAGGAAGACGGAAAAAACTCTATGACCACCTTCTAGAAAAGAGCAAGCATTTAGAATTAAAATAGATCTTTTCAGGTGAAGACGCATAGGAAGGCTTCAGACTACGCAGTATATCTAAGTGAAAACACTTTGATTATTAGGAATTGAAGACAGTGTGACAACTAAGGTGACAGATCCTTTTCTTGGTAGCAGAAAAATTTTAGACTCTCATAGTGATGTTGGTCAGACTCCTACTGAGTCAGTAACGACACTTTCAAGAAATGAAAAAAATCAGATAGAAAAGCAAGTGGAAATAATAGATCAACTCTTACGTATGTAATATAGGAGAATTTATCAAACTAAAGCCAGTGACTTTCAACTGGCTTGTAAAGTGAGTGAATATCAGGTAAGTGACTACTCTTTCGATCTGGAGACAGAACTTGTCTGGTTTCAAAGAATGGAGAGAGCAGCTACTAATCATTGAACCTCTGAATTGGACACCATAATTGACCTTGCCCTTGTTTATTAGTGTACTAGTCAGGGTTCTCCAGAGAAACAGAACCAATAGAGGTGTGTGTGTGTGTGTGAGGTGTGTGTGTGTGTGTGTGTGTAGAGAGAGAGAATAGTTGAGATTTATTTTAGGGTGAGTCTGAAATTAGGTGGAAATTCAGGTATTGATGTTTCAGTCTTAAATCCTAAATCCATAGGGCAGGCCAGCAGTCTGGAAACTCAGGCAGGATTTTTATGTTACAGTCTTGCGACAGAATTCCTTCTTCCTCAGGAAACCTCAGTCTTTGCTGTTAAGGCCTTCACCCACATTACAGAGGGTAATCTGCTTTCTGTAAAGTGAACTGATTATAAATGTTAATCACACACCCAAATACCTTCACAGCCACGTCTAGACAAGTGTTTGACCAAACAGCTGGACACCATAGCCTAGCCAAGTTGGCACATAAAGTTACCACCACACTGTGCTTCTGTTTTTCTGTGTGTCTTCATGTGCATGGTATCCGTCCTACCGGACTGTGAGCCTCCTGGGAGTAGACACTGAATCTTATTCCTTGTTATACATCTTATAGCACCTCATGCCTGGTGCATTGTTCATTAATACTAGTTGCAGCAGGTTTTACCATCTGCCACGTGTGACAATGTGCCACTGTACTCTGGAGTCACACCCCTCACCTCACAGGAACAGACAGGAGACAGAAATACACAGTCAACTGGGAAGATGAAAGAAAACAGAAGGAAAAGGACGAGGAAGACAAAGTAGGAAGGAACAAAAGTGAAAAGTTGACAGGAGGAAGATGAAGGTACCACGTGGCTAAAGAAAGCAGCGTGCGATTCCCAAGCCCCCTTCAGCTAATTCCTGGCAGAGTTAAATCCACCCTCAGTTTCTGAGTTGCTGTAGCATTCCTTTCCCATTTTCCTTTTCCTCATTCACCACCTTTGCTCAAAGGACCACCTCAGCCCATCCCTACTCCGGGTCCTTTCTCATCCTCAGGAGGTTGCTCAGTATTCTTAGCAGAGGTTTAAGGTATCAGTCCTCCAAAGGGACTGTTCTTCAATCCAACGCCCTCGTCAGCACTGAAAAGCCTTTAGGACACGTTGGTAAGGAAATGTCAGGCCCAGGTACCTGGGTAAGGAAACATTCTGATGCCAGGAATACTTGCAGCATTTTTGAAATGCTGCCCCCTTGCAAGCCTGTCTCCTCTCTGACATCTCCCGTCTTCTCTCATCTTGTAACAGGGCGTTTGCATCAGAGGTGTGTGCTGTCTTTTGGCATCCAGTTTCTGCCTGGCCCTGTCTACTTTTCCTGAAGTGCAGAGGTTAGGGACTTGGGCTCCTCCTCCTCCCCCACTGGCTTAACATCCGACCCCACCACTTGCAGGCTGAGACAGTGGACAGGAAACGCTTCCATTTGGGACAGACTTCAGAATGTGGGTGGGATTCGCATAAAAGGAGACGTCTGGTCACCTTTGTGGCATGTTCATCTGCAAGTGATGAACATCCTGCATACACAGTGACACGTGGTCAAGTGTGATCTAGTCCCTGCAGTTGAAAGATTTTTCTTTCAACTATGTTGTATGGAAGGATAAACCAAGCCAAATGTCTGAAAGGAGCAATCTCAGACTCAGTTCACAACCTCAGGTAGCTTTTGGTTATGCAGACTGTTTAAAATGTAATTCAATTCCTAGAGAGAAATATAAGCCTATTCCTTAGGAAGGAACTTTACCTTAGTGTAACACGAATCACTGCGATAGAAATTTCAGTCATTCTACTGTAAACTTCTTTCCAGTGTAAGAGTTCTTTTTATAGCATCCCTGAGAGAGAGCTTCTGGGTGCTTCCTACTTCGGGAGGTGGTAGGGTTCTTGCTGTTTCATTGTTAGAAATGTTGTCATATGTGAAGTCTGCCTGCCAGTAACTTTCATGTATTGGTCTGGCTCTGCTTGAGAGAAACACATAAATGTATAAACTTTGCTGCTAATCAGAGGCCTTCAGGTTTTTAAAAACATCTGTCATGACTCCCCTTAAAGTTTTTTCTTCAACTTAAATAGCCTGATTACATTAACCATTACAGAGACAAATGATCTTTAGATTATTCAGCCTTCTTTTTCTCTTTCTGGATAATTATATTTGTCAGCACATATCACAACATTTGGTACCCAGAATTGGATGTAATATTCCAGCTGTACTTTATAATTTTGTCCTTCATAAATGAAAACTATGTAAATTATAAACTGAATTATAGTTATAAATTATACTCTGTTAATTTGTCGTAAGACAAACCACACATTTTAAAGCAGGCACACCTTAGCTCATGTAAAATTCCCAGATCTTTTTCACCTGAACACACATCTCCTTAGACCTGTTGCACATTTAATTTTTTTTTAACCTAACTGCAGGGCTTTACATTTATTCTTAGTTTAATGTATTGATTTTGGCCTATCTTACTCTTGAGTCAAACCTTATGAAGCTATAAGGCTTTCAGACCTGGTAGCTTCTCCTGTTCATCCTCACAAGCCTTGAGAGCAACTCTCAGATTACTAACCTAAGAGTTGCCATCTGTAGAAATCAAATTTAGAATTTTGAGCATTTGAGAATTTGAATTAATCGCTAGTAACTACAAGTAAACTATATCCTATCAACTCAATGGAATATTTTGCAGCCATTAAAAATATTATAAGGAAAAATGAGTAGAAATATGGAAAACATCTGGTACAGTGTTAAGTGAAAAAAGTATATAAAGTTATGTACTGCTGTTAATACAACTGTGTAAAATTATATGCACATGGACAAAAACCAGATAATGTATAAAAATAGTTGTGGAACATTAGTAAAATATACATGACATTTCTTTAAAAAATAAGTTTATTTTGCAAAATTAAGTTTACAAACTTAATTTAAAAAATAATTTTTTTTAATTATGCAAATTTAAATTATAAGTTTCTTCTCTCCCTTTTCTGTGCCCTCTCTCCACTGCCCAAATAAAATCTATGTCTTTGGCTTTTCTTTTTTTCCCCCCTACCAACATAGTATAATGTCATTTTATTAATTGACAAAGACCTGCAGTGTGATTTATGGGAATAGATAGGAGTTCCCTGATCTGTGATCACAGAAAATTTCACCCATGGCTTATGTTAGAATTTTTATTAATTCTTTATTTTTTCTTTTTGAGAATGGGTCTGTAATTCTAAGCACAACATTAAGTCATTTCTCTGTCTAACTTTCAAATTTAGGAGTGCTTTTACCCTATTTGGTATGTCTGTTATATTGTGGTTTAAAAAAATCACATCCGGTGCCATTTTATTGCTTTGAAAGGATTGCCTCTTCAATCTAAATCTAAGATAATATTCTAATGAGTTTCCTCAGGAGAGGTTTCTTAAATTAGTAGAACAGTCTTGTCATAGTGTATGCTGTTCACTGAATTTGTAATGAATAAATATTTGAAGCCATAGTCATAACTTCTCATGCATATGATACTGTCTTAATAATTCTATTGTGGCTCTGTGCTTTATTGATTTTTGTGCCACTTCTGTGGCATGAATGAAATGTATTATCCCACTTAAACCATTACGGTTTCCTTTCGAGTTACATATTCACTACTTGATCTTGTCATCAAGCTTATCCCATTTTCTGTAATGTTGTGTTCAGTCTTAAGATTTACGGCCTTAGTACTCAGTGCTGTATAAATCAAAATAGGACAGGTAAATTCAGATCAGAAAAGTTGGGAGGAATAAACAGTAGGCAGTGAAATTTTTTTAAAATCACTATTCTAAATTAGTATGTGTTCTGATCCGGAGATTTGGGGGTTTCTTTTTTCTTCTCAAGATGTACAGGAATGAATCATCGCCGTGCATTCTGGAGAAAAGAGGAGGGCAAAGCTTGACAAACCTAGCCACCATCTTTGCTTGGTCTCAGAGCTGAGGTGTAGAGAGCTTTGCCCCACACCCTTCTCTCCACTTCTGTGACATTATACTCCTGGCTTTCTTCCCACCATTTTGCCATTTCTTTTTAGGTTCTTTTTTAAAATATTAGAATTCCTTAAAGCTTGATCCTAAGGTCTTCCTCTCCTTTCACTTAAACTCTTACCGTAGGCATTTTTGTCTATTTCTGTGACTTTCCATGTCATGCAAGTGCCACTGCTTCTCAAATGGATAACGCCAGCTGAAATTCTGAGCTCCAGTCCCATATTGTCAGCCGTCTTCATGCTATAATCACCACTCACACCTTTCACAGGCCCCATCTTTCAGGTGAACTCTTAACCTTTCTGCATTAACCTTTTCTTTTAGTCTCCTCCATCTCAGTAAATGGTGTCTCCATCCATCAAGTTACTTACGCCCATCCCATGAAAATCTTCAGCATTTTCACTCCCTCACCCCCTACATCCATCCTGACTCTATTCATTTCATTTCTGTATCCAGAATGTAAGTAGTATCTGCCTTCTTTTCTCTGTGCCCACTGGCAGCCACTCTAGCTCAAATGGTCTTCTCTCACACCTAGACTGAGAAAACCTATCTAGTTTCTCCTCCTGCAGTCTTATCACTCCCACTCGCACCCCTAATTCCTCACCTAGCAAGCATGTTCAGGTACTCTAAATCCAATTACTGCTCTTCCTTGCTCAAAACCCTTCAGTGGATTCCCTTTGCCCTTAGGATGGTACATCCTCTAGCCACACCAATTCTTTTATTTTCTAGGATTTGCTGACCCTATTTCCATCTTTAGGCTTTTTACATGCTCTTCCCTGTCTAGAATGTTCTTTCCCCAACTCTGTATTTCTTACACTTGTTACTTCCTCAGATTTTCCCTTATCCCCAAATCCATTGTTATACTTAATATTGTACTATGTTTTCTCTCTCACACACGTTCTTTATCTCTCTGTCTCTCTCAGAGTAGACTCTAAGCTCCATGAGGGCAGAAAATATATGCTTTTTTATCCATTAATCCCTAGCACCTAATATCATACTTAAGTATGCAACAGGTGCTTCATATTTGATGAGAATGGATGCTTTTAGTTTATTACAATTAACTTTTTTGCAGACTAGCCCAGTCTAATAATGACCACTTCTTCAGCGATTACTTGACTAGAAGCAGTAAGATGACAATCCTGTTTTAATGCTACTATATCTTCAAAATGGCATTCAAGGTAGCATCATTAGATAACGAAGTATTCTTATATTTTCTACAGATATGCAGTAAAACTGCCTGCCAAAGGAAGGCTCCTTAATTCTTTTTTCTTTTTTTTTTTTTTTAACATCTTTATTGAAGTTTAATTGCCTTACAATAGTGTGTTAGCTTCTGCTTTATAACAAAGTGAATCAGTTATACATATACAATATGTTCCCATTTCTCTCCCCTCTTGCATCTCCCTCCCTCCCACCCTCCCCATCCCACCCCTCTAGGTGGTCACAAAGCACCGAGCTGATCTCCCTGTGCTGTGCGGCTGCTTCCCACTAGTTATCTATTTTACATTTGGTAGTGTATATATGTCCATGACACTCTCTTACCCTGTCACATCTCACCCCACCCCCTCCCCATATCCTCAAGTCCATTCTCTAGTAGGTCTGTGTCTTTATTCCCGTCTTGCCACCAGGTTCTTCATGGCCTTTTTTTGTTTTGTTTTGTTTTTCCCTTAGATTCCGTATATATGTGTTAGCATACTGTATTTGTTTTTCTCTTTCTGACTTACTTCACTCTGTATGACAGACTCTAACTCCATCCACCTCATTACGAATACCTCCATTTCATTTCTTTTTATGGCTGAGTAATATTCCATTGTATATATGTGCCACATCTTCTTCATCCATTCATCTGTCGATGGACATTTAGGTTGCTTCCATGTCCTGGCTATTGTAAATAGAGCTGCAATGAACATTTTGGTACATGACTCTTTTTGACCTATGGTTTTCTCAGGGTATATGCCCAGTAGTGGGATTGCTGGGTCATATGGTAGTTCTATTTGTAGTTTTTTAAGGAACCTCCATACTGTTCTCCATAGTGGCTGTATCAATTTACATTCCCACCAACAGTGCAAGAGTGTTCCCTTTCCTCCACACCCTCTCCAGCATTTATTGTTTCTAGATTTTTTGATGATGGCCATTCTGACCGGTGTGAGATGATATCTCATTGTAGTTTTGATTTGCATTTCTCTAATGATTAATGATGTTGAGCATTCTTTCATGTGTCTGTAGGCCATCTGTATATCTTCTTTGGAGAAATGTCTATTTAGATCTTCTGCCCACTTTTGGATTGGGTTGTTCGTTTTTTTGTTATTGAGCTGCATGAGCTGCTTGTAAATCTTGGAGATTAATCCTTTGTCAGTTGCTTCATTTGCAAATATTTTCTCCCATTCTGAGGGTTGTCTTTTGGTCTTGTTTATGGTTTCCTTTGCTGTGCAAAAGCTTTTAAGTTTCATTAGGTCCCATTTGTTTATTTGTGTTCTTATTTCCATTTCTCTGGGAGCTGGGTCAAAAAGAATCTTGCTGTGATGTATGTCATAGAGTGTTCTGCCTATGTTTTCCTCTAAGAGTTTGATAGTGTCTGCCCTTACACTTAGGTCTTTAATCCATTTTGAGTTTATTTTTGAGCATGGTGTCAGGGAGTGTTCTAATTTCATACTTTTACATGTTCCTGTCCAATTTTCCCAGCACCACTTATTGAAGAGGCTGTCTTTTCTCCACTGTATATGCTTGCCTCCTTTATCAAAGATAAGTTGACCATATGTGTGTGGGTTTATCTCTGGGCTTTCTATCCTGTTCCATTGATCTATATTTCTGTTTTTGTGCCAGTACCAAACTGTCTTGATTACTGAAGCTTTGTAATATAGTCTGAAGTCAGGGAGCCTGATTCCCCCAGCTCCATTTTTCGTTCTCAAGATGGCTTTGGCTATTCGGGGTCTTTTGTGTTTCCATACAAATTGTGAAATTTTTTGTTCTAGTTCTGTGAAAAATGCCAGTGGTAGTTTGATAGGGATTGCATTGAATCTGTAGATTGCTTTGGGAAGTAGAGTCATTTTCACAATGTTGATTCTTCCAATCCAGGAACATGGTATATCTCTCCATCTATTTGTATCATCTTTAATTTCTTTCATCAGTGTCTTATAATTTTCTGCATACAGGTCTTTTGTCTCCTTAGGTAGGTTTATTCCTAGATATTTTATTCTTTTTGTTGCAATGGTAAATGGGAGTGTTTTCTTAATTTCACTTTCAGATTTTTCGTCATTAGTGTATAGAAATGCAAGAGATTTCTGTGCATTAATTTTGTATCCTGCTACTTTACCAAATTCATTGATTAGCTCTAGGAGTTTTCTGGTAGCATCTTTAGGATTCTCTATGTATAGTATCATGTCATCTGCAAATAGTGACAGCTTTACTTCTTCTTTTCCGATTTGGATTCCTTTTATTTCTTTGTCTTCTCTGATTGCTGTGGCTAGGACTTCCAGAACTATGTTGAATAATAGTGGTGAGAGTGGGCAACCTTGTCTTGTTCCTGATCTTAGTGGAAATGGTTTCAGTTTTTCACCATTGAGGACAATGTTGGCTGTGGGTTTGTCATATATGGCCTTTATTATGTTGAGGAAAGTTCCCTCTATGCCTACTTTCTGCAGGGCTTTTATCATAAATGGGTGTTGAATTTTGTCGAAAGCTTTCTCTGCATCTATTGAGATGATCATATGGTTTTTCTCCTTCAATTTGTTAATATGGTGTATCACATTGATTGATTTGCGTATATTGAAGAATCCTTGCATTCCTGGGATAAACCCCACTTGATCATGGTGTATGATCCTTTTAATGTGCTGTTGGATTCTGTTTGCTAGTATTTTGTTGAGGATTTTTGCATCTATGTTCATCAGTGATATTGGCCTGTAGTTTTCTTTCTTTGTGACATCTTTGTCTGGTTTTGGTATCAGGGTGATGGTGGCCTCGTAGAATGAGTTTGGGAGTGTTCCTCCCTCTGCAATATTTTGGAAGAGTTTGAGAAGGATAGGTGTTAGCTCTTCTCTAAATGTTTGATAGAATTCACCTGTGAAGCCATCTGGTCCTGGGCTTTTGTTTGTTGGAAGGTTTTTAATCACAGTTTCAATTTCAGTGCTTGTGATTGGTCTGTTCATATTTTCTGTTTCTTCCTGGTTCAGTCTTGGCAGTTTGTGCATTTCTAAGAATCTGTCCATTTCTTCCAGGTTGTCCATTTTATTGGCATAGAGTTGCTTGTAGTAATCTCTCATGATCTTTTGTATTTCTGCAGTGTCAGTGGTTACTTCTCCTTTTTCATTTCTAATTCTATTGATCTGGGTCTTCTCCCTTTTTTTCTTGATGAGTCTGGCTAATGGTTTATCAATTTTGTTTATCTTCTCAAAGAACCAGCTTTTAGTTTCATTGATTTTTGCTATTGTTTCCTTCATTTCTTTTTCATTTATTTCTGACCTGATCTTTATAATTTCTTTCCTTCTGCTGGCTTTGGGGTTTTTTTGTTCTTCTTTCTCTAATTGCTTTAGGTGCAAGGTTAGGTTGTTTATTCGAGATGTTTCCTGTTTCTTGAGGTAGGCTTGTATTGCTATAAACTTCCCTCTTAGCACTGCTTTTGCTGCGTCCCATAGGTTTTGGGTCGTCGTGTCTCCGTTGTCATTTGTTTCTAGGTATTTTTTGATTTCCCCTTTGATTTCTTCAGTAATCACTTCGTTATTAAGTAATGTATTGTGTAGCCTCCATGTGTTTGTAATTTTTACAGATCTTTTCCTGTAATTGATATCTAGTCTCATAGCGTTGTGGTCGGAAAAGATACTTGATACGATTTCAATTTTCTTAAATTTACCAAGGCTTGATTTGTGACCCAAGATATGATCTCTCCTGGAGAATGTTCCATGAGCACTTGAGAAAAATGTGTATTCTGTTGTTTTTGGGTGGAATGTCCTATAAATATCAATTAAGTCCATATTGTTTAATGTATCATTTAAAGCTTGTGTTTCCTTATTTATTTTCATTTTGGATGATCTGTCCATTGGTGAAAGTGGGGTGTTAAAGTCCCCTACTATGATTGTGTTGCTGTCAATTTCCCCTTTTATGGCTGTTAGTATTTGCCTTATGTATTGAGGTGCTCCTATGTTGGGTGCATAAATATTTACAATTGTTATACCTTCCTCTTGGATCGATCCCTTGATCATTATATAGTGTCCTTCTTTGTCTCTTGTAATAGTCTTTATTTTAAAGTCTATTTTGTCTGATATGAGAATTGCTACTCCAGCTTTCTTTTGATTTCCATTTGCATGGAATATCTTTTTCCATCCCCTCACTTTCAATCTGTATGTGTCTCTAGGTCTGAAGTGGGTCTCTTGTAGACAGCATATATATGGGTCTTGTTTTTGTATCCATTCAGCCAGCCTGTGTCTTTTGGTGGGAGCATTTAATCCATTTACATTCAAGGTAATTATCGATATGTATGTTCCTATTCCCATTTTCTTAAATGTATTGGGTTTGTTATTGTAGGTGTTTTCCTTCTCTTGTGTTTCTTGCCTAGAGAAGTTCCTTTAGCATTTGTTGTAAAGCTGGTTTGGTGGTGCTGAACTCTCTCAGCTTTTGCTTGTCTGTAAAGGTTTTAATTTCTCCATCAAATCTGAATGAGATCCTTGCTGGGTAGAGTAATCCTGGTTGTAGGTCTTTCTCCTTCATCACTTTAAGTATATCCTGCCACTCCCTTCTGGCTTGCAGAGTTTCTGCTGATAGATCAGATGTTAACCTTATGGGGATTCCCTTGTGTGTTATTTGTTTTTTTTCCCTTGCTGCCTTTAATATGTTTTCCTTATATTTAATTTTTGACAGTTTGATTAATATGTGTCTTGGCGTGTTCCTCCTTGGGTTTATCCTGTATGGGACTCTCTGTGCTTCCAGGAGTTGATTAACTATTTCCTTTCCCATATTAGGGAAGTTTTCAACTATAATCTCTTCAAAAATTTTCTCAGTCCCTTTCTTTTTCTCTTCTTCTTCTGGTACCCCTATAATTCGAATGTTGGAGCGTTTAATGTTGTCCCAGAGGTCCCTGAGACTGTCCTCAGTTCTTTTCATTCTTTTTTCTTTATCCTGCTCTGTAGTAGTTATTTCCACCATTTTATCTTCCAGGTCACTTATCCTTTCTTCTGCCTCAGTTATTCTACTATTGATCCCATCTAGAGTATTTTTAATTTCATTTATTGTGTTCTTCATCATTGCTTGGTTCCTCTTTAGTTCTTCTACATCCTTGTTAAATGTTTCTTGCATTTTGTCTATTCTATTTCCAAGATTTTGGATCATCCTTACTATCATTATTCTGAATTCTTTTTCAGGTAGACTACCTATTTCCTCTTCATTTGTTAAGTCCAGTGTGTTTTGAGCCTGCTCCTTCATCTGCTGTGTGTTTTTCTGTCGTCTCATTTTGCCTATCTTACTGTGTTTGGGGTCTCCTTTTCACAGGCTGCAGGTTCGTAGTTCCCGTTGTTTTTGGTATCTGTCCCCAGTGGCTAAGGTTGGTTCAGTGGGTTGTGTAGGCTTCCTGGTGGAGGGAACTAGTGCCTGAGTTCTGGTGGATGAGGCTAGATCTTGTCTTTCTGGTGGGCACGTCCACGTCTGCTGGTGTATTTTGGGGTGTCTGTGGCCTTATTATGATTTTAGGCAGCCTCTCTGCCAATGGATGGGGTTGTGTTCCTGTCTAGCTAGTTGTTTGGCATAGGATGTCCAGCACTGTAGCTTGCTGGTCGTTGAGTGAAGCTGGGTCTTGATGTTGAGATGGAGATCTCTGGGAGATTTTTGCCGTTTGGTATTACGTGGAGCTGGGAGGTCTCTTGTGGACCAGTGTTCTGAAGTTGGCTCTCCCACCTCAGAGGCACGGCCCTGATGCCTGGCTGGAGCACCAAGAGCCTTTCGTCCACACGGCTCAGAGTAAAAGGGAGAAAAAATAGAAAGAAAGAAAGAAAGAGGCTATAATATAGTGAAGTAAAATAAAGCTATTGTAAAGCAAAGCTATACAGACAAAATCTCACCCAGAAGCATATACATATACACTCACAAAAAAAAGGAAAAGGGGAAAAATTAATATCTCCTGCTCCCAGAGTCCCCCTCCTGAATGTGGGCTGATTCGTTGTCTATTCAGGTGTTCAGCAGATGCAGGCACATCACGTTGTTTGTGGAGCTTTAATCCGCTGCTCCTGAGGCTGCTGGGAGAGATTTCCCCTTCTCTTCCCTGTTCGCACAGCTCCTGGGGTTCAGCTTTGGATTTGGACCCGCCTCTGCGTGTAGGTCGCCTGAGGGCGTCTGTTCCCCGCCCAGACAGGACGGGGTTAAATGAGCAGCTGCTTCGGGGGCTCTGGCTCACCCAGGCCGCGGGGAGGGAGGGGTACGGAGGAGGCGGGGCGAGCCTGCGGCGTCAGAGGCCGGCGTGACGTTGCACCAGCCTGAGGCGCGCAGTGCGTTCTCCCGGGGATGTTGTCCCCGGATCCCGGGACCCTGGCAGTGGCGGGCTGCACAGGCTCCCGGGAGGGGAGGTGTGGAGAGTGACCTGTGCTCACACACAGGCTTTTTGGAGGCGGCAGCAGCAGCCCCAGCGTCTCACGCCCGTCTCTGGGGTCCGCGCTGATCGCCGCGGCTCGCGCCCTTCTCTGGAGTTCGTTTAGGCGGCGCTCTGAATCCCCTCTCCTTGCGCGCAGCGAAACTAAGAGGCAAGAAAAAGTCTCTTGCCTCTTCGGCAGCTGCAGACCTTTTCCCGGTCTCCCTCCCGGCTAGCTGTGGTGCGCCAACCCCTTCAGGCTGTGTTCACGCCGCCAGCCCCAGTCCTCTCCCTGCGATCCGACCGAAGCCGAGCCTCAGCTCCCAGCCCCGCCCGCCCCGGCGGGTGAGCAGACAAGCCTCTCGGGCTGGTGAGCGCTGCTCGGCGCCGAGCCTCTGTGCGGGAGTCTCTCCGATTTTCCCTCTGCGCCCCTGTTGCTGTGGGATCCGCGCTGATAGCCGCGGCTTGCGCCCTTCTCTGGAGTTCGTTTAGACGGCGCTCTGAATCCCCTCTCCTTGCCCGCCGCGAAACAAAGAGGCAAGAAAAAGTCTCTTGCCTCTTCGGCAGCTGCAGACTTTTTCCCGGACTCACTTCTGGCTACCTGTGGTGCATTAAACCCTTCAGGCTGTGTTCACGCTGCCAGCCCCAGTCCTCTCCCTGCGATCCGACTGAAGCCGAGCCTCAGCTCCCAGCCCCGCCCGCCCCGGCGGGGGAGCAGACAAGCCTCTCGGGCTGGTGAGTGCTGCTCGGCGCGGAGCCTCTGTGCGGGAACCTCTCCGCTTTGCCCTCCGCACCCCTGGGGCTGCGCTCTCCTCCGTGGCTCCAAAGCTTCCCCCCTCCGCCACCCGCAGTCTCCGCCCGCGAAGGGGCTCCTAGTGCGTGGAAACCTTTCCTCCTTCACGGCTCCCTCCCACTGGTGCAGGTGCCGTCCCTATTCTTTTGTCTCTGTTATTTCTTTTTTCTTTTGCTCTACCCAAGTACGGGGGGAGTTTCTTGCCTTTTTGGAGGTCGGGCGTTTTCTGCCAGCATTCAGTGGGTGTTCTGTAGGAGCAGTTCCACGTGTAGATGTATTTCTACTGTATCTGTGGGAAGGAAGGTGATCTCCACGTCTTACTCTTCCGCCATCTTCTCCCCTGGGTCCTTAATTCTTGAATATGTGAAATTACATTGCTTTTTTTCTCTCAGTTAAATATTTTACAAATTTTCCACTCACTTTTTGGATTTATATGGTAAACCATGACCATCAAAGCAATATCAACATGGTTTGAAAGATGACTCATAAAAATGCAAAAATCTTTTATTTGGTGGCTCTAGCTAAACAGAAAAAACTCAGAGGAAGCAGTAAGCTTATTTTACATTAAATTTTGTCCCTTGAAATTTAAACATAAGACTACACACCATAATAATATACAACATTTCAAATAATTTGAAGCTAGAATAGTTCTTACAAGCTTTACCACCCTCCCACCGAAAAGTTGTCCTTCAGCATAAATAAATTGTGGAGGGTAGTAGCTGTCATAGTAGTAGCAGAATGAAGTTTCAGAAATATAGATAAGAAATAAAAAAATATATATCACTGTGTGTATTAAAAATTCTATTTAACTTCCTTTTTAATTCAAAATTACCTAGTAGAAAAGCAGACATATTCATTATACTATACCTAATTGGAAACGTTTAGGAAAATATTTTCAGTGTGTTACTTATAAGAATATTGGTAAGATTTATTGAAGATCAACAGTAACATTAAAACCCTTCTCAAAATAAATTGTTATACTAGCATGACATAGTGATTGGCACTAAAATGTCGCCAAGTCGCACTGTACAATTTATTGTCCAGAGGGAAGAAATGTAGATTAAGTTAGTAAAGTATAACAGAAGATACCTATTAACTAAGTAAAATAAAAAAAATTTTTTTTAAAGATTTTTTTGATGTGGACCATTTTTAAATTTATTTATTTATTTAGTTATGGCTGTGTTGGGTCTTCGTTTCTGTGCGAGGGCTTTCTCTAGTTGTGGCGAGCAGGGGCCACTCTTCATCGCGGTGCGCGGACCTCTCACTATCGCGGCCTCTCTTGTTGCAGAGCACAGGCTCCAGACACGCAGGCTCAGTAATTGTGGCTCACGGGCCCAGTTGCTCCGTGGCATGTGGGATCTTCCCAGACCAGGGCTCGAACCCGTGTCCCCTGCATTGGCAGGCAGACTCTCAACCACTGCGCCACCAGGGAAGCCCAAAGTAAAAAAAAATTTTTAACTGGTAAATTGGATTTAATGAAAATTAAAATTCTCTGCTCTTCCAAGGACACTGGTAAGAATAATGATTGGGAGAAAATATTCAATGTACATATATGTAAAAACACTTCCAAAAGAAGATATTAAAATGGTTAATAAAGAAAGGGAAAATTATGAGTTACAGATAAGTAAAATTTTAGTCTAAAAGGATATCATGAAGATTTTTCCATATGGAAACAAAATAAGATAGAAAGGAAACAAAAATATGAAATTCATATTTGATCCCCCAAAGTGGTAATAGATCTTTTTTTCCACCAAATGCTCTTGGTATAGATTTCATTGGTAAAGGAGGCACTCAAGTCTTAGTTAATGTACCTGTGATATGTAGGTGTAACCAGAGTTCCCGAAGATGAACACTCTAAACAACAAAATTAAAACTTCTCATGCAGTTTAGACAATGTATGGAGGATTTGGAATGGATACAAAATCCCCCAAGTTGGATGCTGTTTCCCTGGGGCTGCCATTTGCAGGGAATTTCATGTACATATTCAGACATGCAGACCTGCATAACTGCTTATTATAGAAATATTCTTGGTTACTGAATGTCTAACAGACTTAAATATACAGGGTTACCCGTATATGGAAGAAAAGTGATTTCACCCATTCTCCATGCCTTGGCACGTCACGATTCCAGCCTTACATTTATTTGACTTCCAGAATTTAAATAGGCAGTGATGTAAATCAGAAGTTAATGTTTCACCTCCTGGCAGTAAGTAACTAAATCATCGTACTCATGACGAGAAAGGTAAATCCTTTTCAATTTGGCCACAGAGTGGGAATGACATTTACTCTAATCCTATCCCTCTAAGTTAGATTGACAACAAATTTATTTCCATCCTACAAAAAATGTGGAATTGGAGGAGAATATGGAGAAGTTAAATGGTTTGGCAAAGATCACACAAGCTAGAAGTAGAATCCAAGTCTCTGGAGATCAGAGTTTCATCTGACTGAATGTCACAGCATTATAAAGTGAGAAATACATCTCGCTGTATACATGCACTTAATGAATTATTCTCAATAGATAGCTCCTCCAATTTTTAAAAAAATTTTATGTTTTGAGATTTAAAAATTTCAGTTCAATCCTGTTATTTTTTTTTAATTTAAAATATTTATTTATTTATTTATTTTTGGCTGCATTGGGTCTTCGTTGCTGCGTGCAGGCTTTCTCTAGTTGCGGTGAGCAGGGGCTACTCTTCGTTGCGGTGCGCGGGCTTCTCATTGCGGTGGCTTCTCTTGTTGCGGAGCACGGGCTCTAGGTGCAGGGGCTTCAGTAGTTGTGGCTCGCAGGCTCTAGAGCTCAGGCTCAGTAGTTGTGGCTCACGGGCTTAGTTGCTTCACGGCATGTGGGATCTTCCCAAACCAGGGCTGGAACCCGCATCCCCTGCATTGGCAGGCAGATTCTTAACCACTGCACCACCAGGGAAGTCCCTAATCCTGTTATATTTTTAATCTGTTACATTTTAAGTCTCCATCTTAAAGATTTGATCTGGAATAGGAATTGAAGAGTTAATACTTTTCTTAGGCATTTTTCCATGTGCATTCTTATATTGATCTTAAATTAGAATTAGATAT
Source organism: Balaenoptera acutorostrata (assembly GCF_949987535.1). NCBI lineage: Eukaryota > Metazoa > Chordata > Mammalia > Artiodactyla > Balaenopteridae > Balaenoptera > Balaenoptera acutorostrata. The sequence continues at coordinate 25,479,402 of NC_080076.1, forward strand.
ATTCCAAGAGGTTGCTTGTTTTGCACAACAATTCTACAAACTAGCTGTCTGTAAGAGGCAGTTCATTAAAAATTAATTTTTAAATGAACTTTAGATGTACTGTATGGATTTTCTAAAGGCTGTATATTAAGAGAGTACATACAAAATACTTTCTTTGCCCAGTAGTGGTGATAATAGCTAATATTTATTGAACTCTCTTACTCTGTAATGGACACTGTTGTAATTATTAACTTTTTTTAAAAATTTATTTATTTTTTATTTTATTTGTTCTTGGCTGTGTTGGGTCTTCGTTGCTGTGCGTGGGCTTTCTCTAGTTGCGGCGAGTGGGGGCTACTCTTCGTTGCAGTACATGGGCTTCTCATTGCGGTCGCTTCTCTTGTTGCAGAGCACGGGCTCTAGGTGCAAGGGCTTCAGTAGTTGTGGCACGCAGGCTCTAGAGCTCAGGCTAAGTAGTTGTGGCGCACGGGCTTAGTTGCTCCGCGGCATGTGGGATCTTCCCGGACCAGGGCTCGAACCCGTGTCCCCTGCATTGGCAGGCAGTTTCTTAACCATTGCGCCACCAGGGAAGTGCCTATTAACTATTTTTATTTTTATCCTCAAAGCAACTCTGTGAGGTAGTTAATATTGTTATCTCCATTTTATAGATGAGGGAACTGATGCACAGAGTAGTTTAATACCTTGCTAGAAGATGGTAAAGCCAGTATTGAAACTGAAATTATTCTAGCTGTAAAAGCTACACTTGTAACCTTATACTGCCTCCCAAGAAACCTTTTAATAATAGTATGATTTTATTAAGTAACTTTGCCCTTGAAATCACTTCAGCCCATCTTAGAGCCCAATACAAATCCAATATTATTTGATGATTATACATTTTAAACAATTTATGTTTAAATTCTTGAACTTCTCTACCCACTCAAAATTTCACTTGGAGATAGTTTATAAAACTGGCTAAAATTCAAAATTGAACTGTGGACTGTAGAAACAGAAGAAACTCAAAACTGTATTTCTTGGTCCTCTAAATTCTGTAGGTACCATTTAGTCTGGTTTCTACTCTCTAAACATGCAGTGTCTCCTGTTTTTCAAAGCTACTAATCCTTTTAAAAGTTTCATAATGTTGTATCCCAAATGTCTAAGTTAGGTTTTAATTTTTGCTATAGGTTTGATAATTTTTCCTTCTCAAAGTAAAAAATGATACAAGCTATTCTCAAAAGGTTTTTAACCAGATTTCACAAAGTAAGCATTTACAGGTGTATTTTCAGGGTAACCCAAAGGATATGTTTTACATTTTAGTTACCACTGGGAAAAGAAAAAATAAGTACAGTTAGCAACTGAATATAATTTCCAATAGTGACTAAAAGTCTTATAGCTTCCATGTTACTCCTCTGTTTAGTGACTAACAATTGGGTTGTCCTTCTAACTCTGAATAAACAAATAAGCAGAAGCTTTCCTGGGGATTTAGAAGTATAGTTACTATCTATATATGTACTTTTTTTTTTACAGGTAACATTTACATAAACTTAAAAATGTTCGTTATTTTTAAGTTTATTCTTGGTGTATCTCATGTTAATACCAGTAATTCCTTTTCCTATGTGCATTTATTCTCAGGTAGCGCATACTAGAAGCCAATAGGAAGCTCAGGTCCCTGTCATGCATGGCAGTAGAAGTTTTACTGTATGAGCTCCACGTCCTGGCGTGCAGTGCCTGTGGCAGCACTGGGGGTCTGGGCAAAGAGCAGTTTGTGTCTTGTTGCGGTGGGTCCGCCTTTTAGGGTTTACGTCATGTCCTTCGGTCCTAAACTTCCAAAATCACGTTTGAAGATAGGGATGCAACTACATATAATAACATTTCAGTATCATTTCTATAAAATGTTAGAAAATAAAAGAAAGGTTAACAAATTAATCTAAAACCAGTAAATAAATAGCTACAGGTAAATTTATTTCTGAGTGCGCAGTGAAAAAAGTGCATTTGGGGAATATTGTTCATAGTTCAGCTGATTGTACAATAGCCTCAAGATTCCTCTTACTGTCCTTAAATGGTCAGGTGGAGAGCATCACTATGGATTAAATACGGGTCAGTAAGACACAATGGGCAATCATCTGTTCTGTGGGCTTTTTAATTCTTGCTGTTTTCTTGTCTTGCATAACAATATATTACTATAGCCGTCAAGATATTGAGGCAATGTGTTGTGATAGGAAAGGAAAGGAAAGAGCTTTGATTTTCATTCCTTTTTTTAATATTCTTTCTCAAGAAGCGCTGCCTTGATTTTTGTGCCTGACACTAAGCAGCAAATGCAAGAGGTATCCAAGCTACCAAATTTTGCATGACTCTTGGTGTGACTATGGTAATGTGGTATTTCCTGTTACCATGGTTTAGAGATTTTATTTCACTCTCACTGTCCGGTTTTCTAGTCCCTCCCTTCCTCTTGTGAATATAATAATGATAATAGTAACCTGTTTACACAGTGAATCTATATACGTTAATTACTTGTGGTTCCACTGAAAGATGATCCACTTGAGCTAGAATCGTGACTAAACTCAGAGGCATTGGTTGCAAACTTGTAAATGTAACTCACGTATATATCTTTTCTTTAAGTGAGACCAAAGTCAGTTTGGCTTCAATTTGCAATGCCTTTTACAGCCAAAATGGTGGTGGTTTTGTTCTGCTGTCATGGGAATATTAGCCCAAACAGTAAAATGAACTCTTAAAATTGTTGCTTTGTTAACTAACTCAGCTCTGGTGTATTTGTAGTCTTGGATTTGAATTTGTTGGCACATGGCTTGAATCACTGCTTTTTATGTATTGGGGAATGTACATACTTATATGAGTCAGTGTTCTTTAACTTGAACAATTAAAAAGAATCAATAAGTAGTCTTTTCAGAAGGTGATATGGCCTTATTTGTTTACAGCATGTGGAAATTTGACATACCTCCTCATAACCAAAACCATAGAACTCACTTTCCCATCACATGTATTGTAGCATTCTTTAGCATAATGAAGCTATATGTATTATCATGGTATTCCTAATCTGGTTCTGGAGGTGCCTTTTCTGATTTCGTGTATTTACAGAAGCTGATTTTCCCTCTTACACAATCAAATGACATTTCTTCCGATAACCTATACTTGTAAAAATGCAGTAGTTATTTCCTTGCTTATTAATATTTGTTATTCAAATATTTTTCTGAGGAGAGTTTAGTTTTCATTTTCTTTTTAGATACGTTATCTCGTTAAAAATATCTTTTTGGTGTTGTTTCAGCTTTGAATTTTAGTTCATTGTTGTTTTAGACAAACTATGATGTTCAAAAGTTACAATATTACCTAGAACTAATTATCTTCCTCCTTGAATGTAAAATACCACTGAAAAAATAATATGAAAATGAGAGTTATTATACATTAATTCATTAGACTAGTTCACTAAATACCACTAGTCTTTGGCCTAAAAGAGATGGGTTTTCGTGGGACATTTTGTTTTTCTAATTTTTCTCTGTAGCAGATATCTCTGTCCTTATTGTCAATGTGGACGAACAGAGCTCTGGTGTTCAGAATTGGGCAAGTTGTGGGTGATAGAAGCAGGGTAAGACCAGTGTTCCAATTCACCGATTTTTTTTCCCACGAGACTTAAGAGTAATTTTTTTTATTGTGTATTACCAGTGAATGTGGTCTTCTTTTTGACAATCAGATTATCCACATATCACTTTTTGTCCCTGTCTCCTCTAAAAGCAATGGTTCATTTATAATTTTTAGTAAGATCCATCTGGATTGTGCTTTCTTTTTGGTTAATAGATATAGATATATCTAAAAGCCCTACTTTTAAGTTGTGACGTTTGTCAGGATTTGCATACTCTTTGATGTCAGTGAATATGGTGAACCTTATAGTAGTGTAATAACAAAAACAATTCAAAGTTGAATCTGATGAATTCAGTCCATAAATAGGACAGGTGGGTGCATGGGTGATCTCAGGTAGGCTTCACTGACTAAAGTGACTCTTAAAAAGTGATTAGAGGAAAGAGATTTGGTGGATTAGTAGGTTGTTCCAAGTGTAGGGGGTGGCATGAAAGAAGATATAGGCAAGAGTAGGCAAGAAAGACAAAAGGTTCATTTAGGAGAAAAGAATGGGGAATGGGACAGGGTGTGGGAGGAGATGAGATCAGACGTATAAATTGGGAAAGAGTTGTGGGACCATTTGGAGACATGAAAAAACTTGTACTTTAAATGTTGAGAAAGCCAACACTCCGATTAGAAGAAAAGGTCTAATGAACTTACACCCCCAAAAGAAAGAGTGATGGTAGTTTACGATGTTTCATTGTTTAATAAGGAAGACAATGACTGGGTGGAGCAAAAAATGAAGTGATTATTCAGTAGATGAGCATGTAATTTATCATTCAAACCAGGACCCTTAGTAGAGTGAAAGGGAGCTCTGCCTAATAGTTCCAGGGGGACAAAATGTATAAACTGGGACTATCCTGGGCAAATCAGGACATATGGTTCTCACATTATTATTGAATATTTACTTGGAGTTCATTCATAGATCACAAAGATAGGAAGCATTAAAATCCTGAGTTTTGAGAGTGCTACACCGTAATATTCCTTAACAAAATAAAGTGTCAGTAGTTGTATCAGATTCTGGCCCTGACTAGCGGGACCCATCACTGAGGTTGATTTATAGATATTGGCGTTTCCATGGCGTTTCCATGGCATGACGCTTAGGTGTTGAGTCAGGCCTAGACTTGACTGCTAGTTCTGCCGCTGAGTAGCTGGTAATCTTGAGCAAGTAAGATGGAGATAATAGGGAAACCTGCCTCTCTAGGTTGAGGTCAGATTTAAATGAGATGATGTATGCAAAACACTTAGCACAACGCTAATGTCACATACTAAGCAACCAAATTCTGCTATTATCGTTTTTCCCATGATTACTACAGCCACCACGACTATTTATATATTGGTGGTTAGCATGTTTTCAATTTAAGCTAATTTAAAGTAACAAATACTGATGTTGCTGGTAGCTTTCTGCCTTTTATTTGTAACGATAATTCAGTAATTAAAGAAATAAGTTTGGAAAACTATTTTTCATTCCAGCTTCAATATAATACAGCTCACATCTCACCTTCTATCTATCTCTGCCAGAAGTAGACAGATTGTCACAGTCATATTATTGAATACAGTAACTCTCATTTTGTATTCAAGTAAGTCTTAAAAATGTTTTCAGTAGCATTGTGGTTTTCAAATCCAGTTCCTGTTCTGCAGCAGACTGCTGGCTGAAGAGTAATCATTTAATTTTCTGTTTTAGGTGAAAAAAAAAAAGTTAGTTTTGCTGGGGGTGGGGTGTGGTCTTGGCAACTAAAAATAATGATGTGTTTTAGATCTTTTATGCTTTAAATAATTCTTTAGAGAGGTTCTTGAGATTGTTACCAGTAATGCAACTTGAACATGCCCTTCTTTGGTCCACTTACATTTATTATTACTTTTTCCTAGAATGCTCTTTCCCCAGATATCTACTCAATTCACAACCTTACTTTCTTCAGGTCTTTACTTAAATATCACTTCCTCAGTGAAGCCTTCTCTGACTACCCCATCCAAAACCAGAGCCTCTCTCCACTTTATTTATTCTTTCTTTACCTTTATTTTTGTAAATGACAGTTATTTCAGAAGCACTGTGATCATCCCCATACCTCTGAGATATATATATTGCTGGAGTTATTATAAACTCTAACCTTATAAACCTGGTTATAGAATGTCCGATCTTTTTGGTTTGGAGTGAGTTGTGTGGTAGCAGTGGCTAAGGGTGAAATAGCAGCACTGTTTCAAGTATAGCCCTCCAGAGGAAAGACAGAAATAAATTTCTTTTTTTTTTTTAATTTTTTTTTATAGTAATCTTTTATTTATTTATTTATTTATTTATATTTATTTTTGGCTGTGTTGGGTCTTCGTTTCTGTGTGAGGGCTTTCTCTAGTTGCGGCAAGCAGGGGCCACTCTTCATCGTGGTGCACGGGCCTCTCACTGTCGCGGCCTCTCTTGTTGCGGAGCACAGGCTCCAGACGTGCAGGCTCAGTAGTTGTGGCTCACGGGCTCAGTAGTTGTGGTGCACGGGCTTAGTTGCTCCGCAGGATGTGGGATCTTCCCAGACCAGGGCTCGAACCCGTGTCCCCTGCATTAGCAGGCAGATTCTCAACCACTGCGCCACCAGGGAAGCCCATAAATTTCTTTTTAAACAGAAGAGAGAGTTCCTACTGCTGGTCCTTGAGACTCAAGAACGCTAACCTGCCTTCTGGTTGGGAGAGAGGAACTGCCTCATCTTAACCACCTCCCTAAGTGCATTAGTCAGCTCAGGCTGCCGTAACAAAATCTTGTAGACTGGGTGGCTTATTTAACAGAAATTTATTTTCTCACACTTCTGGAGACTGCAAGTTGAAGATCAACGTACTAGCAGGATTGATGTCTGGTGAGGGCTCTGCTCTGGAGTTGCAGATGGCTGCCTTCAGGCTGTGTGCTCATGTGAGCTCTTCTTTGTGCGCACCTGGAGGGAGAGGGAGAGGGAGCTCATGTCTCTTCTTATGAGGACAATAATCCTCTCCGATCAGGGCCCCACCCTTATGACCTCATTTAGCCTTAGTTACTTCCTTATGCCACATACAGCCACACTGGGGGTCAGGGCTTCAACATAGGACTTTTGGAGGGACACATACATTCAGTCCATGACATGCTGCCTCCCAAATTATTTCTGTTTCTGAGTTTAGTTAATTAAACAAACACTTTTGAGAATCTTTTAAATACAAAGGCACTATGCTAGGTACCAGGGAGGCCAAAGTGAATTATTCCATGCTCAAGAACTTCATATTTTAGTGAGGGAAATAAACATGGATACAACTAACTAGAAAATGTGATTGATGTTTTTTCTAAGTTTGAAGGGTGAGTAGAAATTTGCCAGGCAGATTTTTGTAGGAAAGGGATGTAAAGGCAAAGAGGTTAGTGTGGACAAAGGCATAGTGTATTCAGGAAATGATGAGCAGAACAATGAACTGTGTGTGGAATGAAGTAGGGGGTGATGGACTTGAACTAGAAATGTAAAACTGCCTTGTAGTGTTTGTCTTCCCTGATGGTGTAACAACATTATCTGAAAAACTAGAGAGCACCTAGTATGTTGATTTCTACAGTGACGAATAATGAAAAGACTAGGAATGACTGGCACTTATAATCTACAAAGGAGACTAGTAGTGCAAATAAAGTAGAGTTAGTACAAGGCATGTAATTAGTGGAATTATTTTGAGGGAATACAATTTCCACACACATTGAACTAAGTGTGTACTTTGTGTCATATTTGAGAAATCAGGGTGAAATTTAAAATACCGTGATTATTAGAGGTGGGAAAAATTGTACAATCACAGCTTAAGTAAGGAAAAATATTAGATTAAAATTCTTTGGTTTTCTCCAGTGTTCCTTAAGTTTCTATATAAAATTTGTACAACTATGTGTTTTTTTCCTATAAATATTTAAAAATCACTATTCACTTCCCACCAAGATAGAGTAGCAGAGAGTGGATTTACTCTTCTACCTGAAACAACAACAAAACAGACTAAATATATGAAACAGTGGTTTTCAAGACATTGAGCATGAGGCAATAAAAGAACTAATCCCTGAGAGATGGGAAACAAAAGGCCCTGTGAAAATCGCAGTTTACTATTCTAAGAGAATTTCTTGACCACTGCTCAGAATTATAGCTAATAAATCAACAAGTGGACTCACAAAAAACCCTCAATTAATCCAAAAGAAGACAGAAAAAAAAAGGAAAAGGGAAACAAAAAAGAATAGATGGGACAAATAGAGAACTAACAGCAACATGATCGACATAAATTTAACCCCATCAGTAGCACTGGTCAAAAGCAAGAGGGAGTGGCTTCAGAGCATAGACACTCCAGGAATAAAGGAAGCCATTTCATAATGATAAAGGAGTCAATTCATCAAGAGGACTGTTAGAATCCTAAATGTTCATACCAAATAGATAGCAACTTCAAGATACATGAAGCAAAACACTGATAAAATTGCAAGGAGAAATAGACAAATCCACAGTTACAGTTGGAGATTTAAATATCTCTTTCTCAATAGTTGATAGAAGGAGTAGACTGAAAATGAGCACGAATATTGAAGACTCAGACAACACTATCAATCAACTTGACCTAATTGATATTTATAGAGTACTCCAACCAATAACATCCCAATACACTTTCTTCTCATTTGCACACAGGAACATTTATCAAGAAAGACCATATTCCCAATCAGAACATGCCAGAGCTACGTTCCAGACCATCAGAGTCCTGCTATGACCCTGACTCGTTAATGTGATAAACTTGACTCATGCCACAATATCAGTGGGTGAAAATGGTTTAAAGTGTTAGCTTGTAATGATATTGGGGCCTAGACTGGACTTTCTAGGGCCTTATATAAATGCAAAAACTGAACAGAGATATCTTTTCTTTTCCCCCTCTGGCTTAGATACCAAACTTACACATAGATCTCTGAGAGAAAAAACAGGTTAAAAAATAATTCTTTTATCCGGTTTTAAAATTTAAGGAGTTTTTGTTGTTATTGTTTTTGTTTGTTTGTTTTTGCTTTACATTCTCATTTACTAACACTCTAAACTCTAAACCATTTCTTTTAAGTAGAACGTGATTCATGCTGAAGTTAATAGTATTTACCTGCTGAAGGCTTTATACTGAAAGGAAAAAAAGAGAAAATGTATTTCAAGTCTTAGCACATACTAGGTATTTTTTCTGAATATGGTGCTTTTTCTTAAAGGTCTAGTTTCTTATTATATTTCATTTAGGTGAGAGATAAAACTTACAGATTTTCCAAATTTAATATTAACTTAGAATAAAACTTATTCACAAATTTTCCCAAAAAAAGACCATATTCTGTGCCGTCAAACAAGTCTCAGTGAGTTTAAATAAAAGGGTTCCAGTCATGGAAAGCATATCCTCTCACCATAAAGGAATCATAATAGAAATCAATAATAGAAAGCTCTCTGGGAAATCCCCCAATATTTGGGAATTTAAAAACGTACTTCTGAACAACCCATGGATCAGAGGAAATTTAAAAAGTAGTTTAGACTAAATGAAAACACAACAAATCAAAATGTGTGGGATGCCACTAAAGCAGTATTGAGAGGGAAATTTTTAACTTAAAATGCCTATATTGGAAAAGAAGAGAGGTCTCAAATCAGTGACCCCGATATTCACCTTAAGAAACTAGAAAAAGAAGAGCAGATTAAACCAAAATAAGGAAATGAAAGATCATAATAAAGAGCAGAAATCAATGATATAGAAAACAGAAAAGCAGAAGAGAGTCAGTAGAACCAGAAATTCATTCCTTGAGAAGATCAATAAAATCGATATACCTCTAGCCAGGATTGTATGTTCAGTAATTTTATACTGTATCCTGGTCATATGAATGTTATGTTGTAGAGACTTTGGATTCTACCATAAACCAACTGATCTATCTCTGATAGAACATATTCTCTTTGCTGGAGAATCAGGGATTAAATGGAAATGCATTTATACAAAAATCAAAGATTTTAAATTGGAACGTAGTATAGTACTGAGCTATCTCAAAACTGTGGTTTGCCAGGAAAAACACACTTTTTGCTTTGAGTGGTTCTCATAAAATCTTCTTAACCTCTACCCTTGACTTCTCCTGCCGGAGCACATCTCTTTCTTCTAGAACATCCATCTAACCCCAGCACAGCCTTGACTCCCAGTGCCTTGCTCAGTTTCATGACATGTGGCATTTCCAGTGATTCTCCAAAAAAGAAACTACGCTCTGGATTCAGCCCAGAGAGGTACTGTGTTTGGTTTTGCACAGTATGTTTAAAAAGTTAGCATTTGTTGCTAAAATATAACAGATAAATGGAATAGCTGGTAACCCAGGGCCCACATTTCTCCATGCCAATAATCAATTGGAACTGACTGGTGGCTTTTTCCTTCGACTCCCTATTAAGTGTTTTTACCCTAATTGAATTAATTTAATCATCACAGGAATTCTTGTTCAGTAGCTTTCACCATCATCACCACCACATGCAAGGAAATAGAGTCTCAGAAAAGTTAAGTAACCAAGTTCACATAGCTAGAAAGTGGAGGACCAGTGTTTAAACAGAGGTGTATCTGAATTATTCTAAATGCCTTTCTTTATAACATCAAAAACAAGGTAATATTTATTTGTCATTTCAGTTGAAAAATCAATATTCATAAATATTATATGATGATAGCTATAGAGCCCTGGGTAACAAATTTATCACATTATTTAAATTGTGCAAGGTTAAAATTTACATTCATCTGTCAGTTTTCCCTGAATTCCTTAAGGCTGGATTTAACCCGGGCTACTTTCTCATTTCTAAAATGTTGACATTTGTTGTTTGTACTGTCCTAATTGGTTATCAGTAGGTAATTGAGAAATATATTCATTTTAACACGATTTTCCTATTTATTTAAATACTTTAACATGATTCCCTTCCATGAAAATAACAACTAATCACCACCAGAGGACAAGGATGGGCACTGATGCCTTTAGTTTTCTGTTTTCAAAAGGAACACAGAATTTAAACTTTACTTTGAATAAAAATTGTTCTTGATTTAGATAACAATTTATATCTTTCATCAAGAAACAAATGTCTCTTCCCTGCAAAGATAGACTTGTATATTCTAGCTTAATAAATATTTACTTTTTGTCTGAATAGATTAGATTCTTTAATCCCAGACTGTTTGTGTCTATCTAAATAGTATTGTTATCAGACTAGAGCTAGTATTTCCAGTTTTCCACACACAGACTACATGACAAATAATTAATACATCTATTCTACAAAAGTCAATTGGAATTAAATTCTAACTTATTCTTTGGGAACATTTATGGCATAGGTCATATACCTTATTCAACTAAAAGTAAGGAAAGTATTAACCTCCCCACTTTAGATTAAATTTTAAAAGAAATTAAACAGATTCTTGTTTTTAACAAACTATCTTTTCCCTAAAGCTTTCATTTTTAATTGGGCACTGTCCGAGAAAATTAAAATCAGGGACACTCTTTGTATGTCTGCAGTGAATATTGGTCAGATGCTCTTACCAGTTGTAATTACAGTTCAGTGAAAAATCTGTGTGTGGCCCAAAGATATCAAGCTTCAGATTTTAGGTACTTGTAGCAAAGTATAGTCTTGTACATGAAGACATTGACATTGTTACGGAATAGAAGGAACACTGGATTAGGAGTCAGACCAGAATTATTCTGTCTGTCAGGACCCTGTGTGACCTTGGTCAAGTTATGTTTTTCTTCTTTTATCTGTCCTCAAAGCCCAAAGGAGGGAGCTGTATTATATCTTTAAGATCCCACATATAATGTACCATTGCCTTTCAGTGTGTTGTAATAGGATTGCATTGTACAAAATATCTCCCAAGAATGGGATTAACTATAGCTATAGAGCCAGCAGAGGGAGCACAAGGCATGAATTTATGTCTGGATCTTAGGAAAATTGGGGGATTGGGGGGGTGGGGGTCATATGGTTAAACATTAACCACAGTTCTTAAAACAGAAGATTATTTTTTATCAGGTTATGTTCGACTTGATTTGAGCTACAATTATGTCTTGAAATGGTGACATTTTTACAACTACTGATAGAATTCTACCTCTGTAATTATTGGTAGTTATAATAAAGAGCTGTGTTCTAAAATGACATTTAATAATGGTTATTCGTGAGGATTACTGTGGTTTATATTCTGTATTGTTAAATATATTTTTAAAAAATCATAATTTTTATCATATCAGAAATATTCTGGTTGATACTGTAATAACTCTGCTGTTTGAACTTAACCCAGAATTAAAAGGGACTGTGGCTTCAAATATTACAGGCTTTTAAAAGTCCTGTTTAAGTAATACCTCATTTATCTACCATCCCTGGAATTATGGATTTCCAAATATTTTCCAGATAACAAAAGCATGTTTCATAAACGTACTACCTTAAAATGGTTTAAAAGTATTTCAGATAAGAGATGTTGCAGTGCAGACTTTCTCCAGTTTTTAAGTACAGGACCTTGTGCACATTTGAGTCTTTTTCTTGATACTTTTGTTGCTGTGAACATGGACTGTTGTACTGAAAAGTAATGGAATTCCGAGTTTGCTCCTACTTTAATGTCAAAACTCTCTTCTCTTTTTTGGTTACGCTATTAACCGTTTTGGGAAACCATCCTGGTTTTCCCTTCTTCATTAATTTTATTATTTAGAAGTTTTAGCTGAGGAAGCTAATAATTTAGCTTGTTGATAGTTGTGTTAAATCAGACAAATAAGACCTTGAGTTAAGTTCATAGCTTTCGTTTGGGCATTGATAACCATTTCTTGCATGGAAATCTTTTTTTTGGCTGTTTGGGTTTTTTTTTTTTTTAATCGATCTTTATTGGAGTATAATTGCTTCACAATACTGTGTTAGTTTCTATTGCACAACAGAGGGAATCGGCCATACGCATACACATGTCCCCATATCCCCACCCTCTTGAGCCTCCCTCCCATCCTCCCTATCCCACCTCTCTAGGTCATCGCAAAGTACCGAACCCATCTCCCTGTGCTATGCTGCTGCTTCCCACCAGCCAACTATTTTACATTCGGTAGTGTATACATGTCAATGCTACTCTCACTTCGCCCCAGCTTCCCCGTCCCACCCCACGTCCTGAAGTCCGTTCTCTATGTCTACATCTTTATTGGCTTGGGTTTGTCTCTGCAGGTAGGAAAGGGGGCTGCTCCTCTATGTGAGGATGTCACGGTAGAGGAGGGTTTCTTATGAAGTTACTATGAATACGTATTTGGTTTCTTGGTTATTCTAAAAAAGTATTTCTAAACTTTAACTCAAAGTATTTTTTATCCACCACCAATCAGTCAGTGGATATTTTTCTTAAAAGGAAAGTGGAGAAGGAAATAACTAAGTCACTGTGTATACATGAGAGACCTTGCAAAGGAGTTGAAAGAAAAGAAGAGGAATGGACATCTGTGCCCTTGAAACTGTGTTCACAAAAGAAATGGAATAAATATACAAGCAAAAGATAAAGGAAGATGTATGTTAAAATGTGTAGAACAAGTATAAATTAGTAATTAAGTACACAAAGGTTGAAAGGAAGTTGAAATAAGAGGATAGAGTTTTTACAAATCTTAAGATTTTTAATAGTAATGAGGCTGACAGATGTTGAGAAAAGGCACTTACTAGTAAAGACCTGCAATTCCAATTAAGACTTCCTGTTCCTATAGCCCTTCCAAAGACTAATTGTATTTGCTAAATTAAGATTACGGGCTAAGCAAAAAGAAATCTTGAAGTTCTAGTTGGGATCCTCAAATTAAGGGTCTACCACCATCTTCCTGATAACTTGTTTACAAGAGTAGGTATCCTGGGACTTCTCTGGTGGCGCAGTGGTTAAGAATCCGCCTGCCAATGCAGGGGACACAGGTTCGATCCCTGGTCTGGGAAGGTCCCACATGCCATGGACAACTAAGCCCGTGGGCCACAACTACTGAAGCCCACGTGCCTAGAGCCCATGCTCCACAAGAGAAGCCACCGCAATGAGAAGCCCGCGCAATGCAACGAAAAGTAGCCCCCACTCGCCGCAACTAGAGAAAGCCCGTGTGCAGCAACGAAGACCCAATGCAGGCAAAAAAATAAAATAAATAAAAATTTAAAAAAATATTAAGAGTAGGTATTCTGCATCATTTTCTAAATACAGTTATTAGTGTCATGTTTCCTTTGACTATCTTTTAAAATCTGACATAGAGTAAACATACTTCATTTGGTAGGTTTCCCCTGGGAGGAAATTTCTTTACACTTAGGAAGTGCCTTAACAATTTGTGATAATAACTTATAAACTGTTCATTCTGGCTGCTCTTGTGTTCACTATGAGATAATCCCACTTTTCAAATGAATATTCTCATTAGATATCATTTCAGTCCTAGTTGTTGCCATAAATTAGTAACATTTTGCTACAGAATTTCTGTTTTTAAGTGGATAGGTTTGCTGTCTGCTCAGTGTGCAGTTTTTTTCAAGGGACTAAGAAAGCATGTCAGAGAAAGGCAACCTAATTTCTTTGAAGTCAGAAGATGCATTTCTGTTCTTTATAGAATATATTTTCTAACAGAGAAAATACCATAAAACTTCTAATAAACTTGATATCTTTAGAATTACGTACTAATTACAAAATACTTTCTGTCTTGTGCTGTTCTTGAGTTTATATACGGATACACATTTTTAAGTATGTTAGCCATGAAAGAAGTATAAAGTGAAGTGAAGACTAGGGATAAAGTTTTTCTTTTGAGATAAATTACCAATTTTTAAATTTAGTTAGGTCATTCTTATTCGGTAGCATTTCTGACCAAATTTAGTCAAAATTGAAAAAAAAAATCTGCTTAAGAAAACAAACCTTTTGCATTATGTCCACTTATTAGAAGTTTTCCACTGAATTACTTCAAAGGTTAAAAACATGCAAGAAGTTTTGCATGCATGCCTTTGTGAAAAATAAAAGTAACTGTTTTTAAGTTAATGATAGATTATTTTATTTCATGCACTTATATTTTTGTTAATATAGTTACCAGATCATGTACTTTATCCATTATTTTCAAAATATTTTTACTTATAGTAAGTCATGTAACATTATTTTTAAAGTTGTTAGTGATCTTTCAGTTTTCCTTCTGTGTCTTCCTTATGTTGTTACTGTTACCAGGGGAAATTCAGTTCTTGAGTTTTAAGCTTTTTTTTTTTTTTTTTTAAAGAAACATTGTTGGTCATGTTGCATGACATGCATACAGTGCAGATTATACTGGACATTGTAACCATAATTTCAAGTTCTTTCCAAGATACCTTTTGTGTTTTTATGGCAAAGAGATTGGATTCTTCAGTTTGCAATTCAGGATGTGCCCTGGCTTACTAGATTTTATAAATGGGTGTCTGTATCTTTTGCCTTTACTTCAGTTTTTGAAGATGAGTTACTGCCTTTTCCTTAGAGTGCTGAAACGTGGAATAATGTAGACCTGATGGATCACGTTGCATTCAGTGTGGATGGACACATCTTCCCATGCATTGTGCTCCATACTGCTAGTTCACTAAACATTTGCATTTTAACAAGCCTTACTTGAAAATCAACAAGCTGGTGATGCTGAGGTTTCTTATTTTGTACTCTACCATATATACCATAAAAATCAATGCCATTTCAGCACTTGTCCTGGATGGAAATGAATTTTAAACTAGTTATTATGTATCTAAAATAATGTTTATGGTTATTAAGTCAGTTACATGTGAATGAATGGGCGGTTTGCTCTAACCTTGCTTCTTTTTGTAAATGTCAATGTTTTTAGCAAAGATAATTATGTAGTTGGTTGTCTCCTTCATCTTAATTTTAGATCCTTAAAAATAAGATTTTTTTGTTCTAAAAATAAACAAAGACCTCTCGTTTCCAGTTTTGTAAGGCAGGATTATGGATATCTTTGAAGTTTCTTTTACTGGAGTAAGAAAGATGGAAGAGAAATAGAAAGACATTATTAGTAGCAAGCGTATTTTTGACCCTGTTATATGTAGAGCACTGTAAAAAGATCTACAATCAAGGCTGTACGTGAACTTAGCATTTGGGGGGAAACCATATTTGCTATACCTGTATATATTTTACATATATATGTGTGTAGGTGCATAGCAATTTAATAGCATAAAACAAACAAATAATTAGGAGTACGTAATTTGATAGAGAGGAAAAGCCTGGGAAGTTACTTTTTTTTTTTTTCTATTTCTGTTATATTCTACAAATACAAAGGGACACATTTTATGAAATGAATTTGTTCTAGTCTTCATAGACTTTGAGTTTTTAATCACTCAGAGGTGTTTTAATCCTCAGATTTCCCCCATGTTTATTAGAGCCATCCACTTCTCCCTCGGCCTTTCCCCCGACCTCTGATTTGATCTGACTGTCTTTGACAAAGACTACAGGAATCTTGTCTTTGGCAATTATTGCTCTGCTTGACTCTCTCTGAATAGATGGAGGGATTTTTCACGAGAAGCAGACATTTATGTAAACAGATCAATATTTCAAAAGTAATAGTCATCATCTTCAACTCCCCTACAGCTACATACATCTACATGCACACACTCCAAGGTGCCTCTTCCCCACTCTCCCAGTACGGGTCAACAGTCATTTTATGCTGCATCAATAGAATGTTTACATGGTTATAACCAGATATTATTCACAGATGATCCGTATAGTATAGATGATCCATATAGTTTACTTTCTTAGACAATTTGTCTAAAAATGTCTTCAATCTTTAGAATAAAAATTTGGCAGGGTTTAGAATTCTATGTTCAGAGTCATTTTCACTCTACATGTGGAAGGCATCACTCATTGTTTTGTAGCTGTTAAGATGTCTAATGCCCTACTAATTCTTGACAGTTTGTATATGGTTCTCCCTCCTTCTCTCTCTCTCTCTCTCAGTTTTTATGATCTTTTGTCTCCAGTGTTTTAAAATTCCAGTCATATGCTATTATGCTTTGTTTTTACCTGTTTTCTGGATTCATGGAGGGCTCTTTCAGTTTGGAAATTCATGTTTTTCAGTTTTGAGAACTTTCCTTGGAATAATTCTTTAATAATTTCCTTCTTTTCCCCTTCCATTTTCTTTGCTCTTTTAAAACATTCTATGTTAAACTTTGTGGACCAGTTCTCTGATTGCCATTTTCCCACTATTTTCCATCTCTTTGTCTTTTCTCTTCCACTTCCTGGGAAAGTTCTTCAAATTTATTTTTTAACTCTTCTGTTGAATTTTTTATATTTACATTTTCCAAGAGGTCTTTTTTTTTTTTTTTTTAATTTATTTTTGGCTGTGTTGGGTCTTCGTTTCTGTGCGAGGGCTTTCTCTAGTTGCGGCAAGTGGGGACCACCCCCCCTTCATCACGGTGCGTGGGCCTCTCATTATCGCGGCCTCTCTTGTTGCGGAGCACAGACTCCAGATGCGCAGGCTCAGTAATTGTGCCTCACGGGCCTAGTTGCTCCGCGGCATGTGGGATATTCCCAGACCAGGCCTCGAACCCGTGTCCCCTGCATTGGCAGACAGATTCTCAACCACTACACCACCAGGGAAGCCCCAAGAGCTCTTTTTTGTTCTCTGATTTTCCTTTTTTGTATGACTTCCTTCTTGTTTCATAGTTGCAGTATATTTACTTTTTCCTTTAGCTTAGTAATTGTAACATTTTGGGAATTTCATCTCCTCCCTGCCTTTTCTCTGTTTCATCCAGGTTCCTTTTTTTTTTCTTACTTGTTTGTCATTTTAGTGGCTTTTTCTGGTGATCTTTGGCAGAGTTGATGTTTAAAGTGAGCCACTAAAGAACGAATTGGAAGTTCTGTGTGCTTGGGTTGGGCTTTTTTTTTTTTTTAATAAATTTATTTATTTTATTTATTTTTATTTTTGGCTGTGTTGTGTCTTCATTGCTGTGTGCAGGCTTTCTCTAGTTGCAGAGAGCGGGAGCTACTCTTCGTTGCAGTGTGCGGGCTTCTCATTGCAGTGGCTTCTCTAGTTGCGGAGCACGGGCTCTAGGTGTGCGGGCTTCAGCAGTTGTGGCATGAGGGCCCAGTAGTTTTGGCTCGCGGGCTCTAGAGCACAGGCTCAGTAGTTGTGGCGCATGGGCTTAGTTGCTCTGCAGAATGTGGGATCTTCCCGGACCAGGGCTCAAACCCGTGTCCCCTGCATTGGCAGGCGGATTCTTAAGCACTGCGCCACCAGGAAAACCCCTTGGGTTGGGCTTTGTTGGCTGGTGGCTTCATCTCAGAGTGCTCCAGCTGGACTAAGTTTTTGGAGAATTCCCAAATGTTGGTATCTTTGGGTTCTTTTGTCTTACGCTTTTTTTTTTTTAATTTTTTAATTTTAATTTTTATTTTTTAGCTGCACTGTGTAGCTTGTGGGATCTTAGTTCCCTGACTACGGATTGAACCCAGGCCCACGGCAGCGAAAGTGCTGTCTCAACCACTGCACCGCCAGGGAATTCCCCACTTTTTATTTTCTCCTGAGAGTAATCCTCCAGTATTTTTCTTGAGTATACACACCTCACTGATGGCATTCTCTGAGCTGATTGGGGGATGAAGCCAGAAGTTTCAGTGTTCAGCATCTAGGCTTTTACTTAATCGCTTTCAGTGTAGCGCTCCCATCCTCACTTGGGTGTTATATCTGTAAGTCCAGAGTCTGCCTGCTTCATCCTCTGGAGAGTGAACACCTCTATTCTTCTCCCAGGATGGAGGGAGGCATTCATTGGGCTGAGTGGGAGAGGGGAGGGAACTGAAAGTCTGACTTGGTAATACACACTTTCAGTCAGTCTTCCTGTTTTGGGCCTCATCTGCATCCTACTTTCTAATACCTGGTACTTTTAAGACCTGTACCTTGCTGGAGTTCTAGAGTATAAACTCATTAGCGTCTGGTCTTCCTTCACTTCTAGCTTAGGTTTCAGCTTTTTCTAGTCTCTCTTCTGCTCTCTATCTATACTAGTCACTGAATTTTCTCATCCATTGCCATGGCTTTCATTCCTGGTTGTATGTTTACAGTTCCCAAATGCATATCTCTAACCTAAATCTCTTTCCTGAAGCCAGATGCACACATCCAAATGTCTAGTTGAAACTTTCACTTGGGTAATGAATAGGCATCTCAAACGTAGCATATCTAAGAGGGAACACCTGATGATCTCCCTGGAACTACCCCCACCCCAGTGGATAATCTCCCATATCAGTAAATCGTATACCTACCCTTTCATTTGCTTACGCTAAAAACCCTGATCATATCCTTGACTCTTCTCTTTTACCTCAAATCCAGGCTGGCAACAAATCCTGTTGGCTTTGGCATCAGCTAGGTGTGTATACCAAGGAAAGATATTGGAGGATAGCTCTCAGGAGAAACTGAAAAGTGTAAGACAATTGTATTTCCAGGTAAATGGGAGAGAATGCTTTTTTTTTTTAAGTGCAGTAAAGATATGGAAAGGAGATATTTGCCTAACTATAAAAATATCAGATATTTGTGTAAAGAGTCAGAAACCAGATAAACTTTGAAATTTTAAGCTTAGCAAAAGTACTTTTCAGGGAATGTCTACTTTGTATTTTATTCAGTGAACCAATATTGAGTACCTGCTCTGCACCAGGCGTTGTTCTAGGTACCAGGAATATAGCGGTGAGCAGAACAGGTGAACATCTCTGCCGTGGTGGAGCTTACATACTAGTGCAGGATCAGAAAGCTTTTTCTGTAAAGGGCTGGATAGTAAATGTTTTAGACGTGGCACATCAGATTGTCTCGGTCACAACTACTCAGCTCTGCCATTGTAGCATGAAAACAGCCATAGACAGTACAGGAATGAATGGATGTGGCTGAGAGCCAATAAAACTTTATTTACAAGAACAGGTGGTGGACCGGATTTGGTCCGTGAGCTGTAGTTGGCCAGCCTCTGTTCTAGTGGATGGAAGCAGTAAAAACATATAAGTAAAGCATATAGTATTTTATAAATTGATAAGTAGTGTGGGGGATAAAAATAGAGCAGGAAGGAAAATAAGGCATGCCAGGGTTGGATTGTGATCGGCTTCAAAGAGTAGGTGACATTTGAGAAAAAACTTCAGGATGAGGGAGTAAGCCATACTAGACTCTAGCAGGTGTGAGAAAGGAAAGGTTTGTCTTAAGGATACTTAGTGGAGAATAGCTCACAAAAGAAATGCTGGAGATGTTGGGAACCTCAGAGACTTAAACTGGGGAGTCAGCACCTCCAGGGCATATTCTCTGCCCACCTCCCCCTCTCCCTTTCTTCCTCTCTTCCTGTGTGTCTGTGTCTATATGCCTGTGTTTGTGTGTTGTGTCTATGGTCTGTCTTTCTCTTTCACTCTCTTAGCATAGGTTCATTCTCTCCTTTTATACGTGGATTTTCTCTGCAAAACTAAACCATGACCTTACATCTTTACAGTCTTCTAACCAAAGAGGAGAAACAGCCTTTCTCACCATTCCTAGTTAGAAAAATCTTAGGCAAAGTTTTCAACTGGTTCAACTTAAAACACCTATCCATTTGCCAATCTTTGTGAACCAGGGGATGGGGTATTATGACTGACTCACCGTGTGCCATGAACTCACTTTTTTCGGGAGAGTCAGTTCTTTTCCTAAAATAAGTAAGTGGGAGTGAATCATGCTGGGCAGAAAAAAAAAAAAACAGACCACCCCAGATAAGAGATAATAAAATAAGGTGGTTATGAGTACTGGCTCTGAAGTCAGATTACCAAGGTCTAAATTCTAGCTCTTCCACTTAAAAGCAGTATAATCCTTGGCAAGCTGATTTACCTCTCTAATGCCCTAGTTTCCTCTTGTATGTTGTGACGATAGCATTAATACCCTTTTTATTAAGCATGTTGTATGTTAATTTAGTTAAAAAATATGAAAGATTAAAAAGGTGCATGGCATAGAGTGCATTGTAAGTAAGTGACAACTACCGTCATTCTTATTATTTATCCTCAGCATATAAAAGGATAACCAGTGGGATCGGCCCTAGGAATGTAAGGTTGCGTTAACATACCATCATCAATTAGTACAGTCTACTATATTAGTAGACTTAAAACTGTATGGTCATCTTAATAGGTATAGGAAAAGCATTTGATGAAATTCAACACCTATTCATGATGATAAGAAAATTCAGTTAGCAAGGAATAGCAAGGAATAGAGGGGAATTTCCTCAACTGAGGAAATTCTATGAGAAAACTTACAGCTAAAATCTTACTTAATGGTAAAAAACTGAATGCATCTTCCCTAGGATCAGGAAAATAACAAGGATCTTCACTCTCACATTTATTCATTATTGTGCTAGAGATCCTAGCCAGTGCAGTGAGTCAAGAAAAAGAAATGTTAATAATCCAGATTAGAAAAGAAGATCTACAGGTGTTTTTATTCACATAAAACATGGTCATATGTTTTAAAATCCTAATGAATCTATAAAAAATCTACTAGAGTTAATAAATGAGTTTAGCATGGTCGTAGGATAAAAGGTCAGTATATAATAATAATTGTATTTTGATATTCTTGTGATAAACAGCCAGAAATTGAAATTTTAAAACAATGCTATTTACAGTAGCATAAAAAATACGAAATAACTTAGGAACGAACATAACAAGATACAGGCAAGATCTGTATAATAAAAACGAAAACACTGCTAAAAGAAATTAAAGAAGACATAAATAAACAGGGTGATCTCATGCTCGTGGATCAGAGACTTAGTATTGTTAAGATCCTGAAATTGATCTATACATTTAAATAATCCTAATCAAAATCCCACCAGACTGGGCTTCCCTGGTGGCGCAGTGGTTGGGAGTCTGCCTGCCAATGCAGGGGACACGGGTTCGGGCCCTGGTCTGGGAAGATCCCACATGCCGCGGAGCAACTAGGCCCGTGAGCCACAATTACTGAGCCTGCGCGTCTGGAGCCTGTGCTCGGCAACTAGAGGCCGCGATAGTGAGAGGCCCGCGCACCGCGATGAAGAGTGGCCCCCGCTTGCCACAACTAGAGAAAGCCCTCGCACAGAAACGAACACCCAACACAGCCATACATACATACATACATACATAAAAAGAATATAAGCAGACAAGAATAGCATTAAAAAAAAAAAAATTTTTTTAAAAATCCCACCAGACTTTTTGGTAGAAATTGACAAAGTTGATTCTAACATTTGTATGGATGTAAAAAGGACCTAGAATACCCAAAAGCAATTTTAACAAAGAAAACTTAAGTTGGAGGACTAAGACTACCTGATTTCAAGATTTACTCTAAATTACAGCTAGAGTAACCAAGATAGTATGTGATAGCTTTTTAGACCAATGGAATAGAATAGAGTCCAGAAATAGACCCATGCACATATGGTCAATGAAATTTTGACAAGGCTGCCAAGGTAATTCAGGGGGTGAAAGGGATAGCCTTGTCAACAAATGGTTCTACAACAATTAAATATTTATATGCCAAAAAGCCCAGAAACAACAAAGTTAACCTTGACTCTTACTGCATGCCATACATACGTATGAAGTCCAAATAGAGCACAGACCTAATTATAAGAGTTAAAACTATAAAACTTCCAGAAGAAATTATAGGAGAAAATCTTTGGAATCTTAGGTTAGGCAAAGATTTATGATGCAAAAACTACAAATAATTTTTTTTTAATTTCATGAATTGGACGTCATCAAATTTTAAAACTTTCTTCCACTTCCCACCGGCCCCGCCCCCAAGTATGGGAGAAGTTGTTTACAAAAATAAATAATACCTGATAATGAGATACAAAGTAAGGAAATATAGGTCCTTTTCTCAGGGTAGTTAAGATCATTGTTTAATCTTCATCAATATGTTAAAATCTTCCCTTAGTTTTATAACCCACCCTACTCTGTGTTGTACTTAGGGTATATTTTCATATTTATAATTCATAGGTCATAAGAGACAGCTGCCTCTGAGTAGACTGTAATTTTATCTCAATGACAGTACCCAGATGTTTAAAAAATGATACTACAACCAATTTGATGTTTAGCTGATAACAAGGTCAGAGAGTACACACTTCCAGTTTTATGATAAATAAGTTCTGGAGATCTAATGTACAGCATGGTGATTATAGTTAATAGTACTCTAGCATATCCTTGAAAGTAGTTCAGAAAGTAGGTCTTAAATGTTCTAACCACAAGAAAGAAATGGTAGTTATGGGATGGGATGGAGGTGTGAGCTAAAGCTGTGGTGGTCATCATTTTGCAATATGTATGTATCAAATCAACATGCTGCACACCTTAAACGTTCACAGTGTCATATATCAATTACATCTCAATAAAGCTGGGAGAAAATATTTTAAAGCTGACCAAAAAAAATACCTGATAAAGGACTTGTGTCTAGAATATATAAAGAACTCTCACAACTCACGAAGAACAAAAAGAACCCATTTTTTAAATAAATGGGCAAAAGATTTGAATAGACACTTCAACAAAGAAAACATGAGCACAGGGAAATTCATTAGAGGAATGCAAATTGAAACCACAGTGAGATCCACTTCACACCCACTAAAATGGCTAAACTTAAAGACTGAAATATCAAGTGCTAGCCAGAATGTAGAACAGACAGTTTGGCAGTTTCTTATAGAGTTAAAACAAAGAGCATACAACACAGCAATCCCACTTCTAGGTATTTATTCAAGAGAAATGAAAACATATGTTCACATAAAAACTTGTACGAGAGTGTTTATAGCCTCTTTATTCATAATGGCTCAAAACTGGAAGCAACCCAAATGTCCACCAACTGATAAATAAACAAATTGAGGTTCATTCATACAATAGAAAACTACTCAGCAATAAAAAGGAATGAATTACTGACACACAAAACAATGTGGATGAATTTGAAAAACATTATGCTGAGTGATAGAAGCCAGACACAAAAGAGTACATATGGTATGATTCTATTTACATGAAAGCTAGAAAAGGCAGAACCATAGTGATGGAAAACAGACCAGTGGTTACCTGGAGTGAGGTCTGGGGGTGGGCATATTGGAGGAGGGACTTGACTTCAGAGGGGCACAGGGGAACTTCTTGGGGTAATGGGAATAGTCTCTATCATGATTATGGTGATGAGTCACATGAATGTTTGTATTTTTCAAAACTCATTGAATTGTCTACTTAAAATTGGCCAATTTTATAATGTGGAGCTCATTCCTCAATAAAGCTGATTAAAAATAAAGTAACCAGCAGTGTAAGACTGTATTAAATATCAACCGAGTGGTAGAGAAGTTAGTATGGTTCAGAGGCAGGTTAGAGACACCTTTCACAGAGCGTAGGGAGTTGTGCCTTGAAAGAGAGGCAGCACTTAGATGGGTGGAGGGGGCAAGAAGGGCTTCCTGCATGTAGAAAGAGTCGTGTCTGAAGGGGAGCGAGCCCAAAGCTTGGCGAAAGGAGATCTGGTGTCTAGCTGGAGCTCTGCCTTTAATAACCTTAATAATATTTTGTGTTTCTCTGCATTTAAATAGCTCTTTAGGGTTTGTAAAGAACTTTTGTATTCACTACACTATGGAACTTTGACCTTGGATGAACTACCAGCTCTGTAGCTAAGTTTCTTGATCTGCTCCCATTGTAATGTGGAGTTGAGGTGCTCCTCATTTCTCTGGTGACTACTGTTTGAGTGTGTCAGAGGGAGGGACCGGGGCATGGAGAGGAAGTGATTACAAGTTGTGAGGAATGTCTGCAGTTTTCAAGGAGGGAACCCCATGCCACCTCGCAGTAACTGACCTCTGTCTGCGTTGCCTTCCCCGTCGGGCTGTTACTCTTAACTCTCCTCGCCCCAGCGCCGCCTGTTTCCCCACATCCTGCTTGTCTCTCAACCACCAAGGGCCAGCTTCTGCCTCCTCCTCCCCACTGAAAACAGTTTTGGGTACAGTAACCGTTGATTTCTTTCCTTGTGTCAAATCCAGTGACTTTGTTTCTTTTTTTCAATCCTTCTTTACCTTTTAACAGTGGTGAGTGCTCCCTCCTTACGATTATTCTCCTGACTTCGAGAAGAATGTCTTTCTCTTCTTGTTCTTCTACTGCTAGCTCTTTGAGTACCCTTTACTGTGTTTACCCTTTTAGTCTTGGTGTTTCCCAGATTTCTGTCCTTATCTCTCTTGTTTTATATTACATGTTTTCCTTGGGTGATCACCTGTACTTTTATGATTTCGACTGATGCTAATAGCCCTTAAATTTCTTACCTCTCTCCTGAGCACCAGATTAGCATTTCCTGAATCTGGATATTTCTTTTCTTTTTTTTTTTTTTTTAAGAAATCTCTTCCAAATGCAACTTTTTTAAAATTAATTAATTAATTTGGTTGTGCTGAGTCTTAGTTGCGGCTAGCAGGCCCCTCAGTTGCGGCACATGGGATCCTTAGTTGCGGCTTGAGGGCTCCTTAGTTGCAGCTCACCAGCTCCTTAGTTGCGGCACGCAGGCTCCTTAGTTTTGGCATGTGAACTCTTAGTTGCAGCCTGCAGGATCTAGTTCCCTGACCAGGGATCGAACCCAGGCCCCCTGCATTGGGAGCACGGAGGCTTACCCACTGCACCACCAGGGAAGTCCCTGAATCTGGATATTTCTAACCACCTCCATCTGGATATTGCCGAGCACCTCTGCATTTCGTGGCAGAATGGTTAAGAGCACAGCTCTTGGAGCCAGTCTGCCTGAATTTGTCTCCTGACTCCACCACTTAGTAGCTATGAGCCTTAACCATACTTTGCCTCAATTTTCATCATCCCTTCAAAATAAAAAAAGCGTGGAGAATAATAGCACATCTGTCAGGTGATGACCTGGTGAACAGTGTCTGATGCGCAGGAAGTACCCTGCCACTGAGCTGCTGCCGCTCTTGTTCTCTTTGAGGCGCAGCCCTTCGTCTTCCTGGGTCTTCTCCCTACTCTTTGGCTCTTCTTCTTTGTATCCCTGGCATGTTCAGTCACATTCTCAGCCATCCACTAGTTTCCCAAGCTTCCCAAACCTGAGAGTCATCCATGATTCCCTTTTTTCACTCTGTGTTGTCTCCTTTGCCTTCCAAATAGCTCCTTTTTGCTTCAGTTCAAGCCCTCCTCACCTCTCACTTGTAGCGACGTAAAAGTTACCCAAAGTATCTTTCTGTTTCCACTCCCGTTCCCTTGCCCACCCCTGTCCATCCTTCCCGTCCTCTTTAGGAGCCAAGGAATCTTTCTGAAACAAACATAATTGTTATGTACTTATACCTCTCTGCACAGGTATGTGGTTTTCAGGTTCTGTGACAGGGCCTCTGCGGCCACCACGAGATGAGAGCGCATCGGGGAGAGATGGAGGACAGAGATGAGCAAGGTTGCTCCATCACCCCTCCTGCCCATCCCTGCCCCCCACCTCCCACCTGGACCCCGAACATAGCAGCTTTGCTTCTGTCTCTCTTGCTTGTCATTATAGTCCTGCTGTCAGAAAACACCTCTGGCTTTCGGGATGAAGTCCAGGGTCTAAGTAAGACACAGGGGGCACTTTATGAACTATTCCCGCTACTGCCCTGACCATATCGTGGTGCTCCAGATACTTAACACTTTATGAGTGTGCGTGCTGTGATGTTTGCTACACCCACAGTGCTCAGATTTCTCTGCCTACCCTCGTGCTCTTTTCTCTGCCCACATTACCTTTACCGTTGCCTGATTTGCTTGGCTAACTCCGGATTGTTCCTTAAGATTCAGCTCAGGCATCACCTCCGGAAATGATTTCCTGTCCGTACTTCAGGTGCAGTCAGGCAGCCCTCATCTTTGTCCCCAATGCAACATGCTTCTCTCCATCACCACAGTGACTTCTGTGTAGGCATAGCTTCCTTGACCTGACTGCGCCCTCCAGGAGCACAGAACAAAGATCGTGTGGCTTTTGCTTGTTGCTGTATCCCAGGCAGACAACTCTCTCATTCCCTGGCATGTAGTAGGTTCTTGGTAAATGTTGGAGTTACTGTCTGTCTCAGTGACTTAGTGCAGACCTCTTAGCATGGTCTTTTTTAACAGGCCCATGCTGATCTTGCTAGCTTCATCTCTCGCCATCTCGAACCCTCCGCCCCGGTGGACTTGCACTTTTCTGGCCTTATAAGCTATTGGTACTTCCCTGAAGTCTCTCTGTGCCTTTCTATACACTTTTCCCCCTTTCAGAATGGCTCTCCCTCCCCCTTTACTTTTCCCAACAAGCAAACCCCCTAACCTTCAAGGCCACCATCAAGGTAGATTTCCTCTGTGAAACGTACCTAACCTTCAGCTGTACTCCCATGGCACTCTCTTCAGACCCATGGAGTTCTCTGATTTCAGTATTGTAGACATTTTTTTCCTCTTATTCCATTAGACTTGATTTCCTTGGGGGCCAGGAATCATGTCTCTTTAGCTCATTTTGTAAGACTGTAGCATTAGCTTCTTACCGCACACAGAAAGGTCCAGGACTTTTGATGTGCTACAAGCGGCCCTTCACGGTCTGTCCTTAAACTGTCCTCATCTCCTGCCACCAGCTGGGCGCCCTACACGACAGCCCTTTGCAGCAGCCAGTGGTTTTCTGAGCACATTCCAGGTTGGACTCATCATGCATATTTATATGCTTCTTTCTTTTGTGAAACGCTGGCTTTTGGCAGGGGCTCTGTTTTCTTCAGGATAGTGTGTTCTTTTTATTCCAGTTTTTAAAATGTATAATATTTCAGACATACACCAAAAAAAACAGTAATATAGCAGTCACCTATATATATATATCCAGTGTTACTGAAAGAACATTTGAGAGAGAGAGAGAGCTGAGCCTCTTATTTCTTCCTCCCTGATCCTATTTCCTTCTCTTCTTTCTCAGAGAATAATGACTATCCTAAATGTAGAGTTTATCATTTCCATATATGTTTTATTACTTCAAATGTTTTATCTGTAGAAGATATGTAATGTTTTGCATGTTAAAAACACTAGATAAATAATACCTCATTCACATTCTCTACCAGGGTCCTTGCTTGTAGAACAACATTGTTTTTGAGGATTACCCCTACTGTTACACATAGGTTTAGATAACCTTAAATTGCTACATAGTATGCCATTGTATGACTCTTCCACAGTTTGTTTACCCATTCCATTCCTGAGAGTTTTTGTTGTTTTTAATTTTTCACTGTTAAACCAATTTACAATGAACATTCTTGTACAAAAAGGAAAATCTAGTCTTTTTCTAATATAAATAAAAAAGTATTCTGGCAGCTATATCCTGAATGAAGATCAGTACACTTGGAATCAGTTTCACTTATTTCCAGAATCGGAATTACCCCTTCCATACAAACATCATGTGTGTCACTTACTCTAGCATTTAGCTGGGGCTGGTACTTTGAATGCAAAAGCTTTAAGCAAAAGTTACTTTTCTCAGCAATTTGCAAGTCATGTCTCATATAAATTTAGGTCATTTTGCCCTACAGATGCTAAACAGAAGACAAAATTGAATGTTTTTTAAAAATAAAAAAAAAAAAACCTTTGAGAGCTCTGGCTAGCAGACCTGAGGAATAAAGCATATTAGATTGTAGAAGAATAACAGCCTGAGTAAGTGTGAATTCTGTTTTTAATTCGTGATAGAAAACTGGGAGTGACCTCAAATCATCTGTTCTTACACCAACTTTCTTAAAAACAGCTGGGAACAGTAGCCACAGCTTCTTGAGGTGGACCATGTCAACATTTTATGCCCATAACAGTCAAATTTTCTGTTATGTCCAACTGAAAGAGCTTATGTTTGAATTGCAGCTCCCTTCCTTGTTTTGTCTTCTACCAACAATGAAAAAGGATTGTTAGTATTCTCTTTTAAAATAAACAAACTAGCCTTTCTTCTCCAAAGGAAACAATATCAAGTCCTTTTTGCTTTGATTCCTAGGACTCATTTCATAAATTTCTGAAAGTGATGATAAAAGTTACCATAGATTACCTCTGTTGTCCTTCTCTGAAGGGTACACTCTTAGAACACTGACAGAGAAAATCCCAGGTTTATTGAACCCATAAAACAGCTCCTGAGTTCTGGTATTTTGTAAACTTGAAGTGCACTGCTGTACTTCACTTGCCCCCTTTCCTCTTACTAACACCAAAAAGCTAACTTCTTCTAGGTATATTTATTGTTTTTGCTTTTTGTTTGGGCATCCAATTGATGCCTCTGAGTCTTGCCATGCCCTATACTAAAATCAACCACCAAAGTCCATTCAGTCTCAAAAAACTTCTGAAACTCCATTTATTCCAGAAAATACACTACAACCAATTAAAAGAATCTTACTAATTGCCCTCTTTTATGCATTTCCATGTGAATATGCTTTATGCACTATCCCAACATATTTTTATCTTTTAATTTTCATTGCCTGCAAAATAATTTGTATATTTAAGAATATATACCCCCATTGCAGTTTAGTACTATGTTCAGTTATTCTTTTACTCAGCAGTTTTACTTTAGCTATAGTCAGTCTCGCCTCAGGTATACTAAAGATTATGTACAAGGGTGTTCATTGCAGTGCTATTTATAATACAAAAAACTGGAAACATTGCAATGATTCATTTCTAATGGACTAGTTAAATAAAGGTATATCCATATGCTTGGATATCAGTTAACTGGCACTCAATATATGTTTATTGAACGAATCAAGGATTATATTGTTAAGTGGAAAAAGTGCAAGGTACAGAGCAGTACCTATTTTGTGGGAAAAAAACATGGATGTATATGCACAGTATTCATTCATATACATGCCTTGATGCATATAATATTGTTGGAATCATAGACAATAAACCGCTGACATTTGTTACCAGTGGGTCATGGGTATGGATGTGAGGAAAAAGTGTGATGTTTACTTTTAACCTTAAAAAAGCAAAACTAAACCTCAAATAGAGAAGACCCAGAAAAGTAAAATGATTGAAAAGAATGTACATACCCTTACAGATTGAGTCTTTTTTCCTACTTCTTTACATAGCACTTCCACTTCACTCTTCTCACTGTCCCCTGTTTTGCCTCTGTGCTTTGCCTTCTGTTTGGAAATACCTTCTCTCTTCTCTTGCACAAATCTTTTTCCTTCATCATAAAGTCTAACCCCTTCATGAAACTTTGCTGAACTATTCCATTTCAAAGAAGTCTCTCTTATCAACATATGCTTGATCAGTATCATATGATTTCACACTTATTCACTTAGTAATTATTTCACTTATTTTCCTGCTGTATTTGAGTATAGATTTAGAGAATATTCTTGGCTTTGTTACATTTGCTTTGTACACATCCAGCATTACCAATAAGTGTTAAGGAATTTTTTTCATTCATTTTTTAACATTTTAATGTTAAAACTTAATCTAGAAAGAATACTTAGTAGTCTTGTTTTCAGTAATTATCCCATTTAAACCATTTGAAATTAGAGATTTTCATAAATTGATATTCAGATCAATATTCTGTTTAGAAAGGTACCACTAAGAAATACTAGAGTAATGTTTTGGGCATTAAAGAAGATACTACAGGTCATACTTATATGGAAAAGTACATGGAATCAGAATTGTCTTTATTTTTAACTTGTCATCTAGCCCAAGGAAGAATACTTTATTCACTAGATATAGTAGATTTAACATTAGGATCATATAATTATGTGTATTTGAAGCTCTGTCATTAGGTACATACACATTTAGGATTGTTATAGCTTCTTGATAAATTTGCCATTTCATCACTATAAAATTTCTCTCTTTATCTCAGGTAATAATATTCTTATCCTTAAGCCTACTTTGTCTAATATTAATATAGCTGCTCCAGCTTTCTTATGATTAGTGTTTATACAATATCTCTTTTGTATCATTTTACTGTTCACTTATCTGTATCTTTAAATTTGCAAGCGTGGCTCTTATAAATAGCATGTTATTGGGTTTTGCTTTTTTATCCAGTCTGACAATCTCTGTCATTTAACGAAAGTGTTTAATCCATTTACATTTAATGTAAATTTGTTTTATACTTTGAAAATTGCTCATTTAGGTCTGTTGGGATGCATCTTAGAATCATCTTTACTCTGGGCTAGAATAGCCCTACTCCTAAAGCATGGCCTTTCTGAGAATTCAACTGAGTGTTCATGTTCAATGAGTTTTATCCACTCTGGCTGGTTGGAACTTCATCCCTCCAGCCTTTTGTGATCTCCAAAATCTCTGTTCAGTTTGTGGCTCCTGGATGGTGGTTTACTGCCACACCTTTCAAGAAGACACTGGAGCAGGTTTTGAACATTTCAGATGTTCAACATCTGAAAACAGTTAATTTATATATTTTGTTCAGTTTTTTTAGTTGTTTACACAGGGGAGTTATTCAGTACCAGTTAATCCATCCTGGCCAGAAGTAAAAATCTTATAATACATATGTTTAAAGCCATTCTTTTTTTTTTTTTTTTTTTAATTTATTTATTTTTGGCTGTGTTGGGTCTTCGTTTCTGTGCGAGGGCTTTCTCTAGTTGCGGCGAGCGGGGGCCACTCTTCATCACGGTGCGCGAGCCTCTCACTGTTGCGGCCTCTCTTGTTGCGGAGCACAAGCTCCAGACGCGCAGGCTCAGTAGTTGTGGCTCACGGGCCTAGTTGCTCTGCGGCATGTGGGATCTTCCCAGACCAGGGCATGAACCCGTGTCCGCTGCACTGGCAGGCAGATTCTCAACCACTGCGCCACCAGGGAAGCCCATAAAGCCATTCTTTTTGAGAATAAGAATATAAAGCTATAATATAGAATCATAGACTCTGTATTATGCTAGAGAAATAATCCAATGCACTTATTTGAAAGATGAGATACTCCAATAAAGATGTTAAAAGAAATAAAATAAATAAACCCATGCAGTAAGATACAAGAAAAAGATGAGAAAATTGGGATACAGCAAGCTCAAGTAACTTGTAACAGATTGCACTATGAGTTACTCATAAAGTCAGTCCATATCTCAGGTTTTCTTAATATCTGTCTACTGTCCTGTCCATGATAGTAATCTTCTGAAAATTTCTCCTGTGTTTGAAATATAATTTGAAACTGGCAAACTTTTATTTTAGAACCCTTATAATTTAAACATTATTTTCACTTTATTATTTGTTATATCAATAGTATTGTTAATCCTGCTGTTAACACAGGCACGAAAAAAGAATCTTTTAGAATAATCGACATTCTGTGCAATGTCAATATAAAACCTAGAAAAGGAGACACTTAGTTCTTTTAATATAATTGGGGTTTTGTTTGTTTTTTCAGCTTGTTTTCCTTGCTGTCTAAAAAACACAACAAAGTTCTGGAACAAGCCACACAGTCCTTGAGAGGTTCGCTGAGTTCCAGTGATGTTCCTCTACCAGATTATGTAAGTAGTTACCTTACTTTGTCAATAAAAAAATTTTCCTTTCATTGCTAAATTTAAAAATAACAATACCCCTCTCTTCCCAAGATCTGGCTGTGATCTTGTTCCCTGAGAAACCTATGGTAGGTAAATAAAGGATTGACATCTCAAATCAAAGGAAAAAATTTTTGATGATTATTAACAAGTAGTTGAAGAAAGTCAACCCTAAACCAATGATTGTTAATAATTAGAAATCTTATTAGTCAAGAAAACCACTCAAACTAATTACAGAGAAACAAAAGGAGGGATTTTATAAGAAGTGTGCAAAGGTTTCTCATGGAACTCAAGGGGAAGATGTACACCTGGATTTCAGAGAATGAGAACCTGAAATGGAAAAGCCATTGGATTCATTCAAAATAGCCTATCTTGGGACTTCCCTGGTAGTCCAGTGGTTAAGAATCTGCCTGACAATGCAGGGGACACGGGTTCGAGCCCTGGTCCGGGAAGATCCCACATGCCGTGGAACAACTAAGCCCACGCGCTACAACTACTGAGCCCGTGCTCCTAGAGCCTGTGCTCTGTAACAAGAGAAGCCACCGCAATGAGAAGCCCGCGCCCTGCAAGGAACAGTAACCCCCGCTCGCTGCAACTAGAGAAAGCCCATGCATAGCAAGGAAGACCCAGCACAGCCATACATACATACATACATACATAAATAAGGAATAATAATTCTTAAAATTAGAAAAAAAAAAAAAAAGCCAATCTTTCTGGGGCATTTAGTTTCAGTTATCTGCTTCTTTTTGCTTCAGTTTTATTCTGCCGCTGCTTTCCGTAGGCCCGTTTTCCCTATTTGCTGACTGAAGTAGCAACCCCGACCCCTCCCCCACCCCCTTTCCCTCCCAGCGCTTAACATGTCCTTGGGAGTGTCATGCCTTTTGCTGACTGATCAGAATCCTAATTCTCAGATCCTGGGAGAGAGAATCTAATTGTCTCTGCTTGGGTCAGTATGCGGCTCCGATCTCGTCAGTCATGGTCAGCAGAGAACAGCAGTAACATGTTGCATTTGTTCCCTCCTCTTTAAAGATGAAGAGCTTATTACCACCTGACCTCGGGGGATGATGATGGAATAGAACCCAGCACAGGGATGAGCATTATATAATAGGAGGGGGAACTCGTTATGAGTTCCTTTAGGGCTGTGCCACTGTCTGTGACACCTCTTGTGTTTTGGAACATACCTTACGTGAGGATGCTAAAAACTTTCATGTCATGGACCACAGAGGTAGTTCATCCAGTTCTAATAAGGACCTCCCTGTTTGTTTGTCTGGGGACAACTTAATGAGTTGATATTTAGAAACTTTAGGAGAGAATTTTTATATTCTAAGTTTGAGGTGGTGATGTGTACCAGGCAGCCGGAGAGTTGTTTTGCTTGCTTCCTGCTGTCGTTTGTTTCATTTCTAAATGGTTGTGCTGATATGAGACTGTGGGAACAGCACCCAGTCCAGATATCAGACGCTGATAAACAGAGATAGCTGTGTGCAGCCACAACCTGACTGGTGCTATTTTTCATCTCTTTTATTTATTTATTTAGTGTGTGTGCGAGAGAGATGTTATGATCTG
This sequence comes from Balaenoptera acutorostrata, assembly GCF_949987535.1. NCBI lineage: Eukaryota > Metazoa > Chordata > Mammalia > Artiodactyla > Balaenopteridae > Balaenoptera > Balaenoptera acutorostrata. The sequence goes on from NC_080076.1 coordinate 25,512,839, forward strand.
TCTTCCCATTATGAGATTTAAAATTCCAAAGTACTTCTCTCCTACCAAAACAGTTAGTATCTTTTAAGATTTTCCTGCTAGTTGAATATTCTCAATTTCTTGAAAAAATGAGCGTTATAGTTGACTTAATTCTATCCTTGTCATGACTTGTTCTAAGAAAAATAATTCTTTCTAATTGCTCCTTGGAAACCTCAGTTGGGGCCAGAGTGGCAGTAGGGATTATATTTATTAAGAACTTGAATTTTGTTCATCTGTAAGTGTTTTGTAATTTTTATACACATATTATTTGATTTATATAGTATTCCTGTTAATTCTACAAAAATGTGTTGAATGTATGTAGTACTGAGGTTGCCTTAGCGGTGTTCTCCTTTAATCAGAGGCCAGAAAATTGATATTTCTTTGAGAAAACAGGTCATATTTAACAGTATTTGCCAATCATGGAGGTGATTATGCAGTGAAAGGACAAGTTGAACTCGTAATGGACATATGAATTCTGTTGAACTTTACAGGTCATTGACTGTTTTCCTCTTGCATGAAGTTTTCACTGAGTAAAACTGAATTTCTTGAGGCATCCACTTCCTAGAAATACAAGGAAAATTCCATTTGGAATCTGCCATTGACAGTCCTTATTATAACATTTGTGGGTATGAGACTTTGCAAATCACAGCATTTTCCAAATGGGTTTATCAACTTGAATTTTGCTGCCTTTCTTCGGAGCTAAGTGCAGAGGGTGGGTAACACTGATTCAGTAGTAGTGTTGATAACTGTGAATCACTCCTCTTGCCCCTGAGCTGAAAGGTGATTAAAGAAAACAGTAGCAACCTTAAAAGTAAGTACTACACTATGTTCTTCTTTGGTGATAACTCATGTTTTATTGGTCATTCCCATTGCTCAAAATACTACGTATAAGTGAGTAAACATTTGAAACCATATTCTCATTATCATTCTCTTTTAATTTGGTCATTAACTGGGCAAATACAGTATGTTCCCTTTTTCTTCCCCAGAAATTTTACTTAAGTGTCTCTGCCAACAACCACATAAAATTCTGTGTCCTTGACTAATGCTTTAGAAAACTTGTTTGTAAAAGATGGAACAGGAAAACGAAAGGGTCTTAATGCAGCAGTGGATTCCTGGATGTATACTTTCTACAGCAGGATTGAGAGAACTATAGTAGCAGAGTTTGAATAACTGTGTAAAAATAAGGATATGTTTTTCTTCTCACTGTAGTACATAGAGTACTTTCAGTCTACCTAGAGATTTCTGAGTTTATTAAGAAAATGTTGATTCTCATTATACTGTATAGTTCACCAGTCAATTGAGTAACAACATAGAAAGCAAACAGCGAGTTACAAAAACGTTAGTATTAGTACTTTAGTACAGCCATGTTTGTCTGAACATCTCAGGGGAAACCTGAAGCCTTCAACCAGCTTCTAGAGAATGAGGAAATTCCCTGACTGCTTAAGGGAAAATAAAACAAAAAATTATACTCAAGTTCTCCATGGGGAGAGAGAATGCTCACTACAGAGAGTGATAGCTGGTCAGAGAGTGATAAAGGTGTCTAGGAAAGCTAGTGAAGTTCAGTTGAGTTGGCTGAGTTTTGGTGTCTTTATATCAGGGTTTCATAAAGTTTATTTCAGTGACTAAAGAGACATGAGAGAATTGTTAAAGAAGAATCTTTCAACACTTTTTTTTTTAATAGATTTATTTATTTTTATTTATCTTTGGCTGCGTTGGGTCTTCGTTGCTGCTTGCGGGCTTTCTTTAGTTGCGGTGAGCGGGGGCTACTCTTCGTTGTGGTGTGTGCACTTCTCATTGCGGTGGCTTCTCTTGTTGTGGAGCATGGGCTCTAGGCGCGCGGGCTCAGTAGCTGCGGCGCACGGGCTTAGTTGCTCCGCAGCATGTGGGATCTTCCCGGACCAGGGCTTGAATCCGTGTCCCCTGCGTTGGCAGCCAGATTCTTAACCACTGCGCCACCAGGGAAGTCCCAACACTTTTTTTTTAATAAGAATAAACCTCTTAAACAACTTTGGTCATATAAAACAGAAGCTGAATATAGACAATGAAGCAAAAATAATAAGTGAGTTATAGTTGCTTTTTAAATATAACCGTGGCTTTTAATTATGACTGTTGTCACATGTCATGTAAGCATTGTTTCCCTAATTTCTAACAATTATCTTAGCAACTAGTTGAGATGAGAGGAATCTAACTTTTATTCTAGGTGGAATCATAAGGAACCAAAATTTATTGCCCCATGATCATCAAAGAATTTTTGAACCTTTTCATAGGACCAACTTTCTCATCTCATTCCAAATGTAAATGCAAAGGCACAAGCCAAAAAGACCCTGGCCAAAGAGTAAGGAGCCAGATCAGAAAAATCAGGAGAAGTATAAACAGTAACTAAGAGTTTATCATCAACTTGGTAAAAGCAAGTACAGTCGACTCCCCCCCTTAGCCACGATTTTGCTTTCTGAGATTTCATTTACCTACGGTCAACAGCGGTCCAAAAATATTAAATGGAGAATTCCAGAAATAAACAATACATAGTTTGAAATTTCACACCATTCTAAGTAGTGTGATGACATCTCTCGACATCCAGTTCTGTCCTGCCTGGGACATGAATCATCCCTTTGTCCAGCATATCCCGACCATTAGTCACATAGTAGCCATCTGGGTTATCAGATGACTGTTGCAGTATTGCAGTGCTTGTGTTCAAGTAACCCTTATTTTACTTAATGACCCCAAAGCATAAGAGTAGTGGTGCTAGCAATTTGGATATTCTCTTACTGTACATAATTCATGAATTAAACTTTATCATAAGTATGCCTGTATAGGAAAAAACGTAGTATACAGTTGTCCCTCGGTATCTGAGGGGGATTGATTCTAGGAGCCCCCGCATATACCAAAATCCAAGGATGCTCATGTCCCTTATATAAAGTGGTATAGTACAGTTGGCCCTCCATATCTTCAGATTCTGAATCTGAGGATTCACCCAACCACAGATAGAAATTTCCATCCAAGGTTGGTTAAATCCACAGAAGTAAAACCTGACAATATGGAGGTCCAACTGTATATTTATTGGAAAAAATCCACGATGTGATGTAGGATGGTGAGTGATTGCTGATGGTACATGGTCTCTTTCGGGGATGATAAAAGTGTTTGAAAATTAGATTGTGGTGATGGTTGCACAATTCTGAATGTACAGAAAACCATTGAATTGTACATTTTAAATTGACAAAGTACGTGTGGTGTGTGAATGTTATCTCAGTGAAGCCATTAAAAAAAAAAGTAGTACTTGGAGCACTAGGAAAAAGAAAAAAAGAACTATTTGTTGAACGTAATAGCATATAGATA